>NC_090445.1:1220925322-1221550322 GCF_031143425.1 Pleurodeles waltl | reverse complement strand
TTGTCCCCTACGATGTGCATGGCAACTGTATGATGTCAAGCTGCTCTGTATATTGTATATTTCAGCATGCTATGCTATAGAACCATCCAGCAGGGCTGATTCAATAAGGTATGGTTCCAGGTCAACACTGTAGGCGTCCCATGGATAAATTCTGGCCCAGCACCAGTGGGCTGTTCAAATGGAGTCCCTTCCCCATATGGGCTGCCTGGGTCTGAAAAAGAATGTACCAACACTTCTGATGATTGAAGTGAATGTGGGGGTTGTAGCAGTGGTGAGACTTGCCTTAATGATGGAGGAGGAGGTGGTGTATATGGCGGTGGTGATGGCAATGCTGGAGCAGGGGGTGAATGCTTGGGTTTGGGAGGTGGTGGAAGAGGACTTGTTTTATCCTTGTGTTTCTTGTACATGTGATACTGAGGTGTCTTGTAATCAAGTATCTCCTTGAAAGCGAGCCTTTGCTTTTTGGGAATGAGATGCAGTGTGGAAATTAGCTGTGACTAAGGTGGCTTCACCAAAATTGAACTTCCTTCAGGGTCAATAAATAGATTCCTCTGCATTGCATCCCGTTCTCCTGCAAATCTCTTGAGGATGGGAGCATGGGAGGTTTCAAGAGGTCATCGCTGAAGGTGTTTCGGCTATGACTTCAAGTCTGACCTCATATGCACAGATTTCGACTCTGAAGGTGGAGGCTTGGTGTCTTTTAAGCTGAGAGGGTGTTGAGATGGGGTGTGGCTCCAAGCCCCTTGGTGGATTAGCCCCAAAGCTTTGTGTCGGTGCTGACTGGAGGCCAAGGGCAGTGGAGAACTGAAAGCCTTTTTATTACTCGGTTCTGGGCTTGACGCCCGACTCCCTCAGGAGAGGTGCTCTGCCTCAGTGTAAGGCCATATATGAGGGCAGGTCTTTACTCCTTGACTGGGGGGGTGGTACTCACGAACAATAAGGTTTTCTTGGTGTGCGATCGCACTGGTACTGACTCCAAAGGGCACTCCTCCCGATCCTTAGAGGCGCTTGAAGACACTGTCCCTGGACTGGTGTGCATTGGGCTGAAGATGGGCCCTGCCTCCTCTTCCTCAACGTAGCGGGAGGTGTCTGGAGTGTTAGTGCATTTTTAGGTGTGCCCAGTGCCTTTCCTTCTGGTACCCCAATGTCATCTTGCACCAGAAGGCACAACAGAAATTGCACGTGAACTGTTCGTGCTCAGGAGAGGGACAAAGGTTATAAATCTTGTGTTAATCGGCCCAGTCATACATCACATTATAATGCAGACTCACAAATCGGAATATCAGCTGACATTCTTCAAGGCAAAGTCCTCAGTAATTGAAAAGAGATGGGTCGGGTGCCTACAGCTTGTCGTTGAACCGGTCATCTGTGTTTGAAATTCCTGATTGATCTCTTTCTTTGGAATCAATCAACTCAACCTAGTCCAAAAATCGCAACAAGCAAATCCATCGGTTTTGGAGCTGTAGCTAAACATGTCTGGAGTTGACGGCGGAAACAAATAATCTAAAGGTGGAGTAGGTGCCCATATGCACCGTGGAATAAAGGAGGAATCACTCACACTGGAGTGCTTCTCAAAGCTTCTTAAAAAAAATAAACAACTGGTAATGTCAGAGCCCAACACTAGATGGCAGGAGCATGTAAAGTATGTGTTTTTAGATCAGGCTTCTCCTATGGTTAGCTCACGAGCTACTTCTAGCCCTCCAGCTACCTGTGTAGCTCTCCTGTGTGCAGCCCAGTCTACTAAATGTGAAGCTACTGAATATATGTATACTAAAATCTTAAAGTTTGCATTCAAGACAAAAATGTACATATTTTCAGAATTCCTCAGTTGATGTTTGGAGAAAAATGGCTAAATTTCTAAAATATATATTAGGCTGATATTTGAGTGATAGACCATGTGGAGATGGAGGGATATTATTGTTAATATTGCCTTGGTATCAGAGGCATGGTAGATACGGCTGTCATGCATTATCCATGTAAAGGCATTGCAAATTGATAAACCCTTTTTTTTACATTACTGCTGGCAACTCTGCACAGTAAATTGAGGTAATCATTGCTGGTAATCTTGCATGGAATGGCTATGAATGTAATCTTGACTGATGTGGTCATTATTTCAACATTAATAGTAGTAGTAGCTCAGGAAGGTTTTCATTGAACATAAATAGGCTTTATTACAGAAAAGGTTGGAGAGTCCTGATCTAAAGTCACACTTGTCACAAACAGATCTTTAACAAAGGTAATCAACTTTCCTTCTGATGGGTACTTATACGTGCAGATTCATCACTTTCTGAATAGATTTAAAACCAATACCCATATCCAATGGAGGATCTGAAGTAAAAGTCAAATAAGGAAATACTGGAGGACTGGGCAGGATATATGTTCATCCCTTCTCACCTCTGAGTCTTTTTATCTTGAAAAAATAAATCTGCTATGTATGTTGATCAGGTCGACTCCTAGTACTGAGATTGATGCAAAATTTAAAACTGAACGACATAATTCATCAGACCAATTCAATATCTAAATCTAATATTAAAATGTAGTCTGCTGGTGTTTCTGGTGATCTGTTTCGGTGTGAGGAGCAAGCGAGCACAAAGCAGTGCTCAGCTGGGCTGGGCTCCCTGCAACTCAAAAGAGGTGCCAGAGAAGGAGAGGAGCTACTGGCACCACGGCTGACAATATTAGCCAAAGCCTGTCAGAGCCTCTTAAAAGGCTCTTAAAGGTCTCTTAATGGTTTTTAAAAGGCCACAGAAAGGTTGCTGGGGGGATCTTCAAAGATACTTTGTCTGTTTATCTATCCCCCACTGGGCCTACGTATCTAGTTTTAACACACCCAATATTCCAATATTTCATCTTGTCCAGTGCAGTAAAGTGCTCCAGTGCAGTAAAGTGCTCCAGTGCAGCAAAGGGCCACGGAGGCCAAGGAAACCGCAAATAAAATAGACTGGGGAGGTATAAGACCACATTTGGTAAAATCAGGATTGCTAGGCATGTAGAACGATGAAAAATGAAGAGACAACAAGTTCATCCATTTTCCTTATTACGCCTCTAGAGACTGTACCCCATGATGAGATCTGAAAAAACTAGGATCTGCGCACAAGCTGGCCCCAAAAACAAGGAAAGCGTAAGGCTGACCATTCTGATGCAGCTTATTAAAAAAGAAACGCAAAGCGTCAAATGGCAAAAAATACCTCAAACCATTGTAAGCCTCCATCAACTGAAGGGAGCAGTGGAAGGGAAGGAAGCAACCCCCAGAAGAGTCCTTGTGATGTAGAGCTGGAACCAGTGGGGCCCCTAGGACTAGTAAAGACCCTGAAAGCTTTAAAAATATCAGATTTTTTCTTATCACTGAACAATGGTGATGCAAAATGTCGTGACCACAGCAGCAGTAGTAGTAGTAGTAGGGTCGACGACAATCCTATGGTGACTACCCAATGCCAAAGTCCCAAAGGGTTAACCCTAAGCCGAGAGAATGGTTATGAGGAGAGTATAATAAAACCAATCAGGGTCAATATCCGATCCTCTGGTCTCCAATGGTTTTGCTTACAAAAAGAAAGATGCTGCACTCGTATACAGAGGATGACGCTGATTCAGGAGGGCCATCCTGGGATATTTCCCAGACATGCCAGGAACCCTTACTCTCCAACAACAAGAATAGGACGCCAACTATCCCTCAACCTCAGGCCCAAAAAGCCCTCCATTTTTTATGAGCTTGTTTCTGGTATTTAGGGAGGCACCCGCCAGCTGTGTTACTCCTCTTGCACAGGCTCATGGATCTGATAGAGCAACTTTGTTAACAAGAAAACTGCAAGATTCTCCTGAGGATCATGGGAGAGCAGTGCACACCAGAGACCTGGACTTTTGTCGGGTGAGTCAGGAAGTGAGGATACAAAAGACACAGCAACTGATTCTAACAAACTCTAGAGGGCTATCCTAAATTCAATGCAAACAACTGTGATGGCACTCAACCATCATGCCAACAAAATGGACATTCACGTAGACCTACTCAACACCCTGGTGGTTTTTGTGTCAGGTATTGATGAAATGTTAGAGAAAGTAAATGACATTTATAACACAAGTTCAATGATAGAATTATAGCAATTTTACCATCTGCTCGTGGAAAGAAGTAATTGATAAACTGGAAGCAGTAACCAATAATTCCACAAGAAATTCTAGGAGAAATAAAAAATGCTGCCAAATAAAACAAAAGGCAGCCCACTCGGAAAACACAAAATAATGCCCCAGACAATATAACTGCTCCGGGAATTTTTGTATGAAGGGTGAGTGACGGAGTATGCACAATTTTGATTTCTTGGTCTTGAGTTGTAAAAAGTTATAAAAGGTAATGTTCAGGAGGCCATGTTTATGCGATAGGGTGCCAATGGGAAGTGGATCAGAGTGATCGTATAGGTCTGCAATAGTTGATATGTCCTTCGTAGCTCATGTTGTTCCAGTTCTTAGAGAGTTAGGGAAGCACAACTTTTTATTGTTCCAAAGGGCAGTGAAGAAGGAAGAGCGGACAGTGGAATTCCATAATTTGTCTAGAATGAGTAAGGCCTGAATAGTGTCTTTCAGGATCTTCCGGGGGCGAGGGAAAGAATGTTGTAACATTGTCAAAGTGGCTATTAGTGAGAAGGGTAAGCAAATTGAAGACTCAACTGGTAGCCATATTGTTTTTTTTTTTTTTTTTTTAACAGATCTGAGACGAACCAGCACACGCCCTGAGTCGCTAAGAAGACTGTTTGATAAGCATTCTAGTTGGGAAAGTTACATCACCTGGCTGATGTAGGTGTCCTCAGTTTTTTAAGGATGAGTACGGGTTTCTCATCTTCCCAAAGAAAATTGGAAACAGCTTTATTGATTTTCATAAAGAAGTCGCTTGATAATCGAAGCTGGAGCATGCTGGACAAACAGTTAACCAACAAAGCAATCGTCATTTTGATGGTTTTGAGTCTGCCCCACCATGAAATATGTTTAGGTGACCAATTACTAAGAAGGCACTTAATCTTATCCAGGGTTTTAGTTTAATTTATGGTCACTCATTCAGGGAGGTCCCTAGAGAACCAAATTCTCAGATATTTGAGATTGGCTTTCTGGAAACTAGACAAGCCAATTAGTGAAGGATGGCAGTTCATATTCAAGGGGAGAATCTCCGCCCCGTTTTATATCTGTTGAGTGTATCCAGAGAAATAGGAGAATTGTTTAATGGTATTTAGGATAGAAAAGATGGCAAGATCAGTGAAGCTATGCATATCAAAATGTCATAGGCAAAGGCTGCTGTTCTGCAGGGAATATCATTGAAAGTAATGCCTGGGATATGTATGGATTCATTTATCATTAGAAAGAGAGGATCAATGACTAGCAAAAACAGTAAAGGGGATAGTGGGCAATCTTGGCGAGTTCCCCGCTGTAGGGGAGACGGTTGGGCTAGGGCCCCATTTATTCTAATTTTAGCTGTGGAGGACAGGGCCATGGCCATCTTGACAAATTCATCCCCCAGATTATGTCTTGAGAGAACAGCTTAAAAGATAGGGCCACAAAACTTTATCGAATGCCTTCCCTGCGTCAAGAGCAATGGCGGCTGCTGGGGGGGAAGCAAATTTGAAGTCTTCTTGATGATATGTGAGAAGAGGTGAATAATGTTGGTTATAAGGCAGCCTTTGATAAAACCAGATTGTGTTGGGTGACTTAGTTTAGGGATCAAGGGGGAAAAGTTGGTTAGCCAAGATGTTTGAGTATATCCTTGCCTCCATGCTGATGAGGGAAATGGGTTGAAAGTTTTTAGGGTCGGAGAGGTCCTTCCCCTCTTTAGGGATGACAATGATTGTCACTTCTGAGGCTGTACCTGCAACTGCTCCAGAGGAAGCAAAATGAGAAAGGGTTGATATTAATGGGTCAATAAGTGAGGTACTAAATGTTTTATAAAATTCAATAGGGAAGCCATCCGGACCCGGGGCTTTCCCAGAAGGGATACTTTTTATTGTTTAAAAGATCTCTATTTTCGAGATTGGATGGGTTAGGATTATGCAATTCTGATTGTCTAAATGTTTTAGTGGGAGAGACTTGAGGAAGTTAAGGCATTCATTAAAGGAAGTATTAGCTTCTGGGGTGTATAGTTCGGAATAGAAGCATTGGAATACTTTATGAATCATGTCAATAGAGATCTGTATCTTATTTTGATCATCTTTAACCGACTGAATGAGGGTGGAGTTACGTTTAAATTTAAGAGAAGCTGCTACAGACTTTCCAGCCTTATTCAGGTAGAAGAGTTTTTTGGCTTTTTAGGCATGGACCCATAAGTGTGCTCGTTTGCTGACAAATGAGTTGTATTCATATTTAAGCTGTTTTAAAGTCATTAGGACAGTCTTATTATTGCTCTCCCGGGTTTTCTTTGTCTTTAATTTCTGATAGGCGGTCTAGGGATAATTTAATTGACTTGTTTTTCTGGGACATACGTGATACAATTTGATTTCTGCAAAAACATTTCAGAGAGTCCCAGAGTGTTACTGGATATCATAATGAGTGTTTATTATGTAGAATAAACTGTGATATTTCACTGTATATATCACTAATCACTTCCGGATCTTCTAGGATTTCTAAGTTCATATACCAATTTTTGATTTTCAGAGAGGTAGGACAGACGTTGTAGGGAAATTGAAATGTTTGCATGGTACGAAATGGTAATGGGTTCTATGGATACAGAAAGGACGTGCTTCAAGAGGGAAGAATCAATTAGGAGATAGTCGATTCTGGAGAAAGTGTTGTGTGGTGGGGAAAAGAAGGTAAAATCACTGCCTGTGGGGTTGTGAAGTCTCCAGACATATGCAAGTCCGTGTGCTGAGCAGACGCAATGCAGTGTTCTATATCTGAAAGCTGATTGTCGGTCTAGGATGGGATCCATTGAAAGATTTAGGTCGCCGCCAAAAATAATATGTGCAGGGGGTAAAACAGCAATTTTTTCTGATAGCTTATCCCAAACTTTTTGGTCATTTTTAGTGAGGGCATAAACACTTATGGTATAGACTTCTGTGCAGGAGTTCTGTAGTCATGTAATTAACCAGGGGCCTTTATCGTCTGGCTCGGATGAGATAATGGAGGGGCCTGATGCTTTCAAAATCATTGTGAGAACTCCATTTTTTGGGAGATGACAGGGGAACATACAATATCAGCAATCCAGCCTGTATGAAATTAAAGAGCTTCTTTATATTTAATTTTGGTCTCTTGTAGGAAAACTAAATCGCTCTTAAGAGAAAGCAATAGTCATAGAATGTCCTCCAATTTACAGGATGGTTGGGACTTTTGGCACTGAGGAAAATCACATTGAGAATCAAAGGTTTCTGATCAGTCATTAGGTATACCTGAGGTCATGGGTGGTCTGAGTTCAAGGAAGACTACAGAGTCGGAAACATCACTCAGGAAAGGGGAAAATGGGAGAGGTGTGGATGTAGGGTGGAGTAATGGGGTAATCTAAGGGGAGGGTCATAATCCTCAGGGGGGATGGGGGGTGGAGGGGAGTCCACCGAGACGAGGTGAAGAAAGTGGGGCTGTGGGTGTCTCTTGCAGAAAGCAACAACCAGTACAATAACACAGTAGAAGGACATGTACCCAGTGCACCATTAAGCAAATCGTAAGATAACATTGATACTTGTGGAAAATAGATCCTAGTTTGTGGCGAATGCAAACACAAAACGTTAGTATCTCTATGGACTCTACTTAAAACGATTCAACCTAGTAATCTCGCAACCATTTTGTGGCCTATAGGGAGCCACCTAAACAGTAGTAGATAGGAAGATTACATAGGGAACTTAGAGGAACACAAGCCAAGAATCTGTTATACAAAGTCATATATAAGGGTACTCATCTTGTGGACTAAGTGTGGATCATTTTGGCAGAGTTTGTGGGACATCAAAACAAGTGTGATTGCCCAGAGAGTCAGCTGAGCTGGCCGATATTTGATTCAGCCATGGCCACTCTGAGATTCTTCCATTTGTGACTCAAAGGTGTTATACAGGAATACGCGTAACTTGTCTGGTTCTGCAAAGATGTGAGTTTTGTCACAGTAAATCACTTTGAGCTTGGCAGGAACAATAGAGGAGTGCTGCAATGATCTGTCCAACAGAGATTTTTTCAACAACAGGAAACCTTTCCTTTTGAGGAAAGAGTCCCTAGCATAGTCTTGGGAGATATTGAGTTGGTGCCCTGCCAAATAATTGCCTTATGCTTCTTCATACAGGACAAAATAAGTTTGGGGTGCTGATATTGCAGTGGGCGAAAAATCAGCACTAGTGGACTGGTTGTAATTTTATGCTTATAGGCGGGCACTCTATGTGCACGTTCATTTTCATTTTCAAAGTCTTTAGTAAAAGTGGTGCCTAGTGTTGCTGGAATCCAAGTTTCAGGGAATGTAATCATGAAGGGAGCTTTGTCTCTGTTCCCTCTGGAAGCCCAAATATTCTCAGCTTCCTTTTCCTATTGCGGTTTTCCAAGTCTGCGATTTCGCGTTTCAAAGTGGAGAGAATATTGTCAATCTTGAGAAGGTGTTTAGATTGAGCAGACAGCTGATCTTCTGGCATGCTAATTCGACCTTTCAGCATTCAAAACTCTCAGACTGAGCTCATTAAGGTCTTTCCTGATCACAGCCACTTCCATTTGGAGCATGTCAGTATTAGTTTTAGTACTGGGCAATGTCGTGGACTTCGTTTATTTTTTTAAAAACTATGTCCAAGGTAAATGGGTGTTCCTGGTTGTCTCCTTGATAGGTGAGTTAGGAGGCGGTGTGTCATGTTTGGTCCTTTTTAAGCCAGTTTTACTTTCTTTTTCTTTAATGGTTTGTAGTCTTTCTGATTTGCCATGTTGAAAGTAACACTGTAAGGAGTAGGTTAAGGTCACTAACTCAAAGGCAGACCAAGAATGAAAAAGTTATTGGCAAAGAACAAATGGTGGGACCAGGCAAAGAGAGCTCAAAGGGTAAAACAGACCCTCAACTTGTATTGGCCACCGTTGTTGTGACAGCACAAATGTACAGTTATATCCAAAATATTATCTCTTTAATAGGATTGTGAGGATAGGGGTGTCCATAGGCCTTGCAGGGTTTTATACACAAAGAGCTTACCAAAAGGCTGACAAGAAACTGACAAAGCCGACAAATAACATTGGATCAATTGCTTAATGAGACAATTACACAGTTTCAAGGTGCTGAAAGGATGATGCTAATGACGTGGGTCCCCATGTTTATGTATCAACCTGGTGTAGAGGCTTTTGCGTATCTTCCTCGTTAGGGGGCTATAGCAATGGTATAGGGCGAGTGGTAAAGGACACTGATGAGAATCAGGCCATGAATAGGAGAGCCAAGTAGCTTTATTAACTCAAAGCAGGAGCTTTGAAATTGGCAGGAGGCCTTGCAGCGTGCTCACAATTAAGAGGAGAGTCAGAACTGAAGTGCATTCTTTCCGTGGGAACCTCTGCATCCGTCGACGGGCGGGGTAAGCAAAGTACTCTTTACAAAGCATGGGTGGTAACAAGGTTCACTGTTGTAAATCCTGCTGTGTAGGTCAGCAGTAGCATTCACAACAGTTTGGTAGAGTCTTGGGGAACAGTGCGTCACTCCCTAGTAATGCCGGCCTCATTTTGGATTCAGTTGGGGAATGGTGAGTCTGCTGGGAAAAGAGGCTTCCGCTATGTTAGCGCCTCAGCGGGCCCCCGACTCACTTCTCCTGCATCATAGGGAGTTCGGCGCTGACAGCCGCGGGTTGCAGATCTGATTAGGATCGATGAAAGCAGCTTGACGGCGCAGGGGAGTTTAGCAGATCACCGCCATCTTGCGCGGATGCTAGCCACACCCCCCCCCTTGTACCTCTCCTGTTTAACCTGTACATTTCAGAATTTTCACCTGCCCTCAATGAGTTGGTGTCCCATGCCCTGAGCCTCGGTGTCCTGTCGTTCTCTAACATTCATTATGCAGATGAACTGCTACTACTAAGTGACACGCAACTAGGGTTACAAAGATTTATCAATCAGCTCGCAGAAGATAAAATGACAACAACCTGCTAGAGATCAATCTCAAAAAGACAGAAGTAATCTCTTTAAACTGTTGCATTTTTAAGCAGGGCAACTGGCTTCTTAAAGGGTCCCCGATAGAAGAAATAACTACATACACATATTTGGGAGTTAAGCTGGATTCAAGGGCCTCCTATGTGCCACAAAATGAAGCTATCGGAGGGAAAGCAACTGCCTTAAACTTTGCCTTCTTGACCTTAGCAAAAAGACCCTGGGGTCATAATCTCAAGCCTCTCATCAAGGTGATTAAGTCAAAATGGATCCAGACTATTGTGTAGAGACAAGATAATGCTTGGGCAGGATGCAAACCTCCTGGATAAGCTCAGAAAACAGACCTACAAACAAATATTTCAGTGGCCGAGGTCGGCCGAGCCTGCGCAAGTCAGACTCAAATTTTCCCTGATAAAGCAATCTTTCGCCACACCCGGGGGGTGGGTGTGTGGTTGGGGCAGGGGGAGGTGGGGGGTATGTGGTCTTCCTAAAATGCTGTTACAAAATGAGGAATACCCCTAAAAAGTTTATGGCACATCATGTATGGATTGAAATTAACCTACAAAGAGGGAAAGGAAAGGTTGATTCAAAAAGTATTTGCAGGACAGTATTGAAAGCCTCAGCCTTTCTGAATTATGGTATTTGGATACAAGTGAGCATGCTTTTAAGAAATCTGTGAATAAATGTATCTGGCTGAAAAGTCGGTTGGAGAACAAAATAACACTAGCCAAAGAAGCACATGGGGGGCTGGTGTTACATTCCTATGATGTCCAACACAAACAGTCCTATTTCGAAGCTGCTTACTCTGTGAACATTAAAAGGAAATTTATGGTGATGAGATTATGGCTGTTTCCTACCCTGGCTTTCAAGCCTAATTGGCAGGAGGAGGTACAACTAGAGGATAGTTTATGCCACCTGGCTATGGAAATGTTGCATGTCTTCTGCCCATGCCTACTTCTGTATCGGAGGGTCCAGCTACATAATGAATTGACAGATTTAGGAATAAGAACTTGTAGGTCTGATTAGGGCAAAGGACCTTCCCCAAACAGGAATCCCAGATCCCCTTAATACAGGAAGGGTGGCAGTGGCCTGGCAAGGATGTGCATAGAGGGCTCCTGAAAGATAGCATCAGGCTTGAGAGTAAGAGGAATACCTCACCCGCTATCCCATCTGATGAGGCCCGAGGAGTTACAGGGGAGCTTTAAAAATTCTACATGCCTCTCAGTTCTTGGTGATCAAAAGATTCTGAAAAATGTCATGGGTACCTACCTGTCTTACAGTCAGATTTTGTAGTATAAGAAGATTTGGGCCCAAGAGGGGAACTGGTTGCACTTTGCCTTGCGCTAAACACTTTATAGCAAAAACACATATGGGGTTATGTTTCAGGTTTTGCTGCTATGACGGGAAAGAGGAATCCTTATGGTGTACTTATGTTAAAGCTTAAGCACTCAGTTAATTATCTGCTGCTATGGTCTGACGGATGTGTCCTAGCCTGTGTTTTTATCATTTTTTTATATCTGTAAAATGAATGGTTATGCTAATTTGTCTGAAAATTGTCAATGGCACTGTTAGACCTGGCAACCCTTGCGTGGTTTCCTCTGTCTTTTTGCCTCTGCTTCCTGTGTTTTGACTGTGTACTGGACTCTGTTTTTGCTGGTTGTTGGTACTCTGGGCACTTTACCCGTGCTAAAGAGCAAGTGCTCTCTGTTTAACTGTATTTGTAATGGGCTTTTCCATGATTGCCTTATTTGATTTACTAGTAAGTTCCTAGTAAAGTGCTAAAGAGGTGCCCAGGGCCTGAAATCAAATGCTACTAGTGGGCCTGCAGCACTGATTGTGCCACCCACATGAGTAGCCCTGTAAACATGGCTCAGACCTGCCACTGCAGTGTCAGTGTGTGCAGTTTTAAACTGCCAATTTGACCTGGCAAGTGCACCCACTTGCCAGGCCCAAACCTTCCCTTTTTGTACATGTAAGGCACCCCTAACGTAGGCCCTAGGTAGCCCCATGAGCAGCCGATATTAAAGGTACTACATGTACTGATGTGCTTTACCTGTCCTGACAGTGTAATACTGCCAAATTTGGTTTTGTTGCAAGGTCTATCCCTCTCATAGGTTAACAAGGGGACTGCCTTTAAATATCTTTTAAGTGCAGTTCCCCATTAGGAGCAGATGGCGATGTGGAGTTTGGGGTCTCTGAACTCACAATTTAAAAATACACCTCTTCGTAAAGTTGTTTTTTAGATTGTCAGTTTGAAAATGCCACTTTTAGAAAGTGGGTATTTTCTTGCTTAACCATTCTGTGCCTCTGCCTGCTTGTGGAATCCACGTCTGAGTTAGACCTACAGTTGAACTGTTTGTGAATTTCCTTTAGACAGTGACCCAATGGGAGCTGGGGTGTAGCCTGCATCCTGTTGAGTCTCCTGGGCTAGAGTGGGTAGGGAGGAGCGGACACTAACACCTGAAAGGGCATTGCCTGTTCTCACACAATGCAGTCTCCAACCCCCTGGTGTGTGTCTGGGGCCAGGCCTGTGCAAGGTACGATCTTGTGAACAACAGAGACTTTCCTTTGAAGTATGCCTACTTCAGAGGCAGAAAAGAGTTTAAGTGGTGGACCCAAAACCCCTGATTTTTAGATTACTCCTCAATCAAGAGGAACCTCTGCCAAGGAGAAGGGCTGAAGAGCTGGAGGAGGAGTACTGCCCCTTTGGCTGTGAGTGCGCTTTGTTGGGTTGGCCTGCAGTTGACGCTTTTGCGTTAGAGAGGACAACGTCTGGGCCTTGCTAAGTTTTCCTGCTTGTGCAGTGTCTCCATGGGCTTGGACTCAGCGTGCCCCTTGTTCTGAAGTCTCAGGGCCATCAAAGACTTCCTCTAGAAGCATCTGGACTCTCTTGCCGAGACTCCTACCCTGCCAAGTGGTACCTAATCCAGTCCCTGGACCCTTGAAAGGAGAAGCTGGTGGAACCAAGACTGAAATCCACTCACAGGAAAAATTGATGCATCACCTGCATCGCAGCTGAAAAAAATCGACGTAACACCCACTGGCGGCTGCCAAAATCGACACATCATAAACGGAATGCGGCTTTTCACCGCAGTGTGCAGGAATTTCATACACATTTTCACTGGGTGTGAAAACCACAGTGAACCTGCGCAGACCCGAGGTTGCCTGTCCAGAAATCAACGCATCGCTCTTCTGCGGAAGAGAAAAACAACGCATCTCCTACCCAACCAGAGACGAAATGCCTCACTTGTTAGTGAGGCGTCAATGCATCGCTGACTTTTCCTGATGCACGCTCACCCATGCGGCTTTATTTTCGACACAAACCAGGTACTTTGTGTAAAAAAAAAAAAAAAAACACATCCATTGATTTCTATGGATAATACTCTTTAATTAAAAAAGTCATAACTTTGCTTCTGTAAGTTGGATTTTTGTTGTTTTGGTCTTGTTTGATGTAGATAAATATTGTCTATTGTTCTAAACTGGTGTTGAGTCATATTTTTGGTGTTTTCACTGTATTGTGTGTGTTGGTACAAATACTTAATGTATTGCATATGAGATAAGCTTTACTGCTTGTGCCAAGCTACAAAGGGGGTGAGCAGGGGTATTCAGTATTGGTATTTGGCCCTCAGTCACATAAAATGGCATGGTACCCTTACTAGGACAAACACCATATGACACTGGACACAGATGTCCAAGCCCACCAGACTGGTAGGATTTCGGTCAAGGGATCTTAAAGGTATATCCACCCTGGGGGACTTCTGTGAGGATGGGGCAAATTAAGTCCTTCCAGGAACTTTGCACAGAGTTCAATCCACACTCCTCTCCACTATATAAATACGTCCAACTTAGTCAAGGGCTACACATGCTTTCATTGCCATAGCTTATTTGACAGCTAAGAGACTTGGCCAAGTACCAGAGAGCCGAACATGCACCTCCATACATGAGTGGACAAGAGACCTGGTCGCCGCAATGGAGAAGCTGGTCTACAAGGCACGGGTGTCCCACATAAACACGATTGCATATGGGATCCCTGGAGACATGGTGCCAGGTTACCTAGGAAAACACTACCGCAGGAGAACTGGTCAGTCTCTCTGCCCCTGGGTCGCCAGTGATGTGGATGCACCCTCTGTTATATCATCTTTGTGCAGATCCAACCTGTGTTTTTGCAAAATCCAATAAAGTGTGTTAGGGAGGCAGCTGGACGTACCTTGTGCTTTGTCATGTACTACACACTTTATAATATAATACATATGCAGCTACTTTTCAGATTTTTTTAATACTTGCTGCTATGATGGGAGGTGGGATATCCTTATGGTGCACTTAACATGTCAAGGCTCAAGAATACTGTTTATTATCTGCTGCTATGGTCAGACGCATATGTCTTAGCCTGTGTTTGTGTTATGTTTTTTTTCCTTACTGAATCGTTATGATAATCCGTCTGATTGTTTGTCTTTATATTTAAAGTTTTTACTAATAAACGAAACATTACTACTGCAACATTTGCCTCATTATTTTTATTGAGAGTTTGTCTCGGTCCTGACTCTTAATCAAAGAGAAAAGGAACTTTAAAGCACAAAATTGCATTAGCAAATCCCAGGAGTACAGAACGAGCTCTTCCCTTGGCACCTGGATAATTAAATTAGCTGGAATATTTAAGCACAAGCTTTCAATATGCTCCCATTAGCTTTTCAATCTAAAATCAGCAATTTGGCTTTGTAGAAAGCCTGTGAAATTATTTTGCCAAAACTGCCTTTTTTAAAGGATCGACAGACAGACTACCAAACCAGAAGTCAAACCTTTTGAGGACATCAATAGTCATCATGAAAAAGATTTATAAAATTTCAAAGTGTCAATCCCATTTTAAGTAATATGCACCACTGAGACCTAAATACTTAAAACACTAACCTGTTCAAGAAAAGTATTATTAAGAAACCACATAAACTTCTTTAACGGCTTTGAAAAACATCAGGGTCTTAGCCTTCTCCCATTCACAGTACCTACTGGTTTTCACTCAGAACTCAAATTTTATGCTGATGAACTACTGGGTTGTAGTCAATTAAGACCAAGTTGTCCAAGTAATTAATACACTAGAAGTGATATTCACTGATTTTTGGGGGAAAAATAATTTCTTCTTGATAACATACTTAAAAGATGTGAACTAATGACACTAAATAGCAGGGGGGCTCAAATAAACTTCTTCCATAGTCCGTTATGAACAGGGATTTGTTTGATAAGGTTCCAAACTCATCCAAATTTGTATTGACACAACATCTGGAGTGTAAATGATGGAACATGAATAGTAGATCTTGTGGTATATTAAAACTCTGGATTTTACTCTATAAAACGCCATGGTCAACAAGATCAAAGTGACAATGAAATCCACAAAACAGCAACATAATTGACCAACCGTTCAAATGGATTTCCTTGCTGAGGCAAAGAGGACCATGCAATGATCCACACTATAACAATGATCTCCAAATTCACTATTTTCTTTTAATAATAAACCAGTAGTAAATGTCCAACTTTCAAGATGTTTGGAAAGTGTTTTCGCATAGATTTTTGAAGAAGGGTCAAGCAAAGAGATTTACCTGTAGTTTATGGACTCTACCCTACTGCCATTCTTATGGATTAGCTTAGTAATTATACCACACCATGAATTGGGTATTAACACAGATATTGAAACCAATTTGAAGAATGGGCGTAATACAGTAGTCCACCAAAGACTGCTGGGCCTCCTGCCTGCAAAGATTTTAGACTCTCAATTACATATCAGATTATCCTCTTTATCTGCAACATAAGACACCTACTGAATATGATACATTGTGCTGAATTGGAGCTTCCTGAAACATGCTTTTACATAATTCAGAAATTAATTTGAACCATGAGCTTCTCAAACTAGTGTTTCACGCTAAATCAGAGATGCTCTTGATTCAACAATAACCACGCTCCAACAGTTTTTTTGAATTACCCTACGATTTGCCATCTTGAATTTGGTTCCCATTTAACAAAAAAAAATTAAAACACTGTTTTCGTTTGCAACTATAATAATATATTTATTTTTGTGACAATGAACTCTTGATAAGCAGTATCATCCCTACTATAAACTAATTCACAACGCCTTGTGTTTAGTACCTTTCGGGTTATAGAACATTCCACATCAAACCAGCCTAAAAGGGACCTAATTTTATTTGCACTTTCAGCAGGTCTAGGATTACAATCAGCTTGCAATTTGGACAAGACACTTTTTTATAAGTTAATTGTAACCCCAGTTATCATAAGAATCAACAGGATAGATCAAAAGCTTGTCAATTCTAACCCTGGATATTTCTTGAAAATTATCTTCTGAGATTGTAATACTGATTCTATGATTGTATATCAGTTTTAACCAGTTTTAACTCTAGGTTAGACTTCATCTTTTTAGGGAATGCCCCCGAAGAGTTATTTCATAGCAGAATCATCACTAAAACACACATCAACTACCAGAAAATCTTCTATTTGCCCCAACTGTTGTAAAGGAACGAAAGAGTAACCTATCAGGACAAAACACTTGCCATGTCCTAATGTGGCCAAAGCTGCACTATCATCTGGAAAACCACCATTAGGACTGAATAAATTATGGTGAACCCCTGGGTAGATCTTCTTCTGCAACTACGAGGTATTTCATATATATTCAATTGGTATTGGTATTGCTGAAGGTCATGGAAATGAAAGATTATAAATTAAAGTTGCCTACCATTATGAAAGTCGAGGTTGGAACACAGCAACATAAATTACCCTGTTATTGTCTAATTTCAGCAAATCTTCCCCAAATAATGTCATATTAGGAGAGTTATACACATTTGAACAAACAAAAGATCAACAACCACTAAGGGGATTAATGAATACAATAAAATAAGCCTGCAGCCAAGAACAAGTTGTTTCTAATATTAAAAACTCCTTCCCAAAAAGAACTGTCATCCAAATAAACTGGCCACCTGTGGTGCAACTTTGTTTAAGTAGGTTAGCATTTTTTGCCCAGACTATGGAACAGTCACTGGAAGGGCTCTCACGCAACCAAGTTTATGGAAAAATCAATCTGGAATACTTCTCTACAACTGGTTCACATGAATTAAACTTTAAAAAGTTTTTAACCATGAATATTCAATGTAAGAATTCATAAGGTTGCAGGATGACCTTCACTCTAATAACAGTCCCTCTTACAGCCTGAGCCCCTAAATCTAGTAACTGGCACCTTGTTGACTAAGGTGAAGATGGATGTGTCTATTAACTCTCAAATAAGTCAAAACTGAGTGAGATTGTAAGAGTTATTTGAAGATGATATGGGCCCCCACAGCGTTTCATTCTTCTTCCTCCAACAGGCCTTATGAGAGAGACGTGAAAACTCAACATGAGCAGAAGTTAGGATCTGTGTTTAAAAAAAAAAGCTTGGACCAGATGAACTAAGAACTTCGCGCTAACAAGGACCATCACTGAGTTCGATGTTATGAGTGTGTAATTCAACTTCTATGTCCTGGATTACAAATACCACTAGTTTAGATTGGCCACTTACATTAGGAACACTTTTAATATGATGTTGCAAGTCAGGACGTTCCTTGGAACCATTTACATTCTTTTTAAAAGTGTAGTGGGGGAAGGGTGAATGGCACTCTTTCCTTAACTTGCACCTTTGACAAAGGAAATTAACCTTGACAACACCCAAATTTCCCAATATACTTCGCCTGATTAATACAACAGAGTTGGAAAACCGGAGGCATTCTCAATATTGCCTGCATTTTGGCTGCTTTCAAACTGTAAGGCAATATCTCTGAAGGCATCTTTAGGGACTCTTTTGCTCTTAGGTCAAGCCTAGATCTGTTGCCTTCTATCAGTGCAATCGGTCTAGCTTGCTGGGTTTTCAACAGTACTAGAGCCTTCAGCATACCTGAAATTAAGTTGGCATTAGCAATAACATATTTAGCATCCAAGGGTTCGGGGGCTCCGTCGACCTCAACAACAAAAAACACAACAAAGTTCTAATCTGTGTACAATTTTGAGACACGGATGTCTCAGCATTCACTGCAGCAGGAGAAAGATGAAGACCTGTTACTGCAGATGTACATCCCCCACTAGGCTGAGGCCTTCTTTAATACTTAAACATAAAGAAGAGGGAAATCATGGCACCTATTTGTCACACCACTAAACAAACACTCCAGCAGTGAATTAGCATTAATGGGCAAAACGTCTTGAACTTCTTCTACTGGAGTAACTATTTGACCTTGTTCTAGTGCCACAATGGCAACGAGGTTAGATTCAACAAACAGAGTAAACCAAGATTCACTGTACCTGCAGTAGGGACAAAGGGAAAAGAGGCAGAACCAATCAAACCAATAGAACCTTGCCTGACTGGGTTCTCTCATTCTGGGGTGAAACTACGTTTTGGGATAACAAGGACTTCGAAGGGTGAGGTAATTTAAAGTGTTTGGTTACAAAATTCTGCAGTGATGCTGACAGTGGTAAATGACTGGAAATCGATAGAACATCATGAATGTTGAATGTAACATATTAGCCCCTTGTTTCCCTAAGTTGTCCCCTGTGTCTGGTCCAGTGTTTGGAGCGTACAGTTCTTGTAGTTTTTCCAGACATTTGTAACCAAGTGGGTAAAGAGATTCCCTGCTATTAGGAAGGCCCATCAAGCCAGCCGCCGTCTGAGAACACCACGACAAAAGTTAATAGGTGAAGCAAGGAAAACATGTGATTAACCAACTTTGCCACTTTTTCCTTTGTTCCTTGTTCCGCCAAAGTTGTTCTTACGTTAGCTTTTACTAGCTTTCTATTAGGAGGCCAGATGAGCCACACAAACCAATCATGCCAAATGAGGAAAACAAAAAAAAAAACTGATCATCTTTATGATCTTTAAAAGATTATATTCTAAACATACGACTCAACGACTTCAGGCTCTCCCTCTCACCACCTCAAATGAGACTTGATAAGATGTGTGGCAGTGTACAGCAGTGTAAGGCAACTCAATGGCTGCCCATGACCACAAACTGAACCAGGCCATCTCATGTCCAGGACCTCCAATGGCGCCAAAACCCCATAAGCCTGAGTCCAAACAATGCTTCCTCGGACTCATCAGAGCTCACAGGTGCTCAGTCTCCCTGGAAACCCACAGACTGTCTCCACAGATGTGATCTGAGCAAAGGGGAGAACCGGGAGAGAAGGCAGCGGTGCCAAACGTCATGCCATCTTCCTTCTTTGGCCCAAATGTGGTAATGGAGCACAGCTTCAAGTGGAGAAGGGGCATGAGCACCAAGCTTGCCCCGCAAACAGAACTCTAGAAATGGCAGGTTGCTCGATGCGGATTACAACAGTTAGTGTTTTGGTATCCCCATTCTCATCTGCAGCCACACATATGCTATGTCACACATTAGCAAATTTGTTGTAAAAGCAAATTCAACTGAATAAAAATACTTACAAATATAAATATAGAATTCACCAAGTCTGACAAGTCCAGTCATTTATGCAGATCCTGTACAGAGATCTTGAGGACAAGCCTGTGATAGGCCAAATAAAAGGAAAAAATAGTTCCTTTCCCCATGAGGCGCTGATATCTTTATGCACCAACAGCATCCTTTCATTTGGTCGAGAAACCGACTGAAGCTCTCCAGCCAAAACCATAGCTTCCCACACAAATAATTCCCCACTCCCCAAAAAGGTAAAAAAAAAAAAAAAAAAGAAGAGAATCTTCAATATGGGCCAGGAATAATTTAAGTTCCACCTCATTCATTTTAACAAATACATGATCAATGATCTCTTCAATACCTTCGGTATTTCTGTACTTTAGAAGATTTGTTTACAAGGCACACTGTAAAAGGAATTATACTGCTTGCCATCTACATTTAATGATACTCAAAGCATTGTTGTTTTGTTGTCATATGTTTGGAAAAACAAAGTTATTGAAGGCTAAAAATAAACAATGAATGTTATTTTGAAAGAAACAGTTAAGGGAAGTATGGGGTGATAGCCCATTTAGAAAGTTTTAGTTATTTAACAGAATTTACCAAATATGGAAAGAAACCTATACAAATACAGAGGTTTGAATGTGTATGGCCCCTCACAAAGCCAACGCAACAAAGTGGACTAATCCAATTTAACTTACCTTTACAGGCCTTGTAAAATCTACTTGCCCACTTCCTTTGTCCAGTCATATTTTAATCAGGGTGAGCTACTTTTAGGCCCTACTGACCCTTTCTGGCGCGAGAGCTAGAGCTGGCAAAGGACAGGTGTTCTGTTCATTCAGAAAGTAAATGAGCAATAAAGATGCCTTCAAATCTTGTTTTATCTTGTCAGGATTGCTGTCCGTTCAAAGACAGAGATGAAAGGTCGGCATTTGTCTTTTTACAACTTGCTTCTTATTTTATTCTGGAGATTGGTATTTACTTTTTCTCAACTGTGAAGTTCGAGGATTTTGTAAAGAGAACTGTCTGACAATTGTTGTGAAACAAAAGGCTGTAAAGTGTCATGGTTTTTTTTCCTAACACGAAATTTGAATGCTTGTAAATGATCTGTACAAATATTTCAAAATAGATCAGCAATTTGAAAAGCACATTTTTTTGTAATTCAAAAATGTGATGGAAACACAGATTTTAAATAGGATCAAAACAAAGACAAAGCAGAACACTTTACTGGCTGATGTGCAAATGATAACTATTTGCAGAAACCCAATTTCCAAACATTATAATTTGTATGCTATATAGGTTTATCAGAAAAACTGGATCTCAGTAGGAAATATTGTGGACAATTCAAAGGACAAAGTGATGACTGTAAATGACTGTGTGATATCCCACCATGCTTTAATTTTATATTTATTAAAAGTGAGAGTTTTTAAATATGAACTGTGAAACATTCCTGCCACCAGGGCGGTTTGGCAATACCGGGTATCGGGAAATTTCCCGGGAGGCTGGAATGGTGGGGGCCTGTCTTCTTGCCAGGGGCCGATTTTGAGGTAGAGTTGCCCTCAGTAACAAAATCAGCAGGAGACCAGTGCTTAATTAGAGCCGGTGGTTTCCGGTGGGGCGCACACCAGCAATTATTTTTGGGGGGCTGCACTTATATTTCTACCATCAGGTATTTACTGCAAAGCATAAAAAACCTATATGGGAAAGACGGAGGAAGAGAAAGATGAAGAAGCGTCACAAAGGGAGAAAGCAGAAAGTTGCAAGACTGAGCTGAAGTGACAGGGAGTGGCTGTAAATGGATTAAAGAGGCAGAGATGGCTTCAGAATTAAGCTGCCTCGGTATTCTGTGCTCACAAATTTAATTGCAGCAGTTGCATGATTCAAAGGAGAGCTTTGGGCATCCCCACGTTTTTATTCTCAAATTAAGCATTGTAGCTGATCATATAATTTTCAGGATCCCGGTGATATTTGGCAGATTGGGTTGCAGCTCCGAATACGAGCCAGAGTGATGCACAGAGCGAAATCAGCGCCACTCATTCACTGTCTTTGATTTCCACAACCTCAGTTGGTAGTAGAAATAAAAGTCAGAACAAGTGCGATCATCACGCAGAGAATAAAATGGATGGGTTGCAGGAAGGCTTGCTCAGAATTGGACGGCCCTTGTGGCCGTAAATGGTTCTTCTACTCCTTTTGTCACAGGAGTGATTGCAAAGCAGTACTAGTACCTTTGGTTGGTGGGGAGAGTGGGCAAACTGATGATTTTGTATCCCCGCCTGGCTTCATTACACAAACTCAGCAAAGTGCAAGAGAACTAAAAGGATTAAAGACCAGGGAAAGTGACAAGCTTCTTCTCAACAGCTTCTATTTCAACTAACTCCAGCTTGCTTTGCGTTTTGTTTGACTCTAAATATAAATTATAACCAAACGCATTCACATACAAATGTAAATACAATTAAAATGTCTGATAACTAACAGTGATAGCTGCCATTTCAGAAAAATTCACAGGGTTTATATTCTTGTTTTTGGAATGTTTTTGGAATCATATTATTGACCTATCTAGTGGAAGGATGAATGGATGAGGCAGGTAACACACTGTGATGTTTTTGAGAAGGCATTTCTCTACTGGACCATTTTTGGTGGATGTAGGAAAATGGCTCCCTGTTGCAGTTACCCCCCACTTTTTGCCTGATAGTGATGCTGACTTGACTAAGAAGTGTGCTGGGACCCTGCTAACCAGGCCCCAGCCCCAGTGTTCTTTCACTAAAAATGTACCATTGTTTCCACATTTGGCACACACCTGGCACACAGATAAGTCCCTTGTAAAAAGTACCAATGGTACCAAGGGCCCTGTGACCTGGGAAGGTCCCTAAGGGCTGCAGCATGTGTTGTGCCACCCTAAGGGACCCCTCACCTGACACATGCACACTGCCATTGCAGATTGTGTGTGTTGGTGGGGAGAAAAAGGCAATGTCCCCTCAGGATGCCATGCACACAAAATACTGCCTGTGGCGTAGGTAGGTCACCCCTCTAGCAGGCCTTAAAGCCTTAAGGCAGGGTGCACTATACCACAGGTGAGGGCATAGCTGCATGAGCAATATGACCCTAAAGTGGCTAAGTCTATTCTTAGTCATTGTAAGTACAGTGTGGCCATATTAAGTATATGGTCTGGGAGTTTGTCAAAACGAACTTCACAGTTCCATAATGGCTACACTAAACACTGGGAAGTTTGGTATCAAACTTCTCAGAATAATAAACCCACATGGATGCTAGTGTCGGATTTATTACAAAATGCACACAGAGGGCATCTTAGAGATGCCCCCTGTATTTTACCCAATCCTTCGGTGCAGGACTGTCTGGTCTGTACCAGCCTGCCACTGAGACGAGTTTCTGATTCCATGGGGTGAGAGCCTTTGTGCTCCCTGAGGCCAGAAACAAAGCCTGCACTGGGTGGAGGTGCTTCACACCTCCCCCCTGCAGAAACGGTAACACCTAGCAGTGAGCCTCAAAGGCTCAGGCTTCATGTTACAATGCCCCAGGGCACTCCAGCTAGTGGAGATGCCCTCCCCCCACCCCTGGACACAGCCCCCACTTTTGGCAGCAAGTCCGGAGGAGATAATGAGAAAAACAAGGAGGAGTCACCCACCAGTCAGGACAGCCCCTAAGGTGTCCTGAGCTGAGGTGACGCCTGCCTTAAGAAATCCTCCATCTTGTATTGGAGGATTCCCCCAATAGGATTAGGGATGTGTCCCCCTTCCCACAGGGAGGAGGCACAAAGAGGGTGTAGCCACCCTCCAGGACAGTAGCCAATGGCTACTGCCCCCAGACCTAACACATCCCTAAATTGAGTATTTAGGGGCAACCCTGAACCCAGGAAATCAGATTCCTGCAACCTACAACAAGAAGGGCTGCTGACCTGAAAGACCTGCAAAGATGACGGAGACGACAACTGACTCGGTCCCAGCCCCACAAGGCCTGTCTTCAGACTCAAAGAACCTGCACAGCGACGCATCCAGTGGGACCAGCGACCTCAGAGGACTGACCTGCATCTAAAGGACCAACAACCTCCTGAGGACAGTGGTTCTGTCCAGAAAAACTACAAAACAAGCAACTTTAAAGAGACTCCAACTTCCCGCCAGAAGCGTGAGTCTTCACACTTTGCATCCGACGGACCCGGCTCAAGTCTGGAGAAACCAACAGTGCAGAGAGGACTCCCAGGTGACTCCAACGACGTGGACACCCTGAGTTGACCTCACTGCACCCCTACAGCAACGCCTGCAGAGAGGATCCAGATGCTCCCCCGACCGTGACTGTCTGGTAACTAAGGAAACTGATGCCTAGACCAAGCACTGCACCCGCAGCCCCCAGGACCGAGAGGAACCACCTACCAGTGCAGGAGTGACCAGCAGGTGGCCTTCATCCTAGCCCAGTCGGTGGCTGGCCCGAGAAGGCTTCCTGTGCCCTGCCTGCATCGCCAGAGTGACCCCCTGGGTCCCCCCATTGTTTTCAATACAAAACCCGACGCATACTTTGCACATTGCATCCGGCCGCCCCTGTGCCACTGAGGGTGTGTTTTGTGCGTTTGTGTGTGTTCCATCCAGTTGTATACACCCCCTGGTCTGCTCCCCGAGGACAAAGGTACTTACCTGCTAGCAGACTGGAAACGGAGCACCTCTGTTCTCCATAGACACCTATGTGTTTTGGGCCCTCCTTTGACCTCTGCACCTGACCGGCCCTGTGTTGCTGGTGCTGTGGCTTTGGGGTTGCCTTGAACCCCCAACGGTGAGCTGCCTTTGCCCAGGAGTCTGACTGTGTAAGTGCTTTACTTACCTGAGAAACTATTACTTACCTCTCCCAGGAACTGTTGATTTGTGCACTGTGTCCACTTTTAAAATATCTATTTGCTGTTTTAGCCAAAACTGTGTGTACTACTGTTTTAAATCAAATTTCTATACTTACCTGTGTGAAGTACCTTACAATTTATGAACTTACCTAAAATTTGAATCTCGTGGTTCTAAAAATAAATTAAGAAATGATATTTTTTCTATATAAAAAACTATTGGTCTGGAGTTAAGTCTTTGATTGTCTGTTCCTCATTTATTGCCTGTGTGTGTACAACAAATGCTTAACACTACCCTCTGATAAGCCTACTGCTCATCCACACTACCACAAAATAGAGCATTAGTATTACCTAATGGTGCCACTATCAACCTCTAAGGGGAACCCTTGGACTCTGTGCACACTACCTCTCACTTTGAGATAGTATATACAGAACCAACTTCCTACAGTGCATTTAAGGATATTAATTACAAGTGATAAGAGCAAAAATAATTATACAATGAACAGTAATAATAATAACCATTGTCTTCACTGTTAATACTTATTCTTATTGTACACATATCATGGCATATAGCACACCTCAATTGTCTGTTAAGCAACAGTCACTCATAAAAAACAAAAAAACATGCTAGAGGATCATCGAATGTAAATACACAGAATTTCAAAACACAAAATTAAAAAAACAATTGGTTGATAAAACGGATTTTGTCATGAGATATTAGACATGACACACCTAAACGCCTAATGCGCTCAACTTAGTTTTTTTTTTTTTTTTATCTTCAGAGGTACTTACTCTGCTGTGTATTTGAAAAGACTGTAAGTAATGCGTGTAAAGCCCCAGACTTCACAGTTGAACATCCTTCACCCCTAAAACCACATTAACGTTATATTCTATTCCCCTGGTGGAAAATTGGAAATCCTTCCTGTCGCTTATACATCTTACAAATACCAAAGTCCTGTTGGCAGAGTAGTGTCTGTGAGATGAAGCTACGCACGCCACAGATTATACTAGTTCACCCATGCGCCCAATAGTATGTAATAAAGGCTCTCAGAAATGCCTTCCTTTTCTCTGCAGATCTCTAAGGCAGGTTTACCAGCCTCAGAAGGATGGAGGCCAGAGCCTGCTTCGATGGGACTCAAACTCATGACACCCGATTTGTCATCAGTTTTCAGCTCTCAGAGCCAACCTCCCAGATGTATATTGGGGTATAGTACCCGAGACTCCATTGTTTGATACACTAACAACATAATAGTTTTGTGACGACCCACCCATTTTCTTTGGGGAAAAATAGGATCATTCATATTTCTTATGCAAGAATACGTTACTTTGTGTATGTTATATTTCTCTCTCTCTCTCTCTATCCCTCTCTTGAGTAGAATGGGCACTTTTTAAACTTTCAATGCCCCTCGATTCATTTCGAAACACAATCTGGCTGTTAAATCTATAACCACTTTCAGCCTTCCATAGTTGCTTAAAATAAAGCTAGTAGGCTGCCACAGCAACAGGGACAGGGAGATTTAAATGAACAAATCAGCAAACTAATGGTAAACGTCTATATGGAAGCCTAAGTGTGTGCGAGCTTGCTATTTATGGGTGTGTATAATATTTTGTGAATCTATTTTCCTTTCAATTATAAATGTTCAAAATACAGAAAAATAATGTAAATACATTAGTAGTCCTCTGTTAAAACTACTGGTTTGTAATTTGAAGCAAAAGTATCAAACGTCAGAATCACTACAAAATACACTGTGCCATACCTAGCATGACAGAATACGAGCAGTAGATTGCAAGCATTGTCAATGCATTGCAATCATTCGCTCCACATTGCTAAAAAACCTTTTTTAATCACTGTAATCCATTCTTGAATAGATTCATCCACCGACTCCTCACCCATCCAGCTATTAATTCATTAATAAAGATAAACAGCCGAGTCTCCAGTCTCCAACCACTTAATCAGTGACGGGACAAGGTTCTCTGATGAAAAATATGTTGGAAAACACCCCTTCTTGCAGTGGTCCGACTCGCTCGGTCTCTGCGCTTCATCCCTACGTGCATTATGAGGGCTGGTATGAACAAAATTGCCAGGGCTACTTTTGGTCCCAGGTCCAGCCCCCATCCTGATGACAATGCGGTTAGTGAACTAAAATGCAAGTTAGGGGTCATGTGTACCCTATAAGTGGGCTAGACTTTTATTATGCATGGAGCAAATGTTTAGTCTATCAAATCAAACACGAATTTTTTGTACAGCAGATATGCTGGACTCACATGTTTGAAGGTACACTCCTATGTGATAATGAAGAAAGCTCGGTAATATAAAATAATTACAGGATCACATGATTTAGGGACAACTGATGGGTCCAGAGCATTATAATTAGGTCAGGTAGAACCCTTAAGTCACTATACCTCGAAGTCTAGTAATATTTTGCTGATTTTTTTGAGGCCTGCTTTAATCCTGGTTATTATTCAGGGAAATTGTTATAGAAAATCGTAAACATTGAATAATTCAATCCACTTGCATGATCCAGAAGCAATGTGTTTAGCGAAAAAATATAACTTTTCAATTTTCAATAGAAAAGGCAATTTACCAATTAAACGTATATTTTGGAAGCCTACCTGTAGGCTATATTTGCCAAATTGTATTTATTTTTAATTTAAAAAAAAGAAGCCAGTGTAAACTCTGAAAATATGCCAGTCAAATTAGGTGACAAGAAAACCCTCTCTCCCAAACCTTATTTAAAAGAAAACGGGAAAAGGTACAATTCTGCAATGTAAATAAATAGGCTGCAGCCATGCACCCATGGAAAACTGACACTTCACCTTTAAGGAATCCTATTCCATTAACCTCCCTTTATCTGACCTGTGCTCAGGGTGCAATGAAATATTCCACCCACTAGGGAGAAGGAAGTGTTGCCTATGTTTTCAATGGAAGGCCTTCTGATGGAGAAGTAAGATTATAGGTAAATGACTAGAGAATAAAGCGCCGAACAGAGTAGTAAAGCCCATCATTAACAATCATGCTGGAAACAATGTAAAAATTATGCTTTATCCACCGAGGTTCCTCAGGGTCACCTGGGGCAGTTGGACATTGGCCCTAGAGTTTGAATTAATATAGTAATGTCTTGTGAACATATGAACAGACCTTCCAGTAGCCGTTTTTCCAAACGTATGCCTTAGAGACATTTCTTCGTAAAGTGGTAGCTGGAGGTACACAGCAGAATAGGCTTTTAAACTACCAGATAAACATTTCAGACTGAAGAAGCTTTCTTTCCGTCAAGTGATAAGCTATTCCGGAGTGCATAATTCAATGTGTACATTGTTGACAAAAAATAATTTTATTTTCTGACATATTTAGTTGTCTAAATAAAATGTCAAATCCATCCTGCTGTCTAATGGATGAAGGGATCATTCGAAGGGATAAAGACTGGTTAACATGGAAGCCCGAAAACAGAATGTGATGAACCTTTATACCAGACACACAGTGTTCACGTCTCGGGACCCGCAGTAGCAAGTGATTACTAAGTCCCACATGTCATCCAGGTAATCACACTCTGAAAAAAACTGTGCTCAAACGGAAGGTAACTATTCAAAATTGAAGCCTGGGTGGCAAAGAAGTAAACTGATGTTCCTGGTGGATACTAAGTCCCCAAATGTTTGTCACGTCTCCAACTATCTATGTGAAGACTGCCTCAGTTTTACTTCCTCCAGCTGGGCCTTGGACATCATGGTATTCTTCAATAACCAGGTTACTTTCATTGGCTACGTGGATTGTTACCATATTGAGTTTCGGGACCTAATGGACAGATGTCTCTATTCTTTGACTGAGGTGCATCTTTATTTTCACCTGAGGAAGACCCCATATTCTCATCTCGCCATGAGGCGCAAAAGAATCTACTACGATTTAAGATAGGACTGCTTTGGAATTTATCTTCGCTACAGGTTGAGAAATACATTAACCATATGTTAACAATGTTTTACAGTGGATCTAAAAACAGTTTCTATAATTCTTTGCCTCACTATTACCCACACCCTGTCACTATGTACTTTTTTATGAGCACCTCTTTGTCTGAAGCTAATATCTATGTACATGCAATGTTGGTACCTATCTGACGATATGTATATGTCACAGAGGTATATTTATCTAAAACCATTGGTCTGTCTTATTTGTTAACTTTTAAATGAAAAACACTTAGAAGGGGGAGACTTTTTCTACTCCCTCACTGTTTTTCAATAGTTCAAAGTGTTTATGAAATGTTTCTGTAGGAACCATTGTCTTTTATAACAGATTTAATAACCCACATTCTGAGGAATAGAGGGTTGCCTCTTGTGTTTCACTGCAAGTACTTTAAATAACACTTGCCAATTGTAAAGAATATGATATACCTGGAAGCATTCTGGACTGAGTTTGACGATCTACTCAGCTCACATGTAAAGCGAGGCAGATGACACAGTATGCTTCAACATTGAATAATTTCTCAACATCACATTTCTGCTTTCCAAAGATGTTGAATACCTTCTCGACTACAAACAAACCCTAATGAAGAGCAAGTTACCATATTACCTTCTCTCTACAACATCAACTTTGACTGGGATCAGTGCTATTTTCCATGATGGTGCTTCATCTTGGATCTTCCCCCCAAAAAGTCTTTAGAGATAGTGGTTGCATCTCTGGTAGAATTGGCCCCTTTTCCTCACTCTTCACATTTTCCTTAGAATGAGACCTGATTTTTTAAATTTGTTTTTGTTGGCAATAGGACTCTAGCACTTGCTAGCAGTGGTAAAGTGCACAGAGTGCTTGTGCTCTTTTCCTAAAACAGGGTAAAACCGACCGACACCGGATTGGCACATTTAATTTACTTGTAAGTCCTTAGCTTATGGTACTATAAGTACCCAGGATCTGTAAATTAAATGCTACCAGTGGGCCTGCAGCACTCATTGTCCCACCCACCAAAGTAGCCTTTCAAATGATCTCAGGCCTGCCACAGCAGCTTCTAGTACAGCACTAAACTACATTTGCCACCTGGCAAACTACACCTTTTACTAGAGCTAAACCTTCATTTTAAAAACTTAAAGTCAGCCGTAAAGGAAGCCCTACAGGCACATAGGGCAGGGTGCATTGCATTTAAAAATTAGGATATGTGGATTCGAGTTTTACAAGTCCCAGCAGTGAAAAACTCCACAAGTTGTTTTTCCACTGCTGTAAGGCCTTCTCTCACATTGACTAACTCTGGGTTACCTTATTACATTTAGTAAGTGCTAACTTTGGATTGGGAGCAAGTAGAGATACAATGTTTAGACTCAAATTAATTTTAACTTAAAATCCTCTTTAATGGTAGAGTTGAATTATAAGTTACAATTCTGTATGCCACTTTTAGAAGGTTAGCATTTTTTGTCCTTTTGCCAGTACCCTGGGTAACATGACTGTGATGCTTTTGGAGTTTTCATATTCCTAACAGACAGTGAGACAAACGGGACTGGGTAAAGGCAGGATTGGCCATCCTGCCAGGATGACTGGGGGTGGAGCTGTGCCCTGCCCCACTTACACTTCAAAGGAATTGCCCCCAGCATACACAAAGGACCCTGACACTGGCATTTTATCACCCCAGATGTCTTGGAGTCTTGACAAGGGAAAGGAAGAACTTTCCAGAGCCAGATGTGGAGGTAGTGCAAGGAATCTCCCCACTTCAAAGGTTGGCATCATGTAAAAATAGTGGACCCTCAGAACCACTAATCAGTACACTCCTGGGCCTGTAAATCTACAGAAGGACTGCCTTACTCCATAGAGAACTGCCCTAATGCTTGAGACCTGCCATGTTCCCAGAGGACTGTCATACTGCTACCAGAGGACTGCCCTGCTCTCTGAGAAGGTAGATGACTGGATCTGCTCCTTTCAATCCCAGGCTACCCTGAGTGACTCCAAGGGTTAGCTGTCTTTGTGTTCTGAGCTACAGGGACACAACAAGCTCCAGAGACCTCCTTGCGACTGTCCAGCTGACATGCTGCAACTTACTGGCCTCTGCTAGAGTGAGTCTCTGATCCCTAAGAGGTACCTCCCAAGGTCCTGAATCTTTGGCTGGCATCAAAGTGTACTCCTCTTCAAGAAAAGGTGAAATTGTGAAGTTTTGGGCTCTTCGCAACCAAAAATGGGCCTGTTTGCGCCAAGACTCTGCTGCCCGCAAACACTGCCAACACAAGTTCTGGGAAACCCTACTCTTCGTGCTACAGCGACCACCAGCAATGAACAGCAACATAAGATCTGCAATTTATGCTACAGCAACAACAGCCCACAGTGAACGGCATTACAAAGGTCCAGCAATGACTGTCTGCGACTTCAGACCAGCTTTTCGCGCAGACTTTGAGAAGGAGACTTTTTCAGCTAGAAAAATCTGGTCTCTGTGTCTGGCTCGTATTCCTCTGCGGTCAGGATGACTTGTGGCTTTCGCTGATCTAAGATGATGCAGTGTGCTTTTAGGGACCATTTCTACCTAAAACTTTGAAACTGTATATCTCCGATTCTGCTGATTGGATTTCTGTTGTTCTGGCCTCATTTTATTTATTATTTTATATTTATTAAAATATATTCTATATTTCTAAATTGGTTTGGGATTTTTCTTGTGTTTTCACTTTATTACTGTTTGTGTGCTGCATAAAAACATTAACAAATACAAGATGATGGATGGTATGATTGAATTAATCTCAGCCACTGGCAATCGCTCGGGCTGTATGCCAGTCCATTTTTTTATACCCATTATTCTACCTCAGTTTGGACCCAACCATATGCAACTCAGTCTTGACGTTGCTCCAATGGGAACAGTCCCGCCCGTCATGCCAGGCCAGGCCAGGTCCTTCCTGAAGTGGAAAACAAGCAATCTAGGACCGGTTTCGCCCTGAAAACTGTTCATCAGCCGGTATATCTGGATTCCAGTGGCACAGTGAGCAAGGGACCAGCATGAGAGAATACCCGTTGCACTTAGCTTCAACGCTGATTTGCATATAGGTAGATCCAAACTGAGGTGATACGGTGTGCAAAATAACAATGGACTAGGATGCAACCCGAGTAATTGCCAGTGGCCGAGATTAACTCAAGCATTTCATCCATCACTTTTTTGTATCCTTTAGCATAAATACTTTAGACATTGCCTTTCAGTTAAGCCGAACTTTTTTGTGCTAAGCTACCAGAAGGTTAAGCACGGGGTAATTTTACAACTTTGGTGGTTCACCCTGACAAGGATTTTGATTGTTGCAAGAGTGAGAGTTCCAACCCCCAACTCACACAATCAATAACACAATTCTTTACATTCTCTGTACTTCAAAGCATGCCTTTAAACTTTACACTGTACTTGCCTTTCTCAGGATGATGAGTATCTGGCAGGCACACAATGTCAGAGCTTGTGAAGATCTGACTGTGCCCTTTTCTGCCACGGCGGGGTGCCTCGGATAAAGCACTGCCCTTTTTTAAAAATACTTTTATGTCAGAAAATGACAGAAACACACTAAGACACAGATGACGTTGACCTCAATCAAAGTATCTTTATTTGGGTGCAAAAAGCATACATAAAAGTAAGAACAATTCATGCACGTTAAGATCATGAATAATATTAAAACAACTAAGGAAATAAAAAAACATATTAAGTTGCGACAACAGAATTGCATACATACATTTAAATACAGTAGTGACAGCTTAACTAGAAATGCATAGTGCTGCAAGCCAGCACACCAGATCTAAAAAATGAGCCAACGTGCAAACTAATGTCATCATCTGATTGTTGAAACAGAAAGCTAAAAGCTAGCCTAAAATGTCTATTATTTCGACATTTGATAAGCAGAATTAAAAACATGCTTAGTAACAGACTGCCCAGACCTGCCACCACAAGTGCAGGGGCTAGTATCAAGGTTTTTCTGCAAGCTCTACGGGAAACACAGTAAATATTTTATTGTGTCAGCTCTAAAGTGGAAGAACAAGGTGTGTTCCCAGCACCTCTGCGCACAGAAAAGATAGTTAGTGATACTACTGTCAAGCTCAAATAGGCCACCACAGTGTGCTTCATCCCCCCCCCTTGTTGAGTCTTGGGGAACAATCTAAGTTATATGAGGCTTGCTGCACTCATTTTTTGCTTAAACTACTAGACTCCAGCTCTGTAAAAGCATGTTGGAAGTCAATCTTTTGAAAAGTTTGTTTCACATACGCTGACTAGGGAAATTAGAGTCCCCTTTCCCACTCCAAACAGTCTTTAATAATGTCCCTAGTCAAAATAGCTTCTTCCTTTTTCCAAACTGCCAACCACATTAATGAGGGATGTGCCTTGATGCAATGTTCTAAATGGGCCAAACCCAATTCCTCATGACATATTAAGTGAGATGACCATATGGAAAAAAAGAGAGCTTGTCTACAGAACCAAATTTCTTTGGTCTGAATGGCTTCACATTTCACGATGTCCTGTATCTCAGCCCCATATGTTGCAATAGGGATACATTGTGTTTTATAGATCTGCATAACGGAGTAAGGGCTCTCCCGCACGGTGGTTGAGGTAGAGTATATAATGAACCAACTGCCCTTGAGAACTTTATCCTGCACTGTGCAATATTAGGTGCTCAGGATCCTGCTGTAGCAAATGTTACCCCCCAAATAAGAGAAAGTGTTTGTGCTTTTCAGACAATTAGTTCCAACAGAGAGGGTAGAAAGCTGTTTACGCCTTGGAGCACATGCCATAATGTAGGATTTAGTCAAATTTGTTTGTAGGTCCAAAGCAGCCATAAAGTCTGCAAAGGCGTACACCAGCAGATGCAGTGCTTTTGAGATTCATGCCATCGGCACAGCATCGCCCTCATGTAAAAGTATGGGAAGCAGCCTGCCTTTGATTTCAGGTACATCTGGGGTGTTAGTAGTTAACATATAAAATGAATAAAAGTGGAGCCAATACACACCCTTGCCTCACCCCACGGGCAACACCTATATCAACGGAAACCCTTCCTTGAGTGCCAATTCTGACTCTGGCTTTCATGTCTTTGAGCAAATATGCCAAAAAGTGCATAAGTGCTGAATCCATCCCTCAGGGGAGGGAAATTTACATAACTTCGAGCGGTTGATGCAGTCAAATACTGAGGTTAGGTCCACGAACTGCAAATATACGGATGTTTGATTGGCATGTGTACTTGCCTATAACCAGGTTCAATTTCAGACACAGCTCAATTATCCCTACGAGCTGTCTAAACCCAGACAAGGATATAAAATAGACTCATCCTGTGTCCCTTCCTTGATCCTATTATACAGGACCTTCCCTAGGATTACAACTGTTGTATTGATTAATGAAATGGATCTATAACAACCTGGGTGGGACCAGTCTCCTTTTTTAAATATCGGCACTATAATAGATGTTGTCCAAGAATTAGGTACCAGGGAGTGGACAAGATTATTTAAAACATTAGTTAGTAATGGGGCCCAGAACTCAGTGCTACACTTAACAGGTCGATTGGGACTCCATCTGGACCAGGGGCCTTGCCACTGACACTCTGATTAATGGCGTCCTCCACTTCACAGAGTTACCTGGATCCGGGCTGGTTGTTAAGACCCAGTCGAAACTTGGTATCTGGGGGGGGGTAGCAGCATATATTTTTGAAAAATGGGCCTCCCAAGTCTTACTACCAATGTGACAGCTAATAGGGGTCATAAATTGGTCATCTTTAAAACAGCAGACCAATAGAATTTGCTGTCCTTCACAGATGCCTCCGTGATGGTAAATCCCACTGCTGCACTAATACTTCCCTCCAGCATTTAGAGGTGGCCTTTTTTAGTGCTTGCTTAAGGTAGTCACCACTGTCGAAACCCTGGGTTTGGTGGCAAGAGCCCTGCGCAGTGAGCAGTTTGCCACTGAGAAACCATGATTAAACCACCTTTGGTGTTGTGTGCACGTCAGAGTGGTTTTAAAAGGTTTTTTTTATATTCACACAAAGGCTATTAAAAGCTCCAACTTCCTGATATTAGACATCGTGTTCTGCTAGACAGGCCCCCACCAGCCCTAAATTCTCTTTAATTATTGAGTTAAAAAATTGTGCTGGTTCTCGAAGTCCCCATGCCAATCTAAGATTGTCTGTTGACTGCTGGATATTACTAGCCCACTATGCACTCTGACCTGTACCTTTGGGGACTGTTAGGAGGGCTACTTCGATGGGGTGATGTCCCCCCAAAAGTTGAAGAAATTACTGTTGCATATAAAAATATATCTTTCCTATTGCTCGTGATGAAAATGTAATCTATTGTTGAAAAACTACCTCTGTGCCTATACGTAGGAAGGGTGGAATTGTTTATGCCTGCCACCTCAATTACATTATTTAAATCAACAGAAGATAGATAGGTCATCAGCTCTTTGCTTTAATTGTCTGTTCTCACAGAGGGTCAGGTGTCGTCACGGGGTAAATTTAGATGCAGGGAAAGTCTGAAGCTATAATCTCCAGCCAAACAGATGAGTTACACGCTCCTTCTCAGCGACTGTTCAACAGCAGATTAATATAGTCAGCTAGAGCTCGAAATGTAGTACTTGGAATATTAACGAAATAATTATTATAACAATTGATTAAATACAGACTCAGGTCCCTTGGGAACCATACCACCTGGGAATTATTATTAGAGATCTCCATAGCCCTAGCACAACCACCAGTAGCTAGGTTTATCCAGACAGCTAAGTCTCTCGTAGCACAACCAGACAGTGAGGGCGTGGAGGGTACACTACAGCACTGGAAACCATCAATCTCTAGTACACTAGAGCACATGAAACCACCAATCTTCATCAGTTGAGTGTCCAAGGTTTCCTGGCGCATGGCAATGTCATAGCACCTTATAAAGGATTGCCATTCAGGTTGGTAGATCTTGGAGTGGAGCTCCGCAACATTACAACGGGTGGGGGGAGAGACTCAAGCTAAAGCCAGGACGTATGGGCAGGCTGCTGATGGTAAACTCAATAACTTCTTATAGAAGCATAATCCAACCCGGTGACACCTCCAATTGTTTTGTTTTGCTCTTCTGTCTGTGTGACAAGGGTTAGTTTTGACTCCGGCCGTGGGCAGGCACAGACAGGCCCACTCTTGGCCCGGGCGCGTCCCACGCCGCAAGAGGCTAAATGTACTTCAAGCGCAGTTGATTGTCTCTGGGTCCCACCTCAGGCCTGGTGCAAGCTGGGGGACGTAGTCCGACCCCAGCGTCAGAGTAACAATTGTGGCACACAAAGTGGGCAGGGAACTGCTTGAAGCAACATCCACGTTGCTGGAGGCTGAATGTGTTTTTAAGAGCAGCTGATTGTCTCTGGATCCTTCCTCAGGCCTGGTACGAGATGGGGGATGCAGTCCTACCCCAGTGTCAGGGTAGCAATTGTGGCTAAGAGTGCGGGCAGATAACTGCTTGAAGTGACACCCAAATTCAAATAATACCTTTAATGAATGGTTGGAAAGAGATTCACATTGGGATAAAGCTGGAAAAACAATTGCAGCAACGTCTACAGAAAGGCAATGATCATGATTGATTAGAGATAAGGGAGTGGGATTCCTTGAAGGTGCTGCATCAATTTTCCAAAGTTTCTAGGCTGCAGCTTATCTGGATATGCTGCTTCGGATTTCCATTCCTTTTCCTACAAAAGTGCTTTGTGAAAATTGTCTTTCCTGTCACCTACTTTCACTGGTCTCTTTTTTACAGCGTAAACAGCTTGTTTTTTAAAGAAAATAAATTAAATTTGCCAATACAGCCTAAGATACACCTAAAAAAATAAACTTGTATTCTGCAAACAAGCTTTTCTAATAAAAATAGAAAATTATATCTATTTTATAAAACGTGCAGGATAATTCACTGATTATGATTGCTATGGAGAATATTCTTTCATGAGCTCCACAAAGAGGGCTGGCTAACCATGTTTACTGGTGTACACATGTAAAGTTTTGCTCACTTGCACTGGCTGCTCTGAGTTAGTGAGGCTTTGTTTCAAACAGACTTGAAGGAGAGAGGGGCCAGTGAATATCTAGCATATATATCCATGATCCAGGGCAGTAAAAAGTATTTTTTTCCCCAAACACACTGAGCAAGCAACACCTTACAGCTGCATGCTTCAGTGTCCTAGGCAATAAGGTACACGGTCCCATACATTGAACGCAACAGTAAGTCCTATGAAGTGTATGCTTCAATTATCTCAAGTACTGTATGTTCTAGCCAGCACAGACAGTATATTTATCACTGGCATTAAAAGGTAAAGTTGCATCAATCGAAGAAGTTACTAACCTTTGTTAATCTTTTTGGTGAATTTCTATCTACGTGCAGATTCCTCAACTCTTGAACCTTTTACATGAAACAGACTGGATCTGGAAATTTGAAATAGATTCCAATGCAGCTCCATACGCCAGCCACTGCTATGAAATCACAGAGTCACATGATGAGCCATCCCTGCACACTGTCAATTCATCAGCCTTTTTTCCAAGTCCAGAGAGGAGGAGACAAGGGTGACAAGACTGACAAAAATTGTGGTATCCCATGATTATCTTAGGACATTATTAAAAGTCACATGATCACTCATCAGAATAGGGAGGTGCGCCAGATAGGTGGCAGGTAGCTAGAGCATCCAGAAGAATCATTACTGAAGGTAAGTGATTTGTTCTTCTGATGGATAACTCTATCTGCAGATTCCCCTCGTTTGAATCAATAGGCAACCAGTACCTCCAACGTGGTGGGTCTGAGAAGATGGTTAAAACAAGAAGTCCTGCAACAAAGATCTGCAAAACGGCCATCTCTGCAGAGTTCAGACTTGATCATGGTTAATGTGTGGAATGTAGCCAGCCTTGCATCCCAGCAGATATCTGGGACAGTGTGAAGATTTTGGTTTATTATGTAATTTGGCTGTGGGGTCTTATCGTACAGTATCCTCACAAGTACAGTCTTGGGTCCAGTCAGGCTCGTTTAATTAACTTCAAGCTCAACCCTGGGTAGCTGTGGCTGGGAGCAGTAAGGCTTAGCAAAGTAACTAGGTGTAAAGCATTTACCAGCACCAAATCACAGAATAGGAAAGCAACAAGACACGAAAGAAAGAAGACCCCAATTTAGAAGCATATATTCGATTTCTATGAATTGTTAGAGACCTTGATCAACAAAATCCACCAGAGGGTTCTGGAGAAATAGATGCAAGCATTGGTCAACAAAAACTTTAGAAACTTTAGACATTTTTGAAACAGTTTGACTACTATAGCCCAGTTGGACGACCAATCGGGAGCCAGAGTGGACAGCTACCATGCCACCAGAGCATTTTTAAAGCAAGATTCAAAGTTTACAGTACAACCACTACAGACATCAAAGAAGTGGTCCTGATGCTGAAGGATAGAGGCAAAGAATGCTCAAAGGATGCTACGGTTGTGATGCGGCTAAAAAGGTATCTTTGTGGGTGTTCATCGGTCCATGGGTGAAGTGTGGCAAGCTTGGCCACAGAGCTCAGTGTCCCTCGAAGCCCTCTACATTGCAGTAGAGAGCCTGCAGATGCTGGGCTACCAGTCATTCTGCCCCATGACTGGGGTGAAATCTGTAGGTGGGGGTTAGTGTCCCTTAGATGCAACAAATCCATACTTGGATAGCACTACCAGGTCAGGCAGACTTGGGTGCAATTTTTGGCTATCTTGGATTTGTTCTCTTGTGTGTCTGGCGACTGGTAAAAAGTCTGCAGTGGCTACCAACTTGTTGGTTTGGGTTAAGTTGGCTCTTGTGTTCCTGGAACTGGTTCCAGGAGATCAGCCAACTGATCCTTGGAGTCACTGCTGGAGGCTGGGAAGCAACTTTTTCCAGAGCCAGGAGCCACAGGCACAGTCCAAACTTTGTTAGTCCAAAGTGCAGCAGGTATAGTCCTTCCGATGGTGCAGCCTCTCTTGTGTGTCGGCAACTGGACAGTTCTTCTGTCCTCTCTCTCAGATTTCTTCGTGATCTGAGGGTCAGAGTGCCAGGGGTGCATATTTATCCCAGGAAAGTGCCCTGAGGCATCCAAGCGGTCACTAGCCAATGGGCTACTGGGTGCCCTCCTACCTAGTGAGAAAGTTCCTGTGCTGTGTGGCATCTGGCTATCGCACTGCCACATTCTTGCCCCTTTCAAGATTGCACAACCCTTCCTCAGTTGTCAGGAGCTCGGTAGCCCACTTTCAAGTTGTGGCTACCGGAGGGCTACATGCCCACAGTAGAACCGGTTGGAGGCAGAGTTTTCCTTGACCCTGTGTCTGCAGGAACAGAAGATATCCTGCTCAGGGGTGTTGGCGCTACTTTCACAGAGGCGGCTTCACCTCTGAAGAGTGACATTTGGGCTAACACTCTGAGTGGCCATCCTGGGAGAAGAAGTTACACCTCATTCTGCGGCAACTGCCTTTGTTACTGTGCTGGGGAGTTGTTCACGCATCTCCCCAGGCAGTCAGAAGGCTGTCTGTGTGCCAGAGCCTTTGTGGGGCTGCTGGCCTAGATGGAGTACAGAGTAGCATCTTTCTAAATGCTGCTTACTTTTAATAGTGGTATTAAATTCAACCCAGGCATCAGGTCAGGTTTAATGCCACAATTAATTTGATACCTTAAATGACCCAGTTAAGTAGCCCCATTCAGCCGGGTTGGGGTGCCAAACGGTAACCCTGTTTTAGTCAATTGGGCTACTAACTTTATCCACAGCAAAACAACAATTTGGAAGTGTTGCTGTTGATCATATTCAAAAATTTGTGCCCAACTTAACAAAATACAGCTCCCTCCCAAAGGGCTCTATATGCTTTCCTTAGGGGAGACATTTATATTGTTAAGGGAAAAGGTGGCTTTGCCATTGGGGTGAATGGCAAAGTCGAACAAACAGTGAAAATAACTGTCCTTCCAGTCAGCAATGGATGGCTGGGAGACATTGTGTATGTTGTCATACACAGGGTGGCAGAAACAGTGCTGCAGCCCTGAGTGGACATTCTACCTTACATGCCTATGGTACCGTATAATAAGGACTCATAAGTAAGTTAGTCCTTGCCAATTAGGTGTACCTAATTCAACACGCAATTTGAATACGGTCAGAACACTGGCACTGAGGTCTGGTTGGAAGGCCTTAGTGTACTCTCAGAGTTGAAAAACCAGCAGCTTCAGTAGAAAAATGTGGAGGTCAACATGCAAAAAGAGGCATTTTCTTACAGACAAGAACACCCCTCTATTGTGCTGAAAAAAACCCATCTTTAAACCTGATGCCCTGAGGAAGCTCTTTATTATTAAGAGGATAAAAGTCCTTAGAGCAGAGTCTGGAAGAAAACTGCCTGCCACTGAATAACCTTGTATTTCTTGGAACCAGCATTGAGAATGAAAAGTTGATCATCAATCCAGTAATTAAAGTTCCTGCCAATGTGACAAACAGAAAGGCCTTCAAAGATTTAGGTGGTGTAGTCTCTCCTCCTGAGCAGAAAGTTAGAAGAGTGATGCACTGGCCCACATGATATTTGGTGACCAACTTCAGCAGAAAAGAGTCTCTAGTCCGAAGGAAGAATTTATCTGGATAACATTTGGAGAGGCAAGGTAATGTCAACCAAGAAGAACTGTTATAGTAAGTAACCATAAAGGACAATTGTACATGGGCTCAAAGGGCAACTCCACCAAGAACCTAAGCCTCAAGGTAATGTCCTTCTGAGGAATGACAATGGGATAAGGGAGAATAAATGGGTCATCCTCCTCAGACAAATACATAACAAGGACACTTAAATAGCTTCTGGCAAACACAGAAAAGCTGAAAGAGTCAACAGAAAGCCTCTAACAGCCTTGTTGGGCCACATCAAGTGCATATCGCAACACAATAAATTGAAGGCCTCAACTTTCATGTCAGCGCATGAACAGCAAAATGGTAACAAGGCTCAGAAAAAACTGGTTTGGTAGAAGAGTGACAGATTAAAAATCATGACCACCTCCTCAGCAGATAAATCAAAGGAATGTAGATTGCTCCTCTCAACCTCCAGACATGAAAGTGCAGGCTCTTAAAGGTCCAGATGCAGGAACTGCACCACACACAGAGAAGAGGTCCATCATGAGCTTAAGCAGAAAAGCAGGACGCAGGGTAGGAGGAGAAAATCAAGTATCACACCATCTCTGGCAAGTCCAACACGAGTACGATAATCTGCAAAATGTCCTAACCCAACTTCCTCAGAACCAGAGGAACGAGAGGGACCAGAGGGATGGAAGGAAATACCTAATGGACCTAGAAGTCCCACCTCAGACAGAATGTGTCCCCCTGGGCACCATCCAGCAACACCTGCAGCACACTTAACTGTGAGAAGTGAGTATTCTCCAGAATGGCAGAGATTCACCAGAGGATGCCCAAAAGGGGGAAGATGGATGGAACCACCTCCAGGCACAGATGCCACTCATGATCGGTAAGATGGTGTGGACTGAGATCTTCAGCTGAAACAGCCCCCCCCTCCAAGATGGTTAACAATCAGCTAGACATATGTCCAAGTCCAAGAATATTGCTTTAGTGCTTCCAGTGAGTAGAGGCACAAACCCAGCCACCCTTCTTGTTGGCTCACCTCAATTCACTCATATTGTCAGTCAGATGGAAGCAACACCTCAAAGGCCAGGGAGCTTCCTTAGAGGTCAATCAGACTGCTGTGTGACTTCTAAGACGAAGGAGACCACAGGGCTCTGATCTTCAGTGCATCAAGGTGACTGTCCTAGCTGAAGAGGAGGAAGCTGTAACCACAATGGCATCTGCATTGGGAGGTGGGAGGTGGGTGGGGGTGGTTGGGGGTTCAGAAGAGCTTCCCAAATGTGAGGTGATCCGAAACCAGATATCACCAGGGGAAATTCTAATGCTATTCATAAGGACCACCGGCCCCCTCCTCTCAAATGCTGAGCCCACTAACACAGATACATCACTAAAGTAAATACATGCCCTGCTGAGCATATGGGAGCAGCTGGATGTGAGAGAAAAGCTAGCCTAAGAGGCCAAGGACACTCAGGGCTGAAAACAGAGCTTAATCCTGAAACATCAGGTTCATCGCCTGAATGTTCTGAACTCATTAGGAAAGGAGGACGGCTTTAAAGGAGACAGTATCCAGCTCAAACCTGATAAAGAGGAGATGCTGAGAAGGCCGGGGGTGCAACTTGGAGAGGCTGACTGAAAACCTCAGTTTTAAGAGCAGGTGAACCATGGCCTGCAAGTGGTCTGACACTAGCTGTGGTAAATGTTCCTTCTTCAGTCAGTCATTGAGGTATGGGAGCACAGAGATCACTGACCTGAAAAGATGCACCATGCCCACTAACATCACCCTTGTGAAAACCAGGGGTGGTTGATTGGAGGCTACAGGGGAGGAAGTGATCATACCAAAATGGCCTTTGCCAGAACATTGTGCCCTCTCTCTATTGTTTTCATTCGCACCCATCAATGGAGGATTCGATCCCTCGGCCTCCTGCAGGTAGCGCCTCAGAATGTCTGGGTCACAGATTCAGGGTACAACTTGTGGGAGCACTAAATGGGAGAGTACTGATCTGCCAGAGCCATGCTGGATTGTTGGGATACTTCTCTAGGGTCCGGCTTAGACAGCTGTGACCAAGATATAAACTTTTTAGAGCAGTTTCCAGGCAGTAGTGCCAAATGTCCTTCAGTGGTCGTGCTGGGGGTGGGCTGTATTGAAATCACTATACTCACCTGTCTTTGTACTTCGACTGTTAGTGTTGTGAGGGTTGCATTAGGATGGATAAAATGTAAGAATCAAAGAAACACTAGAGATTAGTCTCCCTTCTTAGTGCCACTGGGAGCTATATTAATCCAAAAGAACAGTGCTGATATGTAGCTTGTATTCCCACCTGCATATATGTTGTCCCACTCCTAGGTCGTGAAATACTTTTATCAAGGCCCAGAAACTAAGAAGCACTGTGCATACATAGGTGAATAAGGGCAAGAGTTCTGGAGTAGCTTATTATAGTGTTCTGACAAACTTCACGCTTATTTTACTGTTACATATAGGATTCTAGACCTGAACAACAGATTCTTCATGTTCAGAAGTATATAGTGTGGAAAGGGTTTCTTGCTGTTTTATTTTCTATTTTTTCTGTGTTCCTTGTTTATTACAACTGACTTTTCAGCCACTCCACTCCCCATCACATTTCCTTGACTCTGGCTGAAAACTTTTGATAACATTTGGTCAAATACTTTTCGACACCTTACTTGGAATGTGTACATCTTGTTAAACAAGGTCAAAAGAGGCACTGTCTAACAGGAGGTGAAGACATACACCCCAGACGTCATCCTCCTGGATGAGACATCTGATGGAAATCAAGTGCAGATTCTTGCCCTGCAATGAATTCTCAACTCTAACACATGTAGGTTTTGCGAGGGGCGTCAACTAGAGTGGACAAAATTAATTTACCATTTGAATACATAAAGACACAAAGACGTGCAGGTTATGCTGCTACCTTGGACCGCCTGGAGGAAACTGCTTAACTCTAATGACTATCTATGCCCCACCTCCACTTTCTATAACATTTCTCAATACAATAGGGAACCACCCTCACCCAAGCACCAATGGGTGTGATTATTGTGGGTGGGGATCGCTATGAGATAATGGATCATGCATTAGATCACATACACGCTATCACTCATTCTAGTGCATTCCCCTTTAGCAGACTGCATCAGGTACTTGGGTCTGGAAGATGTTTGGCACCACAGGTTTTACTTTGGAGCACGAGTAGTTTTCCTGGATTGGATTACGTCTTGATGCCCCTTACAATTTACCAGCAGGTTGGAAATAACTACATGAGCAGACAACTTTCCAGTGGTAATGCTTCTAAACCTTTGAGGGAGGGAGAGACACATAGGGTGTGCAGCCAATGCCTGGTGGCTGATCAACACCTAAGTGCCTGCACAATTGATGACTAAAGTGGTTTAGTATTTTAAGGCTAACATGGAATCTGGTGAAACCCCTTAGATGCCATGGGAGGCATTTAAGGCTGCTATTGAGGTTCATGCGATAACTATGCACCAGGACGTAACAAGCGGTAACAGAAAAATAAATGGTCAGATTGAGTCCTTTTCCCTTACACTTGAAGCACACTATTTAGCCACAGGCACACAAAAACTGCTCATACAAACAGTTCACTACAAAACATTGCTGCAAGACTCTTAATGGAATATTGGATATACTGGTCTGCAACACAGAGCTGTATCTATCAGTGATGTAACTAAGCATGCAAACATCTGCACTGGCTAATTAAATGGGAAGATGTAAGCCATGCAATAGGGAAAATTGTAAACTCCAGGGGATCTGTGCTAAAAGATCACCTGATGGTGACTCAGACATTTGCTGATTTTTTTAATCCTTATCCATAAAAAATGATCCTTTCTTCCTCCTCACCAAAAGACCTATAAAATGTAGTTGCTGATGTATCTCAGCATCACCTATTGGCGACTGATATAAAATCACTTGATGAACGATCCCTGTCAAACTGAAGGAGGTACACAGCCAGTTTCTGAGTGGCAAAGCACCCCCACCCCCCCCCCCCACGACTTTCCTGGAGAGTTTTAAAGTATTTTCTGGGTAAGATCTTGCCCAATTTTCATGCCATGCTTGAGGCTTCTAAAGGGGATGTGTTCCTGCTGCAAGATTTGGGAGTAGCCAAAAATATTTGGATTCATAAACCTGACAGGTCTCACAAATCCTGTGCCACCTAAAGGCTAATTTCTCTCATACATATGGAGGAGAAATTCTAATGAAGACCATTCTTTGCACGCTGCCTAGTCTGAGTAGCCAGCTACTTAATAAATCCCAACCAAAATGGCTTCACGCTGAATAGATCCAAGAGGCATAATATACAAAGGCTTCATAATGCATTATATTTAACACATCATGTGGGTGCCCCTGTAGCCCTACTCCTGATAGACTTCGAGAAAACATTTCACTTCATTGAGTAGGAATAACTCTTTGGTATTATAGTCAAACTGAACTTCTGCTCCTATTTCCTCTCTGCGTGTGGCACCTTTGTGTGCAAACTACCACCCAAGTCTGATTTAACGGAGTGTTATCCAGGTACTTTTGTATAGGAAAGGGAATCAGGCAGGAATGCACACTGAGCTCAACTTATTTCGAACTGGCTATAGAGGTTTTTGCTGTATGGTTTTGAATGGGTTGCCAACTATGGGGATTTGTATTAATGGTGGGTGTGGAAGAGAGTATCATTATATGCTAATGACCTGCTCACTAATCTTCAACAACCCAGATGGTCATGCCTTCTTGTACTACAAATACTAAGATGTAGAGTCAATTCTAGGGCCTTTAGGTCAATATAGTTAAATAAATAGCAAATCTGATCCGTGGAGGCACAATCAACATGAACCGGCTATCAAGCTTAGCGGTAACGACTGATGACGTCACATATTTGGGAATGTATACGTCATAGAACAAGTCTAGAAGCTGGCCCCTCTGCTAGAGGGTCTTGATACTGACTTGACTTACTGCCCTTCCCAATCCTGTTTAAACTGTATGTGTCCCTTGGCTCTTACACAAACTCAGAAACTATCACAATTGTACTTGCCAAGACTTCTTTATGAGACTCACTGCTATGCTGCAGGACTTAATGTGGGATAACGGCACCTTAAGGGTGGCGATAAAAAAAAAATGTTAAATCCATGTTGGAGGGAGACCCTAGAATGGGTGCTATAGTGTCCTAGTATAAAGCTTCATAACTGGGAGTCGCAAATAACTGAATGTACAACTTCTGATCTGGCCCTACTTATGAGGTCTAGTGGTGGGCCAATAGTTATAAGCACCAGCTACATTTCTTATATGGAGAGACTGTCCCGCATTACTCTGCACGCACAGCACTCTGCTCAAGTCTATCATCACAGCAGCCCTCTCCAGGCATACAGGAGTCGGTAACTTGAATCTGCACACAGGCAATGACCCGATCAGTGCAGCAGCTGTCTCCTCACACAAGGAGTCCACTCAACAGGGCGCTCCACTGGACCTTGCTCCCTTCAATATTCTACTCCTCACATGGACACAATGGTCTTGGCAAGCAGGAAGGTGTTGGTGTTCCAGAGCAGGTGTTCTTTTCCCTGTTCCCTGGCTGATGTCCACTCTCTCAGCAGGAGACTAGCAGGCCTCATCCCTAATCCTGGACACAGGCAGAGGTCTTGCAGAGCTTCCCCTTCTCACACTGCCCATCTCTGGCTGCTTGGCAGATGAGTTTTTAGGGTCTCAACCTCCCCTTCCTATGGTCCATTTCTGACACCAATTGTGACTTAGGATCCTGGCCTTTAAAGCTTTCTGTTGGGGTTCTGCTTCTTTTGAAGTACACACTTCTTTCCTCCTTCCTCTTCAAAGGCTGTCTGTCACAGCAGGAGAGATTCAGAAGCTGACAAATGTAGGCCATGGAAGTGACTTAAGATCACACCTGGATGTCAGCCACAGTGACATGCATCAAAAGGTTAATCCAAGGCTCCCAGCCCTACTCTTTGACTCCTTTATCTTATTCTTGAGACATGTCCAGGTCCCTTCCTTGAGATCTCACACTGAATCAAAAAGCAGCCTTTGAATTTTACAGGGGGAGCTCTCTCTCTCCTGTCTCCACTATCTACCACCCAGCTCCTAGTGATGCACTCTCAGTAGCCAACAGGAGGATCATTTTCGATTTACATCTCTCTAACTCTAGCTCATAGTCCCTGCCCCTGGGGTCCAGTTAGATATGCCTTATTCCACAGTATTCAGTCAATTCTCCATTGTACACATCCTAGTAGTATTTAGCCAGGGGTCACTTCTATTCTGGTTTTAAATTGTTCTTAGATGTTGCAAAATCCATGATTTGACCAACCTTCTTCATGGTGATCTGCACATATTTTCTCTTAAATGTGCATTCCGACACATATCACAAACTCTGAACTGCAGGTAATCATTTCGGTAATAGTTCATGTTTTTCATGCAAAGGTTTTATATTTTCTCATGTTGACACCATAAGAGCATGCTTTGTACTTATCACACTTCCAAAATCCATTATCTCTCAATTGTCCATTGGTTGCAAACAGCTGCTGGTGAGTTTATCAGCTAGTGATGCACCCATCCAATATGTAATTCTCGGGAGGTTCCCCATCTGTTACTTCAAATCTTCAGCATAGTACATCACATGCCAATGTTTCCTCAATATTGCTTTAAAATTACACTGCTCACTATTTAATTCCATAAAGAATCAGATTTGTAAAACCCCTTCAATAGTTAGTTTGTTTAACCATTTTATCATATATAGCAACTGATCTCTTTTTTAAACTTTCACTTGCATACCTCTTGTCAAATCTTTTGGGGTTAGCCTCGGTTTTGACTATTGTCACAGATTATTTTTTAAAGTCTGTATTCAATGATCAAATCTTTCAGGCTCGTAATAGTAATTGACTTTATGGAATTCTACATTTTAGTGCCTTAGGATGGCCACTTTTCACAGGTAACAAAGAATTACTAGCTGTATTCACAAAGTCTAATTTGTTTTTATTCCCTTCTGGATGCAGGGCCTGGCCTCCTGGTAGGCCCTGCACCCAAATGCCACTCCGCTTGCATGGTAACAATACCAGGCGGGCATCCTCTGGGCAAGCTTGCGCAGTACTGAGGTGCAATGGGTAAAGAAGCTTGGTACTACAGTATTTCACAGGAGGACCAATCGTCAAGATATACCATACTTTTTCAGAATGTTGACCTATTTATTCCTTGCCCAAACCCCTTCTAAACATTAATTTCACAAAAATGTATGAAAAGATTTAAATAAAATCCCAAAATGCACACTTTCTGAGTAAGGGCCTAGCTTGTTGCCAAATTTGGTGCAATTCCGTTCAGCCAATTTGTCTGTAGCTGAGAGCAAAGTTTTTCATATAATTTAACATGGGAAATCAATGTTTTGGGATCCCTCCTTTTTCTTGGTTCTAGCTTGAAGAAACAGCAGAAAACATTCCAGAAGGAGCTGAGGTGAAGAATGTCTTTTTTGGGGAAGTTTCATGCAGAGTTGTTAAGTGGCACCAAGGTTTTTATCAAAACAAAAGAAGCTCTTCCTTTGGAAATTCTGATCCATCTATAACTCCACAGTGGTGACCAACACACACGTATGTATGCATGCATGCATACATAAATATACATACGTTATATGCGTAATGTAAGCAAGTGTGTTATCAGTTAAGGTAATAAGTCTGCAGTCTTTCGTCAACATAGAACGACATACACCATTATAGCATTTGACTCTCTCAGGGAAGTGAGGCAGAGCAGTCCAAGTTCTGCTCAATGGAGATGGTGTGGGCTAAAGCCCCAGTCCGCAGACTTTTAGCAACACCCAATAAACAATGTTACAGTCTGTGCTTTTAGTTTAAAAAACACTTTATTATGTACACACTACTTAATGCTATGCAATTAATTTACAAATAGGCAGGTGACTGATATATATGATGACACCTTCCTAACAGTCCGCACCTCTAGCGACCCTAAGACCATGATACCACCCGCGCGCGCACACACACACACACACACACGCACACACACGCACACACATAACAGACACAGCATGAGGAGTGAGGTGATCAAAAGGCAGGCCCTACTGTCATTGTCAGGGTGTCACGATTCATAAAAACAGAAACATATAATCACACACCAATGCAAAACCATTAAAACTGCAAGTGATAGTACCATTGTACAATGACATTCATTTGAACATACGACTCACTGTTAACATGGTGACTATAAAAGGTCTCCATGACCTTCAGTAAAACATAGAAAGTATAATTGCAAATGTTGTCATTGTCAAAAAAGCATTACAATTTCAATAAAATAGGGTCATCTGTCTACTTTCAACATGCTGCAAATGCAGCCTTAGGGCCTCCAGACCAGGGCCCCACAACCCAGAGCCTCTGACCAAAAGCCCAAGCTGTAGGAGTGCTTTAAACTATGCCAATTCCCTCCTTGGGTGACCAACTGTACCCTTTGGAGATTTAGGGAGACCTCTAGAAAAACAATAGTGGGGGGGATATGGGGGGGTGGGGGGGATTGGGGGGGTTGTGAGGGCTGCCACACTCCTGGCTGCCCCACAAACACGTAGGAACATGTTGGCAGCAGGCCAGCTCCCTTTGGCACAGTGCAACTGGAATATGCACATTTTACAATGGTAGCCCTTAGATATGGCCAACATGGGGAAACCGCTTTTTCTTTTTTTACTTATCAAGCATGCCTCAGTCAGTGCAGGAGGGGTGCAGGAGGGGAGCAGAAATCCAGCACTCTTTCCACATGAGATCAGTTTGGGCAGGAGAACTGAGGAGAGTGCCCCTGCCTCAAGACACAGAGAAAAGCAGAGCATCTCGCTGATCTCTTCCCTGCAAATAAGTAAAGACGTTTGGCGGCACACCTAAGTTGTTCATCATACTCCTCTTCATCTGAATCTTGGGCACTGGGCAGACCCGAAAGGACAATTATCATTCGATTCTTCTGTATCTAAAAGTTTCATAAGTGGTAAAGGTGAGACCCTTGTTGCAATTATCGACGGAATGCTGTTGAAGGTGTTCTGAACAGGACCATCTCTGTCGACGGGGTGGGCAAGATAGTTGTAGACACAGTTGACGGGGTAATATGGTGCTTTCCTACTGAATAGTTTTTCCTTTCATGAAACACCAAATGGACACTTTATCTGAAACCCTTATTTGAATGTCTTTGTGGTATTGTAATGAGCAGGGCTGAATTATTCTTTGATTTTAGTAATTGTACTTTTTTGTTTTGTAAGAGTTAATTCAGTTATACTGTACTTGAATCACTTTATGCTTTGATATGTGAGCTACTTGTTGGAAACTGTTTTAAATAGAAGAACAGGTCACTACATGAAATGGATAACTGATTTATTCCTTTATCATTAATGTAATGGAGCTGGGGTATAGGTTTTGGGAATGATGGTATGAGTTAGTAAAGTAAAACAATTATACAAAAACACCTAAAGTACAGATGAACAAGTTACTTACCACCGGTAACGCTTTTTCTGGTGGATACACTAGCTACCTGTGGATTCCTCACCTTTTGAATTCACCAAATGCGCCAGTATTCAATGGAAAATTTTCTTCCCAGCTCTCCATGTCGACGAGGATGTCCCAATTGCACTGCTCCGCATGCGACTCCGTCTGATGTCACTGTGACAATAAGAGGTCCTTGCCGGCGTGCTGACCTCAGTTTCACCTTTTTTTTACATGCCTTAGAGGCGAACAGGTGAAAACCGACCTCACGATGGCACATTTATGGAAAATGTCACTTACCCAGTGTACATCTGTTCGTGGCATGAGTCGCTGCAGATTCACATGCTGTGCATATCCCGCCATCTAGTGTTGGGCTTGGAGTGTTACGAGTTGTTTTTCTTCAAAGAAGTCTTTTCGAGTCACGAGATCGAGGGACTCCTCCCATTTCAGCTCCATTGCGCATGGGCGTCGACTCCATCTTAGATTGTTTTCCCCGCAGAGGGTGAGGTAGGAGTTGTGTATATAGTAATTGTGCCCATGCAATGGAGTAAGTATGTATGTACATAATGTAACTAAAAGCGTATATTTACAAATTTACAAGTTTAATTTTAATCAACTTATACCGGCTACAGGCTCCCGGGGAGGTGGGAGGGCGCATGTGAATCTACAGCGTCTCAAGCCACGAACAGATGTACACTGGGTAAGTGACATTTTCCGTTCAATGGCATGTGTAGCTGCAGATACACATGCTGTGCAAAGACTAGTAAGCAGTTATCTCCCCAAAAGCGGTGGTTTAGCCTGTAGGAGTTGAAGTTGTTTGAAATAATGTTCTTAATACTGCTTGTCCTACTGTGGCTAGTTGTGTTGTTAACACATCCACACAGTAATGTTTAGTGAATGTATGAGGCGTAGACCATGTGGCTGCCTTACGGATTTCTGTCATTGGTATATTTCCTAGAAAGGCCATTGTGGCGCCTTTCTTTCTAGTGGAGTGTGCCTTCGGTGTAATAGGCAGGTCTCTCTTAGCTTTAACATAACAGGTTTGAATACATTTAACTATCCATCTGGCAATGCCTTGTTTGGATATTGGATTTCCTGTATGAGGTTTTTGGTAAGCTACAAACAATTGTTTTGTTTTGCGAAACTGTTTGGTTCTATCAATGTAGTACATTAGAGCTCTTTTTATGTCTAATGTATGTAATGCTCTTTCAGCTACAGAGTCTGGTTGTGGAAAAAACACTGTGAGTTCCACAGTTTGGTTTAAGTGGAACGGTGATAGAACTTTTGGCAAAAATTTGGGATTTGTGCGTAGAACCACTTTATGTTTGTGTATTTGTATAAAGCGTTCCTGTATGGTAAAGGCTTGTATTTCACTTACTCTTCAGAGAGATGTGATAGCTATTAGGAAGGCTACTTTCCAAGTTAAGTATTGCATTTCACAAGAGTTCATGGGTTCGAATGGTGGACCCATGAGTCGCGTTGATACAATATTGAGGTTCCACGAAGGAACTGGTGGTGTTCTCGGTGGAATGATCCTTTTTAGACCCTCCATAAATGCTTTTATGACTGGGATTCTAAATAGTGAAGTTGAATGTGTAATTTGCAGATAAGCAGAAATTGCTGTGAGAAGTATTTTAAAGAATGAAAAAGCTAACTTAGATTTTTGTAAGTGTAGTAAGTAGCTTCCAATGTCTTTAGTGGACGCCTGTAATGGTTGAATTTGATTATTATGACAGTAACAAAACAAATCTTTTCCATTTATTTGCGTAGCAATGTCTTGTAGTAGGTTTTCTAGCCTGTTTGATGACCTCCATACATTCTTGTGTAAGGTCTAGGTGTTCGAATTCTAAGACTTCAGGAGCCAGATCGCTAGATTGAGCGATGCTGGATTCGGGTGTCTGATCTGCTGTTTGTGTTGAGTTAACAGATCTGTTCTGTTTGGTAGTTTGATATGAGGCACTACTGACAGGTCTAGTAGTGTTGTGTACCAAGGTTGTCGTGCCCAAGTTGGTGCTATTAGTATTAGTTTGAGTTTGTTTTGACTCAATTTGTTTACTAGATACGGAATGAGTGGGAGAGGGGGAAAAGCGTAAGCAAATATCCCTGACCAACTCATCCTTAACGCATTGCCCTTGGAGTGAGGCTGTGGGTACCTGGATGCGAAGTTTTGGCATTTTGCGTTTTCTTTTGTTGCAAATAGGTCTATTTGCGGTGTTCCCCAGTTTTGGAAGTAGGTTTGTAGTATCTGGGGATGAATCTCCCATTCGTGGATCTGTTGGTGATCTCGACTGAGATTGTCTGCCAACTGGTTTTGAATTCCTGGGATGTATTGCGCTATTAGGCGAATGTGATTGTGAATCGCCCAATGCCAAATCTTCTGTGCTAAGAGACACAGTTGTGATGAGTGTGTGCCTCCCTGTTTGTTTAAGTAATACATTGTTGTCAAGTTGTCTGTTTTGACAAGAATGTGTTTGTGGGCTATTAGCGGTTGAAATGCTTTCAACGCTAGAAACACTGCTAGTAGTTCTAGCTGATTTATATGAAGTTGTTTCTCCCCAACCTACCATGGAAGCATCTGTTGTGATCACGTATTGAGGCACTGGTCCTGGAAAGGCCGCCCTTGATTTAAATTTACATGATTCCACCATTGTAGCGAGGTGTGTGTTTGGCGGTCTATCAACACTAGATCTTGAAGTTGACCCTGTGCTTGTGTCCATTGTGTTGCTAGGCACTGTTGTAAGGGTCGCATGTGTAATCTTGCGTTTGGGACAATGGCTATGCATGAGGACATCATGCCTAGTAGTTTCATCACTAATTTTACCTGATACTTCTGGTTTGGGTGCATGCTTTGCATTACATTTTGGAATGCTTGTACCCTTTGTGGACTTGGAGTGGCAATCCCTTTTTTTGTGTTGATTGTTGCTCCTAAGTATTGTTGTATTTGACACGGCTGTAGATGTGATTTTTGGTAGTTTAGTGAGAAACCCAATTTGTGAAGGGTTTCTATGACGTATTTTGTGTGTTGAAGACACTGTTCTTGAGTGTTGGTTTTGATTAACCAATCGTCTAGATACGGGAATACGTGTATGTGCTGTCTTCTGATATGTGCAGCTACTACTGCAAGGCATTTTGTAAATACCCTTGGTGCTGTTGTTATCCCGAATGGTAACACTTTGAACTGGTAATGTACTCCTTGGATTACAAACCTTAAGTATTTCTTGTGTGAAGGATGTATGGGTATATGGAAGTACGCAACTTTGAGATCTAAAGTTGACATGTAGTCTTGTTGTTTGAGTAAGGGGATTACGTCTTGAAGTGTCACCATGTGAAAGTGATCTGATTTGATGTAAAGATTTAGTGAGTCATTATGACCCTGGCAGTCATGGACCGCCAGGGCCGGGGACCGCGGATGCACCGCCAACAGGCTTCCCGCCGGTTTTCCCCTGGCCTGAGGAATCCTCCATGGCGGCGCTGGGGATTCCGACCCCCTTACCGCCAGAACCTGGTTGGCGGTAACGGGTGTTGTGGGGCCCCTGGGGACCCCGCAGTGCCCATGCCAACAGGGGCCCCACCAAGATTTTCAGTGTCTGCATAGCAGACACTGAAAATCGCGACGGGTGCAACTGCACCCGTCGCACCCTTTCCACTCCGCCGGCTCCATTCGGAGCCGGCATCCTCGTGGAAGGGGGTTTCCCGCTGGGCTGGCGGGCGGCCTTCTGGCGGTCGCCCGCCAGCCTAGCGTGAAACTCAGAATTACCGCGGCGGTATTTTGACCGCGCATCGGTATTCTGACGGCGGTACGCCAAGGTCAGAATGAGGCCCTTAGTGTTCTGAGATCTAAGATGGGTCTCAGAGTTCTGTCCTTTTTGGGTATTAGAAAATACAGGGAATAAACACCTGTTCCTTTCTGATGGTTGGGTACTAGTTCTATTGCGTCTTTTTGTAACAACGCTTGGACTTCTATTTGTAATAGAAAGTGCTGTTTGGACATGTTGTGTGTTCTTGGAGGCACATTTGGTGGTAATTGTAGGAATTCTATGCAATAACCATGTTGGATAATGGCTAGGACCCACGAGTCTGTTGTTATTTCCTCCCAAATCTGGTAATAATCTGTGAGTCTCCCCCCCACCGGTGTTATGTGTTGGGGATTTGTGACACTGAAGTCACTGTTTAGTTTGAGGGGTCTTTGGAACTTTCCCCCTAGTTTTAGGGAACTGTCCCCCCCTGTATGGTCCCCGAAAGCCTCCTCTTTGATATTGGCCCTGGTATGTGGGTCTGGTTTGTGAGGTTGAGGGTTCTGTGCTTTGGGCCCGAAACCCCCCTCTAAATTGTGTCTTCCTAAATGTGCCTCTGCTCTGTGGGGAGTAGAGCGCGCCCATGGCCTTGGCCGTATCAGTGTCCTTCTTCAGCTTCTCTATAGCTGTGTCCACCTCCGGCCCAAACAACTGCTGTCCATTAAAAGGCATATTAAGCACAGCCTGTTGGATCTCTGGTTTAAACCCGGAGGTGTGTAGCCATGCGTGTCTCCCAATAGTGACCGCTGTATTCACAGTTCTTGCGGCTGTGTCCGCTGCATCCATTGCCGATCGTATCTGGTTGTTCGAGATACTTTGGCCCTCTTCCACCACTTGTTGTGCACGCTTTTGGAACTCCTTGGGCTGCATTTCATCCCAATGAGCTCTGTCATATCTCGACAATAAAGCTTGTGAATTGGCAATGCGCCATTGATTGGCCTCTTGTGCTGCAACTCTCTTTCCTGCTGCATCAAACTTTTGACTTTCTTTGTCGGGTGGTGGTGCATCTCCAGAGGTGTGTGAATTAGCCCTTTTACGTGCTGCGCCCACTACTACTGAGTCAAGTGTCAGTTGTTGTGTGATGTACACGGGGCCTGTAGGGGAAGGCTTGTACTTTTTCTCCACCCTAAGTGTGATGGCTCTGCCTTTGACGGGTTCTTGAAATACTTGTTTCGTGTGTTTCAACATCCCTGGTAAGATTGAGAGACTTTGGTACTGACTGTGTCGATGACAAAGTATTAAATAAAAAGTCATCCTCAATGGGTTCAGCGTGCAGTGTCACATTGTGAAAAGCTGCTGCTCTGGACACCACCTGCGTGTAGGCAGTACTGTCTTCAGGTGGTGATGGTCTTGCTGGGTAGCAGTCTGGACTATTGTCTGATACAGGCGCATCATAGAGATCCCATGCATCTGGGTCATCCTGGCTCATCCCTGTGTGCCTTGGAGATTGCATCATAGGGGGTGTTGCAATTGGTGACGGTTGCGGTGAGTGGTGTGGTGATGGTTGTGGCGAAGAGTGAGGTGGAGTTACTGCTTTTGCCACTTTTGCTTGTGGTTGTTTTTCTTTCTCTTGGAAAGCAAGTTTCCTTTTCATCCTTATAGGAGGGAGAGTTCTTATTTTCCTTGTATACTTTTGAATATGGAGCCTTCTTTGTGTATAATCTGGCTCCCCTGCTTCTAGCTCTTGTCCAAATGTATGGCCTTGCAGTTGTGCTGAAAGGCCTTGTTCTTCGGAGTAGGAGCTTATTTTCAGCTCCGAAGCTGGATGTTTCGGTACCAAAACGTTTTCTACCATCTTTTTCGGCTCCGAAGCCACTTTTTTCGGTTTCGGTGTTCCGATCTCTCGGTGCCGACTTATCTCGGTGCCGGTATCTCGATGTTGAGTTTGGTCGGAACCAGGGTCTCGGTGTCTAGTATGTTCTGTGCTGGTATCTCGACCGTAGTCGGATGACTTCGACACGTGTGTGCCCTTTTTCGGTGCCGATGGACAGTCACCGATTTTACGGGTTAAGCCATGGCCAGCCGGCGGTGGCGTCCTCTGGCCCTTCATGATTTTGGCGTGAGTTTTGGCCAGGGCTGGTTTACTCACGGTTTTCGGCGTCTGCTCTGTTTCAGGCTCGTCCGAGTCAGCAATGGAGAAAGTCTCTTCTTCCTCGACGTCGTGGTGTCCTGGCGGCGCCGACGCCATTTGAAGCCTTCGTGCTCTCTGGTCCCGTAGCGTTTTCTTCGACCAAAATGCCCGACAGGCCTCGCAAGTATCCTCTTTGTGTTCGGGGGACAAACACATATTACAGACCAGATGTTGATCTGTGTATGGATACTTGTTATGTCATTCGGGGCAGAAGCGGAATGGGGTCCGTTCCATGAGCCTTGAAGACGCATGCGGTCGGGCCGACCAGGCCCCACCAGGGGGTATAAGCCCCGAAGGGCTACCGGAGCTCTTCTTTAATTCGGTGTCGATCTGCGTAAACTAACCCGATACCGAACGCAAACAATACCGTCAAATTTTTCGAGATTTAACTAACTTTCCGAACCGAAACACGGAGCGAAGAGGAACACGTCCGAACCCGATGGCGGAAAGAAAACAATCTAAGATGGAGTCGACGCCCATGCGCAATGGAGCCGAAATGGGAGTCCCTCGATCTCGTGACTCGAAAAGACTTCTTCAAAGAAAAACAACTCGTAACACTCCAAGCCCAACACTAGATGGCGGGATATGCACAGCATGTGTATCTGCAGCAACACATGCCATTGAACACATACATATAGTCATATAGATGCAATACAAGTACAACATCTATTTATAGGAGAGGAATGCACAGGTGGCTAGTGTATCCACCAGAAAAAGCATTACCGAAGGTAAGTAATTTGTTCTTCTGATTAATACAACTACCTGTGGACTCCTAACCTTATGAATAGAGTCCCAAAGCAGTACAGCACTCAAAGGTGGGTGCCTGACTAGTCACACCCAGAAATCCTGCAACACAGAACGTGCAAAATGGCCGTCCCTCCTGACTTCCGAATCCAAGCAATAATGCTTCGCGAATGTATGGAGGGAAGCCCAAGTTGCTGCTTTACAAATATCTACTACAGGAACACCTATAGCCAAAGCTGAAGTGGCAGACTTAGCCCTGGTAGAATGAGCTTTAATACCCTCAGGAGGAATTTTCTTTTGCTAATAAATAACAGACCTTAATGCAAAGAATGACCCACCTGGATATAGTTCTTTTATGGACAGCTCTGCCTTTCATCTTGCCCACATATCCAACGAAGAGTTGGTCATCCAAACGAAAGTCCTTTGTTCTATCAAGATAGAAACTGAGAGCCCTTCTCGGGTCTAAGCAATGGAGTCTCTCTTCCTCTTTTGAAGGGTGAGGAGGAGGATAGAAGGAAGAAAGAGTAACAGACTATCCCATATGGAAGGGTGTGACAACCTTAGGAAGGAAAGCCGCCCTGGTTCTCAGCACCACTCTGTCAGCATAGAATGACGTAAAGGGAGGTGTGACACTAAGAGCCTGAAGCTCACTCACACGCCTAGCGGGCATAATAGCAACAAGGAAACCTGTCTTTAAGACTAGCAAATTAAAAAACAAGAATGCATAGGTTCAAACAGTCAAAACTAGATTCAAATCCCACTGAGACATGGGAAATGGATTGGGAGGAAACTTATTAGATAGGCCTTTCAAGAACCTAACAACTATAGGTGATTTGAACAAGGAAGGTTGATCCGGAAGGCAAAGAAAAGCTGACAGCGCCGACAAACAGCCCTTGACAGTCGCAACTGCACAAGCCTTCTGTACTAAAGTTAAAGCAAACAACAGAACATGAGACAAAAGGGCTTTCAAGGGATCAATTTGTTTCTCTCCACACCAAACCACAAATTTCACCCATCTGCCGGCATAAACAGTCTTGGTGAAGTGTTGCCTGGCCGATAAAATAACATCCACCACTTCTGGCGGGAGAGAAAAAGAACTCCGATTGCCCCGTTCAATCTCCAGGAATGCAGGTGCAGGCTCTGGAGGAGGGGGTGTAGAACCTGCATCTGCGACTGCAAGAGGAGAGCTACCCTGGGAGGGAGACGGAGCAGAGGGCACAGTGAGAGTTGGAGAAGATCCGTGTACTACACCCTTCTCAGCCAATCCGGAGCTATTAAAATGACTTGAGCCCGATCTTGGCAAATCTTCCTCAGAACCTGAGGAATCAAGGGTATGGGGGGAAATGCGTAAAGTAGCTGGTTGCACCAAGACATCTGAAACGCGTCCCCCAACGCCCCTTGCACCCGATACTGGAGGGTGCAAAACGACAGGAAGTGCACGTTCTCCCGAGTGGCAAACAGGTCTATCTGTGGAGAACCCCACACCTTGAAGATGTGAAAAACCAGATCCGGATGGAGACACCACTCGTGGTCGGCCGAGAAATGCCGACAGACACTGTCTGCAAGTACGTTGAGAACTCTGGCCAGATGGTTTGCTACTATGCAAATCCGATGGTCCTGTGCCCAGGAGCAAAGACGCAGAGCCTCTCTGCAGAGAAGGTGCAACCCTACTTCTCCCTGCTTGTTGATGTACCACATCGCGATAGTGTTGTCTGTCAAGACTTGAACTGACTGAACGCAAAGGGACGGGAGGAAGGCCTTGAGAGTCAGGCGTATCGCCAGCAATTCTAACAGACTGATATGAAAAGTCTGTTTCACTGGAGACCAAAGACCTTTGATCTCCAGGTCCCCCAGATGAGCACCCCACCCCAGAGTGGAAGCATCTGTTATGACCGTGGCCACTGGAGGTTGTAGAGCAAACAGCCTTCCTTGGGAAAGTTTGCCGTTCACAGCCCACCATCGTAGATCCTCTGCAGCATCTCTGGAGATCGTTATCGACTCTTCGAGATCCCCTCTGTGTTAAAACCACTGCTTGCGGAGGCACCATTGGTGAGCCCTCATGTACTAACGTGCATGAGTGACCAACAGAATGCAAGAAGCAAACAGACCGAGCAGGCATAGGACCTTGAGGACAGGAACAACCGCTCCTTTTTGAAACATTGGAATCAACGCCTGAATGTCCGGGATCCACTGAGGCAGAGGATAGGCCCGATTCAATGTTGTATCCAGTACTGTCGCTATGAACAGGAGGCGTTGAGAGGGCTCCAGGTGAGATTTGGGCACATTTACTGTAAAACTGTAGCCTGAACAACAACTGCGTTGTCATTTGGAAGTGGTGCAGCACAAGCTCTCGAGACTTGGCTTTGATCAGCCAGTCATCCAGGTAAGGGAATACCGATATTCCCTTCCTTCTGAGATGTGCTGCAACCACCGCCATCACCTTCGTAAAGACTTGAGGTGCGGAAGTAAGACCAAAAGGAAGGACTGCAAATTGGTAGTGTTGCGACCCCACCACAAACCGGAGATACTTCCTGTGTGACTTGAGAAGGGTGACATGAAAGTAAGCATCCTGCAAGTCTACAGACACCATCCAACCCTCTTTGATCAACGCCAAAAGCACGTGCGCTAGAGTCAGCATCTTGAATTTCTCCTGTTTGAGGAACCAATTCAAAATCCTCAGATCCAGGATAGGTCTCAATCGACCATCCTTCTTGGGAATCAGGAAATATCTCGAATAGCATCCCTGACCCCTTTCCTGCTCTTGAACCAACTCCACTGCGCCTTTTGATAAAAGGAACTGAACCTCCTGCTGAAGTAACAGGAGATAATCCTCTGAACAAAATGAAGGACGGGGAGGGATGGGAAGGGGAAACTCACGAAAGGGAAGGGCATACCCTTTCCCCACAATAGTCAGTACCTAGGAGTCCGATGTGACTAACTCCCACTCGTGGAGAAAATTAAATAACCTTCCCCTTACGGGAGAAGCATGACCTAAAATGGGTGGAAAACTAGGGATGCTTTCCTTGTTGTGCTCCCCCAGAGGAAGAAGATGAGGCAGGGTGCTGCTGGGTGGCTCCTTGCTTTCTAATCCTCCCCTATCCTCTAAAGGACCTATATGAAAGGTTGGCAGACTGTTGAGTCGTGGATTGAGGCCTCCCACGATAAGCGGCTCCACGGCCAAACCCCCTAAACCCCCGAAAGGACATGAAAGGAGTAGATGTGGAAGCCTTCAGTCCCAAAGACTTTGCTGTGGCCCTACTATTTTTAAAGCGATCTAAGGCAGAGTCCGCTTTGGCCCCAAACAACTTTTCTCCGGCGAAAGGAAGGTCTAATACAGTTGTCTGGACATCCAATTAAATCCCAGAAGACCTCAGCCATGCATGTCTCCTAGTGGCAACTGAAGTACCCATCACCTTGGTCTGTAGTATCCAGACTGGATGATCTGTTTAGCCACAGCTTGGGTGTCCAACAGGAGTTCATGGAACTGTCCCTGCAATCCTTCGCCAAGTTAGGCACAACAGCTCTAGCCGTGTCCATTAGGGCGTGCACATATTTACCCAACACACAGGTAGCATTACCGACTTCAGAGCAATACTGCAGGATGAAAAAGTCGTCTTAGCCGTCTGCTCCATCCTCTTGGACTCCCTGTCCGATTGAGTAACAGGAAAGGAGCCAGGTGCAGAACGAGCGGAACAAGAAGCCTGGACCACCAAGCTCTCCCGAGTCGGATGTTGTGACAAAAATCCCGGATCTCCCGGAGCAACCCTGTACCTTCTTGCAACAGTTCTGGACACAGCTGGTGATGTAACAGGCTTTCTCCAGATGTCTAAGATAGGCTCCGTAAGAGCATCATTGAATGGGAGCAAGGCCTCCACTGAAGTAGAAGGATGTAAGACTTCAGTCAAAACTTTAGTTTTAACTTCAGCAGCTGACAATGGAAGGCCCAAAAATTCTGCAGCTTTCTTATTAACAGAGTGGAAGGAAGCCACCTCTTACGCAAACTCCCCCGGAGATGAAAGATCCCACTCAGGGGAAGTGTTAAGCCCACTAGCAGAATGTAGGCCCTGAAATTCTCCAAAGGGCTCAGCAATCTCTTCTTCCTCCATCAATTGTCTCTAGTACTCTTGCTCTTCCAAGAGCCTCAACGCTCTCCTCCGCGACCTCAACCAAGGCGTCGACATGGAGTTAGACGACGCCGGTTTCAAAAGCGATGGGCACAGACTGGGAGAAGGACTCTATCCCGACCGGGATCCATCCGGCACATGAGGCACTGTCATCGGCGGCATCGGTATAAGCGGCGATGTCATCGGTGCTGGAGGCCTATGAGGCGATGTCATCAGCACCAGAGGCCTACGAGGCGATGTCATCGGCGCCAAACCGTCATCCTCAGCCTGATAAAAAAGGCACAAAAGGAGCCGACTTGAATGGAGCCGGAGAGCCCAAGGAGAATGCCTAAGGACCAGTGGGACCAGCCGGTGCACCACCAGGGGACATAGCCTTATTAAAGATAGTGAACATGGCATTGAGGAATGCCGCTGGATCCGCTCCTGGAGTCGGGAAGGCAGGAAACCTTGGATCTTCATGAAGTGCCTGCGCCGGATCCGGAACCTGTGGCACTTACTTGAGCTACAGGTGAAAATTGAGGACCCACTAAAGACTCAACCACCTTAATGAGCGATGGCGCCGACGAAGCCTGAGGACTTTGAGTCTGGGGAGTTACAGTGGAACTAACCTCCCAAGTCTGGATGGAGACTGAGATCGACCTCTAGAAGAAAGACGTTGAGAGTCGTGTAGGCGCCTCTTCTTATGAGACTTATGGGATGACATGTCTCCAGTCTTAGACCTCTGATATCTTCTGTGTTCTTCCTTTGCCTTAGCTAAAAAGAGTTTAGCCTCTCTTTCCTTCAGCGCCTTCGGATTCATCCTTTGGCAGGACACACACTCCCCTACATCATGGTCTGAACTGAGACACCATAAGCAATCGTCGTGAGGGTCAGTGACAGACATACGACCCCCGCACTCCTGACAAGGTTTAAACCCTGACTTTTTAGGAGGAGACATTGTAACAATAAGACACCTTCGAAACAGTAGCTTCTTGAGAGCTAAGAGAAAACCGCTAGCGTCGAAGGCACAGAAAAATGGGAACTGACGTCAGCACACTGGCGAGGACCTCTTATTGTCACAGTGACGTCAGACGGAGTCGCGTGCAGAGCCTTGCAATTGTGACGTCCTCATCGACGTGGAGAGCTGGGAAGAACATTTTCCATCGAATGCTGGTGCATTGGGAGAATTCATAAGGTGAAGAATCCAGAGGTAGTTGTATCCATCAGAAAAGGTATATTTATAAGTTTGGTGAATCTATAGTTATTGGTGGGCTTTGCTAGATTTTTATAGTGTTGGATCCAACCCACTATTCTGGAACCGGATCAAACCCTGTTTTATAGCTGGACTTTTAGAAAGTTGACATTTTTCTGCCTAAACCAAATGAACCTTTCTGCCAGTGTTCAGGGTCACATAACTGTGAATGGCTCTCCTGTTCTGGGTTGTGTATTCTTTCCAGACATGTGAACAAATGATGTCTAAGTGTGAGGAGAGAGGGTCTTTCTGGTAGGATGGGTTGGGAGGAGCTGTGCCCTGCCCTGATTGCACTTCAAAGGACCCTGCCTGCACCACACAAAGGAACTTGATACCAGGCCTGCACTTGCCTTTGTCACCCTCAACAATTTAGAGCCATGGCCAGGGTAAGAACTGACCAGAACCAGTTTTCAGGAAAGGCCAAGGAATCCACCAACACAAAGGCTGGCATCAGGTATAAAAGTGACACCTTCAGAACCTCTCATTAGGACAGTCCTGGACCTGTGTAAGATTCAGAAGAAGGACTGCTGTGCTGTCTGAAGAAGGAAAACTGGACCTACTTGCCTTGGACCCATGTTGACCTCCTATTTGAGCTATAGGGACACAACATTCTGCCAAAGACCATCCTGTAACTACCTAGCTGACTGGCACTAACCGGACTTGCAACTGCGAAGTGGCCTCTTCGCACCATAAATCGACCACCCGCAACAACCATAAACGCGAAGTTCCAGTAACGACTGAGGAAACAGCGACCGCCCGCAAGGCTTGACCTGCCCCTCACGATGAAACTACCTTGTTGCAAAGACCGCTAACGCGAACAGCAGCTCCTCAGATGGAACTGAGGAGGTAACTTCAGTGAGACAAGCATGGTCTCTTTATCCAACCTGTGCTCTATTGCGGTCGACCTGAACATTTGACTTTACACTGGTCTAGCCCAATCAGGTAACTGCAAGTGGCATTTTTATGCTTTTTGGCACTATTTTCACCTAAAACCTTAAAACTCTTATCTCCAGTTCTCCTGACTGGGTTGTCACTTTGATGTGATTTTATTTATTAAAATGTAATCTATTGTTTCTAAATTGGTTAGGGATTTTATCAGTTTTGTGTTTTTACTTTATTACTGTTTCAGTGCTGCATAAATACTTTACACATTGCCTTCAAGTTAAGTCTGACTTCTTTAGTGCCAAGCTATCAGAGGGCTAAGCACAGGTTTATTTAGTGACTTGTGTGGTGCACCCTGACAAGGATTGTGTTTATTACCTGAGTGGGGCTTCCATCCCACTCAATTAATAACTCAATGTCTTACAATACCTACCTAGAAGGTTATGCTAATTCCAAGATACTTTAAGGGTAGGCAACTCTTGTGGGGACCAAGAGTGGATGGGTCTACCTAAGGAGCTTCTACTTTAGAAAAACTGCCCTTCTAACATTTGACAAGACTGGGTCTGGAGCCAGCTCTTCGCTACAGGCAAGAACTGCAGATGCTTCTTCAGAATTATTAAGAGAATTTAATTTGAGATATGTAGAACATATTTTGCCAGCAGACATGCATTAATGAAAATACAACTAACTTCAAAAAGATGCCTCACTGCACTGAATCCCTGATCTAAAAAGTGTGTGTTATTTGCCTGTATTAATCTTCGTGTGACATAAATCATTGAGACTACACCTGATTGGACTGTAAAGACAGAACTCCTTGTTCCAGTAGCCCCAGCTCCTGATTAGGACTAGAATAAATTGCAAGTGGTGGCAATTTAGACTGTTCAACTACAATGTTAATTATTTATAATGGAAGGCACAAATATTTCTGCAAAACATTTTTCTTTTGTTGTGTTAGACAAAAACACTTTGGGCCAAAGCACTGCTTAAACAAGCAGATGAACCTTCATGGAAAATCATGTCAGATTCTGGTAATCAAACTAGGGGACAGCAAAGCTATTTGGACTCCAAGCCAGATGGAAAAAGCTCCCACCAAAGTATATGCTGAATAATTGGAATATGAATACTCGCAGTTAACAAGCACCTGCCTGTATAACCTCAGTCACAAGACTCCCTAGGCTTGCAAGCCTAGGCCAACTGAACCTGAATAAAATTGGAAACTAGACATTAGTACTGAGCGATATAAAATACTGTAGTGACTAAACCTGTATTTGCACTAGAAGAAAATAACCAGACCTCATCACCAGCTCTCCTATAAGCCTTAGTCAAATATAACTGCTTTAAAAACAATTGCTACTACTAGGATGCTGAAGTCTGGGTGGAAATGCAGGTAAGTTAATCACTGATGCCATGAAACTGTAAGGCGTGATGATAATTGGTGTCACCTAACGTATATAAAAGAAATGCCTAATATGATGATGGTTAAGGCAGGTGCAGGAGAAGGAAGGTTCAACAAGCTTCCCAGTCATAGACAGTCTGAGGAGAGAATGGCAACCACACAGAGGATCTACTCATGGTTCTGTAGTTGTCTTTTCCACTGCACGGGTGCACAGCATTGTACTCATTAATTGAGAAGTGTTGTTGAAGTGGGCCAGGCCAGTATTTATCTCTCACGGGGGCCAAGCCTCACCAATAAGAGACGAGTTGCACCTTTTCAAACTCTTGGAGAACCTCCAATCCTGAAGGGAAATGCTTGTGGCACAAGCCCTTATGATGTGGGCATGTTAACCTAATGTGCACAAGTCTACACAGTACATTTGTTTCAGAATGGGATGCTGGTCATAAACAAGAACGAAGGAAAGGTAGGTTTTGCTCTAGCAGAGGAAGACCTGGCTGATCAAAAGGAGTGGGCTGGCTACCTTCCTCATGCACCAGGGGTATCTGGTTTCATAAATAGGGACAGGAGATGCTGTTGTGCAGACTGAGATGCCTAGAAGGAGAATATCAACCTTGCACAATGGTGACAATTATCCTATGCAGCAAACACAGGTGGAATGAAAGAGACGAACGAGTTACTTACCTTCGGTAACGACTTTTCTGGTGGATACATTAGCTACCTGTGGATTCCTCACCTAATGAATTCTCCCATGGCGCCAGCATTCGACGGAAATCTTCTTCCTAGTCTCTGCACGTCGACGAGGACGTCACTCTAGCCCATGCGACGCCGTCGGACGTCATACAGGCAATAAGAGGTCCTCGACGACGTGCCGACGTCAGTACCAATCATTTTTTACGTGCATGAGAACAACCAGGCAATGCAATGAAAGAGCAAGGCAACATCCCATAACATTGTAAAATACACAACATTTGCATGAATAGCTGTAAATCTTTTATATATACATATATAACTCTCTCTTTTTAAAAAAAATATATATATACACATCAAGTATATACACAAAGATATATACATATATATAAATATATTATATACAACATCTATTGCACCCTCGAAGACCAAGAGGAGCGCACTCAAGGATTACTTGGTAAGACCAGAAAGGCAACGGGGAGGCGGGTGGAACCGTGAGGAATCCACAGGTAGCTAATGTATCCACCAGAAAAGTCGTTACCGAAAGTAAGTAACTCGTTCTTCTGATGGATACAACTACCTGTGGATTCCTCACCTAATGAATAGAGTCCCAAAGCAGTACCACGCCTGGCGGTGGGTGCCTAAATGGTCAAACCAAGAAATCCTGCAGCACTGACCGTGCAAAATGGCCGTCCCTTTTAACCTCAGAATCCAAACAGTAATGTTTTGCAAAAGTGTGAAGGGACGACCAAGTTGCGGCCTTGCAGATGTCGACCACAGGAACACCTCTGGCCAAGGCCGAAGTGGCCGACTTAGCTCTGGTGGAATGAGCTCTAATGCCCTCAGGAGGATCCTTCTTTGCCAAAGAGTAACAGATTTTAATGCAAAGAACAACCCACCTGGATAGTGTTCTCTTGTGGACTGCCTTTCCTCTCCTCTTGCCCACGTATCCAATAAACAGCTGATCCTCCAGCCTGAAATCCTTTGTTCTATCAATAAAGAAGCTCAACGCCCTCTTTGGGTCCAGACGGTGCAGTCTTTCTTCCTCTTTGGAAGGATGAGGCGGAGGATAGAACGTGGACAAAGTAATTGCCTGAGCCAAATGGAAAGGTGAAACAACCTTCGGGAGGAAAGCAGCCTTGGTCCTCAACACCACCTTATCCCCATAAAAAGTTGTATAAGGGGGCTTTACTGATAAGGCCTGCAACTCACTCACTCTCCTTGCTGATGTTATAGCTATCAGGAAGACTGTTTTTAAAAACAAATACCTTAAGGGGCAAGAATGCATAGGTTCAAAAGGGGACCCCATAAGGAAAGTCAGGACCAAGGACAAATCCCATTGCGGCATAACGAATGGTTTTGGAGGATATTTATTTAGAAGACCTTTCAAGAATCTGATAACAATAGGGGATTTAAATAAAAGATGGTTGGTCTGGAAGACATATGAAGGCTGACAAGGCCGATAAATAACCCTTAATGGTAGCCACTGCACAACCTTTCTGCGCTAGAGACAGAGCAAAAGACAAAACGTCCGATAGATGAGCATGTAAGGGATCAATCTGCCTCTCTCCACACCACGCAACAAATTTAGACCATCTATTAGCGTAGATAGATTTAGTGGAGTGTCGCCTGGCCGCTAATATAACATCCACTACCTCAGGCGGGAGAGAGAAGGAACTCAGGTTGCCCCGTTCAATCTCCAGGCATGTAGGTGCAAACTCTGGAGGTTGGGGTGTAAAACCTGCCCCTGTGACTGCGAGAGGAGGTCTGCCCTGAGGGGGAGACTGAGCGGAGGGCACATTGAGAGTTGGAGAAGGTCGGAGTACCATACCCTCCTTGGCCAATCCGGAGCTATTAGGATGACTAGAGCCCGGTCCTGGCGAATCTTCCTCAATACTCGAGGAATCAAGGGTATGGGAGGAAACGCGTAAAGCAACTGGCCGCACCAGGTTATTTGAAACGCGTCCCCCAACGCTCCCTGCATCGGATACTGGAGACTGCAGAATAACGGACAATGCGCGTTCTCTCGAGTGGCAAACAGATCTACCCGAGGAAACCCCCACCTCTGGAAGATTAAACGGACTTGATCTGGATTGAGACGCCACTCGTGGTCTGCCGAGAATTGGCGACTGAGACTGTCCGCACGCACGTTTAAGACTCCGGCCAGATGGTTTGCTATCAAGCAAATCTGATGGTCCTTTGTCCAGGACCATAGTCGAAGAGCTTCTCTGCAGAGAAGGTACGACCCTACTCCTCCCTGCTTGTTTATGTACCACATCGTGGTAGTATTGTCCGTTAGAACCTGTACCGACTGACCACGAAGGGAAGGGAGGAAGGCCTTGAGAGCCAGACGTAAGCCCGTAACTCTAACAGATTGATGTGAAACATCTGTTCCTCTGGAGACCAAAGGCCTTTGATCTCCAGATCCCCCAGATGAGCTCCCCACCCTAGAGTGGAAGCATCCGTTATGACTGTGGCCACTGGTGGCGACTGCTCGAACGGCTTTCCTTGTGAAAGATTGTTGCTTGCCATCCACCACTCAAATCCACAGCAGCATCTCTGGAGATCTTGACAGTACTCTCTAGATCCCCTTTGTGTTGAGACCACTGCCTTCGGAGGCACCACTGAAGAGCCCTCATGTGCCAGCGAGCATGCGTGACCAACAGAATGCAGGAGGCAAACAGACCGAGCAGACGAAGGACCTTGAGGACTGGAACTACCGCTCCATTTCGAAACATTGGAACCAAATCCTGAATATCTTGAATCCGCTGAGGCGGAGGAAAGGCCCGACCCAATGTTGTATCCAGTACTGCCCCTATGAACAGGAGGCGCTGAGAAGGCTCTAGGTGAGATTTGGGCTCGTTCACCGAAAAACCCAGGTCGAACAACAATTGGGTTGTTGACTGCAGATGATGCGACACAAGCTCCGGGGACTTGGCTTTGATCAACCAGTCGTCCAAGTAAGGGAATACTGCTATCCCCTTCCTTCTGAGTTCTGCCGCAACCACCGACATCACCTTCGTGAAGACTCGAGGTGCTGAAGTAAGACCAAACGGAAGGACCGCAAACTGATAGTGCTGCGATCCCACCACAAACCGGAGATACTTCCTGTGTGACTTGAGTATCGGGATATGAAAGTAAGCATCCTGCAAGTCGACAGACACCATCCAGTCTTCCTTGTTCAACGCCAAAAGCACCTGTGCTAGGGTCAGCATCTTGAACTTTTCCTGCTTGAGGAACCAATTCAAGATCCTTGAGTAACATCCTCGACCCCTTTCCTGCTCTGGGACCAACTCCACCGCGCCCTTTGAAAGGAGGGCTTGTACCTCCTGTTCTAGCAACAGGAGGTGTTCTTCTGAACAATAAGAAGGGCGGGGCGGGATGAGGGGCGGGAACTCCCGAAAGGGAAGGGTGTAGCCTTTTCCCACAATACTGAGAACCCAAGTGTCCGTTGTAACAGTCTTCCATTTGGCGAGAAAATGCTGTAATCTTCCCCCTACAGGAGAGGAGTGAGTGGGAAATGGTGGAAGCCTAAGGCTGCTTCCCCTGCTGCACCCCGCCAGAGGATGAGGAAGAGGCAGAGTGCTGCTGAGAGGCTCCTCTGGTGCGGACCCTACCTCTCCCTCTCCCTCTAAAAGATCTATAGGGATGGGAAGAGGCAGGTTGCTGATATCTTCCCCGAAAGGAAGAGGAGGAAGAGCCACGCCCAAATCCACAAAACCTCCTGAAAAATCTGGAAGAGGCCGTGGAAGAAGGAGCTTGGAGCCCTAACGACTTAGCCGTGGCCCTGCTCTCCTTAAAACGTTCCAAGGCCGAATCAGCCTTGGCTCCAAACAGTTTGTCCCCATCAAACGGGAGATCCAACAATGTGGACTGTACATCCGCAGAAAAGCCCGAGTTACGGAGTGAGGCCTGCCTCCTTGCCACCACATTTGTGCCCATTGCTCTGGCCACCGAGTCGGTCGTATCCAGTCCAGTCTGGATAATCTGGGTCGCAGCAGCCTGGGCATTTGAAACAACGTCCAAAAGACCCTGGGGAAGCTCTGTAAATGATGAGGAAATGTCATCCATCAGAGCATGAATATACCTCCCCAGGATACAGGTTGCGTTGGTGGCCTTCAACGCCAGACTGCAGGACGAAAAAATCTTCTTGGACTGCGCCTCCAGTTTCTTTGAATCTCTGTCCCCAGGCACCGTCGGGAAAGAACCAGGCGCTGACTTGGATGAACAGGAGGCCTGCACCACCAAGCTCTCCGGCGTAGGGTGCCTAGACAGAAAACCAGGGTCAGTTGGAGCCGCCCGATACCTCCTGGCCACGGCCCTGTGAACTGCTGGGAAAGATGCCGGCCTCTTCCACACCTCTAACACCGGATCCAGCAGAGCTTCATTAAATGGCAAAAGAGGCTCTGCCGCAGCTGAGGCCGGATGTAGCACCTCTGTTAGAAGGTTTTGTTTTGCCTCCATCACCGGCAAAGGAAGGTCCAAAAAACTAGCTGCCTTCCGTACCACTGCGTGAAAGGAAGCAGCCTCCTCAGTATATTCTCCCGGGGACGAAAGATCCCACTCAGGGGAAGTGTCCAGCCCACTGGCCGACTCCAGACCACGCAGCCCATCACCCGAGTCCTCTAGCTCTCCTTCTTCCAGGGCTCGTTGGTACTCCTGCTCTTCTAATACACGGAGAGCACGTCTCCTCGAATGAAGCCGTGGCTCAATACGCGGAGTCGACAATGCCTCCGCCGAAGTCGAAGATCGGCGCCGATCTTCAGAAGCCACCGACGCCGCGTCCGGCGCCACAGGTAACTTCGGCGCCGACGAAAGAGCAGTCGAAGCAGATGGACCCACCGGAGTCACAGGCCGAAATCCCGACGTCGACGGGATGGAAATCCCCGGGGCCAATCCCTCTGAAGCCACCGGAGCGGCCACCGGCGCCAACACCGGCGCCGAGCCCACGTTCCCAAAAGGGAGAAAGGGCATAAAGGGTGCCGGCCGAAGAGGCGCAGGATCACCCAATGAAAAGGCTAAAGGCCCAGCCGGAGCACCCCCTGGAGCCATCTGTTGGAAGATGGCATACATCGCATTCAAGAATGCGGAACTATCGGCTCCAGGGGTGGGAAAAGCCGGATACTGGGGTGCCTGTCTCGGAGGCGACCCCGAGGCCGGCCTCGACGTCTGCGACGCCGGAGATAACACCTGAGGCTCCAATACCTCAATCACCAACACCTGTCCAGGCGAAGTCGGAGACGCCGGAGAGGGCAACGGCGTCGAAGGATGAGGCGTAACCATGGGACTGATCTCCCATGTCCTTCGGCGCCGATCCGAAGACCTGGAAAGAGTCTCCTTGCTTGAATGACGCCGAGATTCTCTACGGCGCCGGGAGTCTCGATGACGCCGATGTCTTGGCGAAGAAGACTTCTTGTGATGCTTCTCTTTTTTCGATTTCGCCATAAACAGCTTCGCCTCACGTTCCTTGAGGGCCTTTGGATTCATGTGCTGGCATGAATCACAAGTCGAGACGTCGTGGTCGGAGCTCAAACACCAAAGGCAGTCGGAATGAGGATCCGTCACTGACATCTTGCCTCCACACTCACGACAAGGCTTGAATCCAGACTTTCTCTGCGACATTATTACCACAGCGAAAGACTACGCAGCAAAAATACACTGTAACCACAAAAGTAACAGTTGCTCCCTCGAAGATAACCGTTTCAAATGCACGGAAAAAAGGGAACTGACGTCGGCACGTCGTCGAGGCCCTCTTATTGCCTGTATGACGTCAGACGGCGTCGCGTGGGCTAGAGTGACGTCCTCGTCGACGTGCAGAGACTAGGAAGAAGATTTCCGTCGAATGCTGGCGCCATGGGAGAATTCATTAGGTGAGGAATCCACAGGTAGTTGTATCCATCAGAAACCAGCGTTTTTCAGTTCATTCACCAGGAATAAACTAACACCTAACAATCATCACATGCCCTCTCCATTCACCTAACAGACATAACAAAGACAAAGGATCTCAGTTTCAAGGGAATGGACATAGAGTGGGGCCTATCAAATACTTCCCCTATGCGAACAATATATTGATGACTGTCTCCAACTATGGATGTCCATCCCGGCCCTCATGACCCTACTAAATGCTTTTTCTGAGTTATCTGGCTATAGAGTGAACTGGGGAAAATGCAAAGCAAGAACAAGTATCCAGGACAGGGATATGAGGTGAGTTCCTGAATGCATACATTACTTAGAAATATGCCATAAACGATGATTAACACACACGGCCCACTATAACTTGCTACCCATGCTAGCCTTGAAGCACCTAGATTTTGTGAAATGGTCTCATCTCCAACAATCATTGTGGGGACACATGCAAGCAGTGTAGATGAGGATAGCACCTTGCTTAAATTACCTATTGAGAATGTTGCAGATCCCGTCCTCTGTTCTATCATTAAGACCGTAGCTTCTGAATTCAAGGGCTTTGACTGGGGATCTACTAAACCCCAGCTCCACATGTCAAAATGACATGCCCACACAGAAATGGGAGAGCTACATTTACCTTATACAGACACGTATTATTGGATTAATCCTTTTTCACAAATTATATATTGGTCACAGAAGACCTTGGACTCCCCTCTATGGAGATAGATTGAAAAGGATATCCTTGACTGCGAGGCTGACTTCTGTGCTCTCTATGCTGGAAAGTCTTAAGTGACTCCCAGCCACATAGTGCTAACAATGCATCGCACATGAAAGCATGCTCACACCTCCTTAAAATCAGTCCATGGCTTCACGAGTCAGTGACTCTTTGGGACAACCCAGGCCTGCAAATAGGGAAACAAGTGATTAATTGGCCCATCTGGAAGGCATGCAGTATACGCACAGTGAAGAAAACTTTCTCTGGTTTCTCGTCCCTGCACAGGATGCTGACCTGACGGAGGACGGTAGCTGGTCTGTGGATGGTGTGGCACCCTGCCCCTTCTGGAGCTTTGAAATGGGCAAAAAACAGACTATTGTTGCGGGGTCGCCAAGAGGCCCAAGGACCTGGCCGCAGCCTGAGAATCCTTGAAACGATCCAGCGCTGAGTCTGCCTTTTCACCAAATAGGTGGGACCCATTGATGGGCATGTCCATCAGGTTTGCCTGGACATCTCCCGAAAAGCCAGATGTCCAAAGCCAAGCATAGCAACGAAGGGCCACCGTTGACAAAATCTCTCTACCCAGCGAGTCAATCGTGTCCAAACCACACCTAATAGTAAACGTGGCTGCATCCCTCCCATCTTTGACTGCTTGTGGGAGAGTGTCCTGCATGCCCTCCAGGATCTGAGGCAGCACCTGTGCCACCGTACCCCATAACTTATGGGAAAAATTACCCAATAGGCATGAGGTGTTTACTGACCTCTATGCCAGGCTGGAAGAAGAAAACATCTTCTTCCCAAATGGTCCAGCCTCTTGGATTCCCTATATGGGGGAGCGGAAAGGAAGGTTCCATGGGAAGTGGAGGCTTGGACCACCAAGCTCTCAGGGCTGGGGTATTGTGTGAGTAGGCTAGGATCATTTGGAGCCGGGCGATGGCGGCGGCCAACTGTCCTATTTACAGGAGCCCCTGTGCTGGGTCTGGACCATGTCCCCAGCAGGACATAAGTGAGGGCTTCATTAAAGGGTAACATCGGTTCCGATGTGGAAACCCCTGGCAGAAGCACCTCAGTCAGGAGGGTAGTCCTGACCGGCTTTGTAGGCAGATCTAGGTCTAAAACCTCAGCTGCTCTACGCACCACCATAGCATAAGAAGCTCCCTCGTCCGTAGCCACAGTAAAAGGGGAGGCATGCCAGTATCTGGAGAGGAGTCCAGTCCAGTGGCTTCTCCTAACTCCTCACACAAGTCCATTTGCTCCAACCCATACTCAAGAGGGTCCTGATACCCCCCATTCCTCAACAATGCCTGGTTGATCATAATAAGATTTGGGCAAAGATCTGGCCCCTGTTGGAGCTGTCAGTGCCAGAATCGGCGTCAACAATATGCAGTTCCAGCTCTGGATCATTAGGTATGAGAATGGGGCTCGTGCCACGGTGGGAGCCGGTGGCTCTGGGAGTGCCAACGTCAGGAACAATGCTGGAGGAGGCCGACTGTGTGGACTCAGTGTTGTTTGCGATCCAATATCGGATCCAAAACACCCCATCGGCGCCAAGGCCAAAGCCACCGGCTGGAACCTTATGGGCCTCTGCCGACCTGCGAGGCCTTAAGGTGCTCCAGCGGGGCCAGCCCGCTCTAATACTAGACGTATGGCCTCGTAAAACTCTCTGAACTGAGCAGGGGTCACTTCAGTTCCCGGTAAGGGTGGGGGGTGGAGGGACTGCGAAGTCTGCCCAGGCATCGGCTCCGCGGAACCGTGCTCGGAACGTTGACGTTCAAGATTCACCTCATCAGCCGATGGGCGAGGTGAAGTCTAAGTCCGGTTGGACTTCTTCTTCTTCTTCTTGTGCCTGTTCCCTGAGTGCCCCGAAGGATCTCGAGTGAGATGAAAAGGACTTAGGGCTCCTGCCGCGATCCTGTGACCTCCTCTTCGACCGGGACCTCAGAGGAGTCACACCAACCAACGTCGACTGCCAGGCAGCCATGAGCTTCAGGGACCGCTCCGTCACAGATTTCGGAGCCATGGCCCGGCAGTCGGAACACGACTTCAAGTCGTGGTATCGGTCCAAACACCAGGGACATACCTTATAGTGATCCATCACAGACGTGGCGGTGTGGCAGGTCCTAGATGACACTCTCGTACAGACGTTAAAACATCTTCGACAAAAAGGTCGAAAAAAGCCTGTCAAAAAAAGACACAGGGTAGCTCGATTTTGGATCTGTGCTAACCGGCGTGGAAGGAAAACAAATGACGTACGCGCACCTAGGGTAGCCTTATTAGGTGACCATGATGTCACAAACGGCTCCACCGATGACGCCACGCGGATCCGAACGACGCCATCCGACAGCATGCGCAAGAGTATTGCTCTGCAAAAGTTCTGGATTTCAAGCTGATTCCAGGAAATTTTAAGGTAAGGAATATGCAGCTAGATATCTCTATCAGATATGGTATTTGTAGGGCTATTGTTGAGGGGGTATTGGTGGTACTGGGAGGGTGGGATTAGTGTTACTGATGGTGGTACTGGTGGTGGTATTAGCAGTTGAAGTATTACTGCGGTTAGTATTGGTGGTATTGTTGGTGTGGTATTCAACATGTTGATAGTTTTCATGGAGTATTCGTGATGGCTGTGATATTAAAAGTGTGGTGGTTTTGGTAGTGGAGTAATTAGTGGTACTGGTAGTGTCTTAGATAATAGGTGTGGTATGTGTAGTTCTGGTCAAGTGGCCACATATTAACTTATGTACAATTCCTAACTGTTTTGCATTATATTAGGACTGCCTAAGCCAAAGATGCCCATTTGATGGCATAAATAAATTAGCAATAAGGAGGAGTTTAGGTTAGACTCAATAGAAAGGATTGAAACAATGTCTGCGGCAGTAAAGAATAAGTTACTTACCATTGGTAACGCATTCTCTGTTAGAGACTATCCAGCTGCAGATTCCTTGCCTTTGATTTTACCTGGTGTCAAGCTGGATCTGAAAACATTTGTTGACCAATACCCCTTGCACGTGCCGTTGGGTGGCTTGATTCTACTCAGCATGGTGTCATTGACGTCGGAAGTGATGTTGCGGTCACCTATTAAGGTGCCACCCCAGCGTGCGGGCATCAGTTACTTTATCACAACTTTTCACACCAGAAGCGCAGAGCCATGACAAGAACTGGCCCATATGTGTGTCAAAACTAGGGCCCTGAAAAAGCGATCACCCTAACCCTAGTAGACAAGTCTGCAGAGCATGGAGGCATAGGTGGGTGTAAGGAATCTGCAGCTAAATAGAGTGTCTACCAGATAACGTGTTACAGCAGCTTAGTAACTTATTCATCTGACACACTTCTTCTTGCAGATTTCTTACCTTTGTTTAGATACTTAAGCCATATTATCCGGGCAGTGGGCTGCAGACAAATGTTTCAGACTAGAAAGTCCTTCAGGACCAAATGGACGAAATGCCTGTCCCTGCGGACCTGACTGTCCAGGCAGCAGTGTATGGCAAATGTGTGCAGAGCTGCCCACGATGCTGCCTGGCAGATGCCCAGGATTAGGACTCCACGTGCTAGTGCCGTGGTCGCAGCTTTTCCCCTGGTGGAATGGACCTTTAAGCCCTTAGGAGGCTGCTTCTTAGCCGGGGTGCAGCAGAGCTTATGACAGAGAACGACCCTGCACGAAATGGTCTGTATTTGTACTGCCCACTCCCTTCTTTGCTCCCACATTCCCCACAAAGAGTTGGTCATCCACCCAGAACTCTTTTGGGTAGAACGACAACGCTCTTTTTGGGTCCAGCCGTAGGAGTTGCTCCTCTTCTTCAGAGGGATGTGGGGGAGCAAAGAAGGTGGGCAAGGTGACAGTCTGACCCAGATGGAATGAGGTCACCACCTTGGGAAGGAAAGAGGCACAGGTTTGGAGCACTACTTTTTCTGGAAACACCATGAGAAATGGTGGCTTAGAAGATAAGGCCTGTATCTCACTCATCCTCCAGGCAGATGTTAACAGAAGGCTGTTTAGATGGGGAGTAGCCGGAGGGGACAATTGTGCAGTGGGTCGAAAGGATCTCACATGTGGTATGTGAGAACTAGACTGAGATCCCACTGAGGCATGATAAAGGGCATAGGGGGAGCATGTACAAGCCCTTAAAAAAACCTGTTTACAATAGGGGACTTGAAAAGAGAGGGTTGATCAGTAGAAAGGCTGACAAAGCAGGGATATGGCCCCTCAGAGTCCCCAGAGCGAAACCCTGTTGGGCAGGAGAAATAATGAAAAGAAGAATATCAGATAGAGAAGTGGAGTGAGGATCTATAGACTTCTCTACACAATATCTTACAAATCTTTGCCAACGGCAGGCGTACAACATTTCTGTGGAGGAACGCCTGGCTGCCAAGGTAACATTACAGACTTCACGAGGAAGGTCGAAAGATATCAACTGCCACCGCTCAATCTTCACGCATAAAGGCAGAGAACTGACAGGTTCAGGTAGAGGACCTTCCCCTGCTGCTGCGACAGAAGTTCCTACCGAAAGGGCAGCCCTACCAGAGGATCGATGCTCATTTTTAGAAGCTCAGGATACCAGACTCTCTCTGCCCAGTACGGAGCCTCAAGGATTACTTGGGCCTGGTAGTTCTTGATCTTCTTGAGACCCCTGGGTAGGAATGGTATGGGCGGAAAGGCGTATGGCAGGCTTGAGCACCACTTGCAATGAAAAGGGCTCCTGAGCGAATGCTGCCTTGGAAACTCCAAAGTGCAATACTGCTGACATTGGACGTCTCTTCAGAGGTGAACAGATCTAAGCAAGGCTCTCCCCACTGCTGAAAGAGACCTTGTACCACCTCTGAATGGGGAAGCCACTTGTGATCTGCTAGGCATCAACGGCTGAGTTTGCCCACCCTGGTGTTCAGAGAACCTGTTAGGTGTTGAACCACCAGGGTTATGCCCTGCTGTTTTAGCCATATCCAGACACACAGGGCCATCCTGACAAAGGGTGCACAACCCCACCCGACCCTACTTGATGCAGTACCACATGGAGATGGTGTTGTCCGTGAACACCTGCACTAACTTCCCCTTGACAGATGGAAGAATGAAAATGTCACTTACCCAGTGTACATCTGTTCGTGGCATTAGTCGCTGCAGATTCACATGTTTGGCACAGTCCGCTGCCTGGTGTTGGGCTCGGAGTATTACAAGTTGTTTTTCTTCGAAGAAGTCTTTTTGGTCACGGGACCGAAGGACTCCTCCCTCTTTGGCTCCATTGCGCATGGGCGTCGACTCCATCTTAGATTGTTTTCCCCGCAGAGGGTGAGGATGGAGTTGTTTGGTATAAATAGTGCCCATGCAATGGAGTGAATATGTATGTATGATAAGAGTTTCTAATAATTATTTACAAATGTTCAGATGTTTAAGGTTTATGATCTACTTCTAAACGGCTACAGGCTTCCCGGGGAGGTGGGAGGGTACATGTGAATCTGCAGCGACTAATGCCACGAACAGATGTACACTGGGTAAGTGACATTTTCAGTTTGATGGCATATGTTGCTGCAGATACACATGTTTGGCATAGACTATAAAGCAGTTACCTCCCCTAAAAGTGGTGGTTTAGCCTGTAGGAGTTGAAGTAGTTTGGAATAATGTTCTTAGTACAGCTTGGCCCACTGTAGCTTGTTGTGCATTTAGTACGTCTACACAGTAGTGTTTAGTAAACGTATGAGGCGTAGACCAGGTTGCAGCCTTACATATTTCGCTCATAGGAATGTTTCCTAGAAAGGCCATTGTAGCACCTTTCTTTCTGGTTGAGTGTGCCTTTGGTGTAATAGGCAATTCTCTTTTGGCTTTAAGATAGCATGTTTGAATGCATCTGACTATCCATCTAGCAATGCCTTGTTTAGAGATTGGATTTCCTATGTGTGGTTTTTGAAAAGCTATGAACAGTTGTTTTGTTTTCCTGATTAGCTTTGTTCTGTCAATGTAATACATTAGTGCTCTTTTGATGTCTAATGTATGTAGTGCCCTTTCAGCCACAGAATTTGGTTGTGGGAAGAACACTGGCAATTCTACTGTTTGATTTAAATGGAATGGTGAGATTACTTTTGGCAGAAATTTTGGATTTGTTCTTAGAACTATTTTATTGTTGTGTATTTGAATAAATGGTTCTTGTATGGTAAATGCCTGTATTTCACTTACTCTTCTGAGGGATGTGATTGCAATGAGAAATGCGACCTTCCAGGTTAGATATTGCATTTCACAGGAATGCATGGGTTCGAAAGGGGGACCCATGAGTCTTGTTAAGACGATGTTAAGATTCCATGAAGGAACTGGTGGTGTTCTTGGTGGTATAATTCTTTTTAGCCCTTCCATGAATGCTTTAATAACTGGTATTCTAAATAGAGACGATGAATGAGTAGTTTGTAGGTAAGCAGATATAGCTGCGAGGTGTATTTTTATAGATGAAAAAGCGAGATTTGCTTTTTGCAAATGTAGTAAGTATCCTACTATGTCTTTAGTAGAGGCATGTACTGGTTGTATTTGATTGGCATGGCAGTAGTAAACAAATCTTTTCCACTTAGATGCATAGCAGTGTCTAGTGGAAGGTTTTCTAGCTTGTTTTATGACCTCCATGCATTCTTGTGTGAGGTCCAAGTGTCCGAATTCTAGGATTTCAGGAGCCAAATTGCCAGATTCAATGATGCTGGGTTTGGATGTCTGATCTGTTGTTTGTGTTGTGTTAACAGATCTGGCCTGTTGGGTAGTTTGACATGCGGTACTAGTGAAAGGTCTAGTAGAGTTGTATACCAAGGTTGTCTTGCCCATGTGGGTGCTATCAGTATGAGTTTGAGTTGGTTTTGACTTGTTTACTAGATATGGAAGGAGAGGGAGAGGGGGAAAAGCGTACGCAAATATCCCTGACCAATTCATCCATAGAGCATTGCCTTGTGATTCGCGGTGTGGGTACCTGGATGCGAAGTTTTGGCATTTTGAGTTTTCTCTTGTTGCGAACAAATCTATCTGGGGTGTTCCCCAAATTTGAAAGTACTTGTTCAGAACTTGGGGGTGAATTTCCCATTCGTGGACTTGTTGGTGGTCTCGCGAAAGGTTGTCTGCTAGTTGGTTTTGTATTCCTGGAATAAATTGTGCTATTAGGCGAATGTTGTTGTGAATCGCCCACTGCCAAATTTTTTGTGTTAGGAGGCACAATTGTGTTGAGTGTGTTCCTCCTTGTTTGTTTAGATAATACATTGTTGTCATGTTGTCTGTTTTGACAAGAATGTATTTGTGTGTTATTATGGGTTGGAAGGCTTTTAACGCTAGAAATACTGCCAACAGTTCTAGGTAATTGATATGAAATTTTGTTTCGTGTATATCCCATTGTCCTTGAATGCTGTGGTGATTGAGGTGTGCTCCCCACCCTGTCATGGAAGCATCTGTTGTTATAACGTATTGAGGCACTGGGTCCTGAAATGTCCGCCCTTTGTTTAAATTTTTGCTGTTCCACCATAGAAGCGAGAGGTATGTTTGGCGGTCTACCAACACCAGATTTTGAAGTTGACCCTGTGCCTGTGACCATTGTGATGCTAGACACTGTTGTAAGGGTCGCATGTGTAGTCTTGCGTTTGGGACAATGGCTATGCATGATGACATCATGCCTAGAAGTTTTAGCGCAAATTTTGCTTGTATCTTTTGGTTTGGAAACATAGCACTTATTAGCTTGTGGAATGCCTGCACTCTTTGTGGACTTGGAGTGGCAATTCCTTTTGATGTGTTGATGGTTGCTCCTAGATATTGTTGTGTTTGACACGGTTCTAGGTGTGATTTTGTGTAGTTGATGGAAAACCCCAGTTTGTGAAGGGTTTGTATGACAAAGGTGGTGTCGTTTGCGCATTTTTTTACTGTGTTGGTTTTGATTAGCCAGTCGTCTAGGTAAGGGAACACATGTATCTGTTGTCTCCTGATGTGTGCTGCTACTACTGCTAGACATTTTGTGAACACTCTTGGTGCAGTTGTTATTCCAAATGGCAACACCTTGAATTGGTAATGTATTCCTTTGAATACAAACCGTAGGTACTTTCTGTGAGAAGGGTGTATTGGTATATGAAAGTACGCATCCTTTAGGTCTAATGTGGTCATGTAATCTTGCTGTTTGAGCAGTGGAATGATGTCTTGTAGTGTGACCATGTGAAAATGGTCCGATATGATGTAGGTATTTAGTGTCCTGAGATCTAATATTGGTCTCAATGTTTCGTCTCTTTTTGGAATTAGAAAGTACAGGGAGTAAACTCCTGTGTTTTTTTGTTGTACTGGTACTAATTCTATTGCATCCTTTTGCAGTAGTGCTTGAACTTCTAGTCCTAAAAGTTCTAAATGATGTTGTGACATTTTGCGTGTTTTGGGGGGGATGTTCGGTGGGAAGTTGTGGAATTCTATGCAATAGCCATGTTGGATTATTGCTAATACCCAATTGTCTGTTGTAATCTGTTGCCAAGATTGGTAGAATTGGCTTAGTCTTCCCCCCACTGGTGTTGAGTGAAGGGGTTGCGTGACTTGAAAGTCACTGTTTAGGTGGAGGTGTTTTTGGAGTCTGGAATCTTCCCCTACTCCTTGGGAATTGACCCCCCCGATATCCCCTGAAACCTCCCCTTTGGAAGGAACCCTGATATGGTGTGGTTCTTGATTGTTGGCTGGTGGTGTCTGTGGGTTGGCCACGAAACCCCCCTCTAAATGGAGTTTTTCTGAAAGAGCCTCTGCTCTGCGGGGAGTAGAGTGCGCCCATGGCTTTGGCCGTGTCTGTGTCCTTTTTAAGTTTTTCAATGGCTGTATCCACTTCCGAGCCAAACAGTTGTTTCTCGTTGAAGGGCATATTAAGGACAGCCTGCTGGATTTCAGGTTTGAAGCCTGAAGTGCGTAGCCAAGCGTGTCTCCTTATGGTGACAGCAGTGTTGACTGTTCTTGCTGCAGTATCGGCTGCGTCTAGTGAAGAGCGGATTTGATTGTTTGAGATCGTTTGTCCCTCTTCCACTATTTGCTGCGCCCTTTTTTGGTATTCCTGGGGAAGATGGTCTACGAGAAGTTGCATCTCGTCCCAGTGTGCGCGGTCATATCTGGCCAGCAGCGCTTGTGAATTTGCGATGCGCCACTGGTTGGCTGCCTGTGACGCCACTCTTTTCCCTGCCGCGTCAAATTTTCGGCTTTCTTTGTCCGGAGGTGGGGCGTCGCCAGATGTATGTGAATTTGCTCTTTTGCGAGCTGCCCCTACTACCACAGAGTCGGGTGGTAACTGCGAAGTAATAAACACTGGGTCTGTGGGTGGTGGTTTGTATTTCTTATCCACCCTTGGGGTGATGGCTCTTGATTTTACGGGCTCCTCAAAAATTTGTTTTGCGTGCCGTAACATCCCTGGTAGCATTGGGAGACATTGATATTGGCTATGTGTAGCCGAGAGGGTGTTAAATAAGAAATCATCCTCTATAGGATCGGAATGCAGTTGGACATTGTGGAAGTCTGCAGCCCTAGCCACCAGTTGCGAGTATGAGGTACTGTCCTCTGGCGGTGACGGCTTTGTGGGGTATGACTCGGGATCATTGTCCGGCACTGGGGTGTCATACAGGTCCCAAGCGTCTTGATCCTGATCGTCATGACTTATGGTAGTTTACGCTGGTGAGTGCATTTGTGGCGGTGTTTGTGCCGGCGATGCCTGTGGAGGAGAGGGCGGAGGCGTGACTTTTTTAACCACTTTGGCTTGTGGTTGTGTGTCATCCTTTGGAAGTCCGATCCTTCTTTTCCTCATGATTGGTGGAAGGGTTGATATCTTCCCTGTATCTTGCTGGATGCACAGCCTCTTTTGTGTGTAGTCCGATTCTACACTTTGGAGCTCTTGTCCAAATTTGTGCATTTGGCCACTTAGTCCTTGTTCCTCTGAGTAGGATGAAGGTGTGGTATTTTTCGGCGCCGAGAGAGAATCTTTTTTCGGTTTCGGCACCGACAGAATTTTTGTTCCTTTCGGCATGGATTCTCGGTGCCGATGTTTTTCGGTGCCGGTATCTTGTTTTTGTCTCTCGGAGCCGCTTTCTCGGCTCCGAGGTTGCTCCATGGCGGTCCCTCGACCGGAGTCGGGTGTCTTCGCTATGGGCGTGCCCTTTTTCGGCCCCTTCGACGGGTCGCCTGATTTATGGGTCGAGCCATGGCCTGTTGGCAGTGGCGTCCCCTGGGCTTTCGGTTTGTCGATGGATTTACTTTTCGACGTCTTACTCACAGTTTGTTGCTGTTGTTCGACGTCGGAGTCTCCGGATTCTGATTCCGGAACCGAGAATGTTTCCTCTTCGTCGTCGAAACGTTGTTTTGTCGACGTGGACGCCATTTGGTGACGCCTGGCTCTTCGGTCCCGGAGTGTTTTTCTGGACCGGAAGGCTCGACAGGCTTCACAGGTATCCTCCTTGTGCTCGGGGGACAAGCACAAGTTACAGACCAAGTGCTGATCTGTATAAGGATACTTACTGTGACATTTTGGGCAGAAACGAAACGGGGTCCGTTCCATCGGCTTCGATGTCGCACGCGGTCGGGCCGACCAGGCCCCGATGGGGGATTGAAACTGCCCCAAAGTCTTCCGATGATCGGTGTCGATGTACCTAACTATCCCGATACCGAACGGAACAATACCGACGCTTTCTTCCGAGATTCTGACTAACTTTCCGAACCGAAACACGGAGCGAAAAGGAATACGTCCGAACCCGACAGCGGAAAAAAACAATCTAAGATGGAGTCAACGCCCATGCGCAATGGAGCCAAAGAGGGAGGAGTCCTTCGGTCCCGTGACCAAAAAGACTTCTTCGAAGAAAAACAACTTGTAATACTCCGAGCCCAACACCAGGCAGCGGACTGTGCCAAACATGTGTATCTGCAGCAACATATGCCATCGAACATGCATTTAACGCTAGTAGGATCACCTTGACCTCCAACATGTTTACATGGAGTCTGGATTCCGCCGAAGACCAGAGCCCTCTGATCTCCACCTCTCCCTGATGGCAACCCAATCCCAGGAGTGATGCATCTGTCATTACAGTGAAGTCTGGTTGGGGAAGGGAGAGGAGTCTGCCTCTGACCTAATCGTAGTTTGTTAACCACCACTGCAGGTCTTTTACAGTTCCCGCCGAGATCTGGACCATGGCGGAGAGATTCCCTCATGCTGCACCCACTGGAACTTTAGGTCCCACTGCAGAGCACACATATGCCATCTGGCATGTTTTACCAACAGGTTGCAGGAGGTCATGAGGACCAGCAGCCTCAGAGTCATTCTAACCGAAATCCAGGATAGAAGCTGAAACATTGGTATCATAGCCTGAATATCCTGAACTCACTGCTCAGGAGGATAAGCCCGAAAATGCACTGCGTCAGGTGTGACTTTGGCACATTTATAGTGAACCCCAATGGATGCAGGATGTCCGTCGAAGCCTGAAGGTTGGGAAACGTTAGTCTGGGGTGAGCCTGCCTTCAACAGCCAGTCGTCGAGGTAGGAGGAGACTGAAACCCCTGACCTGCGCAGATGAGCTGCGACCACTACCATTATCTTGGTGAATACCAGAGGGGCACTGGGACTGCCAAATGGAAGCACGGTGAACTGAAAGTGTTCGTAGCCTACCTTGAACCGCAGGTAACGTCTGTGGGTCAGCAGGATGGGGATATGAAAATATGCATCCTGCAAGGCCAGCGCAACCAACCAGTTTTCTAGGTGTGGGTCAGACAAGACCTGAGCCAATGTGAGCATCTTGAACTTCTTGAGAAAGAGATTCACTGTCTGTAGGTCTGGAATAGGGCAAAGACCTTGTTCTTTTTGGCTATCAGAAGATAGCAGGAATAACAACCACTGCCTACTTCTGATATCGGGACTCTTTCTATGGCTCTCTTGGCCATTAGAGCCGTAGCTTCCTTGCAGAGTAGTGACAAATGATCCTCCACCAGCCATTCTAATGTTGGTGGAATGGGGGGGGGGAGGAAAGGATTGAAAAGGCAGGGCATAGCGCTTCCAGATGACCTCCAGTACCCATGCGTTCAATGTTATAGACTTACAGTGGAGGAGATGATGGTGTATTTTCCCTCCAACTGGGCAAGCATGGCCCTGCAGGTTCAAACTAGGAGGGCTTTGAAGCTGCAGCTGCCGGGGGCTGAGTGGCAGACGTCTTCTGGCCAGCAGACCCTCTACGTCTGAACGAACCCGCCCCACATCTTCGAATCCCCAAGGTTGGTTGCGTGGGACGGTGGCTGGCATAGGGCTGGTGCGGAACCAAGCCCCTTTTGTAGCCACAAAAGGGGTGAAAGGCAGACGGTGGACAAGGGGTCGCCAAAAAGCCAAAGGACTTGGGCATTGCCCAAGATTTCTTAAAGCGCACAAGCGCAGCGTCTGCCTTCTCGCCAAACAAGCTAGTGCCATCGAAGGGCATATGTCCATCAGGTTTGCTTGGATATCCTCCAAAAAAACAGATGTCCTCAGCCAGACGTGGCACCTTAAAGGCACTGTCGACGACACCGCTCTGCCTAGCAAGTCAGTCGTATCTAAGTAACACCGAATGGTGAACTTAGTCGCGTCCCTCCCAACCTTCACAGCTTGTTAGAGTATGGCCCGGACCTCCTCTGGGACCTGAGGCATCACTTGCACAACCATGTCCCAAATGATATCAAAGAAACGGCCCAATAAGCACAAGGTGTTCACTGACCTCAGTGTCAGGCTGGTGGAAGAAAACTGTTTCTTCCCAAGATGCTCCAGCCTTTTGGATTCCCTATCCGGGGGAGTGGAACGGAATGCGCAGTGTGTTGTGGAGGCTTGGACTATTAAGCTTGGACTGTTGGCTGAGAACGTTCAGGTCTCCCGGAGCAGGGTGACAGTGGCACGCAATTGTCCTATTTACAGGAGCCCCTGTGCTGGGCTTTAATCAGCTCCCAGCAGGACATCTGTAAGTGCTTTGTTAAAAGGCAAAAGGAGTTCAGATGTAGAAGTCCCAGGCTGAAGAACTTCAGTCAAGATGTTTGTTGTTTGTCTTGACGGCCACAGAGGGCAGTTTGGGGTCGAGGACCTCCGCTGCCCTACACACCACCATTGCATAAGCTGCTCCCTCCTCCGTAGTCACAATGGGAGGAGAGAGCAAACAGTATCTGGAGAGGTGTCCAGACCACTGGCCTCTCCTAGCTCCTCATACCAGTCCAAAGATCTCTCCAACTGGTATTCTAAAGCATCCAGTGACCCTTCCTACTCTTATCCTGTGCCTAGCTGTGGAATAATAAGGCTCAGGAAATGATCTGGCACCTGTCGGCACCGGAATGGGCATCACGTGACACCGTTCCGGCTCATCAGGAATCAGAATGGGGCTGGCGTCAGAAGCATCGACGTCATGACTGGCACCAGAGAAGGTCACTTAGGTACAACCAGCACTCTGGGTCTACTCTAAATTGCACAGAAAGAAAAGAACTGACACCCATGTGCCTGGGTGATGCCAATATAGGTGAACGAGACATCACTTCTGGCGCCAACAATGCCACGCGGAGCCGAAAGGAGCCATCCAACGGCATGCACAAGGGGTATTACTCAGCAAAAGTTTCCAGATCCAGTCTGACATGTGGGAAAATCAAAGGTAAGGAATCTGCCGCTAGAAGTCCCTATCAGATAAAAATAGATATATTAAATCTGCTGTATGAAATGCGTGTATGAGATGAAAATCTAGATATGACAAAAGTGTGATGGTCGATTGTACATTTTAGATGTAAAACAATCTGCTATTGTATGGCAGGCACCCTATAGAAAGTAGAATGGAACACCAAATAGCCAACAGCGTAACGTCAAGAGAGGAATACTGCTCTGGGCTGATCTAAGATGTGATTTAAAATGACTTAAGCCAATGGCTGAAACTGGTTACCTAAATAAGTCAGTGGTTGAAGGGAGCTCACCTGAATTTCCTGCCATGTGTATAAAACACAGGTAATGCAAACTGCTGTGTTTACAGTCCAGACGTATAAACAAGCCCCTTACAACTCTTTCTCCACTACTGTCAACTATGACTTCAGGATTGTCCAGAACACCTAGTTTGGTTCTTCTGAATTGGGAAAACAGAATCATTAAGCATTTCCATTCTACAAAATGTTTATATTATGGTCTGTGGTTTGGACTGGATGCCTGCAACCAACCCAAGCAATATTAATCAGGTGTAAATCAATAAGGACTCTCAGTGAGAAGCAACACACGTAGCTGATACTGTATAACTTTAAAGAAAACAAGAGTATAATCATATATATTGGCAATGCTGGCTAAACAGTTATATATAGCAATGCTAGCCAAACAGTAGCACAAAAGACTCAAATCAATCGCAATGCAGTAAAGTCTAAAAGACAATAATTCCTAGAATCAAAATAAAATAGGAGAAAAGGCTCTACACCCCTGGGTGGCTTGGCGTTGGCAGCTAGCACCTGGAAGCTCGCTCCAAACACTCTCTGGGAACAGCGCACAATGGACAGCGGCAGTGGGCGACAGCAAACCTGAATGTCTTGGTATGGGAGCTTGCCTGAGGGATCCACACCCCCTTCTGCTTATGCACTGAAACCTGGATTAAACAATAGCATGTTCCTTTCCTGTGCTGTAGGAGGCTGGCCTGGCTTGTAGTGGGTACCAGTGGTACTTACACCTTGTGCCAGGTCCATTTATCCCTTATTAGTGTAGAAGAGGTGTTTCTAGCAGGTTAGACTGATAGAAGGTAGCTATGGCAAAGCGCCTTAGGCTGAACTAGGAGACATGTAAAGCTCCTACTATACCACTTATATCATATGCACTATATCATAAGAAAACACAATACACAGGGTTACTAAAAATAAAGGTAGTTTATTTTTATGACAATATGCCAAAAGTATCTCAGTGAGTACCCCTCAGTAAGAAGGTAATATATATACACAAGTTATATGTACACAAACCAAAATTAGGTAAGTAATAGCAAGAAAAGTAATGCAAACAGTGTAGAATTACAATAGGTTGCAATAGGAGAACATAGCTATAGGGGCAACACAAACCATATACTCCAAAAGTGGAATGCGAACCACGAATGGACCCCAGACCTATGTGAGCTTGTAGAGGGTCGCTGGGACTGTAAGAAAACAATGAGGGTTAGAAAAATACCCCACCCCAAGACCCTGAAAAGTAGGAGTAAAGTGCACCTACTACCCCCAGCGAGCACAGAAGTCGTGATAGGCGGGATTCTGCAGGAAGGACACACACCATCAGTGCACTGACAATGGATTTCCGGACCTGAGTACCTGTAAGACAACGGGACCAAGTCCAATAGTAGCGACAGTGTTGAGGGGGGGCAGGAGCCCAGGAAAGGCCCGCTGAAGGTGCAAGGAAGCTGCCACCGGTTGGAAGAAGCTTGGAGTTCTGCAAGAAAGAAGAGGACTAGGAACTTCTCCTTTGGAAGACGGATGTCCCACGTTGAGATGAAGCTTGCAGAGGTGTTCCCACGCAGAAAGACCGCAAACAAGCCTTACTAGCTGCAAGGGTTGCGGTAGAGGTTTTTGGGTGCTGCAGGGGCCCAGGAGGGACCAGGATGTCACCACTTGGAGGAGGAGACAGAGGGGGCGCTCAGCAACTCAGAGAGCCCTCACAGAAGCAGGCAGCACCCGCAGAAGTACCCCAACAGGCACTTAGAAGTAAAGTGAACCGGAGTCCACACGAAGTCACAAAAGGGGGTCCCACGACCCCGGAGGACAACTCAGAAGGTTGTGCACTGCAGGATGGAGTGCTGGGGATCCAGGCTTGGTTGTGCACGAAGGAAATCCTGGAAGAGTGCACAGGAGCCGGAGCAGCTGCAAATCACGAGGTACACAGCTTTGCAGTCTAGCGTGGGGAGGCAAGGACTTACCTCCACCAAACTTGGACAGAGTTGCTGTGTTCCAGGGACCACGTCAGGATGAGAGGGGACCCAGAGGACCAGTGATGCAGTCTTTTGGTGCCTGCGTTAGCAGGGGGAAGATTCAGTCGACCCACAGGAGATTTCTTCGGAGCTTCTGGTGCAGGGTGAAGACAGGCTACCACCAGAGCATGCACCACCTGGAAACAGTCGAGAAAGCCGGCAGGATTAGGCGCTACAATGTTGCTGGTAGTCGTCTTGCTACTTTGTTGCGCTTTTGCATGCGTCCTGGAGCAGTCAGCGGTCGATCCTTTGGTAGAAGGTGAAGAGGGAGATGCAGAGGAACTCTGGTGAGCTCTTGCATTCGTTATCTGAAGAATTCCCAAAAGCAGAGACCCTAAATAGCCAGAAAATGAGGTTTGGCTACTAAGGAAGGAGGATTGGCTACTAAGAGAGGAAAGAGCATATCAGAAGGAGCCTCTGACCTCACCTGCTGGTACTGGCCACTCAGAGCAGTCCAGTGTGCCCCCAACACCTCTGTTTCCAAGAGGGCAGAGGTCTGTGACACACTGGAGGAGCTTTGGGCACCTCCCCTGGGAGGTACTGGTCAGGGGAGTGGTCACTCCCCTTTCCTTTGTCCAGTTTCGCGCCAGAGCAGGGCTGGGGGAAATTCTTTGTTCTGCCTTCCTGAGCCAGGGCTGCCTGGACCCCAGGAGGGCAGAAACCTGTCTGAGGGGTTGGCAGCAGCTGCAGTGGAGACCCCGGAAAGGCAGTTTGGCAGTACCCGGGTTCTGTGCTAGAGACCCGGGGGATCATGGAATTGTCCCCCCCAATACCAGAATGGTATTGGGGTGACAATTCCATGATCTTAGACATGTTACATGGCCATGTTCGGAGTTACCATTGTGACGCTATACATAGGTAGTGATCTATGTATAGTGCACGCGTGTAATGGTGTCCCCGCACTCACAAAGTCCGGGGAATTTGCCCTGAACGATGTAGGGGCACCTTGACTAGTGCCAGGGTGCCCACACACTAAGTAACTTTGCACCCAACCTTCACCAGGTGAAGGTTAAACATATAGGTGACTTATAAGTTACTTATGTGCAGTGGTAAATGGCTGTGAAATAACGTGGACGTTATTTCACGCAGGCTGCAGTGGCAGGCCTGTGTAAGAATTGTCAGAGCTCCCTATGGGTGGCAAAAGAAATGCTGCAGCCCATAGGGATCCCCTGGAACCCCAATACCCTGGGTACCTCAGTACCATATACAAGGGAATTATATGAGTGTACCAGTATGCCAATGTGAATTGGTAAATTTAGTCACTAGCTTGTTAGTGACAAATTTGGAAAACAGAGAGAGCATAACCACTGAGGTTCTGGTTACCAGAGCCTCAGTGAGACAGTTAGGCATCACACAGGGAACACATACACAGGAACATACTTATGAGCACTGGGGCCCTGCCTGGCAGGGTCCAAGTGACACATAGACTAAAACAACATATATACAGTGAAATATGGGGGTAACATGCCAGGCAAGATGGTACTTTCCTACATGTGCTAGTTGTTCTTGTGACGTTATCAGTATTTTCACTAACCCAGCATCCTTCCGAGTCCTACCAGCTGCACCTCGCACCTCTCTCTAATTGGTACCAATCAATCACCCTCCTTGGGCCTACAAGTTATTTGCAGGCTTATTTGGATCAGCATAACCTTGACGGTATGTCTCGCCTGATCCACATGCCTTGGCTTGGTAGAGCAAACACAACATAATGAGAGCACCTATAGTTTTGTCTATTAGTAATGGTAAAAATAAGCATCACACGAACATCTGCCATCTCAAGTGTAGTACATTGTTTTTCTGCAGGCATTTTCACTCACCACTGCCTAAGCTAGTTAACCCTTACGCATCACAATGTCTTCCACATACTATTCCATATATATTGCACGGCTTAAAACATATGAAGAGAATACAAATGATGAGCCAGGCTTCTGTAAAGTATTTTATATATTTGAAATACAAAATAGCATCCATGCCATGGCCTCACAATCTAATCTGAATCTTCTCTGTGGAGCCATGGAACAGTGAAATATATACATAACAAGTTAACATGCTTCATAGTGCAACACATTGTGATGCTTCAATAGGATTCCAAATGCGAGAATGCATCTAGGTCATAAAGTGACACACAACTATTGTAAAATTGCTGTCTGATTCCTAAGATCATTGAGATGCAGCGTCCCACACCTCACACAGTAATGGTCATTACACCAGGTTCATGTGGTTGTCATTGGCTCAATGGCCGCTAATTTTTGACCTTCTGATACAATTCCTATGAAGGTGTAGTCAACACAACACAACCAAGGAAGGACTTTGAATGAGCAAGTATTAAATACAAAAGACATATTGATACCAAATGGGTCTTCAATGTCGTATGAAGATGGCAAGTCTCAGATCAAAACCTGGGGAGGGCTGCAGGGCTGTCAGGGACTACTGACTGCAACCCTGATAGTAGCCCCTGGTGTCCTGATGACATTTCTACTAGGGCTCTGCAAACTGGGCCAAATACACTCTTTCCTTACTTCACTATCTGGGTTGTGAAGACAGGTAGTCAAAGGCTTCTCAGGGAGTTAGTTTGGGGGAAAGATCTCAAAACCCAACAGTTAACTAACACAGATATTCCAAGAAAGTGCTTATCTTTGGGATAAAACAGTATTTTAAATCACACTGTATAAAGTAATACAACACAAAGCTATTAGGAGAACCAGGCACAGGGTTGTAACACTGTTTGAGATCTTTCCTTGAGGCAAAACACCTTTCAGTACCTCCCTTCACCTATGGAGGTCCCCAGAGTCTATATTCACTGGTGCACAACTCATGACAGGGCACAGATTAGGCACAGCTGCAGTTTACTCAAATCACTCCCAAGGCATTAGTGCACCCAACAGTTGAGTTTGCTTTGTTATTTGTATGAAGCCTCAAGTCTATTCTGCAGACCACAGCCTCTCATTCTCTCACAGTATTCAAGCCAGACTGACACTTGCATTAGTTTAGGGTGGGTTTCTTTCAAATGTAATTTCCTGGGTGCTCCTCAGGTAAAGATTGTGTGCTAGGAGACAGCTCTCAGAACAAGTAGCAATAATGTTAGTTCCAAGCAGTGGTATTAAAAACAAGGGCATAACGAAGGGTGAAACTTTTTGACCAGGCTGTCATCAGACATACTGAAGCAGTAGAGAGGTACACATAAAAGACATGCCCTGCCTAGAAACGCCCTCATTTTAAACAGTAGAAGCTGCAGTCCCGCCCTTCCCCGTCTACCACAGACCAAATAGACACACAGAGTCCTACTACCTTACATGAGTCACGCTAACAATGCACATGCATACATTCAACACTCACATGAAGCATTGGGGTAAGAGATTTTGAAGGAATATTCTAAGGTGTAAGAAGCCTTGCTCTAGGCATATCAAGAGGCTGAGACAAAGAAGCAGTGTCAAATAGCCACGGGAGTAGTTTATCCTTCAATGCATCCTAAAACCTTTGTGGCCCTTTTGATCCTTCCTTTACACTGCCCTGCAAAAATGATACTTCTTCACTTCAGGGAAGTTCAGCATGTATGCGACTTGTAGTACTAGTGATCCTTTGAGGACTTTCTTCTTTCACAGAATGTGCTGTCTATGGATCGCAAATAAAAGTGGATAAACAGTGAAATTCAAGTCTTCTCTGGAAACAAAATCTCTGGGGAAAAAAAAGCTGACACTCAAAGACTCTGAAAAAAACAAAACCTCTTCAAATAGCTAAACAAATTGTTCAACCTGTTGCTCCCAAACCTTTCTGGCATCAGTAGCATGTTGAGCAGCAGGGAAAGAACATCTGTTGGTGCCTAGTGTTGTGTCTGATAGTGTATAGTGGCCGTCTGGTGCTCTTTGCATCTTAGCAGCCCAAAAGTTTGGTATGCTTCAGGAAGGCACCATAGTTACTCTGAACTGCTACCAGCTAGGGCCTCCTGAGCCAGAATGTCACCTTCCTGCTGCTGGGACAGGTGGCAGCATATTTGTCACTGAGATCTTACTCCACCTAGTGCACATGGAGGTGAGTTCCTGTTGAAATATTGTCTACCAGATTACTTTGTCCTACTGTTTGGCTGCCTTAGCATCTCTGTCCCCATTTTCCTGCTGCTGTGTGCTTTCTGACACTCTTAATGATTGGGATATTTACTACTTACTTTGTTGGTGTAGACTTCTGCTGAAAATGTCATCTTATAGTGCCTATGCTTGTGAATGCATGCTGCATTCGAGCTCATGGGATAGGAATCGCATCTTCTATAAAAAACAATATGTTATTTGAGTCTTGGACAACAAAATCAATTTTTGGTGTTCTACCTTCCAGACTTGTTTCACATCTTTGTGTAACACTGTAAACTATTCACAACATTGTAGATTTAAAACTGCTGCATAGTCATTTCTTTCTAATATTACTGCAATATGTCATTCTCATTCTTGTCATGATTTGTTTCTGGTTGGATCGGTTTTCTTTCATGAAAACCGATCCAACCAGATTAGACAGGCTTAGCTTAGCCCCTTGATCACAGATATAGTTCAAATAAATGAACTAAGGTTTCAAAGGCCAGTGCTGGTCACTGCAGGATGCTAAAGCGGTTGTTTCTTTTAAATGAACTCTGCTTCCTTCACTTTTCACCTTGCTGTCTTATCTCACCCCGCTGTCTTCCATCTGCCTTTTATTTCCTAAATATAGTGGTACATACTAAATCAGAACTGCTTCTGTACTAACTCTACCTTAGTTCGTACTTTGGAGTACCATCACTTTAAAGAAAAAGACAATGAGTAGATTTGGTTAATACGTTAATGCAGGTAGACACTTAATGGTAGACTGGTTATATCACCCATTATCATTTTAAAATATACTTTTCTCTGGTTGATAGTGCAGCAGTCCTCAGTAAATGTGTGTTAAATTTGAGAAGCCCACTTTTGGCAACTGTGTAAGGTTGTTGTTCTTTATTGTTCTTTAAACATTCTCAATCCCACTAAGTGGCAAAGTTTTTAAAAAGCAAAAAATATGTTTGCACAGAGATAAAACAATCATTTTTTTGGCAGGCAATTTCATCAAGAAAAAAAATGTTTTTGCTGGAGTAATATTTGAAAGGATGTCACTTGCATCTGCAGGTGTGGTTTCGCAAAGGGGCCACGCTTGTCAACTTCAAAATGATGTGAAATATGTCACCATCAATTAACCAGACTCTGGTTGTTAAAAATGATCTATTGTGCAATGCTACAAGATTGAAAAGAAGGTTACAAAAACATCTTAGGTGTTTAATACATTTTCCTTTTTTAGGTATCGCCTACAAACAACTTTTATCTGTCTGCTGTCAAAGACCTATTGTGAACAGTAACAACAATCAAAGCGGGCTTTGTGTCAGCCTTTTGCTTTTCATTGTTTGTTTTTTTGTGAATCTTATGTGCTTACATCATATTCAATAGCTTTCCTTTTTAGGTCGAGCGCGCAAGCGCTCCGACGTGTTGCAATCTATCTGTGGGCTTTTAATTACGCCCACCGCACACCCATCACTATCACACATTCAAGTTCTCGCCTTCAAAAATCCTTTGTTATCATTGGTAAGTGCTTTACGTTTGTCCCTCTTTCGGGCAGTTTTGTTACCGGCCTTGGCCATCGACTGTGTTACATGGATAATTGCACGTTTGCCGATACGTTTGACTGCGAACAAACTTCTTTTTCCTTTTGTGTCTCTCCTTCGCGCTCACGCTCATCTCAGCCGTGGCACTTTGAATTGGCTTGCTTATGTCAACTGTTTTACTTTTCATTTTCAATTTATGTGGCAAGAAAAGTCCAGTTAGGAACTTAAAACGCTAAAAGCTCTGACTGCAGCAAACGCAAGACCCGTTCCATTGGAAATGCTTGTTTTCATGTGTTTGACCCCAGGAGCATAGCTGCACTATCCTTCCGGGTGGATGGCTTGTATCCTTCCACAGTTCCACTTAAGCAAACTATTTTTTCCTTTTTCTTTAGGTTGTCTGTGAGAGTGCTTGTGCCTTCTTGCATACTCCCCTGTATGCTGCTTTGACCCTTAAGTACCCTCCCTTGTGCTATCCATATCGCTGCTCAACCAAGGTCATCTGCTGCTTCCCCGTCTCCCTCGGCTTCTTTCATTTCTTTATTTAGACAAAAATGTCATTGCTCCCACCTGCGTTTTACAGGTTGATTGTCTAAGTTTACTCCTGGGCCTCACTATTGCTCCCCCCTCCCTTTCTTGTTTAACTTTGCTTTATATTGTAGATTATTTCCCATATTTTAATTTACACTCCAAGATGGGCATCCACTATAATGGAAAGCTACATTTGAAACAAAACTAGCATTGTGTTATGATCCATTTTTGAGCACAAGTGATGGTGCATGCACATTATACATCAACATGTTTTTCCACAATGCTGTTCAGTATTGGCAATAACTAAATAATCATTTTTTTCTTGTAGAGGATGTTGAACATCGTAGGGAGAAAGCACTGGCAAAGCCAAAAGGTGAGTCCTATGGCTTACAAATGTTGGTTTACTTTGCATGATATTGATGATGTCAAAATAAACTTATTTACATGACCCAATGTTTGGTAAAGGAAGGGAGGTGCTTCGCATCTAACTAACAAAGCAAATGTACTTTGAAGGAAAGCAAACAAGCAAAATAAAGACAGAAAAAATGGGAACAACCTCATCACATACAAAATAGCAGTCTCACAGTGAGAACTACAGTGATCTTGGTGAATGGAATTCGAATTTCTCCTAAGAGAAGTTACATACTATCTTTTAGTTTCAAGCAGGATACATACCTCAAACGCTTTGGTGGATGCGGGGGGCCTCTGAAGCTCCAGCGCAAACATGCCAATGCAGAAGGCCAGGTTGTGGTACTCTACCCGCTCACTCAACACAGTCAGCAGGAAGGCGGCTTTGGATAAGGTGCTGGTTGCCACCCATGTCTGCTTGCTGGTTGAAACCTTGTTCTTCTTTCCCTATGAGAAAGAACCATTCAATGTGACATATTCTAATGTATCATTTTTGCAAAGTGTTCAGAGACAGAGATGGGGGAATAACAGTGGCAGTCAGCTAATTAAATATTGGATACACTGATTGGGTAAGCAGAGGGCATGTAATTATAATCAGATGCAGTTTTTCTGCAAACAATCAACTTAAAATGGGTGGCTAGTAAATATGACTGACTTTTTAAAACCCTCACAAACAGGCAGAAGAGCACCAAGGTTTTCCATGTGAAAATATCTTACATTTGGACACTAAAGCTTAAGGCGCTTGATTTTGTTTTCATTGACATTCTGTTCATTGTGGTGCCACATCCATAACAGATACTGAACATAGGCAACATCAATGACAAAAGGTGAATGTGTGGAAACGCTTTATACCTTGGTCTGAGGCTGTTCCACTTTAAGATCTGGAGGATTAGCCAACAGGTCCCTCGCCAGTTCAACAGTTAGTCGACAAGCTTCACTGCTGTAGCCATGGGCATAGAGAGCCTCTGCACAAGCAAAGAGGATCTGCAAGGCATAAAAAGAAAGTTGGCTACAGCTTTGTACTAAATCAAATAAAGCATGATTGAAACAAACCCACTGCATCTTATTTAGTATCAAACCCCAAACTCCTAAAACCTTGGTTAAAAAATGAGGGCTGGCAAAGGGTAAGAGTTTCCTCATGCTTTTATAGCACAAAGAATCCCTAACTCAGAGTACGTTTTAAGAGAAATTAAAAACATTGTCTTCAAGGAAAACAGTGACTTCTAAAAGTGAATACAACTTAGATGGCTTGTTTTAGAACAAACCGATGGAGCTCATGTTGGTTTTAACCTGAGTGAAATCATCTTTGTAGAAGTTCTGGGTCATGGTTTTAGCCCGTAAATGTCAGCTTAGAATGTATTTCTTTAGAGTTAAAAAACAAACAAACAAAAACAAGCATCTTTTTCACAGATGTTCACATTAAAGCAGCATCTCACACGCTGAAATAACAGAATAATATTAACACTAGCTAGATGGTACCTATTATATCAACCATGGAAAATGAAGTATGACTTGCAGTGATTCAAATCTGTGAGTTGTACTTTACACACTGAACTCTACGATCAAATATTAATTTCACTAAGCTTCCTCACTATTTTATGTAAAATGCTTTGGATTAAAGATATATAGAAGAATGGGATTATTTTTCTAAAAAAGTTCCCAAATAACACCTGACACACTGCAAACTAGCCAGTAGCATGTATTTTTCATCAGATCAAGCAAAGTGAAACTCTTCCTCAACAATCCAAACTCATAAGCATATACATTTTGACAATCGTACAATTGCATCACCTCCATCTTATTTTCTTGCTCAAGTGGTTTGATTCCAACAAAGATGTCTTGCTCCTCCTCATTTCCTCCCTCTATTTTTTCCTCTTCTTTTTCCACTTCCTTAGGATTCAGATAATAAGCCTGGTAGTCATCCTCCTCCTCCCCTTTATCACCTTCTCCATCCTCTATCACAATGCCATTCTTCCTCATCTCCCCAGGCTTTGATTCAGAGTCTTCATTCTCATCTGCTGAAACAGCATCCTCTTCTCCACTACCAACAGTTTCTTCAAATTGATCTTTTCCCACCTTTTTTTCAGAAGGTACTGACAAAGCATTAGGTTCAGGCCCCTCTGTGAAGTAAACTCCTCCTTCGTCTTCAAAATTGTCCCTGTAATTTCGAATAAGTGTTGACTCTATGAAACTAAATGTATTGCTGGCCTCTGCACCCAGGGCCAGACTGCTGTCATCAAGGGTCAACTCAGCTAGGTCTGGCTCCAGAGAACTATCTTCACTGCTCATTCTTCTCTTCCCACAATGCTTTGCAGTCAGACACTTCCCAACTGGCAGCTTTGACTTGTTTACTGGTGCTTTGTATAACATTTTTTCACACTCAGTTGACATTCGTCTCAAAATCCTCTGGGAGGCATCAGAAGTCACTTTACGCTTTCCAAGCTCTTTGGGTCTCACAGATGGCTCTTGGGAGTTTAAACGAGATCTTTCCCCAAAATGTAGGCACATCTCATGCCCTTGAGCTCTACCGGCCTCACATCCAACATCAGAGCAATGCGGCCGACAGTTTCTTTGCTGGATTGCCTTCATCCAGCACAAAGAGTTCTTTTTGTCTGTGCTGTTATACGTAATGCTGGGGATGGGGTATGCTTCTTCCCAGTTGAAGTAACAGGCCTCTACAGCTGGCTTGAATCCCTGAAAAAGTTTGTCCAGAGACTTTTTGTGCTGCCCTCTCTTGACATTTTCTATGACTTTCAATTGCCACTGACGAAGCTGAGCACAGAGGTCTCTGCGCCTGCAGAAAAAAAAACAAGATGTAGGTAGAGAGGGAAACATCAACATAATAAGAAACAGTGCACAATTAGCAATCCAACAAAGGGGCTAAATAAACTGCAATGAATTGGAAAAACGAAATACAGTACACCTTCTATGAGCTAATAATTGAGTATCTATATTGAGTGTAGGGCACTCCCAGTGAGAGGCATCACTATTTTGCCTACACAAATATCTGTGTTCTGCAAATTCAACAATCTGTACATAAATCAGCTCTTCAAAGGTCATTAGGCTTGCACAGATTATTTTGCCCAGTAGTGTGCAGTGCCTGAAATTATTATGTAACCCTCTCACAAGTTCAGACCGGCATTTCTATGTATTACCGTGTGCAGAATTGAAGAGAATGATGGCACGCCCTCTCAAAGACTTTCAATTAACACAATTTTGCAATCTTAGTGGATTCTCCATCAGGCTGGTAAGTTACTACCCTGCTTCAATTTTTGGTACAGCTGCAGATTTGCTTTTGAGGCAAGCTAAAACAAGTTAGCTTACCACTTAGATATTTAGCTGACAGGCTTTCAGCCCCACTCTTAGTTGCTAACATCTGGACACAAGCACTGTATTAACAAATGTAGACAAAAATATAGATTATTCTTACACAACAATATGGAAAAGCCAATCTAAAGGGTATTACTCAGAAATGTATACAACCATCAGAATAAATTCTAGTAAACAATGATACTGGTATACGCTCTTCGAAGTGTGGGAGAGACATATTGTATTGGTATAACACAGAAGAAAGACATTCAACTAATGGTGAGATATCAAAAGTGCTTTAACCTTTAATATTAGAAAATGCAAACACTGTGTTCATCGCATTCCACCGACATTGGGAATGCTTCTGTCTCCCACAATAAAGGAGAAGCCATGCTAGGCACATCTGCCGCAATTTATGAAGCCTCACACTCCTCTCTCTGAAGAAGAGAAGCACACCAATATTTCTCCGTGAACAGGACAAACCAAAGGTATCTGACCCCGATAACGCAACATGGAAGGGGATAGCTCCTACTGCTGTTGACAACAGTGATGCAATCCCACAACAAGTACCTAAGAAAATTACTTGCTAGTCCAACCTCTCTAGTTACTTCCCTTCTACATCTCAAAAACTAGTACTTAACAAACAGGGGGTGTTAGTCGTAGGGGTACTAATTTTACTGTTTTATGTTGAAAAGCTAAGTGCAATGTTTTATGCTCTGGGACACAAAACCCTTTCTAACAAAAGGTTTATATTTGTTTATGTTCTACAAGGGAGATAAGTGGTGGTTTGGCGCCACTGGAGAAGGGCCACCCAGACCATCCTGACGTACTACCCCCAGGGCCACGGATGTTTTGGCACTGACGAGATAGCGGGGGACGACGTGGCCCGGAGCGAGGGAGCTGGAGGCTGCGGAGACCGGCTGTGGCGAACGAACCGCAAAGAAGGGCCAGATGGGAAGGAAGTCCAGGTGGTAGGTTCGGCCTGCTTCGGGCGAGAGTAGCTGGCACGGGGCGCCCGGACCTGATGCTGAAGCGGCTCCTAAGACGAGGTGCTGAGGAATACTATACTGTTGCCCCACTCGCTGGCCGGACAGACGAGGGGTCTGAACTGGGGGGAGTAAAGCAGCCCGGGCCTGCGAGGAAGACAAGGAGCAGGCCTGGGATGTGGAGGGTCCGTGGATGCCTGGTGGCCGCGGCAATGGGCCGTCCCTTCAAGGTGAGGAGTCCAGGCGGAGGAGGAGCCTGACGAACAGGGGAGGTTCCCCCCGCCACCCCCGATCCAAGTCCTTGGCCCGGTGACCCTCGGCTGGGGGGAGCTAGAGGCACTGAAGCGCAGACCACAGGCGACTGGATGACTGGCCTCTCCGTGTCACCTGGAACCTGAGGTACAGACAGGTTTGCCCGAGTTGGAAGTGAGGGACCGGCCTGCAGGAGCAGCTGGTGCCGACAGAGGGAACACTAGAGGTCTACCACTGACCAGAAGGTGGCTGGCCCTCCTGCTGAGACTAAGGTGCCCCTTGTACGATAGCCCTGGACATAAGATAGCTGTGAAGGGCGGAGGGCAGGCCATGCAACTGGACCGGGTGTCGCTGCTGGGAATGAAGAGGGGCTCTCCACGGGGAAGCACTGCAGCAAAGCAGGTGAGAACTCCTAAGGACTGTGATTAAATGGACAGAGCTGAGCTAAGTCAGAGTTTCCCAGCTGAGAGCGATGGCAGCATTCATCAAAGGCATACAGAAACCCGAATTAAACCTAGGGGGTGCAAGGAGCGGAGCGCGTGGACAAGGAACTACAGAGAGCGGCAGCCCTCATTGCTGCCTTCTGGCTTGTGCTGGACCTAGATGACTCCTGTAGCCCATCTCCCAGTGGTAAAAATGGGGAAACAAGCAGAAGGAAGAACCCTGATGCAGAGGGCCATGCTGCAAATGGGAAGCAGTGAGAAACACTGCAAAAGGGCAGGAGATTTGGTATCCACGGAGGGACCGTCCTCAAACCTGTCTCTTCATGATTTTGTAAAAGCTATCACGGCCTCCCGTGAGGCCCTCGAGTCCAAAATAAGCACCTTGGCAACGGACCTGGGCATACAAGAGAATCAGAGGAGACTAGCAGAGAGAGTCACGTTAGCAGAGCGAGATCTCACCGACACTCCGCCTGCTCTATCCTCGGCAGACAGCCACCTACCCGCATTGGAACAAAAGGTGAAGACTCTTGAAGTTCACGCAGAAGATGCGGAAAACAGATCTCGCCGGAACAATATAAGATTCAGCGCAATGACATGACTTCCTACCTGGAGAACTGGATCTGCACTGAGGTGGCGCCGGAGGGGATATCCCTTTTTTATGCATTCGAGAGAGCGCATAGGGTGCCGGCCAGACAGCCGCCTCCGGGGGCCCCTCCGTGGCCGATAGTGGCCAGACTGCTATACTACAGAGACTGAGACCATATCCTTGGGCAAGCTAGAAAAAGAGGAGAGCTGACAGTGGAGAAAAGTGCGGTCCCCATCTTCTCTGACTTCTCACGGGATGTGCAAAAACAATGGGGCACATTTCTGGAGATAAAGAGACAGCTGCGTTCTTTGAACATCTCCTACGCTATGCTCTTCCCAGCCACGCTGAAGGTGGCAGAGGGGAGGGGAGCACACTTCTTCTGGACTCTGCAGGAGGCATGTGACTGGCTGGATGGGCAATTTAGGGCAGACCTGGGGCGTGGCCAAGCTGCCGAAGGTGGCGCACGCCTAATTCGTCTACTCCGGAGGGGCCGGAACTTCGTCCTTTATCCTGCGCCGCCCGCGGAGCAAACTAAAAAAGAAAAGAAGCGAAGACCCGCGTGAGGGAGCCGGGCATCAGCAGAGCCCGGAGCGGGCCCTCCTGCGCGCATCGGTGGCGTGTGGCGAGTCCCCGGGCCTGGGGCCTGCCTACACACTGGTGCCGGGAGCTGGGCGGAGGAGAGAGCCGGTGCGCGGCCAGCCTTGCGGCCGCGCGCCTTTGTGGAGGCACCGCCCGCGGATTGGGAGATCGAGGCAGCCCCCCCTCCCTCCGCTACTGAAAAAGTGGATGGGGCAGCCGAACTGGAGGTCCGCGTGCTCCCGTGGCCGAGGTGACGCAGCCCTAGCTGCGGGCGGGCCCTCTGCCTCCCCTTCCTTCAAAATCAGGGGAGGCGGACCAGAGGCGACTGGAGCAGAAACCTGTGCTGCCCTGGGCCCCAGGGCAAAGCTGGGGGCCAGAATGAAATGAAGACCTGACGGGACACCGTGGCCCCTGTTGTGGTGGACACGCGCCTAGACCGACGACACAGGTTAGAGGGCCGGACCTGGCGTTTGGGGTGCCCCCCCTGGCGGAGGAGAGCATTGGGGACCCTGGCAACATGAGGCAAGGAGCGGATACGGGAAGCCTCTTGGCGGGCAACAGGGCCTGGGATGGCCCCCCGTGGGAGCGATGGAGTTGCCCTGGGGCTGGGGTCTTGCCCGAGGGGCCCCATGCGGAGAGACGTCTGAGTTCGCTCGGCTGCGTCTGGGCTGAGGAGGATCCTGGGGTGGCCCTTGCAGGAGCGCGCCCCCCTTGAGGAACTGTGTATCAACGGACAGCAACCGGCCCAGAAGTAAGGTACAGCGACGCAGCGCTTCACGTTGCCTCGTTGAAGGTGGATGGCCTGCCTGACGGGGCTCCCTGGCGCAGATAAGGAAACGGTCTGCGGTCCCTCACGAGATGGCCCCCAGGATAGTGATCTGTAGCGGGCGTCTTGGTTGTCTGGACCGGATCGGGCCCTGAGGCGGACATTGCCACGGTCAGGTCAGTGATGTTCCTTCAGACCAAACGAGGCGCGCCCTGTACCTATTGTGAACCAGAGCGAGGGAGCACCGGTCCCGGTGCTACTGAGATTGGGCCTGGGAACCTTCACGGGCCTTGAATTGTGCTGGAGACCGAGGCTCTGGGTGGAGGAACCCCTGGGCTGGCACACTGGACTCTGATTCGTCCCCTGGGGGAGCGATCACCTGCACACCCAATGTCCCCTAAGAACCACCATAAGGCTAGAGTCATGGACAGCGCAGCAGCCCCCGGGCACGGAGGGAGGGACGCACGGGACCTGCCGCAGATCAAAGTACAAGACACCCTGGACAAAATACTAGGCGCGATAGAAGACACTAAATTGACACTGCAACACGACATCAATCAGGTCGCGGTTGAGCTGGGCCTCCTGAGGGCTGACCACCACAAGTTATCAGACAGAGTCAAAGAGACAGAAACCACATTGGTTGACATCGCACCAAAACAAAATGACCTGCAGGCCGAAATGACACACCTCAGAGACAGAGTGACACGCCTAGAACAAGGAGCAGAGGATGCAGAGGGGAGAAGCCGTCGGAATAACATGCGAGTGGTGGGTCTCCCGGAGGGAGCCGATGGATCGAATATGGTGGAATTCCTTGAAAAATGGTTGAGCACAGTAGTGGTGCCGGGTCGGCTGACCCCCTTCTACACCCTGGAAAGAGCACATCGGGTGCCCTCGAGACCCCTGGTGCCGGGCAGGCCCCCCCGGGTGGTGATCGCTAGACTACTACACTACAGAGACAGGGACATATTACTGCAAAGGGCACAAGAAGAGTGCCCATTTAAAGTAGCAAATGGTGAAGTCACACTCTTTCCCGATTTCACAGTAGAGCTACAGAGCAAGCGTGCCTCATACATTGCAGTCAAAAGGGCCCTAAGAAACGAAGGTATTCAATATTCGCTGCTGTACCCAGCTAGACTGAAAGTAATGCTAGAAGGTAAAACAACATTTCTTCAGTCCCCTGAGGAGGCATGGGAGTGGCTGGAAGCCCGTGGGGTGCAGATGGAGCGGTTTCGGGGGTTGGGGGGGTTCTGGTTAGAGGTGGACCGCGCCGACCCCCCAGGGGGCGACATGCCCGAAGCTCCCCCCGTATGGCACCATCCCGGAACCAAAAAGAGAGTGGCAGCAGAGCGGCACTAGAGGCAGCGGCCCGTATGAGTGGAGAGGGGTCCCCCCCTGAGGGCTCTGGAGGGGAATCGGACGAGACCGTGATATCGGCAGCGGGGGGCTCGGCCAGCTCGGTGCAAGCCCCAATAGTAACCCCACGGACTGCAGACGATCTCTGATGCCCAAAGGCTTATTGGACAACCCGGGGTGGCTGAAACTGATGTACTAAAGGCCTCTCCGTGCAGGGCCACCCCCCTACTGGAATCTCGCCCGTACAGGCAGACTGGCAAGAACAGCAACTAAAAGTTGACACAAGCTGCACTGTTGCACAGGTTTTCTTTTTTTGGGCAGCCTACTGTTTGAGAGGCGCCCTGGGGAGGGGGAGTTGGGATAGGCAGTTACAAGTTAGGATGGCAAGGGGTGGAGAATGGTCGGAAAACAGCAGAATTCCATCAACGAGCAGGGGAGAGCCGAAAGCAAAGGTGGTAAAGTGCAGCCGACATAAATCTGTAAAACACCAACATGACAGAATACAACTTCTTAACGTGGAACGTTAGGGGGATGGGGTCACCGAACAAACGACACAAAATACTGGCTTACTTAAAAAGGAGGAATATACAGGTGGCAATGCTACAGGAGACCCACCTGGCGGCTGAGAGGCTGAGACGCAGATGGAGGGGGCGGGTGTTCGCAACAGAGTACTCAGCATACGCAAGGGGAGTGATGATCTGGGTCCGGGCAGGGGTCCCCCTAGAGATAGAGGCCTCCAACATAGACCAAGAGGGGAGGTTTGTGATTCTGGAGGGAAGGTTGCACTATATACCGATAGTCCTATGTTGCATGTGTGCCCCCAATCAGGACCAGATCCCCTTTCTGACGAGATTGTCGAGCCACCTCACCCGCCAGAGGAGAGGGGAGCTCTTGGTTGGAGGGGATTTCAATAGTATATTATTAGATTTAGACTTGGATAGGTCAACTCCCCCGCTGAAGGGGGCAGTGACAAGCAAGATAGCCGCGAAACTTAGTGAATGGTTGGACTCGTGGGGGCTAATGGACATCTGGCGGGAACAACATTTGCACGACAAGGACTACTCATTCTACTCGGGCCTTCACCGACTCCATACCAGAATTGACAGGGTGGTTTCTACAGCAGACCTTATACGGGGGATGGTTCACTCAGAATATCTGGGCAGTACACTGTCCGACCACAACCCCCTACTGGTAACATGGAGGGCAACAGAGGTTAGGCCCCCCCCATCCCGGCCTGGAGACTGACCCCTGCAGCGCTTGAGGATCCAGCATATAGAGACACCCTGAGACAGCATCTGACAGATCACATTCAAACAGTGGATCCACCACTTCTAGATCAATGGAATGGGAAGCCCTTAAGTTGGTGACAAGGGGTTTTTGTCTGGGACAATCAGCCGGAGTTCGCCGCACACTTGAAAGGGAACTGACCAAGCTAGAGAAGATAATACATGAGAGGGAACTGGGACAGGGGGCGGACACACCAGAAAACGAGGAATACAATCAGGCAAGAAGGGACCACTCACCGATCGAAGTGCAACTCAGATGCCACAATACACAAAAATATTTCGCCTCCTTACAGTTTGAAGAGGGTAGGTCTGGGAAAATGCTAGCGTGGTTGGTAAGACCGGGTGGGGAGACCGAGCCCATAATAAATGTGCTGGATAAGGAAGGGATAGCCAGAAATAGACCAGGTACTGTAAATGACGCATTTAAAGAATATTATACCTATCTCTATGGGAAACCGGCTGAAATCAGCACAGAAGTCTTTGATAATTACTTACAACAGATACCCATACAGAGCTTGGCGACCGAAGACAGGAATAGCCTGGGGGGCCCAGTAACGTGGGCGGAGGTCAGTGAAGCTATAGCGCAACTAGCCCCTGGGAAGACCCCGGGGACAGACGGCCTCCCCATGGACTTCTACAAAAAATTAGATAAACAGCTGGCTCCCCAGCTGGTAGAGATGTATTCAGAAGCTCTACGAATGGGGATAATGCCGGGCACCATGAGAGAGGCACTGGTGATCCCACTCCCTAAGACAAAATCAAAGCAGCCGTCGGTGACCGACTTCTGCCCCTTGTCAATGCTAAATAGTGATTTTAAAATACTAAGCAAGATCATGGCTAACTGTCTGCTTAACCATGTACCAATTCTTGTACATGAAGATCAGAATGGTTTTGTCCCGAATCGCAGCACCTCCTTGAACCTGAGGCGTCTCTTTGCGGTTCTGAATATGCCTAGCGATGCGAGACCCGCAGCGGGGGTATTGCTGGCGGTGGACTTTGAGAAGGCGTTCGACTCGGTCAGGTGGGACTACTTAAGAGCAGTGATGCTCCGTATGGGAATGGGTGAGGGTTGGGTCAGATGGGTGGACCTACTATACACGTCACCGCTGGCAAGAGTGAGGACAGGCAAGACGGTATCAGACACCTATCCGATTTACAAGGGGACCAGACAGGGCTGCCCATTATCCCCACTGTTGTTCGCCCTGGCCATCGAGCCGCTGGCGTCCCAGATGCGACAGGACGGCGTAGGTAGAGGAGTGGAATGGGGACACCAACAGCATATCATCTCGCTGTATGCTGATGATATACTTGTCTATCTAAGGGACGGAGAGGGGGACCTCCCATGGGCGTTGGGAGTGCTGGAAAACTATGGGAATATCTCTGGACTACGCCTTAACCGTAGCAAAACATGTGTGTTCCCAAGTCATCGTGTGGTGAACGCCCGACAACATGCCCTGGGGATATGATTTGGGCCCCACGAACCTTCAAGTATTTGGGTATACAGGTATTTCACGATAGGACAGACTTGTTCGAGGGTAACCTGGGTAGAGCACTACAATCCCTGAAGTCTTCGGTTGGGTTCAGGCGGTCGCTAAAATGAACGATAATGGCCAGAATAGCATTATCTAAAATGGTCATGTTGCCCCGCCTCCTATATTACTTCGCTAATTTGCCCCTTCTGATACCAGCAGCATGGTTCCATGAACTTAACACTCTACTCAGGGAACTTATATGGGATAATGGGCAAAGACGCACCTCGCTCTCGATACTATGCAGACCAACTGGCCAAGGGGGTCTAGGAGCCCCAGATTTTGAAGCCTACCACTTGGCATCCCAGTTGCAGTGGGTAGCCAGATAGCTTACAGGTAAGGGTCAGCTGGAGAGATGCACCGCCCCAGCGGTTGAGGATATAAACCGGTTCATCGCACGAATGACGAATAGGAAGCTCCCTCCCCACACGCACAGCCTGATGACAAGAGTGGCACTTGCGTGTTGGGAGAGGTGCGCAAAAAGGGTGGGTGTGGGCCCCCGTACTCCCCGGCTCTACCCCTAGCAGCACTTGCGATTGAAACAGGAGGGAAGAACCTGGGGGACTTGAGTATCGGACCCTGGAGGAGAGTGGGAATAGAAACTATGGGAGACCTGTTCCATGAGGGAGTACGGAGATCCTTCGCTAACCATGTCGATAATGGAATCTCCCTGGGGCAGTTTCTTCTGTTCCATAAATTGATGTACACATTGAAAATGCATTGGATCACGGTCAATGCAGAACCGGCCACCCACAGGGTGTTGCATCTCCTATTGACATCAGGCGAGGAGACCCATCTGATCACTAAACTATATCGAGCTCAAATTGAGGATGCACTAGACTCCCTGTGGCCACTGAGAGAGAGATGGGGGAGGATACTCAGTAAGGAACCGTCCGATGCAGAGTGGAACAGAGCCCTAGCTTATCCCCGGATTGTCGCTCGCAGCACGCGACTGCGTTATATACAATACAATTACTTGCACAGAACGTACCTCACCCCACATCGATTAACAGTAATTTATGGGGGAGATCCAAGGACGTGTCGTAGATGTAAAATCGTAGATGCAAACTTTGACCACATGGTATGGATCTACCCTGAGATCCAGCAGGGGTGGGGTGAGGTGAGGTGATGTCTGACCTATCAAGACTCCTTAACATGAACCTGAATCCGACCCCCGACGTGTGCTTATTGGGCTATGGGGTTGATCTACCAAGGGGAAGGGTGGAGATCCGCTTCCTGAACCTGGCCCTGGTTCTGTACAGGAGACAAATCGCGAAGAACTGGAAAGCACAGCCCCCCCCCCCCAGGCCAGGTGGAGACAAGACGTTACAACATGGGCAAGAGCGGCACTCCAGGTTCTGAAGTGCGAGGAGGGGAAGGGGCTGCGCCGCCACCCTATTGCACAGGAATGGGAAATAGCAGTGACAAGCTGGAGCAATATAGTGAGAGTAATGGACGCAGATACAGACGCACCAACAGTAGGAGAAACTGGGTAAACAATGGGGAGGAAGGGATATTACCTCACCCACCAAGATATGGAGAGGTTGGACAGTGATGAGACCGAGACTGAATAGGAGGCGGATCATTAATGGATAGAGCCCAGGACATTGAGTAACAGACAGATTGGATACGGTAGAACCCCACCCACCTGAAATTAGATAAAGTTTAGGAGCACTGACACCATATAAATAAAAAAAATAAAAAAATAAAAAAAGACAAAACAAGAATGTGGCACCCCCCTGCGTAAGCAATCACCACCCCCTACAATGCCATCAGGTTCAAGTTTAAGTTAATAATGGTTTGATACGAGTTAAATATGTTGTATAGTAACTAGAGTATCACAGCACTACAGCATCCAGCCAATAGGACACCACACAAAGAAGATGCACTACTAATGCTATACTCCTACATAATTTTAAAATATAAACGTTATCGAATAATGAAGCAGAGCAACTAAGCAATGTAGACAATGGTGATGTTAACACTAGATGGTATCTGTTAAGGGGGTGCAAAGAGAGAGGAGGAGAGCCACCACAGCTGTGGCATCCTTGAGTGGAGGTGAGGCCAGCCCCCCTGCTGAGACTGGCAAGGGTAGCGTGGAGCTATCGGTAGTAACAATGGGGACCTCAGAGGACATCATCTGAAGCTCCTCAGCAAAACAGAGACGGAAACTGCAGAGGACACCTCATATTGCTCAAGGGTGATCGGACCCAGTCGTTCAATTGCCATGCGAGACCCGGTGGTAGGAGACCTGGGACTGAGGAACCCTGCACCGCCTTAGGCCTGATCGCGCTTGCCTTACAGGGAGTTCTTAGTTCAATTACTAGTTTGGATTGGGGGTTGTTTTCTCACCTGTCCTGGGGAATGGGAGTTGGGTTGTTATCTGGTTGTTGAGTTATGGGAATTCTGACGCTGCACCCATAGGGGAGAGATATGGTCAAGGGATGGTTAGACACAATGAGCTGCATGCAGCAGTGATATGTGCATCAGGAACTGTATAACAAGCAGGCCAGATGGGGGCACCACCAAACTATAAGATTGTGTCCTGGAATATTAGGGGCATGCACACCATGACTAAATGGTACAAAGTGTTCTCCTACCTACAGACAAGAGGGACTCACAAAGTAATGCTGCAAGAAACACACAACTGCCTCAGAGGGGATGGCTTTGCAGAGACGATAGAGGTGTCAGTTGTACTATACATCCTACTCCTCCTACGCTTGGAGAACCCTCATCTGGGTTAGGACGGGAGTCCCTTTCCAGAAAACAGGGGCAGTCACAGACCCTAAAGGCCGATTTTTAGTGGTCACCGGCCACCTGGAGGGGTGTGACATAGCTCTAATTAGCATATATGCACCAAATACTGATCAGTGAACATTCCTGGGGCAACTTTCAGGTGCACTGGCCCCTTAGTACAGACTGTATTGATAGGGGAGACTTCAATGTAGCACATCCTGACATGGATAGATCACATCTCCCCTTGATGAGCTGCCAGTGCGTTTCGGTGGGGATTGATGGACTCGTGGCAATGTCTCTACCTACACACTAGGGACTATTCCTTCTTTTCAAATAGGAATAACTTACATATCCAATTAGACACATTCCTCTGTATCCCGGAAGTACATGGCCAGGTTCGGGAGGTGGAATACCTAGAGAGGATGGTCTCTGACCACAACCCTGTCCTTCTCCATCTACTTTGGAGAGAGCCGAACCACGCATACCGACCTGGCGGCTGAAGCCAGAATCTCTGGAAGACCCTGTCTTCCAGGAACAGATGTGGGACATATTAGGCGGGGAATGAGGAAACTGTATCTTCTCCCCAGATTCTATAGGATGCCTTCAAAGTAGTGATATGAGGAAGCTGTATAGCTGAATCTATAGGGATATGGAGGACATTACTAGGGGAAGTCATCACTGCGGAGAGCGAGCTACGGGCACTTGAAAAACGGCAGCTGGGTCACCCGGAGCTGCAGCAGGAGGTACTTGAAGCGAGGGAGAAAGTAGCAGGGCATACTGAGAGGTTCCGTAGCTTTGACTTTAAGAGCTATATGATAAGGGTGCATGCTGAAAGTGACAAGAAGAGCACACTAATGTCATGGTTGGCTAACCCCTGGAAAAGGGGGTCACTAATTATGGAAATTAATACCTCTACAGGGCAGAGAGTATACCGACAAGAAGAGATCTGCCAACATTTTTATAGATACTACACCTCTCTCTATACCAGCCTAACACAAAGCAGAAAGGCTGACATACGAGCCTTAGTGGAACCACTACCAAGCCGGAACCTCACTGTTGAAGAAAAGGAGGCATTGGGAGTGGGCATCGAAATCACGGAAATCCGAGCGGCCATAAAGGGCCTCCCTAGAGGAAAAACCCCAGGCACAGATGGGCTCCCCATAGAATTCTATGCTGCGTATGCTGGCGACCTGGCCCCCAGACTTATGGCACTATACAAAGCAGCAAAAGACCGAGGGCGTCTGCCTGACACGGCAAAACAAGTGCTGATAGTCCCACAGCTGAAGCTTGGCAGACCGGCGCACAGTAGCAAGGCCTATAGGCCGCTATCAATGCTCAATACGGACTATAACATCCTCAGTTGGGTCCTCGCGACGAGACTGCTGCCTTTCATGACTCGCCTGGTCCACAATGACCAAGCAAGGTTTATCCCCACACGGAACACAGCCCAGAATGTCCGTCTTATCAATCTCCTCTAACACGGACATCCCAGACAGAGCATCAGTAACCGTATTTGCTGTCATTATAGAGAAGGCCTTTGACAGTTTGGAATGGCGATATCTGTATTAAGTACTAGAACATCTGGGGGTTATGTTTACTGGCTGGGCCACGATTTCAGAATTATCCAGAGTGGAGAGAGCCACATGTCAGGGATGTCCCCTCTTGCCCTTGCTGTTTGCGCTACCTATCGAGCCATTGGCTAGCCAGGCGTGGACAGCTCACTGGTATCACGTATTACTGCATGGAGATACCTCCCATTGCATACAGCATCTGCAGTGCTCTATGCAGATGATCTGGTCATGTTCCTGTGAAACACAGCATAGGAACTATGGGGAGCCAGGAAACGCCTAGGAAAATCTGTCTTGATTGCGTGGCTACAGGTGAATTGGCAAAAATCGCATCTCTACCCATGGACAGCAGACCTACACCCACCTGAGAACTTATGCCATGTTCCCTGGGAACCTAGGTGCATATCCTATCTAGAAGTCAGAGTGTATCACAATAGAGCTGATCTACTAGAGGGCAATATAGGCAAAGACACTAGAGCGCTGAAAACTAATCTGACTTCTGAAGGACGCTACCTTTGTCTGTCACAGGGAGAATAGCATTGCTCAAAATGGTGGCCCTGCCAAGGCTACTGTACTACTTTGTGGTTCTACTGCTTTGGATCTCTCCTGCGGTCTTTGGGGAGCTGGATTCCCTGATCACTGCATTCATATGGGGACCCGGATGGTGCCGAGTGGCCCTGGCTACCATGAAAAGACTGCAGACAGAAGGGGGACCAGCGGGCCCAGACTACGAGTCATACTATCTGGTGGCCCAACTTCAATGGCTAACCCAGTGGATAGCAGGGTGCAGGATACCGAAAAGCAGTGTGAATCCAATGGTCCCACACCTCCCTCAACTTGTGGGAACCCTACTGAAATTCACACGACCCACTCCTACAGACACTCCTGAGGTCCAGGTCATATGAAAATCCTGGAATAGATGTCTCCAAAAAACTGGTATGGACATCCCTTATGCTCCTGATATACCAATGGCTTGGCTGCTCTGGGTGCCCCACTGTGGAGACTGGGAGGGGATTGCATCCTGGGTAGACACAGGAGCTACAAGACTGGGGGGGACTTGTACAGGGATAGGGAGCTTCTCCCTTTGAGGGGTTCCAGCAGGAGTACAACCTCCTACGTGAACATTTGCGACTCAATTGCAATATTACCCTCACTATCCACAAGTATTGGCACCCTGGGCGAACGGAGCCATGGCCACAAGGTGTAAGCAATTACATAGTAATTTCAGGGCAGTAACTTGCCTATATGGGGCAATCCGAGCTGGAACATTGCGCCCCTTGGAGACTCTGATAACAAAGTGGGAGGTTGATCTAGGGATCCCAATACCGGAGAGGGACTGGGAACTAATTCTAAAGAGAATATCAAAAGTATCTAGAAATGCCCAATTTAAATGAATAACCTTCTACATACTACATAGAACGTATCTCACCCCTAGGCTTCTCCACAAACATTTTTTAAGTAGCTGATGCTAGGTGTCCACGATGCGGGGGCAGCAGCCCAATTTTTACATATGATGTTGTCTTGTCTGAACTTAACCACCTATTGGAGGGAAATAACGGCCTACATGGATGTCCCTTGTACACCTGGGCATTGTCTTCTTCACTGGTTCCCTCACACCCCCAAGAATAGGGCCCCCAGTGGACTACAGGATCTCTCATATACACTGGCTAAGAGGGAGATAACAAGGAAGTAGAAGCACCCAGGTGGCTCTAGACTTGCTAGCTTGAAGAGGGAATTAGAGCACTTGGCGGAGAATGAGTGCATAATATTAATAATACGAGAGGCCAGACAGGTTAGAGGATCACCAGACTTGGCACAGAATTGAGAGCGCTTAGTGGACCACCTAAAAGATATGGGTCAGCTGACCCTGGGATGCTCCCTACGGGCCTCACCAATAGTTCCCCCCTGACGATCCAAGAAGCTGAGCGAGCTTCAGGTACACTCAATCAGTAGAACTGCTGACATCACGCACTCACTCCCATGCTGATTTATGATAGACACGCATATACAAACGTATCACACTCGACAAAGGTACACCTCAAAACCAGGGAGGCCACACGGGGCTAGGGAGGGAAGGGGTGGGGGGATGGAGCTAAACTGAATAAACGGAACATAGCGGAACTGAATTTCCCCCTCTAAGTATAATGTATGTAACATGCTTAATTGTTGCAAAACTCAATAAAATCTGTTTAAAATAAATACAAGGGAGACAAACTTGTAGCTCTAGTGTACGTACTACTAGGACCCTATGTTTTTCACAACTTTCTCACTGTGTCCAAATATGCCATGTTCATGGAAAGAGTGGCAGATTCTTCCACAAAGATAACTATGTTCGTTGTATTTGACCAGCCTTAAAGTAGTTAAAAGCAGTTTGATTTTTTCTGTCTGGCAAGAGCGGCGTACTTTGATGCTCTAATCAGATTAAAGGCAGATGGTAGTTCACATCTCTGCAACGGGAAGTGCGAGCAGAAGCGGACAAGTGCCAGGAATCAGCTAATCCTGCCCAAGGCACTGTAACCAACCTTAAAGGAATAAGGGACAGTATCAGAAATGCAAGCAAAGGCTCTGCTCTCCCAGAGCAGACTTAAAATGCTGTAACCAGCAGGCTTAAGCAACACTCTCTGCTGGCTTTGATCAGCAATCAGACACATTCTATCAGAAGTTGTCTAGGACAGGAAATTACTGCTATGGTCTACTATTGTTTCAGAACTGGCTTTAGGTAGCTGATACAATGGCTATAAGTGAGCATAGCTTATTTGGGGGTGGGGCAAACAGAAGAGATCTGAAGGAAAGTTCACTTGTGGAGCCACAAAATAAAATGTGTTTTTTGCAAGACTCACAGGTCAGAGAAGAGCTGGGCTAAATAAAATAAAAACTCCAAAGTCTGTTACATCGTTGTGCTCACCAAAACAATTTTGCTTTCATCACATTGTCTCTTTTTAACCTGAAATATTATTGATTACTAATAATGAGCACGGAAATTATCAGAATGGAAATTCTAGAAGGTGAGTAGGATAATTACTTATATAAACTAGAAACAACAAGGGTCTAAGAAAAGTATTAGGCTTGAATGGAGGAGTGAGGACATAAGGATGATATAAAAGTAGGCAGTACTGTTCCTGCACTGCCAAGCGCTTGGTCTCTCACTCTCAGATGTGCAGTGTTTGCCTGGTTAGGTTTGTTCCACAAGCAGACTAGAGCTCATCCGACTAGCTCTCATCTGCCCCTAGGCACTTGAGAAGGGATTTGAAAATGAACCCCTGCCCAAAACGGTGGCTTTCCTTAGCATCGGAGAAGTAGGCAGAATCTGGGCCATGTGTAATTCTGCACAGGTTGCCAGCCTTGATTCCTTTTCACTGTTTTCAGCTAAACCGTTGGTGGATGTGTGCAACAGCTCCTTAACCGATGTCATGGTGCCAGAGAAATAAAAAAAGGTCCTATGCTTAAAAAACAAATCTAATGGTGACCAAACTGTACTCTCTATCTCTCAGCCAATTACAGTGTTGTCTTTTCCAATACAAATCCTATAGAAGCATGGTAATCGGATCCTAGAGCCTGTACAGGCCTGCTTTCTACCAGCACAGAGTAAAGAAACATGACTGGTGTCAGTTCTGGATGACCTGAGAATGTCGGCAAACAAATGACATCCTGGGACCTTGGTCCTATTGGATCTGTTTGCTGCTATCAATAAAGTCTCATATTCCATCTGTTAAGCAGACTGACAGAGTAGCCGTGCTGTTTTTCAAGGTTTTACCGTTCCCTTTTGCCATACTTGGCCGTGTTTGTATAATTATCCCAGAATCAGAGCCACCACCTGGAGACAGAACACCCATTCCGAAAAAGACTCCAGTTTGTTGTTGGGACATGTCCCAGGTAGCCTCCTCAGTCAGTGGCTGTTGAACCCAGAGGAAGCTTGGGTGCATTTGTCCCAGAGCCTCTACAGAGCCTATCTTTATGGTTCACTCTCGGAATTTAGTTTGTCAGGGAAGTGCCCAGCCATAATTACTCTTTTATCACTACTTTAAAGCATGCCTTATCACTTTGCATGACTCAGAGGAGTACAGGGAGGAGATTACCTACCTCCCCATAGATAAACACTTCTGCCAGATCATGGAAGCATCTATATTTAAAGCAGTATCTCAAGTAGTAGCACCCTTGGAGCAAAAAATCCTCAGCATGGGGACTCAGTTCCAAAAAACCCTCGCACAGAGGGAGGATTCTGTGGGCCTCAGGCCCCACTACTTCATGGGCAGCTCTTGGAACCATCTTCAGATCCTAAACGCAAACGCATAGACGACCCAGGAGTCAATCTAGACACTTTCACCCAACTTAAGAAGGCGTTCATGGAATCCCAACCTTCCCACGCTGATTCACAGGCTCCAACTCCTGCCACCTCAGAAGACTCTTCCTTCCCCACCTCTCCCCGATTCTTTGGACGGGGACAACTCCCCTAACATCTCTGATGGGGAGGAGGACAGCAACAAGTCTTGGCGTCCTTCTGGCAACCAAGAAGGGGCTACGGCTCCCCATAGGCCTTCCCAAATTCCCAACTCTGACATGTTGGACCCTGATGACTTACTGCATCCATGTTCTGCAGAATGGTCGCTTGAGCCAAAGGCAGCATCCTATGTGGCATCCCAATTACGTAAAGCTTTAGATAAGGAAGCCCGTAGCCTTGTGGCAGAATGTCCCTATCCTTCCCAGGAGGGCAAGATCGCTTTTACTCCAGAAATTGATGCCAAAATGGCTATGTTTCTATAGGGAAATTTGTGAGGAGCTCCAAAAAGGAGATAGGCGGCTCCTGGCGAGCATGCCAGGATAAACTACTGGATGTGGTAGGCACTTTGTCCAAGATCTTGGATATGGCGGAAGACGCTAAAACATCAGGTGCCCTCATCCCTCCAGAAACCTTGTCTAGTTGGGTACAAAGGGCGATCATCTTTCTAGGGAACGCCAACTGTGTACTCTCTACGAAGAGCCTCAGATCTCTCTTGATCAAAATAGAACCAAAACTGTGTGAGTTGGTGACTTCAGAGGCAGGCCCCATCGCACAAGGGAATCTCTTTGAAGTTCATCTGCAAATTGGGAAAGTTTGTCGATACTTTTAATTCTCTCACAGGCCATTCCTGCAGAGTCAGTGGAGGTCTCAAATCTTTGAGTTCACCTCCCTCCCTTTCAGACTATCCTCCACTCCATGGTGTTTTACCAAGGTTTTGAAACAGGTGGTAGAGCACTTGAGGTCCCAAGGTATTCGTCTGATCATTTATCTGGACGATATCTTCATTATGGATCAATGCCCGGAACATCTGTACAGTCATCTCTAACAAACTATCAACCTTTTGGAGTCTCTCAGCTCTGTGATCAACGAGCCAAAGTGTTCTCTGACTCCGTCTAGATCAACTCAATTTATGGGTTTCCTAGAGGACTTTGTCAAAGCCACCTTGAGTCTCCCATCTCGGACGCTGCCCAAGAAAAAGTATGAATTGCGCAAAACTTTAGACAACACCTCGATATGCCTCTGGCAACTTGCCCGCATTGTGGACCTTTTGTTATTATCCATACAGGTAATTTTCGCCGGGTCCTCTAAACTGCCGGACCCTACAATGTCCAAACACTTCATCTCCAAGTTCCCTCTCTGTATCATAGAAAAACATGAGGAGATCAATTGCGTATAAAGTGATCCTCTGGATCGTATCCCTAGTCCGGATGCCCGCATAGTGTGACCCAGAGCGAGCTAGTGATGCCAAGGGCTCCATTGCAATGGCAAATAGTAGGGGCAGACAACAGGCAGCCCTGCCCCATGCCCCTCCCCACTCAAAAGCTCTCCGAGATGGGCTTACCTGTTCGGACCCAGGCTGCAGAGTTGGTATACAAGAGGAATGTCCAGGCCACAAAGTCCGGTCCCAGCCCATGAGTTCCATGACATCATATAAATAGTCCCATTCAAGGCTATTGAACGTCTTCTCGATGTCAACTGCCAGAACTGTGGCGTTTTCTTTATCGTAGGTGTCATCCTCCAAGACAGACATAAGCCGTCTTATATTGAAGGCAGTATTGAGCTTGGGGATGAATCCAGTCTGGTCCGTGTGGATCAGCTTGAACATATGAGGGAGCAGTCGAGAGGCCAGGACACTGCTCAAGATTTTGTAATCTACAATGAGTATTGAAAGCGGTCTATAGGTAACCTCCCTGGCTTCAGCAGAGGGACTATCAGTGCTTCTTTTGTGGATGGTGGTAAGCAGCCATTGGTTTTTGCCCCGTTGTGTAGCTTCACTAGCTGGGGTGGCCAATGCGGCTGCATATGCGCTGTAAAACTCGACTGGTATGCCATCTGAGCCGGGGACCGTACCTCGGGCCATTCCTGCTTCCAACCCAACATAATAATTTAATCTGACGCCAGCCTTTCGGGTTGGGGAGCGCACTGTGGGGAATTCTCCACAGGAGGGAAAAAGGTCATCTGCAGAAAGGTCCCTTCAAATAAACTGTCTGGAATTGATGGTAGGATCTTTCGCTGTGAAGTGTAGGACCAAAGATCAGGCCCAGTGTTGTGTCCTCCTCAAAATGGACAATGAAGCAGTGGTTTGCTACATCAACCATCTGGGAGGGACGAGTTCCAAAACATTCTCAGACTTCGCAATTACGTTTTGGACATAGTGCCTGGCCAATCACATCTCGGTCTCTGTGGAAGACCTTTCCACAAAATCCAACCAGGTAGAGGATTAGCACTTCCGTCATTGAGAGGACACCGGTATTTGGCAATTACACCCACAGGTGTTTCAAGTAATTCAGTCCAGATGGGGTCCCTTCACAAAGAACTTGTTCGCCTCTCAACTGGATCGTCAGTTGAACATTTAGTGTAGTTGGCGTCCAGATCCGAATGCAATGGCGACAGATGAGTTTCTCCAGAATTGGAGCAAGGAAAATGGGTACACGTTTCACCCAATCTCCCAAGTATTTCTTGAGAAGCTGCCTCTTTACTTGCCAAATCTTGGGCAGATAGCACACATAAAAGATACCGCTCGGCCTGGTCCCAATGGTTGGGTTGGTGTCAGCAAAGGCATGTGGATTCCGTTGGGCCAGATGTTGTCCACATCTTGAATTTTCTTGCCTCTTTAGCTTTGGAAGGTCTAGCTTACAGAATGATTAATATGTTTCAATTGGCCATCCCAGCAGGTCCCTCTCCTCTGGATGGGTGTCCGGTAGGAGAACATCGTTGGTTTGCAAATTTCTTTGTGGCATCAGGTTATCTGTTCCCTCCCCAAACCTCGGTACTTTTTCTTTATGGGACGTTGATCAAATCCTGAGACTATTTAAATCATGGCCTTCAAATAGATGTTTGTTGAGGAAGCAGATATCAGCAAAACTGGCTAATGTACTGTGTTTGGTGTCATGTTGCAGAGACTCGGACATACAGGTGCTGTAATTAACAGGTATACTCCGGAAGGAGTAACCTTTTGTATTTCCAGAAGAATGAAATGTAATTCAGAGGTGGTTTTATACTCACCCATTCCAGGTGTTCCAAAATAGTGTGTGGTGCATGCAATTAAGAATTATGAATCCATGACAGTAGATGTTCGTCCACATGGTGAACAACAATTACTGACTGCCCTTACCAAGCCCCACAGAGCGATTCCTTCTTCTACCATTGCCAGGTGCATCAGATGGGCTATTCAGGAAGCTGGTATTGACATTTCCAAGTTTGGAGCTCACTCAGTTAGGGGTGGAATCGCTTCCAAGACTTTTTTGTTGGGTGCCTGTTTGGATGACATTCCTAATGCTGGAGACTGGTCTTCATGTTTCACCTTTAAAGAGGTTTTATTTTAAACCTGTACCTCACCAGACATTGTTTGTGGTGGAACAACTTTGACCCAGCCTGATCCTCACCCCCGTTTCTGATACAGAATGAAAAATGTCCTACCTACTGTAATGGAAAGTTTAAATTCAATTAAGAACACAGAGGCGAGCATTAGCCCACCCTTAAGAGGATTTCAACTTGTTCCCACACTAACAGTTGATCTAAGAGAGATTATGCAAATATGATTAGGCGTTACAGGTAATCTTGCTTGTTGAATCTTATCTGGTCACATTGTTTGTCTAAAGTTATTTACAAGGCTTCCTCATGGTTCTTGTCAACCTGTATTATTGTCATCTATTTGAAAACGAGGTAGTATATTAGCATTATTTTCTTTCAGGGACAGAATCTTCTAAACAGGATTAAGGTCTCGGATTGGATGGACTGTTTTCCTTTCCCAGTGTTTCATAGTGTAAGGAAATGCCTCCTTGGCATGGTTACCCCCTGACTTTTTGCCTTTGCTGATGCCAAGTTATGATTTGAAAGTGTGCTGAGGCCTGCTAACCAGACCCCAGCACCAGTATTCTTTCCCTAACCCTGTACCTTTGTTTTCACAATTGGCACACCCTGGCACCCAGGTAAGTCCCTTGTAACTGGTACCCCTGGTACCAAGGGCCCTGATGCCAGGGAAGGTCTCTAAGGGATGCAGCATGTCTTATGCCACCCTGGAGACCCCTCACTCAGCACAGACACACTGCTCGCCAGCTTGTGTGTGCTGATGGGGAGAAAATTACTAAGTCGACATGGCACTCCCCTCAGGGTGCCATGCCAACCTCACACTGCCTATAGCATAGGTAAGTCACCCCTCTAGCAGGCCTTACAGCCCTAAGGCAGGGTGCACTATACCATAGGTGAGGGCATAGGTGCATGAGCACTATGCCCCTACAGTGTCTAAGCAAAACCTTAGACATTGTAAGTGCAGGGTAGCCATAAGCGTATATGGTCTGGGAGTCTGTCATACACGAACTCCCCAGCACCATAATGGCTACACTGAAAACTGGGAAGTTTGGTATCAAACTTCTCAGCACAATAAATGCACACTGATGCCAGTGTACATTTTATTGTGAAATACACCCCAGAGGGCATCTTAGAGATGCCCCCTGAAAAGATAACCGACTTCCAGTGTGGGCTGACTAGTTTTGCCAGCCTGCCACACACCAGACATGTTGCTGGCCACATGGGGAGAGTGCCTTTGTCACTCTGTGGCTAGTAACAAAGCCTGTACTGGGTGGAGGTGCTTCTCACCCCCCCCCCCCTGCAGGAACTGTAACACCTGGCGGTGAGCCTCAAAGGCTCACCCCCCTTGTTACAGCACCCCAGGGCACTCCAGCTAGTGGAGATGCCCGCCCCCTCCGGTCACGGCCCCACTTTTGGGAGCAAGGCCGAAGGAGATAATGAGAAAAACAAAGAGGAGTCACTGGCCAGTAAGGACAGCCCCTAAGGTGTCCTGAGCTGAGGTGACTCTGACTTCTAGAAATCCTCCATCTTGCAGATGGAGGATTCCCCCAATAGGATTAGGGATGTGCCCCCCCTCCCCTCAGGGAGGAGGCACGAAGAGGGTGTAGCCACCCTCAGGGCTAGTAGCCATTGGCTACTAACCCCCCCAGACCTAAACACACCCCTAAATTGAGTATTTAGGGGCTCACAGAACCTAGCAAGATAGATTCCTGCAACCTAAGATGAAGAAGGACTGCTGACCTGAAAGCCCTGCAGAGAAGACGGAGACACCAACTGCTTTGGCCCCAGCTCTACCGGCCTGTCTCCCCACTTCAAGAAAAACTGCAACAGCGGCGCGTTCCCCAGGGTCCAGCGATCACTGAAGCCTCAGAGGACTACCCTGCATCTAAAAGGACCAAGAACTCCCACAGCCCAGCAGCTCTGCTCCAAAGAAGAAACATCTTTGCAACAAAGAAGCAACTTTTAAAGACAACAAGTTTCCCGCCGGAAGCGTGAGACTTTGCACTCTGCACCCGATGCCCCCGGCTCGACCTGCGGAGAAACAACACTACAGGGAGGACTCCCCGGCGACTGCGACCCTGTGAGTAGCCAGAGTTGACCCCCTGAGCCCCCCCAGCGACGACTGCAGAGGGAATCCAGAGGCTCCCCCTGACCGCGACTGCCTGCTTCTAAGAACCCGACGCCTGGTAAAGACACTGCACCCGCAGCCCCCAGGACCTGAAGGATCCGACCTCCAGTGCAGAAGTGACCCCCAGGTGGCCCTCTCCCTTGCCCAGGTGGTGGCTACACCGATGAGCCCCCCCTTGGCTGCCTGCTTCGCTGAAGAGACCCCTGGGTCTCCCATTGAACTCCATTGTAAACCCAACGCCTGTTTGCACTCTGCACCCGGCCGCCCCGTGCCGTTGAGGGTGTACTTTCTGTGCTGACTTGTGTCCCCCCCCCCCCCCCCGGTGCCCTACAAAACCCCCCTGGTCTGTCCTCCGAAGTCGCAGGTACTTACCTGCTGGCAGACTGGAACCGGAGCACCCCCTTATCCATTGAAGCCTATGCGTTTTGGGCACCACTTTGACCTCTGCACCTGACCGGCCCTGAGCTGCTGGTGTGGTAACTTTGGGGTTACCCTGAAACCCCAACGGTGGGCTACCTTGGACCCAAATTTGAACCTTGTAGGTGGTTTACTTACCTGCAAAACTAAGAAACACTTACCTCCCCCAGGAACTGTTGAAAATTGCACTGTCTAGTTTTAAAATAGCTTATTGCCATTTTTGTGAAAACTGTACATGCTATTTTGCTAATTCAAAGTTCCTAAGTTACCTAAGTGAAATACCTTTCATTTGAAGTATTGACTGTAAATCTTGAACCTGTGGTTCTTAAAATAAACTAAGAAAAGATATTTTTTTCTATATAAAAACCTATTGGCCTGGAATTGTCATTGAGTGTGTGTTCCTCATTTATTGCCTGTGTGTGTACAACAAATGCCTTACACTACCCTGCGATAAGCCTACTGCTCGACCACACTACCACAAAATACAGCATTAGAATTAGCTCTTTTTGCCACTATCTTACCTCTAAGGGGAACCCTTGGACTCTATGCATGCTATTTCTTACTTTGAAATAGCACATACAGAGCCAACTTCCTACACATGGGAAATGTGGTTTGTACAGTTTAAAAAATGTTTGAATAATGACTTCTGGTGCAAGTAAAGAAGAAAGAACAGCCTGACCCTCGCCTCTCTGTCCTTAATAGAATTGAAACTTTCCGTTATGATAGCTAGGAAATGTTTTCATTAGTAACAATCAACATACACTTTATTTGTTTCCTGATTTTTGGACCCGGTCTTGGTCCAAATCTCCTTGCACGGCAGGAATAGTGAAGAATCATGTACATCCTTAACTAGAAAAATCCAGTTATGCCAGAAAGATCCAATACTTCTGATTAATCCTCACTGAGTAAATCCCTCAACATTCTGAGAATTCATACTCCATTGAAGTAAACAATCAATATCCATTTCTCTCTATGCATTAACCATCGAACCATCACAGCACATAGACAGATACTGGTCACAATGTGACTTGCTCTTTCAATTTGTAAATATAGTGCTTTTAATTGCATCATATTTTATCATTATAAATAATGATTATTATGTGTAATGATTTTGTGCAATGATTTTCTATGTGTAATTTTGAAACCCTGTAAAAGTTTCATGTGAATAGAAACAATCCTGCTACAGAAGCTGTAACTTGTTCAAGCTACAATCAAACTATGAATGCATAATTGAGAATAAAGGAATTTTCATATGGAATCATCAGATCATCTTGTACATTGTTTAATCCCCATTAAGAAGACTTGAAACTTTGTATTTTGTTCTTGTATTCACTTGTTCACCAACTGTATGATGCTCTGGAGTGCTGAGTTATATTTCAGAAAACAGGTTATATATAGATCCCCTGAAATGTTAAAATAAATATATGAGTTGAAAAATTACTTTACAGGAATGAACTGCTAGCCACACAATGAGTTTAGAGCTTAAATTGCAGAAAATGGTGATGTGGAGGATTTGGTTGAGGCTATCTATGGGATGTCCAGATTTGCACTCTTGTTAGAATTAGGACAAACTCATATTACTCTGAACTACTTCACAAGCGTTCTGACTTATTAGCACTAAATCCATTCAGCAAAAGAAGATACTATCTGCCATATCATTAAAGATATTGTAATTAACGATTCAAGTGCATTTTTAAGACTCCAATCTATGGCTGACTTCAAGAAGGCAAATTAAATACAGAAGGTCAGAGGGCTCTGACACATACAACACAAAAAGACTGGATCAAACTCAAAGCAAGATGAGATAGTTTTGAAAGATATTGCCATGAATATATATAAATAGGCTAAAATATGACCATATTCTGTACAATGGTCTGTACGAGCAACCTCAACAGTACTTAGTAAATGTCCAATTTCAAGAAAATAACAGATGGATACTGAAAGTGAAATAAGAACAGCTATTACTATAAGAGATAGGAAACTCACAGAAAGTATCACAAAACCTCCAAAAGATGCCCATAATGCCTCAGAGGAAATTCAACTTCTGGTGCAAGTGATTTTATTCTGTGAACTATTAAAATGGGAACAGAAGTGTTGGTTATTCCCTTATTGAAGAGCATTGCAGATTCATAAGGTACAAGAAGTGTTATCTTACAATATGAAATTTAACAATATCAATCTAAGTGCTAAGCTGGGATGTCCCATAGTGAACGGAGTATACAGTTCTCTTGCCAAACAGTTCATGTGGGAAGAATTTTAAATATTTTAACGTCCGTCTTTAACCAATACTCCATTAACTTCTTCTAATTCTTAACCTAAAGTTTCTCAGTTGTAGTGTTTATCTGTATTTTCAATTTAAAAAAATGTTTGCATAATGTATGTATACACTGACAAAATCAAAGATATAAATAACATCAAACTACTTAAAGTCATATAGTTCCCTCCCTCTAAATTTGTAAGACTTTTTCCTCATCTCTGCAGGATTCCAGAACATGTATTAAATACAATTTAAATAACTGCTAATGGCCAAATGTTTTTCTGGCTCTTCTTGAGATAGGGTCATACCAACACTATGCCTTCTTGCTTCTCTTCAGGTCAGTTCCTTCTCTTTCCATCCACCCTATGTTATGCATATAATTAATCAGACAATAAGTCTGGTGTCTGGGTCACCTAATGGGAGGGATCTGTAAGTTCAGGAGTATAATATAAACTAGAGATGAGTAAAATTGGCATACTTTTATTTTCTAGATTCATTTTCTCTAGACTCTTGAGAGGAATTCAGAACGCAGAAAAATCAATAAAGGCCCTGGTTCGTGCATGTGAAGTTCTGCTGCAAATTATTGTTCAATCAGGCCTAGCCAAATCAGGTCATCAAACACACGGTGCAGTGCCCACCACAGGCTTTACAGAAACCAGAGGAAGGAAAGGAAAGAAATCAGATAAATTCATAGCTTTTGTTCTGATTCTACAACACCTAGACAATATCTTAACACCTCCCATGCTGAGGACGGAACTGTTTCGACCTTAGCTGCGGTGCTTGTGTGCTGAGGACAGAATCTGTCCTCATCACATGACCACAAATTCCTCTGCTGTAAATGGCAGAGGGATTTCCTTTTTCATTTTTGAGCCTCAGCAGCAGGGGGAAGGAGCTTACCCTGTTGCCTGAGGTATTTTTTTTGGTCACTGTAATGATGATCAGCACACATGGTGGCCATCATTTCAGTGAACTGAAAGTGAAACGTGGCAATCTGCTCATTTCACTTTCAGAGCTCATGGGGCTATCTCAGCCCCGAGCACCAAATTACAAGAAGAGCGATCCCCAAGCAGGGATCCACCCCACTAGAAACCAGGGATTTCTTTTAGTGAAGGGAAGCGGCCGCTTGGGTAAGGGCCACTCCCCATCATAGGGCATTATTTTGGCCCTATTTGTAGGTCAATCTGCCCACAGGGAGGCCGAAAACTACTAGACAGCAGGGATTATTCTATTGTTTTTATTTGTAGGGGTGGGGGCTGCCCCCGGGGGAAACAAAGCCCACTAGACACCAGGGAACTTTTTTATTTTTATTTGTAGGGGTGGGGGCTGCCCAGCATGGGCATGGTCATGCCCCCACACCCCAAAAAAGATACCAAGCAAAGTTTGTGTGTGTGAACTGAAATTCGGTTGACGGTCTGCATGAACTGGTTTTGTCTGGCTGTGTGTGTACTGGCATTTGCCTGGCTGTGTGTGTACTGGCTTTTTGCTGAAGGCTTGAGCATGTGTGGACCTCCGCTTGGCCAGGGGTGTGCGTGGACTCATGCTTAGTTGGCGGTGTGGCTTGTGTGGATCCCTCAGCGTTTCCTTAACTAGAATCCCCTGCATGCCTCAAATTTAGCTAAAAAGTGACTTTTTTTCTCACATTTTGGTTTGGGAAAGTCATAGGATTACTGCACCAGTACAAATTTCCTACCAATCAGCATTCCCCTCGGTCTCCCAGTAAAAATTATACTTCACTTGTGTGGGTGCCCAAAGCAGGGTCAGCCTAAAAACATATAAAATTAAAAATTGAGGGGGAACCAAAGTAAGTCCAAAAGGTCAATTTACACATTTTTGGATCCTCCCTGTCACAGGCGCTAGGCCCTCCCAAGGTGCAGTTCATTCATTGGCTTTGGGTACCTTGGGTTCTTGGTGAACCTACAAGCCCTATATATCCCCGCAACCAGAAGGGTCCAGCAGACCTAACAGGATATATTGTGCTCGAAAATCTGCCCATGGATAGAAAAAGTTACAGATGAAACGTAAACAGAAATGGTATTCTTTTCAACTCAATTTCAATATTTTCTTTTAATTCAACTGTTATGTTATACGGGAAAACTTTGAAGGATCTACACAAATGACCCCTTGCCGAATTCAGAATGATGTCTACTTTTCAGAAGTGTATAGCGTTCCAGGATCCACCATTAGTTTAAAACTCATTTCTGTGACTAACTAGAAGGAGGCTGAAAGCACAAAAATTAGGAAAAATGGGGTATGACCCAGTAAAATGCCAAAACTGTGTTGAAAAATGTGTTTTTCTGATTCAACCTTTAGAATCCCCAGGATGTTGGAAAACAAAAGGACGAAAATTCGGCATGGATAGCTTATGTGGACAAAACGTTATGGGGGCCTAAGCACAAACTATCCTATCCAAAACAGTCAAAAAAGGCTTGGCAGCAAAGGGGTTTAAGGGGTGTGTAAAATCAAAGGGAGCATTTTTTCTCTACTATATGTTTTATTGGATGTTTTTCTCACCTAATGTATTTACTCGACATAACAAGAAATGGTTTGGTAATTTTAAATGCCCTTTAGCATACATTTTCTCAAATAGTATGTCTCTGTGAGCAAAACCCTCAGCATCGTATCCTAACCCTCATGACCTCCTCAAAATAATCACCTCTGAGGACTGATGGTGGGGTCCAGGACAGCCAACCTCCAAAGAATCACCATTTCATCACACATACTGGCACAAGCATGGGCAGCCACTTCAGACTGGCCATTGCTACGGCCAGTGTGCCCACTGGCACTGCTGTGGGATGCAGATGTGCGCACACTGTACCACCAACCAGTTATCTGCAAAAAAATAAGAATTATTAGATGTAAGTTAGTGTATATTCCATGAGACCGCAGGTTTTTGGAAAACAAATTTTCGTAATTATTAAATGTACTGCAAAACAACATAAATCACAGTCAGACAGCAGAGTCGGAAGCTAAGAAATAAATGTTACTTGCATTATAGGTATCATCAGTGAAGAGAAACACTACAACATCCAGACTGTATTTAAAATACTTTGCACAGGGAAACAACTCTAAATAGTCAGATTTCTTCATTGTGAATCTACCTTACAGCACAAATGTAATCTCTTGATTTGGTTAACCACCTTTTATTTAAAAAAAAAAAAATACACATGAAAATTTGCCAAGGACCGTATCATATACGATAATGACCAGAGTACAACATACCTTTCATTACCACTGTTGAGGAAGGGGAGGAGCCTTACGATTCACTTGTGGCTTCGCCTCTCACGAGTCACAGTCAACCAATCTCAACAATGATTATAAATAAGGAGTCACAATGAAGTCCCTGACGCAGAGCAGCAGAATTACATCTTGGAGTATGGTCCTTTTGAAGTGCTCTCACGTGATAGATTAGTGTAAGTGCAAGTCAAGTACAGACCATAACATCCTGTCTTTCCTGGGGATGAAAGAGTACAGGAAACTGATGCAATTTCTTCTCTGGCGTGGAGCAACAAGTTTGAAAACTCTTTTGGAGCACTGCTTGCACATTCTCTTGCAGCAGCCATTGTTGGTCTTGGTTGATGCTGTGCCAATATGGTGGAATATCTGGTGCAGTGGTGTGGAATGGCAAGCAGTATTCGAGGATGATGATGGAATGCATTCACTGGAATGCGGTTACTTCCTCCCACTGAGGGTGGTATAATAGATGCAGTCCCCAACAGGTTATGAGTAGTCCAGAGAATATGTGGAAGATAAGCTTTTAGGTAGTCCATACCTTGTTATGATGCCTTTGGCCTTGACACAACTTTTTCCACAGAATCCACTTCTGACGTATGATTTGGTTATTGGTTTTCAAGAAAGACTGCTGCCGCTAGTATGGCTGTCTCTTGGCAGTGCCAGCCATCCTTGCAGTTGCCAGTGTTTGCTGACAGCAAAACTCAGTCTTCAGTGGCTGGGTTTGTGGGATACCATGGCCTTTGTTGTTTGTATCCTTTTATCTTTTCCAGCATGGAATCCATTTGGGTGCCAAAGAGATGCTGCCAGTCAAAGGGGCGGAGGTTAAGGTGTTGTTACACTTCCAGGTTGAAGACAGACACCCCTAAAGCAATGCATTTCTGTGAAGGACGACAATGAATGTCTCACACGAGGCAGCATCATCTAATGCATGTCTGATATTTGCTTTCAAAATACATTTTTACTTCTTGAACAATGTCTTTGCCTCTCTTTCAATATGCTTCTAGAAAATGCTTGGTGAGCTTCTTCATCTACTCCCATTAGTATCTATCTCGAAAGCAAACTGAGTGAGCTGGTGATTCGCCTTTGAGTGCCACCGCCCACTGCCACCACTTGCTGCAACATTGATATCCTTGGTCTTTATCGAGCAGAGATGTTATCCCTGTGGCCTGAGCAAACACCCTCTTATGTGCTATGCATACGATGACGGAATCAGGTGAAAAATGCCTGGTAATATAAATGCGATCTTTAGGCTGCCTTCTATCCCTTCTCCACCCAGCGCATGCCAACACGTTTTCACTGGATCTTTGAAGTTTTCGGCACACTTAAACATGCTCTTAAGCATAGGGAAATATTGGACTCACTGCTTGTTTTTTTTGAGAGGCTATCAATGAGACAATCCTCTTCCTCCACATGGAGTTTAAGTTTATGGTGGTCTGTTGCACATTGTATAACTGCATGATATGGAGTTGTGTTGTAAGGTGGGAAGGATTTTACAAGATATGGCTCTAAAGACTGCTCGTTTAGAAGGTAACATTATAATCATGCCAAGGGTTGTCTTCATCATGAGTAGGCATAGGATCATTATATGGATTCAGTTGCTCTTCAGTAGGCTGAACAGAGTACTGGTGCAAGGCTCAGGTCCTTGGTTTCGAGGCTCTGGAAGGTGAGGCATTCCCAGCACCAAAAACGTCTTTCAGGGACGAGGTGCCTCTAGAACAGTGGGCAGCATAGACTGTCAAGGCCTCTTCGGAGGGAATTCAGGGCTTAAAGTCTGGCTCTCCTGGTGGCATTCCTAGCCGTGGAGCCTAGGCTCTTCTCAACGCTAAACTTGGAGACATGGTCCTGTATGTAAATGTCAGGGGTGGCAGCGGGTGGAACGGCAGGGATTTGAGTATACTGAAAACTTTAAGTGTGGTCTTTGACCCAGATATGGAATTCGTCAAGGGTTCTGGAGACAACTGATCTTAGAAGTCAGAGTTATCAGAGTACTAGTATTCTGGCCTCCGCTCCTCATATATGTCCTATAATGTGAAGATCATCTATGCCTTCAGTGGCAGATACTCTATTGCACCAAAAAGCTCTACTGGCGAACAGGAGAAATCATAATGGTCCTTTCGAGAGACAGGTTACAGAACTGATGCTGGCTCGAACTCAGCAACCAGGGCTAGACAGCCTCCCACCAAGTTTTATAAGCATGTCTCCAAACTTCTATCAGATAAACTGCTGGAGGTATGGGAAGAAGCATTAAAATGTGGATGCCTGCCTGACTCAATGATGGAGGCAACCGCAATAATAGTACCCAAACCTGGTAAGGACCCTTCAGACAATAGGACAGAAGAGAGTGGTGCTGATTTTGTGGCAGCATCCCTTGGTATAGAAAAAAAGTTCAACTCACTAGGATGAACTTTCTTATTTGAGGAACTGAGGGATTATGGGTAAAACCTATTGAGCTAAAATGAATAAAAGTTCAAACTGATGAGCTTATCTCAGAAAGTTGAGAGCCAGGCGTGGGACTAGACAGGGATGTTCACTCTCACCATTATTTTTGTGCTTGCGACTGCTTGTCTGCTCAGATTTAAAATATGAGAATGGAGCATTAGAATTGGGGACATGAACCTGGTCTCGCTTTATGCGACTGACACACCTGTATATTAGTCACAGTCTGCAAAAGCAGTCCTACGTATTTCGGAGGAATACCACATAGCATCAGGATTAAAAACAAACTAGGCCAAAATTGGTCTCTTCCTTTTGGATGTGCTGGCAAGACTCGGGAGCGATACCCTGCCGGAGTTAGTATGATGTGGCAGTTCAAAAGCTTACAATATTTAGGAAACCAGATGAAGGGATGTATGATGGAACAACGCATGCACCAACCACGCATGCCTGAACAATGCGGTCGGAACAACAAATGCGTTGTTTCCACGAATGCCTTTGCCATGCATGCCTTTCCAATGATTTTCTGTGGAACGGCATGTGTGGTATTCAAATGCCATTCCCCCCACTAGCCCTAAAAATACAACTACCCGACCCGCCCTAAAAATACAACTACCCCGACACCCCCACCCACCCCTAAAAACTATCTTGATACCTCCCACCCACCCAGAGCCCTAAAACCTACACCGACCCCCCCACCCGCGCAAAAAAGAACGGACCCCCACCACAAAAATAGAACTACCCCACCCCTAAAAACAAAATTACTCCGACCCCCAACCCTAAAAGTAGAACTACCCCGACCCTACTACCCGCCCTAAAAATACAACTACCCTGACCCCACCCCAAAAAGAAAACTACCCGACACCCCACCAGCCCCTACAAACTACTCCTATAACCCCACCCACCCAGAGTCCTAAAACCTACCCTAAAACCCCACCCGACCTAAAAACAACCGACCCCACCCCAATAACAAAACTACCCAGCCTCTAAAAAGAAAATCACCCGACCCCCCCCACCCCTCCCCTAAAACACCAACCTAAATACAAAATTAACCCAACCCCCCACCCCAGCCCTAAAAACCATACTCCCCTGACCCCCACCACCCCACCCTTTAAAAAAAAAAAAAAAAAACAACCACCCCACCCCTAAAAACTACCCCTTCCTAGCCCCACTTACAGTGTTCTACAACTACCCCAACCCTAAAAACAAAATTACTCGAATCCCCACCCCTAAAAGCCCTACACCCCCAACCCACCCTAAATACAACATTATCCTGCGTCCCCCAGACCCCCACTACTGCCCCTTCAAACCCGAAATCCCCCCACCGGCCAAACTACCACATGAACAGGGAAACATGATCTGGACTACTATTATTTCTCATCCCAGTTACAATTCCTCCCTCAGTAGTTAGGTAAGTGGCCAACCACGGAGCTTTCTCTGATGGCGGTTGACCATAAATAAGAATAATTATCTTTAGTCTTATACCTACAACAAAACAGCCCAAAATTTCGCCCACCTGATGACCTTGATGTCTAAGATCTGGAACAGAGTGGTGAAAGTGGAGTTTGAGGAGAAGACTGAAATATGGGGTATTTCTCAATTCTGAAACGTAAGTACACATATGAAAGTACCAGAATGGACAATGGATCGATGCAAAGGATGTGAGATCTCTACTGTAAAAACCGCTTCCTGACATTCAATCAGACATGAGAAGGCTTCAGCGTTAGACCTGGCCAATTTCTCATGTGCGCCCAGTTGATGGGAATAGCAAGATCCTCATGGGAAGTATTTCCGTGTAGATCACTGGTAAGACACATGCCTGCAGAACAGCAGAACGTGGTGAAGGGATAGATCTATTTCAGAAATGTATAGTCTTGTGCAGGAATCGACAAACTCATGTGTAGGGTATCAAAAACAAATCAGAAATTGATACTGGAGAAGAAATGCAGGAGATCGTGTGTGAAAGGTGCTGCTATACAACATAACAATGGCAAAGCAACAAACCTTTTGGATCACTTGGCTTTGCCAAAGCAGTTTGTTCATACGGTGCACCACTTGCAAAAAATAAAAAGGTGCAATGACTTGATCGTTGTTGCATCGTTTTGTGGATAGGCCGACAGACTCAGGCAGGGCATGTTGTTCCTGTTTTTATTTAGTAATTCAATACATATCCAATATGGCTTTAGTGAGAGAAACTAAAAAATGAATTCTTTTTTGCATGAAGGTGTAAAATAATAAAAAAGGACTTCGGGAGGGGAGCAGTAGCATACGAGGGAGATAGAAAGACAGGGGCTGACGAGAAGTACAAGGGGGAGAGAGCAACACCAAGCACTGGAGAGTTTGGGGGAAGAAGCACAAGACAGGGAGCGAGCAGCAGAAGAAGAAAGCAACAGGGCATGGGACTATTTGGCAGGAGGAGAAGAACATGAGGGAGTTACTTTTCCTATTTCCAGACAGACAAAGTGTAATTCTAGGGTAGTTTCCTAACCTGAGTTTGTGCAAGAGCTAAAGCTATGTGTTGTTTGATGTCTCAAGGCTTATGAGGCTTTAACAGAAGAGGTTCACCATGCTGTGGAACGTCAACTGTTGATTGCCTTCCATAAGCCCTTTGAAGCAGTCTCGTCTCTCACTATAGCTCGATAGGTGAGAGACATCCTGTAACAGTTGACATTTTAATTTTTGGAGTGCATTCTCCGAGTGGTGTCATGGCATCTAAAGAGATTTCACTGGGTGCTCGCCTTAGGATATCTTCAGCACAGCTGACCAGTCGTCAGATTAGATCTTTAAGGCTTTCTACTTTAAACTATTGACTCATATGGCTACACTGGTAGTAGGTACGCTTTGAACATGCATAATCTGAGCCTCCGGTCCTGACATAGAATATTAATTTTCCTAGCTATCTTGAAGGACACTTTCAATTCTATTAAGGACAAAGAGGGGAGGATAATTCCCACCCACACCAGATATCTTGTACCCACCCAAATGAGGTGTTAAGATTCAACAGAAGCCTAGAATGCTTCTTAAGGAATAATTATTTAAGGACTTCTGGTATGGTTATTAGTTTTGGCGAATGTCTAATATAATGTTGAATATTGTAAGGAAGAATGTTATATAGTCAAATTTACATTGTTTTGGTATGGTACGGACTTTATTGATATTATTATGGTTTATAGTGAATATCTCTGATTGGTGATGTTCCACAGGTTTCCAATAGAATATTACAGGATTATTTCTATTGTTGGAGGGAATTAAGTTTCCAAGCAAGAATACATATAATTTGAATGGGTTTTGCTTGTTTGGGAGCATCTGTTGCACAAAAAAGAGGGGACAGAAACAGTGATAGACTATATGAGAAGGACATGTTAACGGATTGGTTTTGTTTTGTCTCTTTACCGATGTTTCTTGAGAAAGGTAGTTTGTTAATAAGGCTGCTGTGGAATAAATTGAAGAAAGATGGTGCATAATCTTCGCCTCTGTTTACTTAACAGATTTGAAACTTTCCTTCATGATAATTAAGAAAATTTACATTCCTACAAAGAGCATAGCTTACCCTGAAGATACTATCTAGAATATACCTAGATGATACAGTTCAGTGACCTGGATATACTTCCCAGAAAGAAGACTTCATCCATATAATATAGCAGTACCAAATACTGCTTAGCTTCTGGGAAAATGTGGTGGGACATTTGAGATCTGCCCGTAGCATGTCTCAAAGGTGTTTACTGCTTCTACATCCCTTACAGAAACAAGAAAAATGAAATTCACAATAGTGGCTCTGTCTACTTTTCCTAGCCAAAAGGAGTGTTAACATAAACTAATTGCCATAGCTGGGACTGTTGTTTGATGACTGGCAAAAGTCTTGACATAGTGGCTTTCAGAAGAGCTATGAATGAAGGTAGCAGACACAGATCCAAAAAGACAAATACAAAATGAAATAGAGATTTTTATATAGCGCAGCTTATCACCCGTGAGGGTCTCAAGGCGCTGTCCATGGCCACGGGGAGATTAAGTGATTTGCCCAGAATCACAGGATGTTGCGCCAAGGCTCAAACGTGGGTCTCCAGCTCCAGAGGCAGTAGCTCTGACCACTGTGCTACATCCTCTCCACAGAAAGATCTATCTGAATGGAGGGTAATATATGAGAAAGAGGCAGGAAAAAACAGCCCCAGTATTTCCTAGCACAGTGAGGGTTTCAGGGGAAGCATCACAAGTCACCTTAAAATAAACTTCAAAGAAAAAGCACTTACAATGTCAACATCCAACATTAGATGATAGGAGTATTCAAAGCAAGTGATCTACAGTAATACATGCTGCAAACTGATTATGAACTAAAATTGAAAAAAACTAAAATTCACAAGTTATGAATAGCTCCACAATCCACAACTCATGCAACAGACATACAAATGTTAATTTTCACCCCACATGCAATTCTTATCATCTCATCCTTGATGCAATTACAAATTTCATAAATTATCTTTTCAGTCAGATTACACACCACAATACCATGAATTCCATCAATTACACACCTAAGAATATACTTTGTGTTATTTATTAACATTGTGATTTTAGATGTTTTAACTTGTTGATAAAAATACTATGAGTTTAAGTACGGGCACCAATTCCTATATCAAAGCAAGGAGTCCCATCAAGATCTATCATAGTGCTCCTCTTTAGTGCGGGAGTCAGCCACCTGACATCGCTTGCACTCCCTCCACAGTGCATCTATCAGCGATTGAGCAAACCTGGCAGGTTTTCAAAGGACCCTCTGGTGCATGCACAAGAGGTATTCCTCTTTTCCCCAGCAGCCCAAGGCTGTCTTTTTGGTAACGACAATCAGCACTCAGTGCACTGACATCATTACTACAAAAGTGTAAGTAAAATGAGCCTATCAGCTCATTTTACTTGCACTGCAACAGTGCAAGGGGGTATCTCACCACCCAAGCACTGATTGAGTTAGCAGAGATAATTCTGGAAAGGGAAGAATCTCTTCTTTTCAGTGGTATCTCTACCAGGTGGATCCATCTTTGGGTATTGCCGTTGGAGAGTGGCCCTCGAACAGTGATCCACAGACTAGATACCAGGGATGTTTGTAGGAGGAGCGGCCCCTTGGCCAAGGGCTTGTGCTCTTGTAATTCCTGGTTCTGGTTACCTAGTGGCAGTTTTCCCCTCCCCAAAAAAAGGTGCTCCTTTTTGACTAGTTCATGAATGGAAAGTTTCAGGGTGATCTATCTGTCAAGTGGGGTCTGGAAAAAAAAAAAAAAAAAAAGGGGGTGGGTGGGGTGAGACCCAAACGTAAAATCCCCATGCAGATTCCATATATGTTTTTAGGCAGGGATACAGGAGAAACTGCAGAAATAACACCAAATTTGGCAGGAAGCTTGATCTTGGTCAGTAGATTACGCTTTTTGTGATTTGGTGTAAATCCATTCAGTTGTTTTTGAGAAATTAAGGTTAAATTGTATATTTGGATGGTTGGGTAGGCGAGAGGCTCGACAGACTCTTGTGGGAGTGCCATTTCAAAAATGGATTGGCCCAGGGAGCTTTATTTCCCCTGGGTTATCGCAGACTCTCGCAGGAGCAAGCGCTCTGATTGGCTGCCAACAACATCAGAAAAATGCTGCTAGCAGAAATTACAAAACTTGATCCCCCGTCTTAAGTTCTAAAAGAAAAATAATATAAGGGGGCAGGATATGGATCCCCCGATCCCCTAATGCCCCATGAGGGGGTCCCAAAAGGATCCCTTGCACAACCGAGGTAAAAAAAAACTGAGAAACAAAAACAAAATTAGCAAAAATTGCCACAATCCCATAGTGTTAGACCTGTAAGCCTTAGGGTGCTCTTCCCCCAAACTGTTTGCCTGCTTGCCTCCATCTTGTCTGGATTTTTGCTCTGCTGGCCTTAGGACTCTGTGCACTTTACCACTGCTAAAGTGCATGTGCTCACTCCCCTAAACACGGTTTGATTTTGGCATATTTAATTTACATGTAAGTCTTACTAGTGGGCTCCATCCAGTTGAGTAGCACATTTAAACTTGTCCCAGGCCTGCCACTGCTACCTGAAGGAAGTGTCCCACTGCCATGACAACTTGGCATTTAAAAACCCTTGCCAAGCCTTAAATTCCCCTTTCATTACATATAAGTCACCAATAAGGTAGGCCCTAGGTAGCCCATAGGACAGGGTGCTGTGTAATTAAAAGGTAGCACATGTACCTTTTAGTTTTACATGTCCTAGTAGTGAAAAACTTCTAAATTTGTTTTCTCACTACTGAGTGGCCTACACCTCCCATAGGGTAACACTGGGGATCCCTTATTAAAATTAATAAGTTGTAATTTGTCGAGCAGAGTTCATAGATATGTCATGTTTAGTATCTATGACCTGGTAATGATAAACCCTCTTTAATGGTAAAGTCTGATTTATCATTACAAGTTTGAAAATGCCCTCTCTGTCTGCAGCCTGCCTTAGGTCCCATGACTGGGTGTAACTGACAGTTGGGACTTTGTGGACTCACCCCCGACAGTCACACAATAGTGAGATTAGCAAGCCCTGAAAGGCCTTTCCACTGGCTGAGGGAGGAGCTATAAGAGCCCCTTTCACATCTGAATGGGCTGAGCTCTGCTGCCACACAATAGGCTAAACGACCCTGCAGTGTCCGTGCAGCCAGCTAGGAGCCAGGGCAGGGGAGGCAGGAAATTCCTGGAACTTCAAATAACTCTTCTTGAAACTTCAACCAACTTCTAGGAGCAGGACACCAGGGTATATAAACTATCAGACCCTACTCAGTTCAATACTGGACTTGTGGAAGGTTTCAGGGGACTGCCTGCTGCTCTGACCTATTGTGCACTCTGCCAGACTGCTGCTGTACATGGAGAGCCTGCTTTGCTGCCAGAAGCCTGCTCGGAACCTTCAGAGGCCAGCCCTGTTGTAGAGCCCTGCACCACCACCTACACCCAGGACTTCAGAAGTGACTCCAAGGGCTAGTTCAAAATTTCCAAAAGTGAGGAATTAAACAAAATGTGGCTCAAAAGTACTCTGAGAACCAGCAAGAGAGCGGGGACCAACCTGCTCGTCTATCTGCCCGAGGGTGCATCGCCAGTTGGATTGACTTTGCGGCTTCTCTAGCTACGTCCTCCTCCGCAGCAGCAAATCCTTTTTAGCAGCTCCTCGCAAAAGGTGTATCCGACCCTGTGGAACTGTCTTCGGCTACAGTCTTCTGCTTTGTCCTGCTAGAGGTTTTTCGACTTCTATCTCAATGGTTAATTACGAAGGTAAAAATCTTCACTGCAGCTTTACTCCATGGCAATCTGACAACGTCGCTCCCTCCTCAAACACCCCTGCATCCTTGCCCACTGAACTTCTACCTTCTCAGAGACTTTTTCTTAAAAAGCTTTCCAAGTCTGAAGGTAAGGGCTGACCGGGCCCAATCCAGTTTGTGTATCTGAATCGCGCTCCATTGCGGTTGGCCTTAAATTTTGACTTTGCCCCAGTCTAGTGTAAAAAGATGTCAGTGGTTGGTGCTTTTTGTTTTTAAGCTCTAAAACTTTACACATGTCATCACTCCAGTTATGCTAATTGGATTTTGATGGTTTTGGTGTCAAATAAATTAGTACAAAATTCTCTATTTTTCTAAACTGATTTGGGATTTTCATTGTGTTGTGTTTTGTTGTGACTGTGTTGCTGTTTGTGTACTGCATAAATACTTAACACATTGTCTCTAAGTTCAGCCCAATGTCTTTTTGTGCCAAGCTACCCAGGGTTAAGCACAGGTTAAATTAGTGACGTTTTGTGGTTCACCTTACAAGGGACTGTGGCTGTTGGTTGACCAGTCAACCAACAACCCAATTTCTCACATTGGTGTTCAGCGGTGTGGAGCAGGACTTCTGTTTGTGAAGTACCATACAGTGATTTGTGTTACACAAAAATTCCACATAATTTGGCATCAGAACTGATTTTTTTATTTTTTTTATTCTCCTTAGTTTCCATTGCCATTTTCTTATTTTTTCTAATTTATTTAACCCTACCTTCCTCTACTACCATGGAAATGGAACTGCTCAATGTTGAAAACCTCACCAAGGCTGAGCTGCAAAAGCACTGCAAGAAGAGAGGGGGTTGAATGCGGGCAAGAAGGCTTCTAAAGTGGACCGCAGACAGCCATCCGGGCCTATAAGAAGGTCAAGAGGCTGCAAGCAGTGACAGAGAAGGATGATCCTGAAGGGGTCCTGGGACCAGATGAGGAAGAGAATCCAAACCCAGATGAGAACCCAGAGCTGCAGGAGGAACACTCTTCCCTGCCCAGGAGGAGAATCAGGGTGCCAGAATGGTGCAGGGAGCAGAGTATCTTCAATAGGCCTGTAAAAAGTGGAGTTGGAGGACAGGAGGGAGAAAAGGAAACAAACTGGAGCTAGAACTCCCAAGGCTAAGGGTGGAGGAGAAAAAGATCATGCTGGCTCATGAACAGAGAATGAAGGAGCTGGACATAAAAAACAAGCAAGTGGAGTCCAGCAGTAATGGTTGCAGCAAATCTGCAGTGTCTACTGGATCAATCAATCTAGGATTTATAGAACGCACTAATCACCTGTTAGGGTCTCAAGGTGCTGGGGATAGGGAGCTATTGGTCGTAGAACCATGTCTTGAGGTGTTTCCTGAATGTCAAGAGGTCTTGGGTCTGGCGAAGGTGGAGCGGTAGGGAGTTCCAGGTCTTGGCGGCTAGGTGAGAGAAGGATCTTCCTCCGGTGGTGGTGCGGCAGATGGAGGCGAGGGCGAGGCTGCCGGAGCGAAGATTGCGGGTGGGGGTGTAGAAGGTGAGTCTGTCATTGAGGTAGGCTGGGCCTGTGTCATGGAGGTCCTTGTGTGCGTGGATGAGGAGTTTGAAGGTGATCCTCTTTGACACTGGTAGCCAGTGAAGGTCTCTGAGGTGGGGGGAAATGTGGTTGCGGCGTGGGATGTCCAGAATGAGGCGGGCGGATGCGTTCTGGATTCTTTGCAGCTTTGTTAGGAGTTTGGTTGTTATTCCTGCATATAGGGCGTTTCCGTAGTCCAATCGGCTGCTGACCAGGCCTTGGGTGACAGTTTTCCTGGTTTCGACAGGAATCCACTTGAAGATTTTGCGGAGCATGCGGAGAGTGTTGTAGCAGGAAGAGGAGATGGCATTGGACTGCTGAGTCATGCTGAGTGTGGAGTCCAAGATGAAGCCTACGTTGCGTGCGTGGGTGGTGGGTGAGGGTGTGGTTCCTAGGGAGGTGGGCCACCAGGAGTCATTCCAAGCTGAGGGGTTGGTGCCAAAGATGAGGATTTCTGTCTTGTCTGTGTTTAACTTGAGGTGGATTGATTCCATCCAGCTGGCGATGGGGTGAAGTCCGTTGTGGAGGTTGTTCTTTGGATAGGTGAGAGTCCGTATAACCAAAGACCTGGTGTCCAGTTATGGGGTGGGGGATGAAATAGATAAGTGGCTTTTAGCCTATGAGGTAGTCCTGAGGGTACATAAGGTTCCAGAGGAGTACTGGGGAAAGACTTGTCGAAGTATATGTCTCAGGGGGAAGGGACACACTCCTGACAGTAGAGGTCGAGGACCAAACCAGGTATGCCCCCCATGAAGGTCATTCTTCTGTCTAAATCTGGGTTGACCCCTGAAAAATACAGGCAGAATTTCAGGGACAGCCACAAACTTCCAAACCAGTCTAGGGTGGACTCCATTGATTATGACAGCAAGGCACTGAAGGCTGTGTGAGGGGCAGCAAGGTAGATGATTTAAATGGGCTGTATAACTTGTCTGTGAGGGAGCACATGCTCAATAGTAATTTTACAGAGCTGTGCCAACACCTGGTAGACAGCAAGCAGCTTAACCCCAGGAAGCTGGCTGAGTAGGCAGACCTCTGGGCCTGCACCGGGGTGTCCAAAAAGGGTACTCCCAAAAGGGAGGCTAGGGTTCCCACCTCAAGAAAGAGGGGGGAAGATAAAAAAAAGAGTCATCTCAAGGACCCCAAAACAGTTCTCAGGGGAAAGGGTTCCAATCAGGTCACCAGTAGAAAGGTTTCTCAGACAAGAACAAATCCAACCTCAAGTGCTAAACGTTTTATGAATAGAGGCACTACATGGGTGATCGCAAGTGCCCCAATAGGGCACAGCCTCCCACTGGAGGTTAAACCCCAGTGTTGGCAAGAGTAGTGCTTGGGGAGGAGATGGCCCCAGTTGGGGGGGGGGGGGTGTCCTATGGCTTTAGTTCCCTGTAAGTGGGGGTGGTGGGGTTCTCAGGTCCTCAGAGTCGCTGTGAGCCCTGCCATGACTGTAGACTGTCTACTTGGAAACGACCTGGAGCACACTGCCTGGAAGGACATGGAGCTCAGGTCACACCCGAGAGTGTTGGAGTTGCCTGAGTGGGTCTGTGTGACCAACAGGACCATGGCTACCCAGAAAGGGAGTCAAGAGGGTTTGGAGCCTGGAAAAATGGCCCAGACAGCTGCCAAGAGAGGAAAGGGCAGGTGGCTGGGAAACCAGACCCTGTTTGTCTCCCAGAGGAGGTGGATGGGTCGCTGAAGGCAACCCCAGATACCACTGAGGAGGACACTGGTTCCTATGGTGCCCTTTCTCAGCTTGCCAGATGGCAAACAGAAGGAGGACCCGCCAGGGAGGAGTTTTGTCAAGCACAGAAGGAGTGTTCAACCCTGGAGGGCATGAGGCGGAAAGCTGAGACCCAGGCAGCTGGTGAAACCGCTAGAGATCACTGCATTTACTAGGATAAGGACCTCCTGTACAGTGAACCCAAGGCACTTCTGCATGGGGGAAACAAGAGCCCTAGTTGTCCCCCAGTGCTACAGGGATATTTTATTGAAGTAAGCCCATGAGATTGCCCTGGCAGGACATCCTGTGCAGGACAAGACCTTTGCCAGGTGTACTTTCCACTTTTACTGGCCCAGGAGAAAGATGTCCCCAGAAGCATTCTGCAGGACATTTGTGACTTGGCAGGCCAGTGGGAAATCAGGAAGAAAGCAGAAAGCTCCCTTGCAACCCTTTCCTGTTGTTGGCACCCCCTTTGAAAGAGGGGGCAACAACATTATAGGTCCCCTGGCTCCCAAGACAGCCTCTGGCAACAGATGTTAATGGACCATGCTACAAGATATCCAGAGGCCATGCCTCTGAGAAATGCAGCAGCATCTGAAGTAGCTGGGGCCCTAATGGGGATTTTTACCAGATTGAGTTTCCCCAAAGAAGTGGTGTCTGACAGGGGCACCAACTGTATGTCAGCATATATGCAATCCATGTGGAAGGAGTATGAAGTTACATATATATGCCCCACACCCTATCATCCACAAACCAATGGGCTTGCTGAAAGGTTCAACAAGACCCTGAAGTTCATGATTGGGGGTCTGCATGGCCACTTGAGGCAGAAGTGGGATGTTCTCTTACCATGTCTGCTCTTTGCTTACAGGTATGTAGCACAGTAAGGGGTTGAGTTCAGCCCCTTCGAGCTTCTGTATGGTCAGCCTGTAAGGGGACCTCTCAGTCTGGTTATAGAGGGGTTGGGAGCAAGCTCAAAAGAAACCTCCCCAGCATGTGGTTAGCTACATGCTAACCATCAGGAACCAGATGGCCAAGTTCTGGAAGAAGGCTTCAGAGAACTTAGAAGCAAGCCAGGAGGTGATGAAGCAGTGGTATGACCAGAAGGCTACCTCTCTGGAACTCCAACCGGGACAAAAAGTGTGGGTAGTAGAACCTGGCCCTCGAGGAAAAAGGGGGATGCTACCTATTTGGTGGACCTCAAGACACCCAGGCACCCTTTAACGGTCCTTCACATCAACCGTCTCAAACCCCACTATGAGAGGTCTGAGGTCACCATGCTGTTAGTGGCAGATGATGGATAGGAGGAGGAGAGTCAACCCCTCTCTGACCTCCTGTCATCAAAAGAGCAAGATGGGTCCATTGAAGGTATAAACCTCTCCCCTGACCTGACCCCAGAGCAACAGAGGGACTGTCACCAGTTTTTGTGGCAGTTTGCCTCTTTGTTTTCCCTCACTCCTAGGTTTACACATCTGTGTACCCATGACATTCATACAGGAGTCATCCCCCCTTTCAAAACAAGATTTACAGATGTCCAACAAAGTGAGGGCCAGCCTCAAAGAGGGAGTCTCTAAGATGTTGGAGCTGGGGGTGACTGAGCCCTCTAGTAGTCCCTGGTCCAGCCCTGTGGTGCTGGTACCAAACGATGACATACCGGGCACCGCTCCAGAACTCCTGTTCTGTGTAGACTATAGGGCCTCAACTCTGTCACCATGCCTGATGCTCAACCTATACCTAGAGCTGATGAGCTCAATGGTAGGTTAGGGGCTGTCAAATGTTTTACCACTTTTGATCTAACCTCAGGCTACTGGCAGATTGCCCTAACTGAAGGGGCTAAGGAAAGGTCAGCCTTCTCCACTACAGAGGGCCACTTTCAATTTAAAGTGATGACCTTTGGATTAACAAAACACCCCTGGTTCCCTTCAAGAGGCAGGTAAACCAGGCAGGGTCAGATATGAAGGCCTTCAGTGCTGCCTACTTAGATAATATAGGGGGTCATTCTGACCCTGAAGGTCATGGACCGCCAGGGCCAACGGCCGCGGAAGCACCGCCAACAGGCTGGCGGTGCTTCCGGGGGCATTCTGACCGCGGCGGTAAAGCCACGGTCAGAAAAGGGAAGCCGGTGGTTTCCCGCCAGCTTCCCGCTGCCCCAGGGAATCCTCCACGGCGGCGCTGCTTCCGACCCCCTTCCCGCCATCCTGTTTCTGGCGGTTTTCACCGCCAGAAACAGGATGGCGGGAACGGGTGTCGTGGGGCCCCCTAACAGGGCCCCATTGAGATTTTCAGTGTCTGCTTGGCAGACACTGAAAATCGCGACGGGTGCAACTGCACCCGTCGCACACCAGCAACTCCGCCGGCTCCATTCGGAGCCGGCATCCTCGTTGCTGGTGCTTTCCCGCTGGGCGGGCGGGCGGCCTTATGGCGGTCGCCCGCCAGCCCAGCAGGAAAGTCAGAATGACCGCTGCGGTCTTTTGACCGCGGTACGGTCTTCTAGCGGTTCCCGCCAGGCCCGCGGCTTCCGCCGCCGGCGGGTGTCAGAATGACCCCCATAGTTGTCTTTAGTAGCAGCTGGAAGGACCACCACTTCCACCTCCAGGAAGTGCTACAGGCCCCGCAGAATTCAGGCCTGACTATCAAGGCCAGTAAGTTCCAGATAGGGCAGGGGTCGTGGTGTATTTAGGACACTTGGTGGGCAGGGGTAAGGTGCAGCCCCTCCAATCCAAAACAGAGACCTTTCTAGCCTGGGAGTCCCCAAAGTCTCAGACTGAGGTGAGAGCCTTCTTGGGGGTCTCAGGTTATCACAGGAGGTTTGTCATGGGGGATGGGACCACTGTTGCCCCCTTGACTGAGTTGACTTCAAAGAAAGGTGATGTGGATGGGGGCCTGCCAGAAAACCTTAGACTCCCTAACACAGGCCATGTACACAGCCCCTGTGCTCAAGGCTCCTGACTTTTCCAAAGAGTTTATACTCCAAACAGATGCTTCACAGAATAGCATAGGGGCAGTACTTTGACAGCTTAATGATGAGAGCCTAGACCATTTTGTAGCCTTCAACTCTAGGGGGCTACTTCCCAGGGAACAGAAGCGGAGTGCTATCGAAAGAGAAACATTTGTGCTGTCTGGGCACTGAAGAAGCTGAGACCATACATGTTTGGGACTCACTTCAAGGTTCAGACAGACCATAGGCCCCTCAGGTGGCTAATGTAAATGAGGAGTGAGAATCTAAAATTGTTGAAGTGGTCCATCTCTCCCTATAGGGAATGGACTTTTCGGTAGAACACTGACCTGGGTCAGACCACGCCAATGCTGATGGTCTATCCAGGTTCTTCCCCCTTAGTGATGAGAACTTCCAGGAGGTTGGATAGTTCTTCCCATTTACAGCTGGGGGAACATGTGCTAGACCTGTCAGTCTTAGGGTGATCTTCCCCAAATGTTTTGCTCACTTGCCTCCATTTTGTCTGGATTTTTGCTCTGTTGGCCTTAGGACTCTGTGCACTTTACAAGTGTATGTGCTCACTCCCCCAAACATGGTTTGATTGGCATACACCTGATTGGCATACTTGATTTACTAGTAAGTCCCTTGTAGCACGATACACCATAAGCCCAGGGCCTGTAAATTAAATGCTAATAGTGGGCCTGGAGCACTTAGTGTTCCATCCAGTTACGTAGCACCTTAAAAATTGTCCCAGGCCTGCCATTGCAGCCTGAGGGTAGTGTCCCACTGCCATGTCGGCTTGGCATTTAAAATTCCTTGCCAAGCCTTTAATTCCCCTTTTATTATATATAAGATACCCTTAAGGTAGGCCCTAGGTAGCCCACAAGACTAGGTGCTCTGTAATGAAAAGGTAGGGCATGTACCTTTTAGTTTTAAATGTCCTAGTAGTGAAAAACTCCCAAATGAGTTTTCTCACTACTGAGAGGCCTACATCCCATAAGGTAGCATTGGGGATGCTTTACTAAAATTAAAAAGTTGTAATTCCTAAACCAGAGGTGGTAGATATATCATGTCTGATATCTATGAACTCGTAATAATAAACCTTCTTTATTGGTAAAGCTGGATTTATCAATACTAGTCTGAAAATGCCAGTTTTAGACAGTTGGCATTTTCCTACCCTTAGCCGTATGTGCCTGCAAGCCTGCCTTAGGTCACATGACTGGGTGTAACTGACAGTTGGGACTTAGTGGATTCACCCCAGATAGTCACACAATAGTGGGATTAGCAAGCCCTGAAAGGCCTTTCCACTCGCAGGATAGGGGGCGGGTGGGGGAAGAAGAGCACCGCCCATCTGAATGGGCTGAGCTCTGCTGCCACACAATAGGCTTAATGACCCTGCATTGTCAGTGAAGTCAGTAAGGAGCCAGGGCAGGGAAGGTAAGCAATTTCTAGAACTTCAGGGAACTCTTTTGGAAATGTCTTCCAACTTCTAGGACTGGGACAACAGGGTATATAAATAGGGCTCTCAGACCTGCTCCTCAGGTCACTACTGGACCTGCTGAAGGACTCTAAGAGAACTGCCTGCTGGTGTGACCTGTTGTGCACTCTGCCAGACTGCTGCTGTGCCAGAGGTCAGCCCTGCACCATCATCCTCCCCCAGGACTTCAAATGTGACTCCAAGGGATAGTTTAACTGGTCTCCTGTTCTGAGCCAAAGGGACATAACAGATTCCTTCCATCTTGAACCTGCACCTGGACCCAGCCTGTGTGAGTCCTGAACCCCCAAGAGGTCTCCATCCACTCTTGTACCCTTGGTTGTGGTGTTTATGGTGCCCAGATGACGAATTTCCAAAAAGTGAGGACACAATGTGGCTCAAAAGTACTCCGGTGCTAGGAAGAGACCCGGACCAACCTGCCCACCTATCTGCCCAATGTGCATCACTGGTCGGACTGAGTGAGGCTTCTCCTGCTACGTTCTTCTCTGCAGCTGCAACTCCTTTTCAGCTGCACTTCACGAAAGGGATATCTGACCCTGTGGAACTATCTTCGGCTACAGCCCTCTGCTTCGTCCCTCTGGAGATTTTCAAATCCCACCTCAAAGGCTAAGTCCAAAGGTAAAAGCCTTCACCGTGGCTTCAATTCACAGCTATCCAATGATGACGCTCCCTCCTTGGACATTACTGCAGCCTGCTGAACTTCTACCTTCTCAGAGACGTTTTCTTCAAAAATGTTCCAGGTTCGAAGGTAAGGGCTTACCGTGCCCAATTCACTTTCTGTATCCGCCTCGGTCTAGCGCAACCAGATGTCCGCAGTTGGTGCTTTCCATTTTTAAGTGCTATTTTACACCTAGAACTTTAAAAATTCATAACTCCGGTTCTGCTAATTGGATTATGATGGCTTTGGTGACAAATAATTTATCAAACTTTTCTTTGCTTTTCTGACTTGGATTGGAATTTGTATTGTGTTACATTTTCATTGTGTTGCTGATTGTGTACTGCATAAGTACTTAACACATTGCCTTTAAGTTTAGCCTGGCTGCTTTGTGTGCCAAGCTGCCCAGGATGAAGCACAGGTTAAATTAGTGACTTTTTGTGGTTCACCCTGCAAGGGATTGTGGCTGTTGCTTGACCAGGGCTCACAGTCCAGCACACGCAGAAAAAAAAAAAAGGTGTTCATGAGTTATAGGCCCGGGGGAGCCTATCCCGGAGCAGTATTAAATAATGAAAGACAGGCCGCATGGCCCCACCTCCTCGAGCCATTGAATCCCCTGGGAAACCCACCCGAAGAAAGGGGAGGGGGCTGCATGGCCATAGTGGTTTTCACACAAAGTGTGCTCGCAAGCTGGCAAGAGCTCTTAAAATGATCCCACCAGCTGGAAGTAGGTTTTTGTTCAAAATATTACCCCCCGACAAGAGGGAGCAGCATAAGTACATTTCTAAGGTTTATTCTTTTTAAACAAAAACAGATCTTTTTATCACACCTGTGTTATTTCAACTTTTGTTTTTTCAGTGACTATATATATACTGTATATATATATATATATATATATATATACACACACACACACACACACACACACACTTTCACTGAAAAAACAAAGGTTAAAGTAATATTATAGTTAGGTGAATATGTCAGTGTCAAAATTAAAGTTTTGACCTAAAAAAAAAAGATTAACATTTAAAATACAGTTTTGCCACTTATAGTTTGCAGAGTTAACTGTAGCTTGTGTCCCCCGCCATGCACTACTAATGACCTCATAATATGTTTTATGACATGATTTATGACTTCACTGATGACATCTCAAATAGCATCATTAATGACATCAGTGAGAGGAGATTTGCCCCTATTTTGCCCTGGGCGTGGCAAAAAGTCCACTAGATGGCAGGATTTTATTTTTTTCATAAAATAACAGGGTAGAGTCTGTCCCATCCTCATATCAGACCCCGCCCTCACCCCTAAAGCCTCAAAAGTTTTTCTGCTAACCTGCAAACTTAAGGACATTTGATTCTTTTGGGTGTTGTTTTTACATATGAGCCAGGACAGTGGGTCTACATATCGCAATTTCGTACCATTTGCAATGCTCAATGGCTGTACATTTTGGGCTTGAGTAGATTGCCATCCGAGGAAAAATACCAGAACCAGACATTTCTGAAAACTAGATATGAACGGGCATGTAGGGTGGTATGCCTTGGATGGATCCAGTGACGTTTTCTTACCTACAATGCTGTGCATACACTAAACTCTGGATAAAATAATGCATTTTTCTGTGATGTTAATTTCCAGAGCACACATGGATCAACAAAATTATTACTGCTCAGCATTCTCTTTATTCCAATGTAAATACTACCTTTCAGGGCTGTGGCAGGAAGGACCCCAGGTACAACGTGTTTCCTCAGAGTTTCACACACTGAGGCCGAAAACTCCCCCAAAATGATACAGGTGCCAGCGTAAAGTGTCACAGCTAAACCGTGACCGTCCCCCAGGTTGGTGACAAGGAGCTGGGGGGCTGAGAAGTCCGAAAATTAGAGTTAGGCGAGCTGCAACCTGAGGGCCTTTAATTGCATGGGAGCGACCAAGATTGCTACCGGAACCACAGCAAAGTGAGGGATTTGGCAAAGGTGCAGACCCATCTCTATCCGAGCCTACTCTGCAATCGGCATCATCAAGGTGAGAGGGGACCCCTGGCAGACTGCCTGAAGAAATGCCAACCATTGTCACCGCATATCCAAGCCCAAAATAGACTGGAGGACGTGTGTGGTGCTTGGGCCGTGAGGCCTAACACCTCAAAGGGAGCTTGGTGGTTGTCTCATGGGATCCTGTGCCTAAAACAATCTTGCGCGGATCCCTACCATGCCTGCCCTGAGACTAATGTTACAGAGTTGAGCAGAAGACATGCCGCCCATGATGTGATCATCTGGCTGCCACAAGCAATTAGCCCCCTTGCAACCTTTGTGCAGATCTGACTCCACCCCTGACCTCCCCACCCCAGGCCACTAGTTGCAATAATGAAAGAAATGCCCTTAGTAGAGGAAGAGAGATTGGTGCCCCATTCACAATAACAGTTACGAGGGCAAGGGTGTGCTTTCACAGATAACCTCATAGTGGGTAACAGAGGAAGACATGGGGTCAGCCCCAGAACACATCTACAAGAGACAGGGGCTTAGGACAAGAATAGAGCTGGCTAAAAGGTGGTACAGAAACCAGCCTCAACCCAATCAGAAGGACAATGAGAATTCACCCCCCCACTGATCATGAACAAGGGCCCCTTCGAACGGCTCGCATAAGAGACAACCCCGGGGCCGACCCTAATGGTGTCCTCAAAGACGAAGGCTCCCAGAGCCTCCTCAATAAAAGGCATGCTCCAGAAACCAGACCCCCAACAGCCCTCAATATCCAAAGTTGCCGCAGGCCCAGACCCCCAGAGGCCAGCCACCAAAGAAGATACCACACACTGCTTATGGAGTTCTGCAAAGATATAACTTCTTTCAGACAGGATTTCAGTAGAGCTCTGTCTGATCTCGATCAATCTCTACTCCATAAGAAGTTGAGCTTGGACCAAATAGAGACCACTGTGACAGATCAAACCCAAGAGAATAATAATTGCACATCAAGGATAGAAGCATTGGAATGTCAACAATGTCCTTTGTTGGACAAGCTTGACAACCTAGAGAATCAATCTTGCCGCAACAATATCAGTATCCGAGCCACTGCAGCAACAGTCTTAGCCTCGGATCTTGAGGCCCACGTCCAAGCCCTTTCTCCACATCTACTCCAGCTCCCAAATGATGCTCCGGTCCACCTGGACCGTACCCACAGGGGTTATTCAGCTTACCAGCAACAACACAATCTAGCCCCTGACATGCTCACCAGAGTTCATTATTTCCAGACGGACTGGAGGACCCTAACAACAGCTTGCCAAAAAGAATCCTTAATGTTACGAGCAGGCTCCATCTCACTTTTTCAGGATGTCTCTGCCTATAAATTGGTGAAACAGAAGGACTTGTGAGAAATGATGCAACATCTCCAGAAGCAAAAGATACCCTATTGCTGGGGCTACCCATGCCATCTCCTATTCACATACAAGGACAAGTGCCTAGTGGTGGGGGAACTGTGTGAGAGATTTTGTGCCTCCTTTTCCCAATCACCATTGCAACAAGATCAAGCCCAGACTACAACAAACTTGACGGACCAAGGTGGAGGCTTTGTTCTTCCAGGCACATGGCTTGTTATGTAAACCAGCATGAAAACTCCGCTGGGAAAAAGACAAGAATGTCACCTATCGTCCTCTGGGGGGAATAACCAGCTTTGAAGCGTCAGCCCATTAATACAGGACTGGTGCTTGCTCATGGCTGGTACCGCTGTATGCTGGCAATGGCCCTTCTAACATTTTGCAGCCTGGGAGGGAGATTTCTTTTATCAGAAATAAAGCCTGCCCCTTCTACTTTTTGTTTGATTACCAGAGCACCCATTTTCTCAATGCTTTTATTGTTTCACCCACCAATCCTAGCCCTTATTTGGGTTTCACACTATCCTCTCATCTACCCAGGAGCCCCAGCATTGTAGCCCAATCTACCCCATCAAGTTTTGCCCACATCTGATAGCAGTCCTCGGGGTCTCACTCTTGACACCCCTGAACATTGCCTTGATGTATGTACAGGGCTTTAACTCCCTGATTAGAAGCCAAGCATTACTCCAATTGCTCAAAAAACAAAGAAAGTGAAGTAGCACTCCTACAGGATATTCAACTCTTAAAGGATCTGGTTCAGCTCTGATCCTATTGATACCCACACACAATTCCATTTGAATTACACTTCAAAACAAGTGGAGTGGCCATACTTCTCTACAGGGAGTGCAGAATTATTAGGCAAATGAGTATTTTGACCACATCATCCTCTTTATGCATGTTGTCTTACTCCAAGCTGTATAGGCTCGAAAGCCTACTACCAATTAAGCATATTAGGTGATGTGCATCTCTGTAATGAGAAGGTGTGTGGTCTAATGACATCAACACCCTATATCAGGTGTGCATAATTATTAGGCAACTTCCTTTCCTTTGGCAAAATGGGTCAAAAGAAGGACTTGACAGGCTCAGAAAAGTCAAAAATAGTGAGATATCTTGCAGAGGGATGCAGCACTCTTAAAATTGCAAAGCTTCTGAAGCGTGATCATCGAACAATCAAGCGTTTCATTCAAAATAGTCAACAGGGTCGCAAGAAGCGTGTGGAAAAACCAAGGCGCAAAATAACTGCCCATGAACTGAGAAAAGTCAAGCGTGCAGCTGCCACAATGCCACTTGCCACCAGTTTGGCCATATTTCAGAGCTGCAACATCACTGGAGTGCCCAAAAGCACAAGGTGTGCAATACTCAGAGACATGGCCAAGGTAAGAAAGGCTGAAAGACGACCACCACTGAACAAGACACACAAGCTGAAACGTCAAGACTGGGTCAAGAAATATCTCAAGACTGATTTTTCTAAGGTTTTATGGACTGATGAAATGAGAGTGAGTCTTGATGGGCCAGATGGATGGGCCCGTGGCTGGATTGGTAAAGGGCAGAGAGCTCCAGTCCGACTCAGACGCCAGCAAGGTGGAGGTGGAGTACTGGTTTGGGCTGGTATCATCAAAGATGAGCTTGTGGGGCCTTTTCGGGTTGAGGATGGAGTCAAGCTCAACTCCCAGTCCTACTGCCAGTTCCTGGAAGACACCTTCTTCAAGCAGTGGTACAGGAAGAAGTCTGCATCCTTCAAGAAAAACATGATTTTCATGCAGGGCAATGCTCCATCACACGCATCCAAGTACTCCACAGCGTGGCTGGCAAGAAAGGGTATAAAAGAAGGAAATCTAATGACATGGCCTCCTTGTTCACCTGATCTGAACCCCATTGAGAACCTGTGGTCCATCATCAAATGTGAGATTTACAAGGAGGGAAAACAGTACACCTCTCTGAACAGTGTCTGGGAGGCTGTGGTTGCTGCTGCACGCAATGTTGATGGTGAACAGATCAAAACACTGACAGAATCCATGGATGGCAGGCTTTTGAGTGTCCTTGCAAAGAAAGGTGGCTATATTGGTCACTGATTTGTTTTTGTTTTGTTTTTGAATGTCAGAAATGTATATTTGTGAATGTTGAGATGTTATATTGGTTTCACTGGTAATAATAAATAATTGAAATGGGTATATATTTTTTTTTTTGTTAAGTTGCCTAATAATTATGCACAGTAATAGTCACCTGCACACACAGATATCCCCCTAACATAGCTAAAACTAAAAACAAACTAAAAACTACTTCCAAAAATATTCAGCTTTGATATTAATGAGTTTTTTGGGTTCATTGAGAGCATGGTTGTTGTTCAATAATAAAAGTAATCCTCAAAAATACAACTTGCCTAATAATTCTGCACTCCCTGTATAGAGATCTTCCATTTCAGGTAAAAAACACATAAGTATCACAAAGGCTGCCAAGTGGGTATCCAAGACACCTTAGCCATGACCCTGCTTACTATAAGCTCTCTGTATGGCCCTAACAGGGACAGACTATTTTTATTCCAACCTTTTCCCAAGATTTGGCCAGTTTGCCTCTGGTGAAATGATGATGAGAGATGATAACAACACAGCGCTCGATCACTCATCAGACTGCTCTCATTCTGGTTACACTTATAACCAACCACCATCTTCACCGCCCCAAAGATTCATAGACCTTAATAAGTATGAGTGTGGTGCCACCACCACCCTGTGAGTGGGATTACATGTTGTGCTTGTATGCGCATAAGACTTATTCCTGTAGTGACTACTTCCTAACCTCTAGATCCTACTTACTCAGCTTGCTCGACTTGTCTATAGGCATCAAATCACTTGCCGACCATGCACCTATCTGGCTCAGAATAAACCCCATAATGCCACTGAAACACTTCCCAAGGACCTGGATAAAACACTAAGTAGTCTTGTGAGACGTCTTCCTGGAAAACAACAAAGGAGAGGATAACCCCTCCCGTGTGTGGGATGTGGCCAAAGCAGTATTCATGGGAGACCGAATTGTCTATATAGCCACATCTGAATGCCTGGCCAAAGAAACCAGAGCTGACTTGGAACAGCAAATCCCTTGGGCCGAGCTGAGTTACAAACAAGGGGGATCCACTAGAACCATGAGAGACGAGTAGAATCAGGGGAGAATGGGAACACTTACAAATGAAGGATGCAGCAAAGAAACTCTTATATAGTTACCAAACCTATTATAAAAAGGGCGACAAAGGGGACAGGCTGTTAGCCTATACCCTCCAGCAGGCTGCCACTAGAAGCCATGTAAAAACTCTAAAATCGGAAGATGGTCAGTTAGTCTTGGAAACATCAGAGATCCAGGCTGTTTTTCACTGCTACTATTCTGCCCATTCTCAGCAGCAGGAGCTTGACACATTGTCCCAAGATGAATATCTTAAAAATGTTATCGCCCCCCCCCCCAGACATAGAAACTACTTTTGTTTCTCAGAAGAGGATATTTCCAAATACGAGGTATGGGAGGCGATAGAACGCCTGCCCTCAAGGAAATCCCTAGGGCCTGACCACTTTACAGACACTTTCTACAAGACGTATGCTTCTCGATTGGCCACACCCCTAGTAAAGGTGCTCAACCACTTCTTAATGTCAAAGAAGGTGACAGCTACAATGGAGGAGTCCCACCTCATTCCCTTCAAGTCACGGAAAGATCCACTAACATACACAAGATACAGGCCAATAGGCCTCCTCAATTGCAATGTAAAAATCTTCACATCTGCACTGGTCCAGCACCTTCATCACCTATGGCTCTGCCTAATTTCTCCTTACCAATCAGGCTTTATTAAAAATCGCCAGGCCAATAATAATACCGGGTTTGCAGTCAACTTAATGGGAGTAGCAGAGAGGCGAAACCAGGCAACGGCTCTCCTCTTCCTTGACGTGGAGAAAGATTTTCACAGGGTAGACTGGTCATACTTGTCCAAGCTACTCAGCAGGACCTATGTAAGCCCAAAAATGAAAACATTTATCTTGGTAAATTACCAACTACCATCCAACAGACTTAAGGTCAATGGGGAATATATGGCAGCGATCCCTGTATCCAGGAGAACGAGAAAGAGATGCCCTCTTTCCCCACAGATATTCACCCTAGCAATGGAACCCTTAGTAGCTGGTAGTATTACTAGCAATCCCTACATCCACGGCGCGAGGGTGGGAGACAAAGAACAAAGTAGCTCTATTTGCAGAAAAAATCCTCTGCTTTGTGACCAAACCTGACCAATCCCCCCCCTTCTGACAGAGCTGAAGCGCTTTGCACAATACATGCACCGCTCCAACATGCCAGTTTCACAAGGACCCAAACATCCATCAGGTACTTGGGAATAGTCCTGCCAACCCGCACAGAGACACTATGCAACAAAAATATCTTACCCTTACTCACCACACTCTTTAAAGACCTTTACAGGTGGGACAAGCTCAAGATCTCATGGACGGGGAGGATAAACAGCCTGAACATAATTCTAGTGCCTTGCCTGCTCTACACCTTAAAAAACAATTCCTCTCATGATACCTAGATCAACACAGAAACACATCAGGCAAAAGATTTCAAATACGTATGACACGGCAAATTCCCATGAGTAGTGCTTGCAACTGCTTCATGACCCACGGCACTGGGTGGTCTGGATTTCCCAGATGTTATCACTTATGTTAGGGCAATGCAGACATATCCAGCCTTAGAGTGGAATTACGACCTGGACCATAAGCCCTGAATTTTGGTCAAATAGAAATTTTCTCCCATCCTGCTCAAAAACTTACTATAGCTCCTATACCCAACTTGAACTGGCTCTCACACCTTTCTTCCTACAACAAAGAAGCTACTAAATCACTGTCATTAACAAAACAAAAAATCTTTCCTACCTAACCCTTACACCGTTACTCAACAACCCTAACTCACCCACCCCCATATACTTCCACCAGTAGGTCAGACCCAGGATTTTGTGACTGGAATCAGGGGAATCCCCCACTCCTCAAAGAAGCTTTTGATGATGGCGACTTACTACAATGGGATGTTATGGTCCAAAAATTTAGGTTGGGCAAAAGATCACTGTAGGCTTACACAAAACCTTCACTGGGTAGGAGGTGATACCTATATGTAGCTTCACAATAGTAACTCCAAATATGGCCATGTAAGGTGTCTAAGATCATGGAATTGTCCCCCCATTCCAAGTCTGGTATTGGGCAGCCAATTCCATGCATCCTGGGAGCTCCACTATGGACCCCCAGTACTTCCAAACCATCTTTCTGAGGCTTGCACTGCAGCTACAGCTGTTGCCACCTCACAGACCGGGTTCTGCCCTCCTGGGGTCTGAGCGTCTCAAAGCATTTCCTTTGGGAGCAGGGTGCTACATACACCCTCTCCCTTTGGAAATAGGTGTTACAGGTTAGGGAGGGGTAGCCTCCCCCAGCCTCTGGAAATGCTGTGAAGGGCACAGATGGTGCCCTCCTTGCATAAGCCAGTCTACACCAGTTCAGGCATCCCTTGCCCCTGCTCTGGTGCGCAACTGGACAAAGGAAAGAGGAGTGCCCAGAGCTCCTCCAGTGTGTCCCAGACTTCGGGCATCTTGCTTTGCAAGGTGTGGGAGCACTCTGGTGGGCTCTGAGTGGTTAGTGCCAGCAGGTGACGTCAGAGACCCCTCCTGATAGGTCCATACCTGATAAGGTAGCCAAACACCCTCTCAGGGCTATTTAGGGTCTCTCCAGTGGGTTCTCTTCAGATTCTATTTGCAAGATTCCAGCAGGAATCCTCTGCAACTAATACTTCATCCTCTGACCTCGGATCAACCGCAGACTGCTCCAGGAACTGCTCTAACAGCAACAAAGTATCCAGAAGGGCTACTTTTCCTCTGCAACTTCAGCTCCAGACAGCAACAGTAACAGTTTCCACGGTGTGCACGCTCTGAGGACTCCCTGTCTTCACCCTGCACCAGAAGGACTGAAGAAATCTCCTGTGGAGTGACGGAGTCACTCCCCTGCTCAAGCAGGCACCTTCTAAGTTGACAACCTGTTCTCAACTACAACCGTGCTCCTTGGAACACAGAGGGTGGACCCCATCGACACAGACTGTCCTAAGGTCCTGCTGTCCCAGTTTGGAGAAGGTAAGACCTTGCCTTCCCCGAGAACAACAGTACCCCTGTGCACTGTGTCTTCTTCACCTCCTGAGGCCTCTGTGCACTATTTGCAAAATTCCTTTGTGCACAGCCTGGCCCAGGTCTCCAGCACTCCATCCTGCGACGCTCAACTCGCTGAGCTGACCTTCGGCGGTGTGGGACCTTCCTTTGTAGTGCTGCACGAACCGAATTTTGCACCTCCTTTGTCCCCATGTCCTGGGACTCCCGTGGGTGCTATCCGGTGCTCGGAGGGCTCTCCGAAGTGCTGATAGCCCCCACTTCCTCCTCACACAGAGTTGAGGTCCTAAGGTCCCTCCTAGGTCCAGATAGCGCCTACTTGACACAAAACGCGACTTTGCTGGAACCAAGGCTTGTTGGAGGAATCCAGTGCCAAAACTCGCCTGCATCCAACTTCTCTCCGTGGGACATCCAGTGCATCATGCAGGAACCAGCTGACATCTTCCTGGGGTGCATTTGTGCAGTCTTCGTCCAACGGGGGACTCTTCTTTTGCACCCTCTTCTGGGTTGGCATGGGCTTCTCTCCTTCCTGGAACTTCTTTCGACTTTCAGACTTGGTCTCCTTCCTTTGCAGGTCTTCAGGTCTAGGAATCCACCATTTGGTGTTTGCAGTCTTGCTTGGTTCTTGCAGTAACTCTAATCACGACTTGTAGTGTGTCCTAAGGAAACTTGCAGTACTTTACTCCTGCTTTTCTGGGCTTCGGGGGTGGGGTAATTTACTTACCTTTATTGTATTCTTACTCTCCCAGCGATTCTGCACACACTACACTTGCCTAGGGGGGAATTAGTGATTCACATTCCACTTTCTTAGAATATGGCTTGTGTTGCCCCAGACCTATTTTCTTCCATTGCATTCTATAGCATTTCCTATTTCTTATGTCTAATTACTTACCTTATTTTGGTGTCTAGAGTATATATTGTGTATAATACTTCCCTCCAGAAGGAGTATTGCCTCTAAGATATTTTTGGTACGGTCACCCAAAAAAACTACCTTTATTTTTGGTACCACTGAGTATTGTCTTTACTTGAGCACAAACTATCTGACATATGCAGAATTTTGATGTGCAATCTTCCAGACCTGGTGGAAGAGGTTACAAGGGTGTGGGAGTTGGGTCCTTTTCAGGATGAGGACTGGAAGGAGGCGGTATAGAACCCACGAAAGGCGGTCATAGCCTCTCAATTCAGTTTGATACAGCTAAAGATACTCCACAGGATTTACCTCACTAGAGTCCGAATGCTGATCACTGTGGGGAACTGCCTGTGGTGTGACGACCTACAGGACGACTTACCACATACATTTTGGCATTGCCTGGGGCTGCCCTGCTTCTGGGAGGGAGTGCTGGGTCAACTTGAGAGGGTGCTGGGTTGGGCCATGTCCAGAGACCCCTAAACTCATACTCCTTCATATCACAGATAACCTAGGAGGCATCCAAAACCAGAAGGCGCTCCTATGGCTGGGGCTGGTGGGCACCAAGAGGGGCCCTGCCAAGGCCTGGAAGGCAACTGAGGCCCCATTGGCAGAGGTGTGGGCCACATGCATGAACAATTGTGTAGGGCTGGAAGGTCCAATATAACTATCCAGGAGCTGCCACCAGAAATATTTTTCAAGAATTGGAAGGATTGGGCAGACTACAAGGGGATACAACTGAATCCGTGTGCTAGTGGGCCATGGGCACTCAATGGGGTCTAAAACTATGGGGAGGGGATACCACCCACAAGGCACCATGATCAAGGGAAGTGTGCACTACTACACTGTGAAAATTGGGCTGTGCAATGCACTAATTTACCCTATTTTGTTCAAGACTTTTGTGGGGGAGAACCAAGCCCCAGAGCACTCTTTAAAGTAAAGTGGACTCACTTGTTTCGCTTGCTTCGGTTCAACTTTGGGCATTTTGTATGCAAGCAGTGGGCGAGGCCAGGGTTTGTATGTGGGTGGAGCCAGCACTGGGTGTTGTGCCGATGGGGAAATTGGGAGAGGGTCACCTAGAGAACATTTTGGACACCTACATTAATTATTTATTTGTTTATTCTTTTAAGGGGTACTGTAAGGGGTACCGCAACAGTGGAAGAATTTCAGTGCAGTAAATAAAGAAATAAGGGAATTAAGTACATAATGTTGTCCCCGGAGTATCTTGGAGTTGGATAGCAAGGCTGGCACGATTTATCAATGGAGAATGTGTGGAGCTGGCTGGAGGGTTAGCAATCGGTCCAGGGATCGCAAGGGAAAGTCAGACAAAAAGGAAGCGGAAGACAATCACAGTGTAGACCCGAAATAAGGCTTGGGAACCTATCTCTAATGAGTGAACAAAAATACATTGGCCTAGAGGGGAAACAGGAGGCTGCAGATTGAGTCACTTGTCTAAATGAATCATTATGAAGAAAAGAGGCAACGTATACCTGTATCAACAGACTACAAATCTGAAATATGAGGCGGAGCCCCAAAGTAGAGCGTAAATAAAAAAAGTGCCTAACTAATAAACTTGGACTTTATTGGATGGTAGATCCTTAACTACAGAGAACTCAATAACAAACTAGATTTCTCATGAGTGGTTTAACAATGCTATATATTCAAGGTGAAATTGAAACTTGTATCTCAGATGTCAGAAATGTTACCCTTAAGACACTAAGGAGGGTGAATTGAACATAGCGTGTGGTCACTCAAATGAGTGCTAATTCAGTCTGATAACTCATTTTGGGCCAGATGTAGCAAGATCAGAATTTGCGATTCTGAAATTGCGAGTCGTGAGAATCCTGATGTAGAGCGGTGTCTCAGACACCGTCTGCGACTTGCTATGGGGTCGCAAAGACACACCTCATAAATATTAATGAGGTGGGTTGCATTTTGCGACCACATAGCGAGTCCCTGCACTCACAGGGATGGTGGCCTGCTGAAGTCAGCAGACATCCATGTCTGTGACTGCTTTTTAAATAAAGCAGTTTTTTATTTTTTATTTTGCAGCCCGTTTTTCTTAAAGGAAAACGAGTTGCAAAATAAAAAAAATAACGAAACCATTTGGTTTAGTTTTTTCAGAGTAGGCAGTGGTCCATTGGACCACTGCCTGCTCTGAAAAAACCTTTTGGGCAACATTCACAAAGGGGAAGGGGTCCCATGGGGACCCCTTCCCTTTTGCAAATGAGTTACCACCAGTGTGACACTGGTGGTAACTGCGAATTGCTTTGCGACCGCATTCGCGGTCACAAAGCAATTCTGCATGGCGATGCAAGTCGCAAATAGGAAGGGAACACCCCTTCCTATTTGCGAGTCGTATTCACAATTTGCGAGTCAGTACCAACTCACAAATTGTGAATGTGCATCGCAGAAGGCTGTTTGCAAGGCGCAAACTGCAATTTTCGCAGTTTGCACCATGCAAATGGCTTCCTACATCTGGCCCTTTGTTCTTTATTAGTGGCAGTGAATTACAGGGTAGGGTTACATTTATATAAAGCTGCAAAGGAGATGCAGGGGTAGGGATAGGGGTGGTGGGGGTTACTGAGGGGGAGAATAAACTTCACTCCTGTAATATAAATGAACTAGGAGAGACAAAAGAAGCCCTACAACCCAACTCTTGTATGGACATAAGTGAGATGCAGTGTTAGTAGAGGGGACACATCCGTAAGTGTCATTTTAAAGAAAGAGGGGAAATATGATCGACTAGCTAATGCCGAATACTCAAAGAAATTCCAGGAGAGTGTAAATGATGGTGGGACAAAGCTTTCCATATTTTTTAAGAGATCCTAGGTAGACACACAGGGGTGCTATGCTGCAGTGTCCGAAGATGGAATGGTGAACGACGGGTATTCATATTGGTCTATCTGACCAGAGACTCAAAATATTTGTTCTGGAAACGGATGCGTCACTTTTGTAGGTCCCAAGAGGTACAGTGATGATGGCCAAATATTTTTATGTTTGCTAATGAACAAGAAAGTTAAAAAGAAAGGGAAAACTCATGTGGGATTGAAAGAACAGTCCAAGATGAGGAAGGTTATAGTGACTGGTGAATAAACTGCAAGTATCCCAAAGGTGAGTAAAACAATACTCATACTTTTCAGGTGCACACAATTGCTTTTCCAAGTTCATATCGAGTTACTTTTGGAAACACTGAGCATTGACTTGGAGATCATGAATTCTTGGCAATAGGGGTTTGTGACCATTCCCCGCTAGTTTTTAAATTTAAAGACATGAAGAGGAAGAAAAGAGGTACGTGGAGATTAGAATCTTGGAAACTGAAGAAGAAACAAACAACGAAGAGCCTGTCAATGCAGACAGATATACATTTTAATGGTGAGAGAAGTTTACGAAGTAGTAAACGGGAAATGTAAAAGAATGGTGGGAGGTTTGGTAGAAAATGAGAGGCAATACTTGTTAAGCTTTTTCCCAAAAGACTGAATGAAAAATACCACAGATGAGCTAGGAATATCGTGTCCTGGCAGAAAATGATGCGAAGATGCATTATGATGTACATAACAGTGCTGGTAAACTTCTAACATAGGGCTGGGTAATCATAATGAGGAACACCTGGGTTTGAATCAGATCGAGGGAATGAATGATGCCAGTGTACAAGGAAATGACAAGGTAGTACAAACATTCACAGGCAACTGTTTCTCGTTTTAGGATACCAATTTGGAGGTCACTGAGGATAAAGTGAGGAGGTTTACAGAGGAACGCCAGTAACAAAGTGGACCAAGTGGGGTTCACACTGAACCCAACTGTATGAAAGATTTAATTCTTTATAAGACTGTTGTTAATACTAGAGGGGCATTTGCCTGATATGTTTAGTGTGCCACAGAAGGGCAGGAAAGTCTCAGAAGATTTGAGGTTAGCAATAACCGTTAGATATCTAAAGAGGGTAAGGCCAGAACTGTGGTTTGGAATGTCCCATTTTCCTGCTCATCACTGAAGTGAAGATATCACCAAAGATATTAGGGAATTGTCTGATAAGGTGGGATGTAAACCTCCCAGACTGGACCTGTATTATGCTGGTTAGATTGGCTAGACTGAATTTTCAACATCTTAGTTTGTGCTTAGACGGTGCTCTGGCAATTCAGGACCCAGTAGACGTCATTTAATTAAATAGCAAGTCATTTTTGATTCTGCAGAATGGCCATTTCTAAAGGAGGGTGTTATATATATATATTCATCTATATCTCTCTATATATATCTCTCTCTCTCTCTCTCTCTCTCTCTCTCTCTCACTCTCTCTCACTCTCTCTCACTCTCTCTCACTCTCTCTCACTCTCTCTCACTCTCTCTCTCTCTCTCTCTCACTCTCTCTCTCTCTCTCTCTCTCTCTCTATATATATAAATAAATGTAAATAAATAAATGTATAGAGATATATGCATATATTCACTGAAAAAAAACAAAGGTTAAAGTAACATTATAGTTCGGTGAATTTCTCAGTGACGTTAATGTTTTAAATTAAACACTCAGAAATCCTGCAGTTATAGCTAGCAGTACTAACTATAATTTGTGCCCTCGTCATGCACTGCTAATGACCTCACCTATGACATCACTCATGACATGTTTTATTACATAATTTATGACGTCACTGATGACATTTCAAATTACATCATCCAATAAGTGTGCTAGTTTGTTTTATAGTTTACATAGTGGCAGGTAACTACCATAATACTTTCTATCTAATTGTGTACAGCCTGGGTCCAGCTAACAGGTTTAAGGTTTTAGAAATCGTATGTGTTCCACAGCTGTGTAGAGGTTTTGAACATGTTATAAATATTTGCATTCAAGAGTAACTCTGTCTGCAACCAGCAGTTGACCTGTATTCATTATGCTCCGCACAACCTTTTGGTTCTGCATAAAAAGTTTCCAACAGGAGAAACTTCTGTAAGTAGCCTTGAGTTATCGGAGAGAATCGTGTCAGCTTGATAATTTATACTTAACACAGAGAACTGTGTGCACCAGGTACTGACCTATGTTCATGTGCTTGTTTTGCTTCGGAAGATAGACATCTGTAAAGTTTTTAGCAACTAGTGTCTATTTCACTAATTGTTGTATAAAGTGTAGTCTTTTTTTATTTAAAAAATGCTAACATTATCGCTGAAACATTCACCTAACTATAATGTTACTTTAACCTTTGTTTTTTTCAGTGAATAACTAAGGTTTTTTTAAAAAAAATTAAACGAAAACAGATATTTTTATTATACCCATATTTAACCTTACTTTAACCTTTGTTTTCAGTGAATTTCTAGTTTGTTTAAAAAAAAAAAAATAGTAAGTACATTAATTATTTTTGTGAGTGTAAGTATGGTAGAATCACGTTATAATATATGTTGTGTTTAGATGTTTTGTAAAAAGAATGTTTTTTTAATTTTAACATAACAGGATATGGTTCACTGTTTGTAAATCCTTCTATAATGTGTGGATATTAAACAGATAAGTATTCAATATTTCAATAGAAATTGCTAATTTGCTCAGTTATTGTAACTGGATATCGTGACGTGTCACCAGCAATTTTTTTTTGAGGTGTCATTACTCTCACAAGAGCCTCCTGTGATGCTCATGGGACACTCTCGAGATTGTAAAGTCCTAAATTTCATTGTTGTCTATTGTGCAGGGTTCTTTATCATGTTTTCAGTTATAATTTAATGCTAATCTATAATAAAGTAGTGAATAAAAGATAGTTGGATATATATTTTTTTTTAAAGCAATGGCTCTGGAGAGATGCCCATGGGAAACAGATGCATAACCCCCTGCATGGGCTCGGAGGGGGCTGTACTTCCTGTTCGGCTCTTGTGAACCACTGCAAGATCATACATTTAGAATTATGTTAATTACAGTGTTTTACTGTAATTCTGAACAAAACAGAACAAGAGACATGTTGTGTAAGATAGCAAAATGAACTATATATTGTTCAGTCTCTCACGTGACGGCTGTGCATGGTAAGAGGTGGGAAGGGACTAGCCTCTCCGTTCAGACCTCTCTTAGATGGGAATGGTGTGTGGATTGACAGGCCTCTCTTTCCAGAGCTTTCTCTCTCAAATGACAAGTGTGCGGAGTACAGTGTGTGGATGTACTGGCCTTTCCTTTCCGAACTCTCTCACAGATGACGAGTGTGTGCAATAGGGTGTGGATGGAATGGCTTTTCCTTTTCAGGCTTACGTTTAAGGGTGTGAGTAGTAGTGTGTAGATAATGACAGGCTTGTCCTTTCACACCTTTCTCTTAGATGACAGCTGTGCGTAGTAGGGTGTGGGGAGGGACTGGCTTCTTTCAGACCTCTCTCTCTCAGATGAATGGAGGAAAGGACCATTCCTCTACAATCTCAAAAACAAACAACTGCCAAGACAAAATGTAAAACACCATCACCAACGTGGTTCGATATATATATATATATATATATATATATATATATATGGTGGTTGTTGACTGCAATAGAGTACACATTTATTTATACCTCGTGGAGTGCAGTGAAATTCTTCGTTATATATATACAAATCTGAAATATGAGGCGGAGCCCCAAAGTAGAGCGTAAATAAAAAAAGTGCCTAACTAATAAACTTGGACTTTACTGGATGGTAGATCCTTAACTACAGAGAACTCAATAACAAACTAGATTTCTCATGAGTGGTTTAACAATGCTATATATTCAAGGTAAAATTTAAACTTGTATCTCAGATGTCAGAAATGTTACCCTTAAGACACTAAGGAGGGTGAATTGAACATAGCGTGTGGTCACTCAAATGAGTGCTAATTCAGTCTGATAACTCATTTTGGGCCAGATGTAGCAAGATCAGAATTTGCGATTCTGAAATTGCGAGTCGGTGAGAATCCTGATGCAGAACGGTGTCTCAGACACCGTCTGCGACTTGCTATGGGGTCGCAAAGACACACCTCATAAATATTAATGAGGTGGGTTGCATTTTGCGACCACATAGCGAGTCCCTGCACTCACAGGGATGGTGGCCTGCTGAAGTCAGCAGACATCCATGTCTGTGACTGCTTTTTAAATAAAGCAGTTTTTTATTTTTTATTTTGCAGCCCGTTTTTCTTAAAGGAAAACGAGTTGCAAAATAAAAAAAATAACGAAACCATTTGGTTTAGTTTTTTCAGAGTAGGCAGTGGTCCATTGGACCACTGCCTGCTCTGAAAAAACCTTTTGGGCAACATTCACAAAGGGGAAGGGGTCCCATGGGGACCCCTTCCCTTTTGCAAATGAGTTACCACCAGTGTGACACTGGTGGTAACTGCGAATTGCTTTGCGACCGCATTCGCGGTCACAAAGCAATTCTGCATGGCGATGCAAGTCGCAAATAGGAAGGGAACACCCCTTCCTATTTGCGAGTCGTATTCACAATTTGCGAGTCAGTACCAACTCACAAATTGTGAATGTGCATCGCAGAAGGCTGTTTGCATGGCGCAAACTGCAATTTTCGCAGTTTGCACCATGCAAATGGCTTCCTACATCTGGCCCTTTGTTCTTTATTAGTGGCAGTGAATTACAGGGTAGGGTTACATTTATATAAAGCTGCAAAGGAGATGCAGGGGTAGGGATAGGGGTGGTGGGGGTTACTGAGGGGGAGAATAAACTTCACTCCTGTAATATAAATGAACTAGGAGAGACAAAAGAAGCCCTACAACCCAACTCTTGTATGGACATAAGTGAGATGCAGTGTTAGTAGAGGGGACACATCCGTAAGTGTCATTTTAAAGAAAGAGGAGAAATATGATCGACTAGCTAATGCCGAATACTCAAAGAAATTCCAGGAGAGTGTAAATGATGGTGGGACAAAGCTTTCCATGTTTTTTAAGAGATCCTAGGTAGACACACAGGGGTGCTATGCTGCAGTGTCCGAAGATGGAATGGTGAACGACGGGTATTCATATTGGTCTATCTGATCAGAGACTCCAAAGATTTGTTCTGGAAACGGATGCGTCACTTTTGTAGGTCCCAAGAGGTACAGTGATGATGGGCAAATATTTTTATGTTTGCTAATGAACAAGAAAGTTAAAAAGAAAGGGAAAACTCATGTGGGATTGAAAGAACAGTCCAAGATGAGGAAGGTTATAGTGACTGGTGAATAAACTGCAAGTATCCCAAAGGTGAGTAAAACAATACTCATACTTTTCAGGTGCACACAATTGCTTTTCCAAGTTCATATCGAGTTACTTTTGGAAACACTGAGCATTGACTTGGAGATCATGAATTCTTGGCAATAGGGGTTTGTGACCATTCCCCGCTAGTTTTTAAATTTAAAGACATGAAGAGGAAGAAAAGAGGTACGTGGAGATTAGAATCTTGGAAACTGAAGAAGAAACAAACAACGAAGAGCCTGTCAATGCAGACAGATATACATTTTAATGGTGAGAGAAGTTTACGAAGTAGTAAACGGGAAATGTAAAAGAATGGTGGGAGGTTTGGTAGAAAATGAGAGGCAATACTTGTTAAGCTTTTTCCCAAAAGACTGAATGAAAAATACCACAGATGAGCTAGGAATATCGAGTCCTGGCAGAAAATGATGCGAAGATGCATTATGATGTACATAACAGTGCTGGTAAACTTCTAACATAGGGCTGGGTAATCATAATGAAAACACCTGGGTTTGAATCAGATCGAGGGAATGAATGATGCCAGTGTACAAGGAAATGACAAGGTAGTACAAACATTCACAGGCAACTGTTTCTCGTTTTAGGATACCAATTTGGAGGTCACTGAGGATAAAGTGAGGAGGTTTACAGAGGAACGCCAGTAACAAAGTGGACCAAGTGGGGTTCACACTGAACCCAACTGTATGAAAGATTTAATTCTTTATAAGACTGTGTTAATACTAGAGGGGCATTTGCCTGATATGTTTAGGGTGCCACAGAAGGGCAGGAAAGTCTAAGAAGATTTGAGGTTAGCAATAACCATTAGATACCTAAAGAGGGTAAGGCCAGAACTGTGGTTTGGAATGTCCCATTTTCCTGCTCATCACTGAAGTGAAGATATCACCAAAGATATTAGGGAATTGTCTGATAAGGTGGGATGTAAACCTCCCAGACTGGACCTGTGTTATGCTGGTTAGATTGGCTAGACTGAATTTTCAACATCTTAGTTTGTGCTTAGACGGTGCTCTGGCAATTCAGGACCCAGTAGTCGTCATTTAATTAAATAGCAAGTCATTTTTGATTCTGCAGAATGGCCATTTCTAAAGGAGGGTGTTATATATATATATTCATCTATATGTCTCTCTCTCTCTCTCTCTCTCTCTCTCTCTCTCTCTCTCTCTCTCTCTCTCTATATATATATATAAATAAATGTAAATAAATAAATGTATAGATATATATGCATATATTCACTGAAAAAAAACAAAGGTTAAAGTAACATTATAGTTCAGTGAATTTCTCAGTGACGTTAATGTTTTAAATTAAACACTCAGAAATCCTGCAGTTATAGCTAGCAGTACTAACTATAATTTGTGCCCTCGTCATGCACTGCTAATGACCTCACCTATGACATCACTCATGACATGTTTTATTACATAATTTATGACGTCACTGATGACATTTCAAATTACATCATCCAATAAGTGTGCTAGTTTGTTTTATAGTTTACATAGTGGCAGGTAACTACCATAATACTTTCTATCTAATTGTGTACAGCCTGGGTCCAGCTAACAGGTTTAAGGTTTTAGAAATCGTATGTGTTCCACAGCTGTGTAGAGGTTTTGAACATGTTATAAATATTTGCATTCAAGAGTAACTGTCTGCAACCAGCAGTTGACCTGTATTCATTATGCTCCGCACAACCTTTTGGTTCTGCATAAAAAGTTTCCAACAGGAGAAACTTCTGTAAGTAGCCTTGAGTTATCGGAGAGAATCGTGTCAGCTTGATAATTTATACTTAACACAGAGAACTGTGTGCACCAGGTACTGACCTATGTTCATGTGCTTGTTTTGCTTCGGAAGATAGACATCTGTAAAGTTTTTAGCAACTAGTGTCTATTTCACTAATTGTTGTATAAAGTGTAGTCTTTTTTTATTTAAAAAATGCTAACATTATCGCTGAAACATTCACCTAACTATAATGTTACTTTAACCTTTGTTTTTTTCAGTGAATAACTAAGGTTTTAAAAAAAAAAATGAAACGAAAACAGATATTTTTATTATACCCATATATAACCTTACTTTAACCTTTGTTTTCTGTGAATTTCTAGTTTGTTTAAAAAAAAAAAAAAATAGTAAGTACATTAATTATTTTTGTGAGTGTAAGTATGGTAGAATCACGTTATAATATATGTTGTGTTTAGATGTTTTGTAAAAAGAATGTTTTTTTAATTTTAACATAACAGGATATGGCTCACTGTTTGTAAATCCTTCTATAATGTGTGGATATTAAACAGATAAGTATTCAATATTTCAATAGAAATTGCTCATTTGCTCAGTTATTGTAACTGGATATCGTGACGTGTCACCAGCAATTCTTTTTTGAGGTGTCATTACTCTCACAAGAGCCTCCTGTGATGCTCATGGGACACTCTCGAGATTGTAAAGTCCTAAATTTCATTGTTGTCTATTGTGCAGGGTTCTTTATCATGTTTTCAGTTATAATTTAATGCTAATCTATAATAAAGTAGTGAATAAAAGATAGTTGGATATTTTTTTTTTTTTTTTTTAAAGCAATGGCTCTGGAGAGATGCCCATGGGAAACAGATGCATAACCCCCTGCATGGGCTCGGAGGGGGCTGTACTTCCTGTTCGGCTCTTGTGAACCACTGCAAGATCATACATTTAGAATTATGTTAATTACAGTGTTTTACTGTAATTTTGAACAAAACAGAACAAGAGACATGTTGTGTAAGATAGCAAAATGAACTATATATTGTTCAGTCTCTCACGTGACGGCTGTGCATGGTAAGAGGTGGGAAGGGACTAGCCTCTCCGTTCAGACCTCTCTTAGATGGGAATGGTGTGTGGATTGACAGGCCTCTCTTTCCAGAGCTTTCTCTCTCAAATGACAAGTGTGCGGAGTACAGTGTGTGGATGTACTGGCCTTTCCTTTCCGAACTCTCTCACAGATGACAAGTGTGTGCAATAGGGTGTGGATGGAATGGCTTTTCCTTTTCAGGCTTACGTTTAAGGGTGTGAGTAGTAGTGTGTAGATAATGACAGGCTTGTCCTTTCACACCTTTCTCTTAGATGACAGCTGTGCGTAGTAGGGTGTGGGGAGGGACTGGCTTCTTTCAGACCTCTCTCTCTCTCTCAGATGAATGGAGGAAAGGACCATTCCTCTACAATCTCAAAAACAAACAACTGCCAAGACAAAATGTAAAACACCATCACCAACGTGGTTCGATATATATATATATATATATATATATATATAGTGGTTGTTGACTGCAATAGAGTACACATTTATTTATACCTCGTGAAGTGCAGTGAAATTCTTCGTTTTATATATATATATATATATATATATATATATATATATATATATATATATATATATATATATATATATATATATATATATATATATATATATACACACACACATACACTGCCCTCTCCTGTCAGACCTCTCAGATGACGGGGTTGCATAGTACAATGTACGGATGGACTGCCCTCTTCTGTCAGACCTCTCTCTCAGATGACACAGGTGCACAGTAATGTGTGTAGACTGACAGGGCTGTCCTTCCACACATCTCTCTCAGATGACAGGTGTGTGTATTAGGGTGTGTGGAAAGAGACTGGCAGCTCCCCAGAGACCTCTCTGTTGGATGATGGGTGTGCACAGTATGCTCTTTCTAGGGACTGTCCTCCACTAACGCCCCTCTCTTTGATAATGGGTGTGGATAGTAGAGTGTGGGAAGAAATTGTACTCTACAACTTATACTAGGCAGATAGGTGTAAATAGTAGACTCTGATAAACACCATCTCCAGTTGTTGTGTAGCCATTTTAGTTATAGCTCCATACACATTATTTTAGCAAACCCAGGCTGTGCACTTTAACCTAGATATATTTTATTCAGCTTTGTTTATTATTTTAACAATAACCACATTTGCAGTCTTATTTATTTTTCTCTATCTAGCTGTTCTTTGCCTAGGCCAGCACTGCATTCTTAAGACATTTCTTTCACTCTGTGCTTCTCTCACGGTTGCAGTGAGATAGATTGCCGGTAAACATGATAACGCTTTGTCTCTGGTATTCATAGAAACATACATATCCTTATGTAGGGACATAGGGACATTTTCTCAGAACATCAGCTGTTTTATTATAAAAACACGTCCATGTCTCATACACGTTAGAGGGAGATTCCAGCCAGATGACCACGACTGTATGCTGATTGCTGAACGCTTCGCTACAGCTGCTCATGCAGACTTCAGGCCTTTGCTCAGGTACGGGGGATGAGGTCTTCCAAGGGGAACCTGAAGGGCAGAACTTGAGCTTAACATGCTGTGCTCTAATATAGGCTAGGTAGGAATGAGTTGATTGACTCTAATGACAATATGGTAGCATAATTTCTATGCTTTACTCTCTTTGTCTCAATTTTAATCCTATCATGCTTTATCGTCCTGGTTATTGCAGTACATGCTTTACTATCTAAGATGCAGTTGCTTCATTAAAAACCTGATTGAAACATATACTGCCTCTGATTATCCTTGTATATGTGAGACTAATGTAACTGAGAGAAACGGATGCGATCTGAATGACCACGATTTCCCAGAGGAGTCAATTGTGTCATGCGCTCGGCTGCCCAATCATCCCTGCTCTTGGGTAAAGATGAGGTGCTGCTAGTTAGCCGGAGCAAAAACCCAGATTAAGCCGATAGGTGTCACCTGTAGTGGGTTAAACTCAGTCCCCCACACCGCAGGCTATTCTGCCGCTCAAATCCAGTAGTCTCATTAGAATAATGAGATCATTAGAATAATGAGAGCGTACGCGACACAGTAAAAGTCCTCATTACAGTAGCAAGTGTGCACAGTACAGTGTACTCAAAGATCACCTACTCCTTTCTACTTTTCACGATCCCACAAGAGTTCTGCAAGATCATGAATTTTTGTAAAATAAAAATTAACCATCTACTCATCACAATACTTATCTCTCACACACTTTGGCCCTCAGTACGACCCTTGCGGTCTTAAGACCACAAGGGTCATGGATGGACCTCTGCCACATTACGACCACAGTGGTAGCACCACAGGTGAACTGCCAGCACATTATGACTTCCTTCTCTGCCAGTGGTTTCATGGCAGCAGCACCACAATGAAACAGCTGGTGGAGACAGGGTGCAGGGGGCCCCAAGTGGGCTCATGCACTGCCCATTTAGTTGCAGACAGTGAACTTTGCGACAGGTGCTGACGCACCTTCAGCACTACAGCATTGCCACCGGTTCTATTATGAGGCGGCGACAAGCCTGTAGGCCGTTTCCTGCTGGACCAGCGGGAAACTCGTAATGGGGTCGACGGGGAGGCTGCTGCACTGGTGGCAACCTACCCATTGGGACTTCGGCGGACGGGCTTTTCCGTCCGCAGAAGTCGTAATCGGTCCCTTTGTCTCAAAAACAAAGACCACAACATGCATTCCTATTAATAGAGTGTATTGAGAACTCATCTACTTCTTTTTTCTACTCATGATCCCGCAAGACTCCTGTCAGAACGTAAAACATTTTGAAAAACAATATAGATTTATTTTTATCACAGTAGTTATCCCTTAGAGGCCCCTTTTCTAAATCTAGGGGAACATCATGACTTCCTGCTGCCCCCTTATATACCTTTTACTTCATTCCTACAACACCTCCAATTTTTCCCAGTAATCAGAAATGGCGGCCATTCCATTTTTAACATTTCAACAGCCAACCAATGAGAAAGCTCACTCTTGTGGGACTTGCAGGAGCCTCTCACTCCCACAAGAGCATGAAGGCTCAGGGAAATAATGAGCGGCTTGCTGTACTCTTGTGAGCCCAGTTGCCAAATTATACAATTTTTTTTTCTAAAACTACTGAACGTATTTACACCAAATCACAAAAACTGAGGACCAAAATCTAGCTTCTCTACCGAATTTAGTGTAATTCCATTCAGCGTTTTTTGCTGTAGTCCTCCCTAAAGAAGTCTACAGAAAACATATGGGGTTTTCTACGTTTTGCATCCCCCCACACTTTTTCTCAGACCCAACTTGAAGGATAGTTACCGTAGGACATGAGTTATATACTTGAAATAACTTACTATATTAGCTGAATTTCTATTGTTTTGTACGCTTAAAAAGTGAACCTAACTATAACGTCCCTGTAACCTTATATATATATATATATATATATATATATATATATATATTATCAGGGGTGTGGAATGCCCAGGAGATATTATTTGGGGTCAAGGACAACAAGTTCCAAGGTTTATTTTGTCCTTTAGGACAAGTAGGCCCATCTACCAGCAGTACAAACTCTTTGCCTGGCAATTAACAGTACCACATTATGACAAAGGGAAGGGAATTGCCTGCAGCTGAGGAAATATTTGTGTCTTTATGTTAATGCTGTTCAAACTTGTATTTATGGATCATTAATGCAAAGCCTTTATTGTTAAGGTGGGCGCTCTAAATAAATGTTGAAAGTGAGACTGCATTACCAACAGTGGTTCCAGTAAAAAAAAAAAATAAAAAAAAGTGTGCACACGTTTGCAAGGTTTGACAATATGATGCTATGTATAATGCTCCCAGAATGCTCTCTGATTAGATGCAAACATTTCAGTAGCTTGAAAGCAAGATTGATGATTCTTTGCTTTCAAAATAAAATGTTCACAAAAATGCAACTAGGAAACAAAAACGTTTTGCTATCCTAATGTGAAATTTTAGGTACCATTTCTTTGAAGCCTCATTTACTAAACATTTGTTGATTCATGCTAGTATTTTCTAAAAATATTCATAACGCAAAGTTAGTGTAACCAGTTTCAACAAGATTATGGGAAACATGGAAATAAACAAGCATTAGCAAAACCAATAGGCCTCACATTGGTGGCCAGTTTTTTGGTGTTGTCAATGGGTGTCTTGTTTTGACATGGCTTTTGTAAAACTTTTTAGTTGGGAGAGTTCTGGGCCCTCAATATTTGGCAACTGGCCATCTGTTCGTGGCATGTTCTGCTGCAGATTCACATGCTGTGCATTAGTCCGCCGTCTAGTGTTGGGCTCGGAGTGTTACAAGTTGTTTTTGTTCGAAGAAGTCTTTTTTGAGTCACGGGATCGAGTGATTCCTCCTCTTCGGTTCCATTGCGCATGGGCATCGACTCCATTGTTAGATTGTTTTCCCGCAGAGGGTAAAGGAAGGAGTGATAGAGTATATGGGTATAAAGTAAGAGATGTCCATGCAAATGTAGATGTATATACAAATGTGTTAACTTAAACAACCACAGGCTTCCGGGGAGGAGGGAGGGTGCATGTGAATCTGCAGCAGAACTTGCCAAGAACAGATGTACACTGGGTAAGTGACATTTTCCGCTCAATGGCATGTGTAGCTGCAGATACACATTCTGTGCATAGACTACAAAGCAGTTTGTCCTCCCAAAAAATAGCGGTGGCTAGCCTGTAGGAATTGAAGTTGTTTGAAATAATGTTCTTAGAACAGCTTGACCTACTGTGGCTTGTTGTTGTGATAATACATCTACACAGTAGTGTTTAGTGAATGTATGTGGTGTTGACCATGTAGTTGCTTTACATAATTCAGCCATTGGTATATTACCTAAAAATGCCATTGTTGCACTTTTCCTTCGTGTAGAATGTGCTTTGTGAGTAACTAAAAGCTGTCTTTTTGCTTTGATATAGCATGTTTGGATGCATCTTACAATCCATCGTGCTAAACCTTGTTTTGATATAGGATTGCCTGTATGTGGTTTTTGGAAAGCTACAAATAGTTGTTTAGTCTTTCTAAATGGTTTAGTTTTGCCTATATAGTACATTAAAGCTCTTTTGATGTCTAATGTATATAGAGCTCTTTCTGCCACATAATCTGGCTGTGGAAAGAAGACTGGCAGTTGCACTGTTAGATTAATATGAAATGGTGATATAACTTTTGGTAGACATTTTGGATTTGTTCTTAGTACAACTTTATGTTTGTGTACTTGGAAGGAAGGTTCTTAAAGAGTAAAGGCTTATAATTCACTTACTCTTCTTAAATAAGTAATTGCTACTAGGAATGCAACTTTCAATGTTAGAAATTGAATTTGACACAAATGCATTGGCTCAAATGGGGGTCCATAAGTTTTGTAAGCACTATATTTAGATTACAAGATGGGACTGGTGGTGTTCTGGGTGGAATGATGCGTTTCAGGCTTTCCATGAAACCTTTAATGACAGGAACTCTAAATAAAGAGCTATGTTGTATATTTTGTAAATGTGTAGAAATTGACTAGAAATGGAAGGAGTGGGAGAGGGGAAATGCGTACGCAAATATCCCTGACCAATTGATCCATAGAGCATTGCCCTTGGATAGGGGATGTGGGTGTCCGGATGCAAAGTTTTGGCATTTTGTGTTTTCGATTGTTGCGAACAGGTCTATATTTGGTGTTCCCCCACTTATGAAAGTACTTTTGAAGTACTTGAGGATGAATCTCCCATTCGTGTGTTTGTTGGTGATTTCTGCTGAGGATACCTGCCAACTGATTGTCTATCCCTGGGACGTACTGTGCTAATGGATAATTTTAGTTGTGGATTGCCTATTTCCAAATTTTTTGGGCTAGAAGGTACAGTTGGGATGAATGTGACCCTCCCTGTTTGTGGTTGTCATGTTGTCTGAAGAATCTTCTGCGTAAGAAGAGGTTGAAAAGCTCTGAGTGCTAGAAAGACAGCTAATAACTCCAAGTGATTTATGTGTAGCTGTTTCTGTTTGACATCCCATTGTCCTTGAATGTTGTGATTGTTTAGGTGAGCTCCCCAACCAATCATTGATACATCTGTTGTAATTATGGTCTGAGGCGTAGGGTCTTGAAATGACTGCCCCTTGCTTAAATTGGTAGAATTCCACCACTGAAGGGACATATATGTTTGGCGGTCTATCAACACTAGATCTTGGAGTTGACTGTGTGCCTGTGACCATTGTTGTGTACGTCACTGTTGTAAGGGCCACATGTTTAGTCTTGCATGTGGAAAAATTACATGATGCCATCATTCCTAATTTTCATGACAAATCTTACAGTGTATTGTTGATTTGGTTGTATTTGTGGAACTAGATTTTAGAAAGCTTGTATCCTTTGTGTATTTGGATATGCTAGAGCTTGTTGAGTATTTAGTATTGCACCTAAATACGGTTGTATTTGTGCTGGTTGAATGTGTGATTTTTGGTAGTTTATTGAGAAACCTAGTGTGTGTGAGGTTTGTATTACATAACGTGAATGATTTTGGCATTGTATACGACTGCTTGATTTTATTAGCCCATCGTCTAGATATGGAAAGACATGAATATGTTGTCTCCTTAGGTAAGCTGCCACTACTGACAAGCACTTTGTGAATACCCTTGGCGTTATTCCAAAGGGTAACACTTTGAATTAGTAGTGTTTTCCCTGATAGCGTAACAGGGCTTGCCTCATTTTCTTTAAGTACTGCATCTGTGAATGGCCACTGGAAAACGTGGGTAACAGAGTGGCAACTTTCTAAAGTTGTCTTTTACGCGAATGTTACATTAAAATTGATTTGGGCATGAAGTCAGGTGTAATGTAACTATTCATATGATACCTTGAAGTACAATCTTCAGTAGTCTCATTCAGGAGTTAATACAGCTGAGTTGTCAGTGTGTAACCCTGTATTTGCCAATAGGGCTACCAGCCTTTCTACAGTAAATAGTACAATTTGGGGTTGTTACTGTTAGGCCATATGACAATATATCTTCTAATTTTTAATAAACAGCACCCTTCCTTAGGACTTGATAGGCCTTTCTTAGGGATGGTTTATACATATTAAACAGAAAGGTCAGAACTTTGTCATTAATTTAAATGGCAAAGTCGAGTTAGCAGTTTAAAACTGCTCTACCAGCCTGCAGTGGCAGGGTTGGGATACATAGTTTACTATCACACTTGAGACGACACATTGCGTACTATAGTCCATGAAGACACTAACTTACAGTCCCTGAGTGACCGTGGTACCATTTACTAGGGACTTATAAGTGAATTAACTTATTTCAATTTGGTGTAAGCCAATTAAACATACACTTTTGAGGGTCACAGCACTGACACTGAAGGCTGGTTAGTAGCCCTCAGTGCACTCTGAGTTGAAAAATGGTTAGCATTGTTCCATAATTTTGGGAATGATCATGTAAAAGGGGCAATTTCCTTTTTACAGACGAAAGGCATCTAACTTACACCCAGGTAGTTCTTATTATATAAGGGAAAGAACCTGAAAAGGCCATCTGACTTGTCAGAGCCCCAGGTCTGTGCTCCACTGTCCATACCCCGTAGGGAAATGCATCACTTGACCAAATTCGGGGTTCTCGCCTCTCATCTGCATAAGCAACATGAAAGGTCCATGGTCAATTTGAACTCTTAAGTGAGTCTCAAACAAATAGGGTCTTTTCTTCAGGGACCAAACCACAGCAAACAGTTTCCTCTCGATGGCACTCAAACACTTCTCTCTTGGGAGACGTCACCTACTAATAAAGGCAACAGGTTGATCTTAGCCCTCATCGTTTACCTGTTCCAGCACTGCTCGTGTTCATAAGCATCTGTCTTGGCAAACCTGTAACTGAAATCAGCGTCCTATTTTTACAGGTGCTGAGCACTAAGCTTTCATGAGGGTGTCAAAGGTTTTTTGATACGTCTCAGTCTAGATAACATTTCTGGGTTGCTTCTTGGAAGAGAGTTATGTCAATGATGCCAAGATGGTACCACAACCTTTAACAAACCTCCTATAGTACCAGTCAGGCCTAAAAAGGCTCTGACCAGGTTCTGTGTCTTAGGTGCCTCCCAGGACAGGATTGTATGGATCTTGGGATGGAGAGTTCCTACATGGCCTTCACCTACTTGGTGGCCAAGCACACAAACAAGTCCTGTCCTTTTCTGGCACTAACTTGCCTTGATAGCCAGTCCTGCCAGAAGTGTTTCCCTCTGGTGGGCCATGTGTTCCTCACACTGCACTGAAACTTTCCAAACCTAAAAGAAGAACTCTGTTCACCAACCTTTGGAAGGTGGCGGGTGGATTTTCAACCCAAAGGGCTACACTGTGAATGTAAAGTGGCTTTCAGGAGTTGAAAAGGTTGATCTCTTTTTACCTCCTTGGGTGAGGGCTATCTGCCAGTAACCTGAAGTCAAATAAAATGTACTTAGGTACTTGGAAGCCCTTAACTTGTATATGAGCTCATCAGCTCTGCATATGGGGTGAGCATCAGCAACCTCACTTGTAATGCTAGCTTTGACCTAAAGCAACAACCTATACATCTTACTTTTAAAAGATAAGCTGTCACCTGTGTCCACTACATGAGTACACAAAGTTGTCAGACCTGCAGTCCACAAAAACTGACTACCAGACTGTTGCAGGTGTCTAATATTATTGCTGCTTGTCTGTTAATGTGTAGGAGAGGACTCCTCAATCCACTGAACCATCATTGGAATTACTTGACAGTAGGTCAAGGAGAGGTTCACTTTTCCCTTCTTCCTCTCCATCAGTCACCATGGGTATAGTCACGACCGCTCTGTCATGGTTGAGTCTCAGCCTGTTGACAAGGATAACCCTGTTTTTTCAGGGTACCTATTTACACCAGGTAGGTGACTTCCCCTTTCTTTTCCCAAATGGGATAGGTCCCAGTCCACTTGTCATGGATGGTACTAGTAGCTACAGGCTTTAAAACCCACACTAACTACCCTGGTTGGTACTCTACAATTAAGGACTTCTGTTCATATCAGTGCTTCACAAGCTCTGGGCCGGCCTCCAAATGTTTGTTTGCCTTCTTCATGTACCACAAAAGGATGATGGACAGAGTGTTGAAACATTTCAAACACTCACACCCAGTCACAGATCTGGGTTTAATCCATTGTTCTTTTGCTCACCATGTCACCCCAGTTTGACCAAGCCATATGCAAATCAGTCTTGACCCTGCTCCCCATGGGGACAACCCAGCCCAAACTGCCAGGCTAGATCCTCTCTGGAACGGAAACAAGCATCCTGAGACTGGTTTTGGAGTATCCCCCCTCATCAGCCAGGCTAGCTTGAATCCAGTGGCACACTGAGCAAGGGACCCACGTCCGAGCATTCCCTGGCAACAGAAGTATTGGGAAAAGTGAACTGACTGGTCTGGTTTTACATTTTTCTGTTCAGTTTCAAGGTTGACAGTAGTTTGATGCATTTAGTTAGGCCTGTTGTGTTTGTAGTCACAGTGGGTTTTCATCTCACTTTAAATTTCTTTGTTAAAACAAATGTGATAGCATTAAGTGCCTATCTGGTGGTGTGTGTGGACTGGTGCCTGCCTGGTGGTGTGTGTGTGTGTGCTGGAGCCTGGCTGGCTGTGTGTGTGGACTGGTGCTTGGCTGGTGGTATGCATAGACGGCGCTTGGCTGGCGCTGGGGCTGGCTGTGCCTGGACTGGCGCTCAGCTGGCAGTGTGCCTGGACTGGCTCTTCACTGGTAGTGTGTGTGAGATGGAATTTGGCTGGCAGTGTGTGTAATGACTTGCTGGTGGTCACAACACACATTGCCAGCCAAACGCCAGACCACACACTCAGTCAGCTGCCAGTCGGTGTGATTGCTCTGTTAGTCCTTTGGGCATATGAAACTGATGGGCTTTTGAGTGGCGGTGTATGTTGATGTGAGTGTTGCAATGTGCTGGTCCCACGGGTGGCAGTGTGAATGGTTTTGTGTGTGTTACACATGAAAGGTGTGTGAATGGCCTGTAAAGCGGTTGGTGCCTTGTCGTGGCTTTACAGCTCACAAACTGTGAGTCAATGGTTTAGTTTTTTGAACTTTCAATTATTAACCGTATTTCATTTTTGTGAAATCTCGTTAATTTAATTTTCATTTATAACCTTTCACTCACCCTCGTGCCACATCCAACCAGTATGAGTGTACTTGAGGAACAGACAGCTGTGTAGTAATACTTGTCTTTTCTGTACTTCTCTGCCATGGTGTACATTGTCTCCAGGGAAAATATACAAACTCTAGATATATCTGTAAACTAGACACCAGGGGGACTCCAGGGTGGGTCATGCAGATCTCTCAAAGTACTGGAATCTGCTGGCAGTCTCAAGCTTCCAGCAACCCAGAGTTCCCACAAATCTTGTGATAAAAATGGTACCTCACCTGTGTGGGTGGGCCTAGGGCCTGCAAAACTGTGGGGTCCAAGATGCAATGTGGTAACAACAAGAGGGGTAGCTGCAGTTTTTAGGCTTGGGTTCAGCGACCACGCAGGAAAACTTACTAAACCCAGGCATTTCTGAAGACTAGACACCCAGGAGAGCAGAGGGTGGTGTGCCTCATTGATGCCATCAGGTTTTCTTGCCCACAGTGCCCTGCAAACCTCAGAATTTGACCACAATCACATAGTGATTCCCTGCTTGTCCCAATAAAAATGCTGCCCACTTGTCCTATTAATAATGCCACCCCACTTGTGTGGCTGGGCACAGTACCAGCGACAGGAAAGGATCAAACTCACATCAACTGGAGTCCTCGCAAGGGGACCCTAATTGACCTAGATTTGATTTGTTCTGTCATAGGCTCTACATCCAGCCAAACAAGTGAGGCACCATTTTTATCAGAAGACTCGGGGGAACACTGGGTGAAAGGAGGCTTGTGGCTCCTGGCCGCTTACAAATCTTTCGATCACAGAAATTCAAGGATATGTTTTTTTATTTTTTTTAGTAAAACATTTGGTCTTTGCAAAGGATTCTGGGTAACAACCTTTTGAGAGCCACGCAAGTCACCTCATCCTGTATTCCCCTAGGTGTCTAGTTTTAAAAAAATGTACAGGTGTGCTAGGTTTCCTTAAGAGCTGACTGAGCTAGGGCCCAAAATCCACAGCTAGGCACATTGCAAAGAAGAGTCATTTTTCAGTGGAAAAATGTGATGTGTCCACGTTGTGTTTTGAGCAGTTTCCTGTCCCAGGAACTAAAGCTACCCACACAAGTGAGATACCATTTGTATCAGAAGACTTGGGGGAACATTGGGTGTAAGAAAGTTTGTGGGTTCCCTTAGATTCCAGAACTTCTCATCACAGAAATGTGAGGATTTAAAAAGAAAAAAAAAAATTAAGTTTGACGTTTGCAAGGGATTCTGGATATAAAACATAGTGGGAGCCACACCAATCACCCCATCCTGGATTCCCCTAGGAGTCTAGTTTTCAATAAGGTACAGGGAAGCGCGCTGCTGCCGGGGACTTTGATTGAAGGGCAGGAGCCCTTTAAATTACTTTCGCGCTCCCGCCGTCGCGGGAAGCGCGCTGCTGCCGGGGACTTTGATTGAAGGGCAGGAGCCCTTTAAATTACTTTCGCGCTCCCGCCGTCGCGGGAAGCGCGCTGCTGCCGGGGACTTTGATTGAAGGGCAGGAGCCCTTTAAATTACTTTCGCGCTCCCGCCGTTGCGGGACGCGCGCGGGCGGCACCCGGGCGAAGCTCGGGCCAAGGGCGGGCCCGTCCTTCGCCCGTCATCAACCGGAAGAGGCCGGGCTGCCCCCCCCCCCCCCCCCCTAACGTCTACTCCTTCCACCTGTGGTAATTCCATCTGGGAGCTGTGTCAGATACTACGTGAGTTTGTTATTAAATATGGGGAAAAGAAAGACTAATGTTCAGAAGGGGGAAGCCGGGTCCAGCTCCCTTCAGTCCTCCATTACTAGTTATTTATCTTCTGTGATGGGGGCCATTGAATCTGAACTTGAACATGTAGAAGAAAGGATTGGGGCTGTTCAAAGTACTGTTCAACACCCCCCCTTGGAACCTATCGTTCACATTTCCACCTTTCCAAGAACTGGTCCTTTATCACTGATTTCGCCCCTGAATACCAGTCAGTTGGGCGTCGATATACTCCCCACTACCGACCGAATCAATTCTTCTCCCCTTTTAGCTACTCCTCCTCTCGAAAGCTCTTGCTCACAGGCCGATTCTCCTCCTTTGAAGAAGAGGAGAGCCGGGAAAAAGCCCAAAAACACAAAAAAGGCCCTGGGCTCCAAAAAGAAACTACCTACCTTCCCGGCCCAAAGTGACCAACCCCCAATTTCCCTGGTCTCCTTCCCCGAATGCCCTCTGAGTAAGGATGCTTCTGAAGATTGTTCTACTTTTATTGACCAGACACTCAAATCCTTTTGCGCAACTCCAGAGGCAAAAATTACCACTCTGATCGCTAGGAAGCTTGATTGCTTTTGTAATGACATGACCAGGTTTTTATCTAGTTTTTTAAAACCAGGTCCTTTATGTACGGGAATACATCATAGCCCTGAACCAGCCCACCAATTCACTCCTCCCTCTACTTTGGTACCCCAAGGTGTAAGTAATTCTTCGCTTGATCCACAAGCCGTCTCTGGTCAAGGAACTCATGTTGACAACCCTGTATTAGGGCCGACAAGGGAAGTTTTTTCCTCTAGGACACACGACAAAGGTCCAAATAAACTTACTAACCATGCAGACTTTTTACATTTATCACCTGCCTGCAATCCGTACGTTCTGGTTCTCCTCCCCTGGAGTGCTCCAAACAAGAAGATACCCACTCCCTAATTAGAAAAGCTGGTCACTGGTTGAACTCCAATTTCAAACCTAATTGTTTTTATAATGATAAGATTCTCATGGCCCGAAGAGTGAGGAGGGTAGGATATTCCAAGGTATTGGAGGAGGGAGACTATGTCGTTTTAAATTTTGCTAATCCTCGTTCAGTAGACCTTTTTTTGACCAATTTGGGCCACTGTAATATGTCAACTAACAGGATTCAAATACATCCCGTGTCATTTTTACGACCCTGTGCTCCTACCAAACCGCACTGTCACTAATTCAAGTATTTATAGACCAGACCCAGAAAGGCTTCAATTACAGGTTACTGTACCCTCTAGCAACCGGTTCTCGACTCTTAGTCGCCTTGACGAGAACGATTGACTATCGGTGATCCACCCCTGTTCTTCTAACAGGGAGAGACCGAAGGCTGGGAACGTCGACGTGGAATGTACCTGGGACACAGGAAAGCCTGAATTGGATCTGAAAGTTCCTATAAATACTAAAGTTCTAATGTCATGTCCTGTGTCTAGACCATTAACTGCTTAGCTGGAACATAGCAGGGCTGCGATCCAAATCTGACAATTCGGACTGGAAGAGCTTTATTTCCTCCTACGATATAATTTGTCTACAGGAGACCTGGCCCAAAGATACGTTCCTTCTGAACGGTTTCACTTCTCTTTGTCAGCCAGCACTAACCTCTCAAATGGGGAGAGCTAGTGGCAGCCTTTTAGTTCTTGTCTCCGTACATCTTCCGCTTTTAAATGTGTCTTTAATCTGGTCTTCTCTTTATTTTATGGTTGTCTTGGTCTCTATTAGTGGCCTAAAGGATATCCTAATTTTAAATTTTTATAATAACATCCCTCGGGGCATCCTTATGGGTCATCTGGAAGAGGTATCGGACTTCATAGATTCTTCACATGTTTTGCAGAATAGTGATCTAATTATCATCTGGGTGGGCGATTTCAATACTCCTCTGTGCAGCAAAGAACACATGGACCTGTGTGCCTTTCCCGCCGAGGGCAGAGAGTCAGTAATTCATTTTAACCATACATCTGAAGGAGATGCCTTAAACCTTTTTACTTCTAAATTTGATCTGGTTCATGTCACCGAGAAATTGGCCCCCGACGCCTGTAATACACCAACCTTTACAGGGAATTTGAGGGGGAGCACTATCGACTTCATACTTATCAGCTCCTCTGATTTTTATGTAATTCAAGAATTTAAGATTACGCCTCATTGTGCGAGCGATCATAGCCCCCTTAGCATTATATTGGACCTAAACATTTTCCAGGCACCCAAGAATAAAAGCTTGAGCGCTGCTACTGTTTATAATCCAAATTGTGGCATACGTCTAAAATGGGACAAAATAGATCCAAAAAATTTTAACCAGGAAATTGTAAGAAGTAGGTCTGACTCGATTTATATGTGTCTGTCCCAGCAGTTAGATTCTGACCGCATAGTGCGTGAATTTGAATCTTTAAGCATTGACATCTCACGCGCCCTGGCGGCGGACAGGCCCGCGAAGGGGGCGGTGGCCCACAGATGGTTCGATTCTGCGTGCTCATCTGCCCATAAAAAACTCAAAGATGCACTTAAAGCAGTTCCTCTCTCCCGTCAACTAGTTAAAATAGCAAGAGCCGATTATAAGGCTGCCATCGACAAACGGAAATCAGAAATTAGGTCTAGGGCCTGGGGCAAACTTTTGGCTGCATCTGAGCAGAAGGATACTTCTAAATTCTGGAAAGTGATAAATCACTCTTACTTTTCTGGTAACCACTCTTTGGCCAATGAATGTCTTATTGCTGAGGAAGTCTGGTTAACTCATTTTAGGAAAGTTTTCTGTTCAGAAACTTATGAGAATTTGCATGTAAATCCTTCTGCACCTTTTATTTTAGACTCCAAAACTAAGGCCCCAAACATTATTTTTGACCTCTATGAGGTCAAAAATGCCATTGATAGATCAAGGCAGGGAAAAGCTCCTGGCCGCGATGGGGTTCCCGCTGATCTTTTTAAATCAGAAATTGATCTTTGGGGTCCGTTAGTTACCAATGTGTTGAATAGTATGGTAAATAGTAACGTGCCCCTCTCATGAAAATCGGCTATTATTGTTCCTATCTTCAAAAAAGGAAATAGACAAGATCCTTCTTGTTACAGACCAATTTCTCTTATCGATTCGACGGCAAAGATTTTAGGTAGTGTGATCCTGTCCCGTTTAGAAGATTGGGTGTCCGAGGCCCAGATTTTATCTCCTATTCAATTTGGTTTCAGACCTGGTGTAGGCACAGTTGAGCAAGTCTTAAACTTGCAGCTGATACTCAGCAAATACGTGACAATCAAAAAAGAGTCGATTCACATGGCTTTCATTGATCTAACCAGTGCCTTCGATATGGTTAATAGGTCAAAGTTATGGCAAATTTTGGAAGCCTTAGGCTGCGATCCGCCTCTATTGGAGCTTATTAAACGCCTACACACAGACCTAACGATTTCTGTTCAGGCCGGCTCACATGGGCAGAGAACCTCCCCCATCCCGTCAACTAGGGGTGTAAGGCAGGGATGTATCTTAGCCCCTTTTCTTTTTCTGATTTACATCATTTACATCATACATTAATGGGCTCTATGATTCACTGTTAAAACATGCAAAGGATATACCGAAGATGGGCCAGAGACAACTTCCAGTTTTATTATATGCTGACGATGCAGTTTTAATTGCTCGTACTGCAAACGGTTTACAGGGACTACTGGATGTATTTTATGATTTTATGTTGAACCTTGATCTGAAAGTAAATTACCCCAAGACTTTCATTATGACTTGTGGCCCACGCAATACAAAGTCTAAACAATTTACTATGGGAGGGCACACCCTTATTAAGGTCAAAGAATTTTGTTATCTAGGCATGTACATGACTTCTTCCTTGTCCTGGAAGACACACATTAATTTTAAGCTCCAACAGTTGATAAGGAACAACGAAGCAATTTTTCGCTTTTCAAATAAATTAGGTCACAGACCCCCTGCACAGTTGAAAACTCTTTACAATTCCAAATGCACTGCATCAGTCCTTTATGGGGCAGGCGTCTGGGGCTATAATAAAATACCGTCTCTTCAGAGTGTTGAAAATAAATTCCTGCGCAGATTATTGTTGGTTCCAAAATGCACCGCAAATATAATCTGCCATGAAGAACTTGGTCAGTGCTTTTTGGAGGACAGGGTCTTTATGGCCCCCCTACTGCTCTGGATCAGATGTTGGTCAAACCCTATGGCAAGTTTGGTCCAAGACTGTATCTCTGATTGTCTACAATTGGAAAATTTAAATAGGATTCCCTGGCTTATGTTTCTGCAAAACTCTTTTGAGAACCTAGGGCTTAGATACATGTTTGATGATCCTCATTTGTTAACCACAAACTCTAGGTCTGTCTTGAAGTCTACTTACTCCAAGCACATATCAGAGCAGAGATTTTATAGTTCCCTGAAATTGAAATCTTTTGATTCCTACTCTCGGATTGTGACTGTTCCATCCTTGAACCCTATTTGACTTGGTTTTCAAGTTTTAGAACAATTTCCTTTTTAACACTTTTTAGACTTAATCTAATTCATTTTAAGGTAGCTTTCCCCGAACCATGTTTCTGGAAAAAGGACTTACCACTTTGTCCCTGTGACTTCAAATCAACTCAGAGCACTTTGCACTTTTTTCTTTTTTGCCCTTTATACGCTGCTCCTAGAGGGGCCTTTATTTTACCCACGTTACGCCTTCTTAGACCCATTCATTTTAAGGAAGCCCTACTATATCTTCAGAGATTGCCTGATATTCAAATTTGTCATTATGTATTAGACTTCGTCACAGCTTCTTTAAGTATTAGGAAAAGGCCTACTCCTTTTTAAAATTTTATGTACGTATAGTATATCATTTTAAAGCTAATATTTGTACTTTTCTGACTTTGTGATTTTTAATCATGTCTTGTATATTTATCTATGTATGCCAAGGGGTTTCAGAATGGATGCTCATATGGTGTTTTCAGCAATGGTTTTAAGTTTTATTTTTTACTATTTATAGATCGGTAAATGTGTCTTGGTTTGTACTTTTATGGCAATTGCCGAATAAAGTTATTTGACTGACTGACTGACAATAAGGTACAGATATGTTAGGTTTCCCTAGGTGCCGACTGAGCTAGGGCCCAAAATCCACAGCTAGGCATATTGCAAAAAGGGTCCCTTCTCAGTGGAAATGATGTGTCCACATTGCGTTTTGGGCTGTTGCCTGTTGTGGGCACTAAGCCTACCTACACAAGTAGAATACCATTTTTATCGGGAGACTTACAGGAACAAAGAATAGTAGAACAAGTGTTAATAGCTAATGTATTTTTCTGCATTTGTGTCTTCTAAATGAAAGACAGTGTGCAAGAAAGAACTCCTTTTGAGAAATGCCCTCTAATTCACATGCTAGGATGGGTACCAACAAGTTGAGATCAGCAAATTTATATTTTATCATATGAATTGCTCTATACCCGGTAAACAATAAAACACCATTTCAAGGTGCAGCTCAGTTATTGGCTCTGGGTACCTCGAGTTCTTGGAAAACCTTCAAACCCTATATATTTCCACAACCAGAAGGGTCAAGCAGATGTAATGGTATATTGCTCTTGTAAATTGGCCGTTGTGATGAGACGTTACAAATGAAAACAATCATAAATGGACCTTTTTTCCCTCTAATTTTTTTATTTTTATTTCAACACTTAGTTTCTTTAGGAACACCCTTATGGATCTACAGAAATGACCCCTTGCTGATTTAAGAATTTTTGTCTGGTTTTCAGAAATGTACAGCATTCCGGGATTTACCATGGGTTTCACACTTGTTTCCACCACTAACTGTAAGGAGTTTGAAAGCATGAAAAATAGGAAAAATTGGCTATCTCCCAGTAAAATGCCAAAACGGTGGTTAAAAAATTTGGTTTTCTGAATCAAGTTTGCCTGTTTCTGAAAGATGGTGATTTTTAGCAATGCAAACCTTTTGTTGATGTCATTTGCAAGACAAAACAGACACACTCTTCTGCAGCACTTCTTTCTCCATTTGTACCAACAAAATTAAAAAAAAAAATAATCTAGCTATATTTTGGCTACTTTCTTGGTCCCTTTCAGGGAAATCCACAAATCATGGTTACCTTTAAAATCCATATATGTTGAAAGATGCAAATTTGGCATGGATACCTTATGTGTACAAAAAGTTATGGAGGCCTTAGCTCAAACTACCCTAAATTGTCAAAAAAGGCCTATCACTTGAGGGGGAGAGGATAGCAGCAACAGGATTAAGCTGCAAAAGGATTAATCTGCACTACACTGTTTGCAAATAGTGAAGCTCTCATGAGGAATACTCCACAGACTATTAGAATGATTCCACTAAGAACAGTGTGCATACTACTCAATAGCTGTCAGAAAAGACACTATTTGCTCAAATTAACCAAGCTTTGAAGGAGCTAAAGATTGTACTACATGCACCCTTCATACAGCGGTGAAAACTTTACAGGTAGTCCATCTGCTGAAGCAAAACAAGCACACATACATAGCTTAGTACCTGGTGCACACAGTCATTTATGTTAAGTAGAAAATGTCATGCTGACACTATTCTCTTTAAAAACTCAAGGGATGCTTATAAAAGTAAATATCTACCACATAGAATCTTTCTTCTGTTGAAAATGTTTTCTGTAGAACCAAGAAAGTTGTGTGGAACATAATGAACATGTGTCAATTGTCACCTGCACACAGAATTACTACAATTATAACGTCTTCAGTACCTCTAAACAGCTAAGGTGCATTAGGAGCACATGCACTTTGTATACACTTACACGCATTCACTAGTCCCAAGGTGACAAAATTAGACAGAAAAGTGATATTGTAGTTACCCAACCGTATGTAAACTATAAAACAAACTAACACTCATTAGACGATGTCATCAGTGATGCCATCAATGATGTAATTTGAGATGTGATCAGTGATGTCAATTCATGTTTTGAGCAGTCATAAAGAGTGCATGGCAGGGTGCAAGTTATAGTTAGTGCTGCTAACTATAACTGCTGAATTTCAGTTTTTTTTTTTTTTTTACTTCAAAACTTTAATGTGGTTACTGAGAAATAATTCACCTAACTACAACATTACTTTAACCTTTGATATATGCAGTGAATTTCTATGTTTTAGAATTGATTTGTTTCAATCATACCTAACGATATAACAATAACATTACTTTTAACCTTTTTTCAATTAAAATGTGTGTGTGTGTATGTGTATATATATATATATATATATATATATGGAAAATGTCACTTACCCAGTGTACATCTGTTCGGTCCTGCCATCTAGTGTTGGGCTCGGAGTATTTCAAGTTGTTTTTCTTCGAAGAAGTCTTTTCGAGTCACAGGACCGAGTGACTCCTCCTTTTCGGCTCCATTGCGCATGGGCATCAACTCCATCTTAGATTGTTTTCCATCGGAAGGTAAGGTAGGAGTGATAGAGTGTAAATAGAGAGATGTCCATGCAATGGAATAGATATGTATCTACAAAGTTTAAATAAAGGAATGTTTATATACATATGTACACATTTTTAATATAACTTAAACAGCTACAGGCTCCCGGGGAGGAGGGCGGGCGCATGTGAATCAGCAGCGGAACATGCCACGAACAGATGTACACTGGGTAAGTGACATTTTCTGTTCAGTGGCATGTGTAGCTGCAGATACACATGCTATGCATAGACTACAAAGCAGTAATCCTCCCTTAAGCGGTGGTCAGCCTGTAGGAGTTGAAGTCATCTGAAATAATGTTCTAAGCACAGCCTGTCCTACTGTGGCTTGTTGTGTTGCTAACACATCTACACAGTAATGCTTGGTGAAAGTATGAGGTGTAGACCAAGTGGCTGCCTTACAAATTTCTGTCATTGGTATGTTTCCCAGAAAGGCCATTGTTGCTCCCTTCTTCCTAGTGGAATCTGCCTTTGGCATAATGAGCAGCTGTCTTTTAGCTTTAATGTAACAAGTTTGTATACATTTCACTATCCATCTGGCTATGCCTTGTTTGGATATAGGGTTACGAGTGTGGGGTTTCTGGAATGTGACGAACAACTGTTTAGTTTTACGAAATTATTTTGTTCTGTTGATGTAATACATTAGAGCTCTTTAATATCTAAAGAATGCAGTGCTCTTTCTGCCACTGAGTCTGGCTGTGGGAAGAAGACTGGAAGCTCCACTGTTTGGTTTAAATGAAACGGTGAGATGACTTTTGGTAGAAAGTTAGGGTTTGTGAGGAGTACAACTTTATGTTTGCGTACTTGTATAAAGGGTTCTTCAATAGTGAATCCCTGTATTTCACTAACCCTTCGTAATGAAGTGATTGCCACTAGAAACGCTACTTTCCAAGTTAAGAATTGGATTTGACAGGAGTGCATGGCTTCAAATGGTGGACCCATGAGTCGTGTAAGTACAGTGTTAAGATTCCACGAGGGTACTGGTGGAGTTCTTGGTGGTATGTTTCGTTTTAGGCCCTCCGTGAAGGCTTTAGTGACTGGTATCCTAAATAGGGATTTTGTCTGTTTATTTAGCAAATAAGCCGAAATTGCTGTGAGGTGTATTTTGACGGATGAAAAAGCAAAATTTGCTTTTTGTAGGTGGAGTAAATAACCGACGATGTCTTGTATAGACGCATCCAAAGGTGTTATATGTTTTGCTTGGCAATAGAAAACAAATCTTTTCCATTTGTTAGCATAACACTGCCTGGTGGTAGGTTTTCTTGCCTGTTTAAAGACTTCCACACACTCTGATGGAAGATTAAAATAGCCAAACTCTAAGATTTCAGGAGCCTGATTGCTAGATTGAGCATCGCTGGATTGGGGTGTCTGATCTGCTGTTTGTGTTGCGTCAGCAGATCTGGCCTGTTTGGGAGTTTGACGTGTGGTACTATTGACAGGTCCAACAGTGTGGTGTACCATAGTTGGCGTGCCCACGTTGGTGCTATAAGTATTAGTTTGAGTTTGTTTTCACGTAGTTTGTTGGCCAAAAACGTAATGAGTGGGAGAGGGGGGAAAAGCGGAAGCAAATATCCCTGACCAGTTGATCCATAGAGCATTGCCCTTGGACAGAGGGTGTGGGTACCTGGACGCAAAGTTTCGGCATTTTGCGTTGTGGTTTGTGGCGAACAGATCTATGTCTGGTGTCCCCCACTGACAAAAGTATTGGTGGAGTATCTGGGCGTGAATTTCCCACTTGTGAGTTTGCTGGTGATCTCGACTGAGGTTGTCGGCCAACTGATTGTGAATCCCTGGAATGTATTGAGCAATCAGTTGGATGTTGTTGTGAATTGCCAAATTTTTCGTGCTATGAGGCAAAGTTGTGATGAGTGGGTTCCCCCCTGTTTGTTTAAGTAGTACATTGTTGTCATGTTGTCTGTTCTGACAAGAATGTGCTTGTGAGCCAGAAGAGGTTGAAAGGCTCTTAGTGCTAGAGAGACTGCGAGCAGTTCTAAGTGATTTATGTGTAGCTGTTTCTGCTTGCTGTCCCATTGTCCCTGAATATTGTGATTGTTGAGGTGAGCTCCCCACCCAATCATCAATGCATCTGTTGTGAGAATGGAGTGAGGCACAGGGTCTTGAAAAGGCCTCCCTTTGTTTAAATTTGTGGGATTCCACCCACTGAAGCGAATGGTGTGTTTGGTGGTCTATCAACACTAGATCTTGGAGATGACCCTGAGCCGGTGGCCATTGTTTTGCAAGGCACTGTTGTAAGGGCTGCATGTGTAACCGCGTTTGGGACGATCGCGATGCATGATGCCATGATGCCTAGGAGTTTCATGACAAAACGTACAGTATAGTGCTGATTTGGCTGTATTTTTGGCAACATGGTGTGAAACGATTGCACTCTTTGTGGGCTTGGACTTGCAAGCCCCTGTTGAGTGTTGAGCGTAGCTCACAAGTATTGCTGAATTTGCAGTGGTTGCAGGTGTGATTTTTGATAATTTATCGAAAGCCCTAGTGTGTGTAGCATATTTATTACATAACGTGTGTGATGTTGACACTGTTTTTGAGTGTTGGCTTTTATTAGCCAATCGTCGAGATATGGTAATACATGCATATGTTGTCTCCTTATGTATGCTGCTACTACGGCAAGGCATTTTGTAAAGACTCTGGGGGCCGTTGTTATCTCGAAGGGTAATACCTTGATCTAGTAATGTTTTCCTTGAATAACAAACCTGAGGTATTTTCTGTGAGCTGGATGGATGGGTATGTGAAAATATGCGTCTTTTAAATCCAGTGTTGACATGTATTCCCCCTGTTGCAGCAATGGGACTACATCTTGTAGTGTCACCATGTGGAAGTGTTCTGAGCAAATGTAGAGGTTGAGAGTCCTGAGATCTAATATTGGTCTTAGTGTTCTGTCTTTCTTGGGAATAAGGAAGTATAGGGAGTAAATCCCTGTTCCTTTTTGATGATGAGGCACTAGTTCTATGGCTTGTTTCATCAATAGTGCCTGCACTTCTGTTTGTAACATTGCAAGATGTTGCGATGAAAGTTTGTGCACTTTTGGGGGAAATGTCTTGAGGAAATTGTGTGAATTCTATGCAGTAACCATGTTGGATAATGGATAGTACCCCATGTGTCTGTTGTGATGTTTAACCTTTGCTCGTGGAACATTTTCTGTCTTCCTCCCACAGGGGAAGTGTGTTGAGGGAAGGTGATGACAAAGTCACTGTTAATTGTTTGTGGCTTGCTTTGAGGATTGGAATTTCCCCCTAGATTTTGGAAATTGTCCTCTGTAGGATCCCCGAAATCCCCCTCTTTGATATTGTGTTTGGTATGAGGGCTTGGATTGTGAGGTGGATGGCTCGGCGGGCTGGGGCCTGAAGCCTCCCCTATATATCGAGGCTTCCGAAATGTGCCTCTGTATTGGGATGAATAAAGCGCTCCCATCGCTTTAGCAGTGTCGGCATCTTTTTTCATTTTATCTATGGCTGTGTCCACCTGTGTGCCGAATAATTGCTGTTAGTTAAAGGGCATGTTGAGGACAGCCTGTTTGATCTCAGGTTTAAAACCTGATGACCTGAGCCATGCATGCCGCCTAATGATGTCTGCCGTATTTATTGTCCTTGTGGCTGTATCTGCGGAGTCTAATGCAGATCTTATCTGATTGTTTGTTATCGCCTGTCCCTCCTCTACTACCGGCTGAGCTCTCTTTTGGTGTTCTTTGGGGAGATGTTGGATAATGTCCTTCATCTCATCCCAATGAGCCCTATTGTATCTAGCGAGTAGGGCCTGTGAGTTAGCTATGAGCCACTGATTGGCTGCTTGCGACGCCACCCTTTTTCCTGCCGCATCAAATCTTTTACTTTCCTTATCTGGAGGGGGTGCATCTCCAGAGGACTGCGAGTTAGCTCTTTTCCTCGCTGCGCTGACCACTAACTAATCTGGGGGCAGTTGTTGCGGGTCTGAGGGTGGTGGTTTGTACTTTTTCTCCACCCTTGGGGTTATAGCTCTTCCCTTAACCGGCTCCTGGAATATCTGTTGGGCATGTTTGAGCATACCGGGGAGCATGGGTAGGCTTTGGTACCTGGCGTGTGTTGAGGACAATGTATTGAATAAAAAGTCGTCCTCTAGTGGTTCCATATGCATGCTAACATTGTGGAAAGCTGCTGCTCTAGCCAAAACTTGTGTGTAGGAGGTGCTAATCTCAGGCGGAGAGGGTTTAGATGGATAACACTCTGGGCTGTTGTCTGACACAGGGTCATAATAAAGATCCCATGGATCTGTGTCTTGTTGTGACTGCATAGTGTGTGTAGGAGACTGTGTAGTGGGTGTAATAGGTGGAGAGACAGTTTGTTGAGGAGAATGAGGAGGAGACTGGTGAGGAGAAAATTGGCGAGGCTGAGATTTCTCTCTTGGCACTTTAGCTGTTGGCTGATCAGTGCCTAAACGTCCATGGAAGATCAGTTTTCTTTTAATTTTGAGAGGAGGAGCTGTGAGGATCTTGCCAGTGTCCTTGTGGATCTATATCCTGGCTTGCCTGTCATCGAATTCCTCCATTTGCTGTAGCTCTTCCTCAAATCTATGGCTTTCTTTAAGCTGTTTCAAAAGTCCATGCTCCTCTGTGTAGGACTGTCTTTTCGGCTCCGAAGCTGGTTTCTTCTGTACCGAAAGGCCCAGGTTGGTAGTTGGCCTTGGTTCTGAAAATGACTTTCAGGGTCTCGACTCGATTGGTCGGTGCTGTATGGTTTCGGAGCCTGTGTTTCGACTCGAGTCCGAAGACTTTGAAGCGGGTGTGGCCTTTTTCAGTGCCGAAGGTGTTACTTGGCCACCGGTTGATTTTTTATGGGTGGAGCCATGGCCTTCCGGCAGTAACGTCCCCGAGGCCTTTTGTTTGGTCTTGGTCTGGGTCGGGGCAAGCGTACTTACATGCTGGCCCGCTGTCGGTCGACGTCGGATTCCTCCGAATCGGAACCTTGAACGGAGATGGCAGAGTGGATCATCTCCTCTTCTTCCGCGTCGAGGCGTTTGGTGCTCTTGGACGCCATCTGTTGCCTTCTCACCCTTCGGTCTTGCAAGGTCTTTTTGGAACTGAAGGCTCTGCAGGCCTCACAATTATCCTCTCAGTGATCTGGAGACAAACACAGATTACAGACCCGATGTTGATCTGTGTAGGGATACTTGGTGTGGCACTGGGGGCAGAATCTGAACGGGGTCCGGTCCATGAGGCTTCGACACTTCTTGCGGTCGGGCCGACCAGGCCCAAGTTGGGCGCGGATGCCCCGAAGGGCAACCGAAGATGTGTGTCCGCCGGTACCGAGGTGTCGATGCAAGATGGTGCGCGATCGAAAACAATACAGACGAATTTCGATGAATTATAAGTTTTTCCGACTCAAACAACCGGAGTGAAGAGGAACACGTCCGAACCGGATGGCGGAAAAAAACAATCTAAGATGGAGTCGATGCCCATGCACAATGGAGCCGAAAAGGAAGAGTCATTCGGTCCTGTGACTCGAAAAGACTTCTTCGAAAAAAAAAAAACTTGTAACACTCCGATCCCAACACTAGATGGCAGGACCTGTGCATAGCATGTGTATCTGCAGCTACACATGCCAACAAATATATATATATATGGAAATTGGCACTTTCCCAGTGTACATCTGTTTGTGGCATGTAGTGCTGCAGATTCACATGCTATGCATTATTCCGCTATCTAGCGTTAGGCTCGGAGTGTTACAAGGTGTTTTTCTTCAAAGAAGTCTTTTCGGAGTCACAGGATAGTGATTTGTTTTTCCGCAAAAGGGTGTAGGAAGGAGTGACAGAGTGCAACAATATAAATGTTGTATAGATATAGTAAGTAAGAATAGATGTCCATGCAAATGTAAATGTATAAACATATGTACAGTAGAGAAGAACTGCAATGACTACAGGCTTCCGGGGAGGAGGGAGGGTGCATGTAAATCTGCAGCACTACATGCCACGAACAGATGTACACTGGGTAAGTTACATTTTCCGTTCAATGGCATGTGTAGCTGCAGATACACATGCTATGCATAGACTACAAAGCAGTTACTCTCCCCAAAAAATGCGGTGGCTAGCCTGTAGGAGTTGGAGTTGGAGTTGTTTGAAATAATGTTCTTAAGAGAGCTTGACCTACATTGGCCTGTTGCTTTGAAAATACATCTACACAATAATGCTTTGTAAATGTATGTGGTGTAGACTATGTGGCAGCTTTACATATGTCTGCCATTGGCATGTTTCCTAAAAATGCCATAGATGCACCTTTCTTCCTAGTGGAATGTGCTTTAGGTGTGATTAAAAGGTGTCTTTTTGCCTTAATGTAACATGTTTGTATACATTTAACAATCCATCTTGCCAACCCTTGCTTAGGGATAGGATTCCCTTTATGTGGTTGTTCAAAGGCAACGAAAAGCTGTTTTGTTTTTCTGAATTATTTTGTTCTATCTACATAGTACATTAGAGCTCTTTTAAGGTCAAGAGTGTGAAGGGCTCTTTCTGCAATTGAATCTGGCTGTGGAAAGAAGACTGGCAATTCCACTGTTTGGTTTATGTGAAAAGGTGATACCATTTTTGGCAGAAATTTCGGATTAGTTTGAAGTACAACTTTATGCTTGCGTACTTGGAAAAAAGGTTCTTCAAGAGTGAACGCTTGTATTTCACTAACTCTTCGCAATGAAGTAATGAGCACTAAGAAAGCAACTTTTCATGTTAAGAAATTAATCTCACAAGAATGCATGGGTTCAAAGGGTGGGCCCATTAGTCTGGTGAGTACAATATTGAGATTTCAAGTAGGAACAGGTAGTTTTCCAAGTGGAATAATACGTTTTAGTCCTTCCATGAAGGCTTTTATATCTGGGACTCTGTTACGCCATTAATTGTGTTTGACCAATGACTTTGTGTTTTTCACCACTGCGCACATTAGTTGTTCAGTGTTCATCAGGTACACATTCTGTATTCAGTTTAGTTGCCTATTGGCTTTAACATGGCATTAGACATTACATTTGGTATTTAGGTTAGCTGCCTATTGACTTTAACGTGGAGTTAGACATTGCAGTTGAGACATTGCAGATGAGCTGTGTTTTTCCACATGGTAGACCAAGCTGTGTTTTTTCAAATTGAATTCACATAAACCCTGAAGTGATAAGAGAGCGTATATTTGGTGTTTTCCTTTCTGCTCAGCCTTTGAAGAGGAGAGGCTTAGGAGATCTGGCCTATCTCCAAAGGCTTGTTTTATTTCCCATGTCTGAGAGGAAGGGGCCAGGCTTTTTAACAGTGGCCCTGGGCAGCAGCAAGGGGAGATTCTCCAGGACTTCAGTCAGGAGCGGACGTCAGCTGCCTGGCCGCCTGTTTGGGTGGAAAATCTCCTTCTCGCAGTTGAACAGGAGTCATAAACTTGCAGGCATGAGAAGGATGACGAGCAGTGATAGGCCCTACGTGATGAAATTTTGACTTTTATTCTTTGCTTTGAAGTTATGTTATAATATAATCACATGTATTTGCTGTGTACATTGCAACTGAGAAGTACTTTGATATATTTTGCTTTCATTGCTGTGACTACTTTTAAACGTGTGCTTCCAACCTACTAATCTCGTCTTTCAGGAACCTCTTGGTGAAGTAATAATAACTGCCTTCTTTAAACTAAGAAGTGCATTCCAGAGAAGTTTTGTCAGCTCGGTCATAAGATAAGGAAAGCAAAACAGACTCTCAAGAGAGGTATGTTGAATAGTTTGCAAGTATGCTGACACTGCAGTAAGATGGATTTCAATAGATGAGAAGGCTAGATTTGACTTCTGCAAATGAAGTAGATAGCATACAACATCTTGTATTGATGCTGTAAGTGGGTCAATATTTTTAGATTGACAGTAATAATATATTTTCCATTTGTTAGCATAGCATTGCCTAGTTGTAAGCTTGCATGCTTGTTTGAGAACTTCCATGCATTCTAATGGCAGTTGTAAGTATTTAAATTCCATGACTTCAGGAGCCAAATCACTAAGTTGAGAGCACTGGGATTTGGATGTCTGATTTGTCCTTTGTTTTGTGTTAACAAATCCGGTCTGTTTGGAAGTTTGGAGTGAGGTACTACTGACAGGTCTAGGAGTGTTGTCGTGCCTACGTTGGGGCTATGAGTATCATGGTGAGAGAGGTCTGATGTAGTCTGTTGACCAGAAAGGGAAGTGTTGGGAGGGGGAAAAGCATAAGCAAATATCCCAGAACAGTTGATCCACAGAGCATTGCCCTTGGATAGAGGATGTGGGTGTCTGGATGCAAAGTTTTGGCATTTTATGTTTTCGCTTGTTGCGAATAGGTCTATTTCTGGTGTTCTCCACTTTTGAAAGTACTGTTGAAGTATCAAAGTGAATCTCCCATTCGTGTATCTGCTGGTGTGTCCTGCTTAGGAGATCTGCTAACCGGTTGTGTATTACTGGAATGTATTCTGCTGGTAGATGAATGTGTATGTGAATTGCCCATTTCCATATTTTTTGGGCTAGAAGGGACAGTTGAGATGAAGGTGCCCCGCCTCGTTTCTTCAGGTAATACATGGTCGTCATATTGTCTGTTTTTATCAAAACAGTCTTGTGTTTGAGAATGGGTTGAAACGCTTTTAGGGCAGGGAACACAGCTAATAATTCTAAATGGTTTATGTGATAATTTTGCTGCTTTGAATCCCATTCCCCTTGAATGGTAAGGTTGTTGAGATGAGCTCCCCAACCTATCATTGATCAATCTGTTGTTATTGTGGTCTGAGGCACAGGGTCTTCAAATGACCACCCCCTTCATTAAATTGCTGAGATTCCACCATTGAAGCGACTTGTGCGTTTGGCAGTCTAACAACACTAGATCTTGCAATTGACCCTGTGCTTGGGACCATTGCTCTGAGAGGCACTGTTGTAGTGTCCTCATGTTTAGTCTTGCATGAGGTACTACTGCTATGCAGGATGCCATCATTCCTAATAGTTTCATGATAAATCTTACAGAGTATTGTTGATTTGGCTGCATTTGTGGTATGATATTTTGGAAAGCTTGTATCCTTTGTCTATTTGGATAGGCTAAGGCTTTTTGCGTATTGCGAATATCACCTTGGTAAGGCTGCACACCTTTGCTGGTTGAAGATGGGATTTTTGGTAGTTGAGAGTGAACCCTAGTGTATGTAGAGTCTCTATTGTGTATTGAGTGTGTTGTTGACATTGTATAGAATTGCTTGATTTTATTAGCCAATCAACTAGATATAGAAAGACATTTATGTGTTGCCTTCTTTGGTAGGCTGCTACTACCGCTAGACATTTTGTGAATACCCGTGGAGCTGTTATGCCGAATGGTAGAACTTTGAATTTACATTTTTTCCTGCTATCATAAACCTTAGGTATTTTCTGTGAGCTGGATGGATGGGTATATGGAAATATGCATCTTTGAGGTCTAATGCAGTCAAGTAATCTTGTTTTTGTAGTAGTGGAATGACGTCCTATAGAGTTACCATGTGAAAGTGTTCTGACCAGATATATAGATTTAGGGATCTGAGGTCTAGGATGGGCCTGAGAGTGCCATCCTGTTTGGGAATGAGGACGTATAGTGAGTATACTCCTGTTCCTTGCTGAGAATGTGGGACCAATTCTATTGCCTGTTTTAGTAGTAGTGATTGTACTTCTTGTTGTAATAGAACATTGTGTTCTGGGGACAGTTTGTGATAACGTGGAGGAATGTTTGGGGGGTAGAAATGAATTCTAGGCAATAGCCATTGCGGATAATTGACAATACCCATTGATCTGTGGTGATATTTTGCCATTGGGAGTGGAATTGCTGCAGTATGCCCCCACCCCCAAAAGGAGATGTGTGAAGTTGAGGAATGGTGAATAAGTCACTGTTTAGATGGGGTAGTGGCTTGTTTTGAGGCCTGGAACTTGCCTCTGGTTGTAAAGTATTGGCCTCTATAAGAACCTCTAAATCCCCCTCTCTGGTACTGCTGTTGCCATTGTTTTGCCTGGGAGATAGAAGCCTCTGTGGATTGTGGCTTCAATCCTCCTCTAAATTGTTGCCTACGAAAGGAGACTCTGTAGGGTGTGGTATATAAGGCTCCCATTGCTTTTGCCGTGTCCGAGTCTTTTCTGAGTTTTTCTATGGCAGTGTCAAGCTCAGAGCAAAACAGGTGGGGTTTTTTAAAATTAAAAGGCATAGTCAGCACTGCCTTCTGTATTTCTGGTTTGAAACCAGAGGAACGTAGTCATGCGTGTCTGCGTATAGTGATGGCAGTATTCACACTACTAGCTGTTGTATCTGCAGCATCAAGAGCAGACCGTATTTGGTTGTTACTTATGGCCTGACCCTCTTCTACAACCTGTTGTGCTTTCTTTTGGTGTTCTTTTGGCAGGTATTGTAGGAGTTCCTGAATTTCGTCCCAGTGGCCTCTATTACACCTTGCTAGCAAGGCTTGCAAGGTTGCAATTCACCACTGCATAGCAGCATGTGTTGCTAAACTCTTACCAGCAGCATCAAATGTTCTACTTTCTTTGTCGGGGAGGAGCATCCCCTGACGACTGGCTATTAGCCCTCTTTCTGGCAGCACTCACTACCACAGAGTCTGGAGGAACTCGGTGGGGTAATATAATCAGGGTCTGTAGGTGCAGGTTTATATTTTTTGTCAATGCGAGGTGTTATAACCCTAGCTTTGACTGGTTCATTGAATATTTGAGCTGCATGCTTAATCATGCCAGGTAGCATTGGGAGGCACTGATAACTTGAGAGAGTAGAGGATAAGGTGTTAAATAGAAAATCCGCTTCTAAGGGTTCACTGTGCATAAGCACCCCATGGTTCGCTGCTGCCCTAGAAATCACCTGCATGTATGCAGTAGTGTCTTCTGGTGGAGAAGATTTGGAAGTGTATAAGTCCAGGTCATTGCTAGGAATAGGATCCGGATCATAGAGATCCAAAGGATTAACCGTATCACCATGAGAATATTGTGAATGAGTTGGTGAAGGCATAGGTGGTGGGCTAGTGGGTGGTCGCGAAAAAGAAAGTTGTGGTGCATGAGGGGGAGAAGTAGTGATAGGTAATGGCTTCTCCTTCCGTTTTAAATCTTTGCTGGTGGTGGCGCAGTGTCTAGATGTTCTTGAAAGGCCAACTTTCTCTTGGTCTGTAGAGGAGGTGCAGTAATTATTCTGCCAGTCTCTTTATGGATATGAATCCTTGATTGGCTTTCATCCATGATCTCAAGGATAGGTTGGATCTCAGTGTCCTTGGAAAAATGATCAGAAGGAATGACAGTTCATCCAGTGATTTTGAGCTCTGTTTAAGATGGCTCGAAAGTTCTTGCTCTTCCTAATAGGAAGACTTTTTCGGCTCCGAAGATGGTAGTTTTGTCTGGCCCGAAAATACAGCTGGTTGTTTTAGCTCCGAAGCAGGGCATTGAGGCTTCGACTCCGATGAGTGAGGATTGCTTACTAGAGTCGGAAGTTGAACTTTTGATGGACTTACGATACTCCGATATCGACGGAGGAGTGGCCTTTTTTGGCGCCGAACCTGAATGTCGGTTGACAAGAGTCTTTTTTCAGTCGAACTATGGCTCTCTGGCAGTGGTGTACCCACGGCCTTCGAGGACTTTTTATAAGTGGGCTTAGGTGCAGACGTACTCACATGCTGACCAGCAGTGATGGGCCTATCTTCTTCCGATTCTTCTTCGGAGTCGGTGTCTCTGATGGAAACTGACGTCTGCGCCTGTTCTTCCTCCATGGTGTCGAGATTTTTTGTACTCTTCTACGCCATTTTCAGTCTTCTGGCTCTCCGATCACGCAGGGTATTTTTGGATCAAAACGATCGACAGGCCTCGCAATCCTCTTCTCTGTGATTGGGAGAAAGTAACAGATTACATGCAAGGTGTTGGTCTATGTATGGAAATTTTGCGTGGCATCGGACATAAAATTGAAATGGAGTCCGATCCATCAGGCTTCGACGTGGTAGGCCCGAACAGGCCCAAGTCAGGTGCAAGCGCGCAAAAGGGCGAAATTTAATTTGACAGTACTATCGGTTCAAGGCTAGGTGGTAACGCGATCAAAACAATACCAACAATCAAGAAAGTTTTCTAAAGTTTCCGATTCGAAATCTAGGAGCGAGAGGAAACACGTCCGAACCCGACAGCGGAAAGAAAACAATCTAACTACGGAGTCGATACCCATCTACAGTATGACCAAGAGGAGGAGTCACTCGATGCCTTGACTCAGAAAAGACTTCTTCAAAGAAAAACAACTTGTAACACTCAGAGCCCAACACTAGATGGCGGAATAATGCATAACATGTGTATCTGCAGCTACACATGCTATCGAACATATATATACGTTCCTCTGATTGACCGTCTGCCATGAGTATGACAACCACCAAATTTAAGAAGTACATATGAGCAAGTGAAGAACTCATAAGTTAACGGTAGGAGGCTGGCTTGTTTTATGGTGGGTACCTAGGGTACTTACACCTTATACAAGGCCCATTTATCCCTTATTAGTGAAATGTAGACAGTGTCTAGAAGCAAGGCTCTCTAGGGGTAGTGAGGATGAGCAGCCAAGGCCTAACTAGGAGACATGCAAAGCTCATGCAATACCACTGTGGTCACACAGTACTCACACACATGAAAGAAAATACTCAGTTTTACAAAAACAAAGGTACTTTATTTTGGTGACACAATTGCAAAAAATACCATAGAGACTATACTCCTGTAGGAGGTAAGCAATACACAAATTATATACACTAGAATGCAGAAATAGCTATACAAACAGTTAGAGAACAGTGCAAATAGTAAAAATCAAAATAGTTAGAAATGGGCCTGGGGGAACACAAACCATATACTAAGACAGTGGTATGCAAAAGTCGGTTTCCCACGTCGGCAAGTGTAGTGTGCAGAGGGGTGCTGGGAGAATTAGAAAACACCAAAGGTAAATAATAGAACCCACCCCAGAGCCCAGGAAAGCAGGAGTAAATCACAGTAACTTTCCTAGAACACACAAGAACACGAGAAAGAAGATATTGCAAGAACCAGAAGAGACTGCAAGACACCAACGATTGATTCCTGGACCTGAAGACCTGTGGAAAAAGGGGACCAAGTCCAAGAAGCACTGAGTCCAGGGAGAACAGAGCCCCTGCTAACCCGGATGAAGGTGCAAAAGTGGAACCACCAGTGAGGGACAACAGTCAGTATTGCACCCAAGAAGACAGATGCGGGTTCCTGGTTGGTGCAGAAGATATCTCACGTCGGATGGACGAATGCAGTCTAATTTGTTTTGCTGGATTCTGCCAACAAGCCTTGGCACACGAAAAGCACGAGGTTAGCGGAAAATGGCTCTGCCCGGGACCAGGTGGACTCTACCCAGGAGTGGAAGTCAGAGGGGGCTCTCAGCAACTCAGAGAGCCCTCAGAAGACCAGGCAGGGTGCACAGCAGTCCCACAGCATGGGGACAAATAAGGTACACAACCACACAGGAGTCTGTGCGTTGCAGGAAGGAGTGCTGGCGGCCAGAGCTGCATGGTGCACAAAGAAGTTAGTTGAAGGATGCCAACAAGTCTTGGCAACTGAAAAACGCGTGGTGCTCGGGGTACTGTCTTGCGTGGGAAGGCCAACTCTTACCTCCACCAAAGTTGGATAATCAGATGTCAGGAGCACTTCAGTCCACCAGCCGTGATGCTGGAACCACGCACTTCGTCAGAAGGGACCCAAGCCACCTGTCGTCGCTGCAGAGAGGTGCGTGCTGAAGCAGGGAAGTGACTCCTTCACTTCATGGGAGATTCCTTTGTTCTTTTGGTGCAGGCTGAAGACAGGCAATCCTCGGGGGATGCACGACCTAGAAACAGTTGCTGGCAGGGGATGAAGATACAATGTTGCAGAAGTCATCTTTGCTTCTTTGTTGCAGTTTGTAGAGTTCCGGGAGGGCCCAGATGCAGTTTCTTTGGTAAGAACGTGAAGTAAAGGATACAAAGGATTCCTACTGGAGTCTTGCAATCCGAATCTGAAGAACCACCCAAGAGAGAGACCCTAAATAGCCCTGAAAGGGGGAATTGGTCAGCTACACATGTAAGCACCTAGCAGGGGAGGGCTCTAACGTCACCTGCTGGCACTGGCCACTCAGATGCTCCCAGATTGCCCTGCCAACTTGGAATCCAAGATGGCAAAACCCAGGGACACTCTGGAGGAGCTCTGAGCACCACCCCTGGGGTGGTGATGGACAGGGGAGTGGTCACTCCCCTTTCCTTTGTCCAGTTTCACGCCAGAGCAGGGACCTGTGGTTCCTGAACCACTGTAGTTTGGATTATGCCAGGAGGGCACCATCTGTACCATTCAAAGCATCTCCAGAGGCTCTGGAAGGCTACCCCTCCCATGCCTGTAACACCTATTTCCAAAGGGAGAGGGTGTAACACCCCTCTCCCAAAGGAAATCCTTTGTTCTGCCTTCCTGGGCTCTAGCTGCATGAGCAACAGGAGGGCAGAATCCTGTCTGTGAGCTGGCAGCAGCTGGGGCTCCCTGGAAAACCTCAAAAGGCTGTAATGGCAGTACTGGGGGTCCTCTAAGGAGGCCCTAGAGTGAATGGAATCATACAACCAATGCTTGCAAAAGCTTGGTACCAACATGTTTGATACCAAACATGGACATATTCGGAGTTACCATTGTGAAGCTGGACATAGGTAGTGACCTATGTCCAGTGCACGCGTAAAATGGCGTCCCCGCACTCACGAAGTCCAGGAAAATGGTCCTGAGGTCATGGGGGCACCTCTGCTAGTGCAGGGGTGCCCTAACACACAGGTACTCTGCACCCTGCCTTCAGGGTAGGAAGGCCTGCAAAAGGGGTGACTTGTAAGTGACCTGGTGCAGTGTAAATGGCAGTGAAAGGGTGCATGCACCATTTCACACAGGCTGCAGTGGCAGTCCTGTAGAAGCCTTTGCATGGGCTCCCCTGGAACCTCAATGCCCTGGGTACTAAGGTAACATATACTAGGGACTTATAAGGGCACCAGTATGGCAATTTTGGGTGAAATACTGGGTATGTAGTGACAAAATTTAAGGGAGAGAGAGCATAATCACTGGGGTCCAGGTTAGCAGGATCCCAGTAAACACAGTCAAACACACTGACATCAGGCAGTAATGGGGGTAACTTGCTAAAAAGAGGGTACTTTCCTACATTAACAATTTTAAAATCGTGAGGGAATTTAAGAAAGTGAGTAGTACTGGTACCCATATACCTACTGCTGCCTTGGGTCCGTTGTGTGTGAGAGAAAGCAGCAATACAACTGCCCATAAAGTTCCTGTTCTGCATATCAATGAAGCATCAAAGAACCTCTTCACACCACAAAAGACCACTACTAGTGTCTTTGTGCGTGCTTTCATTATTACCTTTTTGCACCGTAAAGGCTATAGGTTTTTTTGTGCTGTACAATCTAGGCAACCCCATTTATCTTTATTGCCTCCGTTCTAGTTCCTTTTGAAATGGGGGGCACTTAGAAACATTTACGGACACTATTTTAAGCTATATGTGCGCTATAGGAGCATTGCCTCTCTTTTCCGGCATCCTTCTTAATTTAGCCACTTTTTGTCTATGTTTAGGTCAATAAAAGGAGGCATGCTTTTTCACACTAACATCCCATTATCTAACAGCAGCAACAAAAAACAAGCACACCCATTACATACAGCATCACTGGAACGAAATACTACTGAAAATGTATTTCAAAATGGCATTCGGTTTATTATTCATTAACGGTTTCATAAAAATAATTTCTGTATATTTTTGGAAACGCATAGCCTCCAGAGAAGATCCTGGGTAGGAGAGAATGGTGTAAATCTTTAATTAAGTGTAGGAATAAACAGATATGAAAGAAGTCTGGAATGCCTCGAAATGCTCATATCTGAAAGCAATGTGTCATTTTTTTTTAAATGGATTAGATATTATGTCGTATATACCGTCTGGATTCCACCTTCAATTTTTTTTTTGGTACCGTGCTGCTTGGACACTCGAGCTGAGTAATCTGAGTCTCTTATCAGGAACATTCAATAGTTTTTTTTTTAAGTGTATACAATTGAATAACTTGTATTTTTTTATTTCATTGCATTCAATCTGTATTTTTCATTGATTGCATACAAATGCTAAAATGGTGGAAAAAACAATTTTTCAACATTTGAATGTGATAAAGGACAAAGGGGCAGGGTTGTCCTCAAGCAGATGTACACCCTAAACGACATTCTGCTTTAGCTATGTATATACATTTCTATGCTTAAACATGACAGCCGGCTGAATTAACACAATTCCTCCACCAATTTAGATTAGGCAAGGATTTGTTCGAGCAACAATTCTATTTTCTACATGAACTTACTTAGCGTAGAAATGTCAGTTTGCCTCAGGAGGACGGGGCTAAAACTGGCTCTTACCATATGCCACTGTCGACAACACGTTTTTAATTTCTCACACTAATTAGCAAACCACAAAAACCCTAGCTAGGCAACGTTTTTAATTCAAAATTAATCCACAACTTTGTGGCCCAGACCGTGGTGGATTTTTTTTGTTTAATTAGGTATATACCACAGTGGAAAATCAATTGATGTGCTGGTGAACTTTTAGGATGTTAATACAATAAATTGATGTAGGTTGTGGAAGAATATTAATTAGATTCCTCGAGAAGAATCACGGAGTGTCCAAAATTCTACCTCGACTTTTTACATTAGTAGTTTGCCCTACTACCTTTCACTGATTTGGCAGTAACCCAACAATGGCTGTTTTGCTGCAGGTATTTGGGCTAAAGAGTAGGCACTACGCTCCCACAGGTTATCCAATGTTCTCAACATTCAGGCCCATATTTATACTTTTTTTGCATCGCATGTTTAGTAGTTTGTAAGTTTGCGCCGATTTTGTGTCAAAAAATGACGCAAATGCGGCGCAAAAAAGTATAAATATGGGCCTCAGTTCTCCTTACTCTGAGGGATGTGTAGAAAAACACTGACTCTGCTGGGCCGCTCTGATCAATTTGTTATTGCAATTTCTGCGACTAGTTTGGGAAAGGTTGAGTTAATACATTATAGACTGCGTTGAAATGAACAGAAAGAATAATTTGTGCAGATTTTTTTTTTTACTGTTAAATGTTCTGTGGATCTTGATTAGTGTTTATGGGTTGTAAATGTGAATACAAGAAATGTAATGCAGAGCAGGTATTATATGTTAGCGCAAAAAACATGCGGAACAAGATAATGTAGGGCTAACATCTCAAAAGTGCTTGATCAGTGCATTACCACTGCCACAGAAACTGCTATACAGCTATTATTTTTCTGTTTATTCTTAACAGCCTAAGCAATAAACATGTAAAATTATTTCCCTCGGCGGGTTTTAAAAAATGAAAACATAATTTATGTTATTTCCTAAGAATGTTTGGTTCACCTTTGTATTTTGTTCAAGATCAATTCCTGTACCAAGCACTGAAAATACCAGCACTTACAGCTTCTGAAAAGGTTTCACAGAAAGCTACTACTTGTCATAGATACTATACCCAGGAATTTAAAATTAGGAAAGATGCAGGACGTAAACAAACACATTAAATTACAAAAGTAGAGTGGGCGAGAGTGGAGGAAGACCACATGAGACGGACGAGAAATCATGCTAAATTACCAGAGGTGTTGCTCGCATGGGGACTACTGATACAGGAACTGATAGGTTCAGACCCTGATGGGCAAACCGTGCCAACGAGTATGCAGACTCCCAACGCAGAGGATGGTCAGGAAGACCCTGATCTAGTATGAACCTTTTTATCTGCGTACAACCTAGACTAGCAAACTCACTAGACTTCAGGTGTGTATATGGCAATTTGTTGGTGAATGTTTCATGAGCAAATAGTCCCGGCACGGAAGGTTTCTGGATGAGTGGGGGGAAGCGGTTTGTTGGGTTCTTTGTAGAAGCATTGTAATACTGCAGCAAACGCCAGTTAAGGAATTGGCAAAACATATTGTCAACATGTATTGCTGGAACTGTTTTTTTCTGAGTAACGTTTGCTCGTACATAAAAAAACCTTAATAAACAAATTTATTAAAAAAAATAATTACAAAAGTACAGAAAAACCCGCACACTCAGTGAGACTCACTGGGGTACTGTTAACTCTGAAAATACTACTCACTTATAGAACGTACACTTTTTGAGAGTCTGAAGTTAGGCTTCTGTCCGGAGTTTCATATAGATAGTACTGGCAAACAAGTGAAAAATTGGTGGTATAAACTGATAAAGGAGAAACATCTCTGTTGGTCATGCTGGACATGTAGCAAAGACTATTGGTTGATTTCTTGGCTTCCTTTCTGAACAAACCAGGTGTTTCCTATTGACGTATGATGTGTGACGGGCGTGGCTGGGTAGCGAAGCGGAGGCCTGTGTGCAGAGAGCGTGGTGGAGCAGTGTGAGCATGACCGAAGGTTTGTTGGATATTTGCTGGGGGTTTGGGTTTGTTGGAAGGGGAGAACCCCGGCTGTCTCATGGCCCCGGCTGGCACCTTTCTTAGCACCACTCCCACTGCTTGCTGCGCCTGGCTGCTGATTCCGTTCCAAGCCATTTCGCAGCTCTGGCCAGTGGCAAGAACCACTACAGTCTCCCAGTCGGCACCTTCTCTATGGCCGCCTCCCCTAGTTGCCCTGCCCTTGCCCAACCACTGATCTCATCCCGAGCCGGTCGCCTACAGTATTTTAGCAGCATAGCAGTGAAAAGGGAAGCTTGGGGGACAGTGTGTAGCAGGCAATAGGCCGCAGACTCTTTGGGTGGCAGGGAGGCTGGCGTTGATAGAACGTGTTGCTTGCGCATCGCAGAGGGATTCTGCACGCCCACATGTCTCCAACATTGTTTATTTTTGCCTGTATTAAATTTCAGCAATCTGCCCAGAAAGGATGATTTGGATTCATCGCTTGCTGATCTCTAGCCACAAGGTGTACATTAAGTGCAGGAAAGGACTGAAACAGGCACTTGTTTATTCCTTCAGTGGCACATTGAGGTGACTGGTGCTATGGCGGTGAGCTTGCCCGCATTGAGGTGCCTCTCTCTGCGCTCTGCTCTAACTTTCAGACTTTAAAGTGCGTTCTGTAATCTGCAGTTTGCCCAGTTTGCTGTCTTACTTGTTTCTTTGTGTTTGGCGATTTTGAATATGAGGGAATTAAATACATTTGCTTAAAAAAAAGATCAACATGACAGCACAGAAGCTTCGCTCAGATCGTCTGATTCCATTAAGAACTTGAAAAAAAAAAAAAAAAAAATCTAATCCCTTTAGGAACAAAATGCCGCATAGAAGGGACATGATCAGATCTTTTCTTTCTTTAACAAAGAGAATGCGGTATAAGACAATTCTACACCTAAATTAGAGTCACTGCCCCTTGCTAAAAGTGGATTTGTTACTCTGTGTTATCTCCCTCTCAGCATATGACAGGCATGGGGAAGTTTGACCCGGCGGTAGTCTCCAAATGTCATAATGAGGACATTACCCTTCCAGATGTAGATATGGTGGCCAGTCCAAGAAGTATCCTGCCAAAGGAAAGGAGTTCTCATAGAACTTTGCCAATTCTACCTCTTGCAACTGGTCTAAAGTTATTTAGAGTAGTACACCAATGAAGCACTCATCAGTTGGCCTACAGATGTCAGCGACCCCTGATCTGTGGAATTGCTCGAGAATCTTTCCTGTAATCCCCTGGCCAAAGGTGTGCAGGTCTCTGTATCACTCATTAATCCGGAAAGAATTCTGCCCTCTATCCTAGCCCTTCTACAAAAATTTGTAACAAATTCGGATCTTTCTCAAGATATTCTATTGGCGATTTTGAAAGTGTTGATGGTCTCAGAAAATGGGAAGGAAACCTTAAATTGGGCTTCACAATCACCAAAAAGAGAGGCGTGTGCAAAGCTGGAGGCTCCCGTGCAGGGAGCACAAGCCAACTCTTTCAAAGGGGTGTGGTTAGATGGCACTACCCAATCTGTTATAAGAAAAGATCATGGACTTTCAGTTGGCAAACCTCTCTCCTAAGGCAATTTTGAGACCCGTGGAGAAGCAGTAGAAGGAAGAAAGCCCTATATAGTCAATAAAAAACACTTCTTTGATTAATGCGCAACAAATGCTGCTGTAAATGCCTCACCATCAAAGACACCTGGCACCTCAGCAGTAGCTTTTCCCATTTTCTGGACTAAAGTCCAGTCCAAAGTATATCCAGGTGATACATCATAGACTGCTGAGACTAAAGGCAAACCCAAAACAAACAAAAAAATCAAAGTATGAGGAAAAACAATACACGAAGAATCTCTCAAAAAAGGTCCCCAAAAAATTTGTTTTCAAGAAGCTGAGGATATGTCCTAAAAATTGACTTCTGTGTTCAGTTTACTGATGCGCAAGGGAATAAGGGAAGACACTCTCATTCTCCAACCATCACTTCTTTGGATAGGAGTGAAACTGCTACAATGATGGCTACGTCATCTTCAGTGGCCATTTCTCGACCTGCCTCACTTAATCCAGCTGCTAAACCATATGGGGTAATACCTAGGTCAAATCAACATCTGCATTGCCTAGTAAGAATGACAGCTTTCACTTTTTCTGCCTGCTAATACTTATAAGTTGATCTTTGTTGTTTAATCCGATTCTGACTTGATTTTTAATCGCTCCTTTTTTTTTTTTAGCCTGTTTCGCTGATATTGAGAATTTGAGGTTAATCCAGAGCAGTGGCATTTCTCTAGTTACTTTGAGTCATACTAGGCCAGGGATAAAAACAAGGGTTTTATTTCAGTATAAAATTGTTGCAAATTTGGTACTGTGAAATACTGACTACCTTCAATCTAGAGGGATAGATATGTTTCCGGTGGGGGGGGGATTTAAAAATCAAAAAAATGAGTTTGACAATTTGGGTAGTTCTTTGTGAATCTTTTCCTCTGTCATTAAATGAGTCCACAGCGGGAGATCTGGGACGACTGCGGGTCTCTGTTGGCAACCATGGAAGATTTGTGACATACTATAATACTCTGTGTCCCAGATCTTCCATTTCCTCTGCAGACTATGAGCGTCTGAAATGGAATTGGTTGGCAGGTGCATTACATGGCGACCGTGTATCGAACCCTGTATCCAAACCATATAATTAGCAATTAATTAAAAGTGGTTTCTTGGAATGCAGTAGGCCTGAAAAACAGGATGGGGAAAATAGAATTTTTAGATAGCCTAAAAGCTAATATAAGTTGCATGCAGGAAACCTGGTGTTCCTCTGATATGCAGTTTGAGTAGCCTTGAACTCAATTGAAAAATAACCCTCTGTCTAAGAAAGGTCATGCAAAAAGAGGGCTTAACATCCTCTTAAGCAATAAGAACAAATGGAAGTATGAAAGTTATAATGATTCTTCTAAACTTTTACAAGAAGTAAACATTTTTCCATATGACGGTTGGCATAGAAGGGTTCCCATCTTACTGGTGAATATTTATAAACTGGCTGGTGCTTCTTAAAACAAACTTTTGCATGATATTTTTGTCTTCATAAGTAAGGCTACACAAGAGGAGAGTGACCTTCCGCTATTTATGGTGGACAACTTAAATTGTCATCTCCAACCATGCTATCAGCTTATTCTTGGAGTATGAAAAAGAGGATTCGTTGCACATTCCCCCTCTGCTTTTTCCACCAAACTTAGGAACAGATGAGAGGCCAAATATTTCTTTAGCAAATAAGAGAAAAATAATCTTTAATTGTAAATGGGAGACTTGCCTTAGACTTTCCTCTGCAGTTTACTTACAAATGTCCAGCCGGAGACTCAATTTTAGATTAACTTATCGTTTCATATTCATCATTCTATCTTTTATGTGCCCTGAAGTATTAGATTCCATACTTAGTGACCACAGACTCTTAGTCTTCTCCTTAGAAGCAAACATGATCCCAGTAGGGTCATGGAAAATTGATGGCCTCAATTCAAAATTTAATAAAAACTCTGGCAAAACCCACTGGGATCCTAGGAAAATATCAAGCTTAAAAGAGCTTCTGGAGAAGGCTGTTCAAAATCTAGATACCTGGGAAGCTGATGTCTTATTTTTCTGGCCAGTTCATGAAGCAGACCACAACAAGTGCTGTTCAGAGGCACACTAAGACTTTCTATAAACCTATATCCAACCCCATTCTTTTGCTGAATAAAGAAATAAATAGGCTGATCAGAAAGCAATTTACCTCCTTTTCCAAGGAAAGAGATAGCTACCTGTCTCTTTTAAACAGAAGTCACTTAAAGGAAAGTCAAAAAAGCAGAGGGTAGATTCTTGGTTTGGTTTAGTTAAGAGAAGCTGCTTATGGAAATAATATGCAAAGATTTTGGGAGATAGTCACAGACTGCTGTGGAACTAGAGTAAGGTCCCATCCCTCACCCATAGTAGCAGATGGTTGGGGTACATCTGTTTCTGCACTATATTGGGGGGGAATATAGGAAAAATATTTTTTGTATGGAAAAGCTGCTTCTAATTCTGTTTGTGATACATCTCGTTTGATGCCCCCACCATGAGAGAGATCAAGACCTCGATCCTTGCCATGCGATTTTTGTCCGCAAGGGGCCTGGACGAAGTGCCAATTTTGGTAATAAAATAAGAAGTTAAACTTTGGGTTAGGTTGTTATTTTTGTTCTTTGAATTTTGTAATGTTAATGCAACAGTGCCTTCATCATGGACCGGAAGTATCATTGTCTCACTTTACAAAAAGGGCGATCGTAGTTGGAGTGTAAATTATCGCCAAATCGCCCTGTTAGATGTGGTAGGCAAGGTCTTTACTGAATGTTTATTGGCCCGGCTTATTACCTTGGCAGAATATAATAAAATCATTCTGTTAGAGCAGACAGGTTTTAGGAAAAAAACATGGGATCCTAGATAACATTGCAGCTCTGCAGCTAATTAATGAATAATACATATTAAAGGCTCTCCAGTATATGCTGCATTCATCAACTTCTCCACAACTTTTGATAAAGTGGATCACCCAATACTGTGGAAGAAGTTGCCTGACTTGCATGCCTGAAACTCTTCTGCATTTAATTGTCACCCTGCATTCCACAAACAGCTGTCAAGTCTCGTTAGGGGGCCACCGGGGGTTATAAGAGAGATTCTCGACCAATAAGGCTTAAAGCAGGGGTCCATGATTTCTCCATTTCTGTTTTCCTTGTATATATAAGATTTGTCTGGCTTTCTTTCAAAGGGAACCAGCTTTCTTTCTAGTATTGGGGGAGTAGGGTGTCTCCTATACACAGATGATATAGTAATTTTGGACTTAACGCTTAAGGGCTTAAATAGTTACCAAGTGATGTTGTAGCAGTATGCTGACATTTTGTTCATGGGGAAAAGTGGTAAATATGCCAATTATTCATGGTACCTAGGACCTAAAAAATTGAAATTGGTTAAATCCTATACCTTCTTGTGGAAAATTATGTGTAGTAATTTGAATTATACTGCCCACGTCTTCAACAATGTCAACATAGGGTTTTGGTAGGAATTTCTAGACACTCTAGAAACACACAACATGGTGAGGCTGTCTATCTTCTTCAATTTGGATGTAATGTTGGTTACTGTGCTCTGTTTCATCTGCCTAATTATCGCAGCACATGCTTTTTATACCCAAATGCGACTGCTTCAATAAATGCATTGAAATCCATTTTGCAGTTTACCTCGGCGTGAGTGAGTAAATGAGCGAAAGGGGTATGATCTGTTTTCACGACTTCACTGAGAAGTCAGTGTGTCATGTTAAGGTTGCTGTAATCACCTTTTACCCCAACAGGTTTGGTGGTCAGGGTGAAGCACTGTGAGTCAGCTAGGAGCTAGGCTAACAGCTATCAAGCGGCGTTGGATGCACTCAGTTGCCCACGCTCTGTGGTGCTGCCTTCCTAAACATGAATAAAACTGCATATCATGGTGCCACAAATATATCAAGGTCAGGTACTTATTTAACAGATTTTCTGAGTAGCACCTTTTTACACAGTTACACCCATGGTGTTATGAAAAATCCTCCTCAAATATATAGGTAGCACCTATATTAATCTGTAGGTTGTTCAAGCTTGAATCTTAAAAGGATACCCCATTTGGTGTGTCTACCTCTGAACTCCGTTTGACAATGGCACAATCGGTAGTTATTCCAGTAAATTGTAGATATGATGTCAAACAACATTTACTAGCGAATAGGATATCAACTGGGTGTGGAGATGTTATATTAGTGGGTGAGGCACATAATGCGTACAGAACTGAAGCATTTTACTCATGGGTCAATTTCCCTGCAGTCGATGCTAATACAAATATGTTTCACACATACAAAGAGGCCAACCACCCAGCACAATACAGAGCATACAATTACTTAAAAATACCATCACCAGGAACATCAAAATTGGTTCCAAGGCGCCCTTCCACACGTAGCTGAACATGTTAGATTGGGTCTCCTCAGTAATGAAGGGGCCTCATGGCCAGTTTTGGCTACTTACACCCCTTATCCAAACATACAAAATTTACAGGCAGCAGATCAACAGCAATTATATAACAATTTAGTAAGAAAATACAGACGCTTAATATAAATCGTAATGTGAACATTGAATACTGCCCTAGCAAAGGCTGCTCCAGCTGTTCCAAAATCACACAAGAAAGTACGGGGTTCAAAGAGAGCTCTAAGCTGTGGAAAGTTTCCTATTAGCTCTTAGACCCTATTAGGTAAGTTGATGCTGGTGGGTACTGTGGAGAGTCGAGGTTAGGAGGTGGAGGAGGGGGAAGGAAAGTTTCCTTTACGGACTAGGTGGTCTCACACACTATATAGTGTCATGCTTCATCATATGACCACCTAGACCCACCCAGGTAGGGCAATGCCACCTGGGCGGACTCAACCTCACTGTTAAAGGAACAGGAGGGAGTGCCTAAATTATCACTGTTCTGGAAAAAAGTGTGGGATCCAGGTAACCTAGGGGTATACTTTAAAACACCTAAACAGTCACCTATGTGAAAGTACACTTTAATGGTGGAGACTGTTGGTGTGATTAAAAACAAAAATGGGGACACCTCTGTGAGAGCAAGGACTCACAGGGTTGCCTATCTAAGAGGCAATGGCCAACATGTTTCTGCCCTCGCTGTTGAGCCGAGGAAGGTCTCGGGGCATTCGTCAGGGCATAGGATCCCTATGTCTCATATAATATGAGGGAACAAGAGCATACTCCCTGCAATGAGAGAGTAGGTGGAAGAGGGTGCTATGAACATAAGGGGCCTACCTTAAGCAAGGAAATACCTTGCTGTTCAACACTAATTGGCTAGACCAGGGATAAACCCAATAATTATCAATGCAATTATGAGTAAAGTTCAAACCAGCCGCTAAGAAATTCCATTCTGGATTGCACAAAAAACAATCAGTTGGAAACAGTGTTTCCCCATACAACACCCCATGCTAAACAGAAGTCTCACAATATGCTTGCCATTTTGGGATGGCACCCTCTGTTGACACAGCAGTCTATTCCATAAAATATGTTACTCTATCTCTTTTTCTTTTTATGGAGGTGTTGAAACGGATTTAAAATGAGCACAGGGCTGCTCCTGCCCTGGAATTGGGGTTGAAACTAATGGTCAATTTTGCCAGTCTCCAGAATTATTTTAGGACATATTAAAGGGGAAGCAACAGCATTGATAGGCTCGCAAAGGTTCCACAAGTAGACTGAGCTAGCAACAATCATTTCCAAGACTTATACTACTATAGGTCGAGATAATTTGGGGGTCAGACCAAATAAACCAAAACTAAAGGGGAACTCCAAAAAGGATAGAACAAAGCAAGCATAGGAGTGTTCTAAAAAGCACTGGGACAAACCAAAATGTTATGAAGACAGAATAAAACAAAGAGGAGAATCTCTGCATTCGGAGACCATTTGAGAAATCGTGACAATCTAAAACAATCTGGCAGATATCATTTTGTGGTTCTACAAATTCTGGACCCATGTAATCTGCTTTGCCACAGCAGTACGATTTTAGTATCAAAAGACCGATAATGACTAGTACACTAAGCATGAGCATTTTCGCTCAATTCCAGCAGCGTTTTCACCTCGAAATCGCCATTTTCGTCCTGCACTCGTGGCTCCCATTTTATACACGACAGCCATTTTTAAAAGTTGCCCTCACATAGGCTTATAATACAGTCAGATTTGATTCCAAGGACACGTACACCTTGATTGACTTTTCTCTGACCTGGGCAAGCTGGAACCATTGCCTCAGGCCAAACCTGTTTGGTCAGTCCCTCTCCCAGTGGCCGAATCAGATAGCATCAAGGCACACCAGGCCATAAAACCCTTTTTATCGCTCACACACCCTGCCTAACTTGCTCAAACCTGCATCTGCTCTTTTCTTCTTCTTACTTTACGAGGGGGAGGTGCCCGTTTTTATTGGGGGTCCACACTTATCTGATGTGAAATTCTAGGCCTTGCCGGGTAATTTATTATGGGTTGGATGACATGAAATATGAGGTTTCATCATGACACTGTTTTTTCCTTTGTAGTGAAAACATGTGAATGACCAACCAAAATGTCAAGAATGTTTGCCTGAAGCTTAAAAAACTGTATATAAGGAAACCTGATTTTGCATTGACACACAGTCTCCTGAGAACATACAAGTCGTGCTGTTGTACTTCTAGGACGCCTGTCAATTGGTTGCAGCCAATAAATTCGATCTTTGACTTCACCTAGAAGACTCTGAGTTTCTGTAGTCTGAATCAGGAAAGTACCCGAGGTCTTTGGGTGTACCCTGGCACCGCTGGGTTACCGGATCAGTACCAGTTCTGAAAAACCCAGTACCTCAGTTGGCGCCCAAACGTGGGGCGATACCAGCGGTACCGGTCCAAGCCTGAGGTTCGTGAGGAGTTTCGTGTGAAAATTCTGGAGGAAGGCCGCCACTTCATCGACCCCTGCATGTCGACGTGGTCCGAAAGTCTTTGCTGCAAGGTTCCCCGCTTCCCGACGGCTACGAAGGACTGCTGCCCTGGCTATCGCCCTGATTTGGACCCTTGATTTTTGGTAGAGCGAAACGATAAGACGAGTCTTCTGGTGATGTCATTGATATTTTCAGTTAAGTATAAGTGGAGCGTCTCCCAGTCCTTAGTTGGACACTTGGTTTGGTCCTTAGTTGGACACTTGGTTTGGTCCTTAGTTGGACACTTGGTTTGGTCCTTAAGTTGGACATTTGGTTTGGTATCCCTTCGGGATCACTTTGATTTGGAACTTGCAAGTACCAAAGCCGAAGGACTCGTGTATTCACGAGACTATCGTAAACGATAATCCTTTGAAGTTTGAAGCTAGACTAGTGAGCGAAGATGCCTGGTCTTAGCAGACTTGGAAATTTGTTTTGTCTTGGTTGTAAAAGGGACTCCCGGTTGGAGGACTCATGTCCGGTTCCTCCGATTGGAACTCCAACTTATGAACTATATGTGAAGCACGGAGTAGGCCCCATCACATATAATGAAGTATGGATCCGTTACACCAGAAAAGATGGTGTTTTAAAATGGCCCCAAAATGGTAGCTTTGACACAGAAATCTTAGATAACCTCGAAGTTAGACTTTTTAAGAAGAAAGCCCGGCCGGCAATGTTTGATTCTTTCCGCTTATGGCGTAAAGAAGCCAAGCAAAAGGAAATTAAATTAGCTAAGAAAAATAAGAGAGAAAAAGGTATTTCGATTATGCAAGCTGCTATACAGTTTAAAGATAACGAAGCAGAACAGTTGAATGAGCAGTTGCATAGGCGACATAAAATGACAGTAGATAAATGCTATCCAGTTTTGTCGCCTCTTCAGCAAGATGCAGCAAAAGACTCTGAAAAAGATCCCCTAATGTCGCATTTGCTAAGTTCGCCACCACCCTATGCGCAGAATGCAACGGCACCTCCGCAACCTCTAGTTGCACAACCAGTGGTTGCATTGCCTCCTGCTCCTCCCCAGCACCCACCAGCTATTCTTCAGTTGGTTCCTATTCCTCCGGTGCAGCCTTCTCAAGGGCCACCGGCTTTGACATCTGCTCTGCCTTTACTTCCTACAACTTTGACTACTATAGCGACTACCACTCCTGGTATTGTTTCTGATACTGCTTCTGTCTCTGCCTTGTCTCATTCTGTTTTTCCTCCTGTTCATTTGTCAACCTCTCCCTCTATCCGTCAGAGAATGACAAACACTGTGACTAGTCTTTTATCCCCTCTCTTTGGGTCATTAGCTACGACCCCAGTTACAGAGCGTAAGCAATTGCGTAGCCAATTGCCTGATGGTATGGAGAAAGGGACACTGAATTATTTGGCGCATAAATGGGTTACTGAACCAGCGAGATATGAACTAGAGTCTGTTATGGATGTCTTCCATCAGTGGGAAGAACCGAAACAGAGATACGTTTTTGAGAAAATGTGTACTTTTCTTTCTGAGGATTTAGAGGAAAATGGTTTGGAGCCCAATCCGCCTAAGTTGTGTCGTGTACGGTTTGATTTTTCGACAGGTTTGATTGTGGGTTCAGATGTCGAGAAAGCAGTTGCAACGTTATTGTCGTTTAGGACTGAAGGTGTTTCCAGGTTATTGTTTAAATATGATTCTTCTGCTAAAAAGAAAGGGAAACAGTACCCCATGAGAGAAGTTCCCCCACAGTGGAGGGAAGGGGACCCAAATGCTAATCCACCTGTCCTGCCTCACTTCCAGCATGTATGGGTACACGTTCCATGGAAGCGAGCTGAAGTTTTAGCCCTTAAGCAGACATTGCCTGATCCCCGTAAGAACCCTACAGGGTATTACAAGGAATTGTCACAGACTGCGGGGTCTTGCATTATGAATTTAGCGGACATAGACATGTTGTTTGGGAATGTTGTTCCACAGCCTTTATGGGGAAAGATTCGCCATGCAGACCATGCTCAAGAATTAGGTGACACATGGGCTAATATTGCTGCTGCAGATGCCCGACAAATTGGTGGTGCTAAACCTGAGCCTTTAGTGACAGAACTTCCTGGTAGAATTATTGATTACATGAAAACTATAATGCCTGCGATGCGTGTAAACTGGGATAAATTGTCTGCATGTAAGCAAAAGAAAGAAGAAACGGTATCAGATTTCTTCACCAGGTTTGAAGAAACGTTTGTGGACCACAGTGGTCAAGATATGAGCACGGAAGGTGGTCAACGTTTGTTCGTCGATAAATTTGTGCATAATCTGCTTCCTGAGTTGTGTAAAAAGTTAAAAGATTCAGAAAGTTCTTGGGCAGTTTCCTCTTCAGCGCAGATATTGGCTACTGCACAGTACTACGAAAATAGAGATAAAGATGAGAGAGATAGAATAGAGAAGAAAACAAAAGATTTGAAAACGAAGGTTCTGTTACAACAAGCGCACCCGCCACATGGTGGTCAGAATAGTGGTGTACAGAACAACTATCAGAATAACTATCAGCCCCAACTGTTTCAGAGAAACTCGCAAAGAGCCGAGTATGCTCAACCACGTATCCCAGTAGGTCCCAATCAGTGTTCATATTGCAAGGAAGAGGGTCATTTCAAGTATAGTTGCCCTGCTTTGCTGCATCGCGCAAATGGTACTTCCGGTTTAAGAGGTCGAGGTGTTCCACAAGCACCTAGAGGAAGAGGACGTGGATATGTTCCCCAGAACGCGCGCCCATTCCTCCCTCAAAACTCAATGAACAGATTTGATCAACAGGTTAATGCATCCGGTAGGACGGCTCAGTACTATACTGATGATTACTATACAGAGGGTGAGCATTTGGACAGTAATGATTGCTAGGACAGCCATAGACAAAGAGAGGGAGTTGTTTCAGTTCCAGTAGATCAGAGTGGGCCTTATGTTGAGGTGATTGCATCAGGTGTGTCAGAACCTTTTCTGTTGGATACTGGTGCTACCAAGAGTTCTATTATGCACTCAAAACTCCCTGGCGCACCTTTGTCTGGCGAAACAAATGTATCAGTAGGTTTTTCCGGCGCCCCAGTTAGAAATCCGATTTCTAACCCTATATCTCTTTCTGTTGGACCTTGTAAATTTGAAACACCCCTTATTTTGACGACAGGTTGTGGCGAGAACTTGTTAGGATTAGATTTGTTAAAAAGATTGTATGCGACATTGTATTGCTCTCCTTCTGGAGTGCAACTCACATTGGGTAAGAAAGTGGTTTCACCAATGTATTTGTCAAAGGACAGATTTCCACCAGAATTTTCGTCTCTTCCTAATACTCTTTGGGCTACTGGACCTAATGATGTAGGTCTTTTGGAACTTCAGCCATATGTGATAACATTAAAAGCCAATGTTAAAATGCCACGTATTCCCCAATACAAGATCTCTAGTGAGGGGGAAAAAGCGTTGATGGCAATTATTCGTGATCTGATTGAGAAAGATGTAATTGAAGAGACAAGAGGCAACGTTTGCAATAGTCCTGTTTTGCCTGTCTTGAAGCATACTGACCCTACTCAGCCACCTGTTTATAGGTTTGTAATTGATCTTAGACAGGTGAATAAAATAGTTGTGCCACAGTTTCCAGTCGTCCCCGATATCACTGCATTGTTGACAATGATTCCGGCTTCAGCCACTTGGTTCTCAGTAATAGACCTGAAGAATGCTTTCTTCAGCATCCCTATTGCAGAAGAGAGCAGGGACATTTTTGGCTTCAATTTGGGAGGACGAAGCTTCAGATTTAAGAGAGCTCCTCAAGGCTATTGTGAAAGTCCATCCATCTATAGTCAGGCTTTGAAAGCACAACTTGACACTCTTATGTTACCTGATGGCGCCACTCTCATTCAATATGTCGATGATTTGCTAGTTGCCGCAGATACTAAGGAGATCTGCGAAGAAGCAACATTGTCATTATTGCGTCATTTGTCTGATTTACACCACAAAGTGTCCCTTTCAAAGTTACAGTATTGTCAAAAAGAAGTGACCTATTTAGGTCATCTCTTTTCGAAGGAGGGAAGGCAACTGACCCCAGAGAGAATCAGAGCTGTTGCAGCAATGAGTGTGCCAAGAACACAAAGAGAAGTGCGTGCTTTCTTGGGTATTACATCATATTGCAGACAATGGATACCTAATTTTTCGTTAATAGCCAAACCCTTGGTGGCATTAACTTGTAAAGATATACCGAATCCCGTCCCATGGTCTGAAGATTGTCAGAAAAGTTTTGTCGAATTACGTGATGCATTATGTTCAGCTCCTGTGTTGGGTACCCCCAACTACAGCAAGCCTTTTACATTGTATGTCCATGAGAAAGAAGGTTGTGCGTTAGCAGTTTTGACACAACAGTTTGGAGACAGGGAGCGTCCATGCGCCTATTTCTCTTCAACCTTAGACCCAGTAGCTAAGGCACTACCGAGCTGCTTAAGAGCGGCAGCGGCAGCTGCTGTTTCTATCCGACAGTCTGCTGGTTTAGTGATGAATAACACATTAGTCGTAATGGTTCCACATGCAGTGGACACGTTGTTAAACAGAACCAAGACACAGCATTTAACTAGTGCTCGATTGTCAGGTTACGAGTTGACATTGTTAGCAAGCCATGTACATATAAAAAGATGCACTACACTTAACCCAGCTACGTTATTGCCAATTGTGATGGAGTTAGATACTTCTGAACAACATGATTGTCTCCGTAGAACAGAAGAGGAAACGAAAGGGAGAATAGACCTTCTGGACACTCCCAGTGCAAAGAGTGATGGTACTTTGTGGGTGGATGGTTCATGCTTTAAGCTCCCGAATGGTGACACGACTGCGGCGTATGCTGTGACAACTTTGTGTACGATTGTTGAAGCTGCACGTATCCCACATAATTCAGCCCAAGCAGCTGAGTTAATAGCCCTAACAAGAGCATGTACAGTATCAAAAGGAATGAAAGTGACTATCTATACCGATAGCCAATATGCGTTTGGTGTGGCCCATAGTTTTGGGCGTTTGTGGAAGGAACTTGGGTTCCTGACCTCGCATGGAACTAAAATACAGCATGGTCAGTTGGTAAATGAGCTCCTTGATTCACTTACTTTACCGTTGCAAGTTGCGATTGTGAAGTGTAGCGCACATAACAAGGTGACTGATGATGTTGGTCGTGGGAATGCATTTGCTGACGAGGTCGCAAAAGAAACAGCAAGGAATGTGATGAGCCGAATGTATGTCGCGAGCCCTGCAAGATGGATTGGTGATGTTGGAATGTGTGAAGACACGATAGAAAGCGTGAAATCGATTCAAGCTGAAGCCACAGAGAGAGAATTGAGTGTGTGGAGAGAAAGTACGGGTAAATTGGATGCGAATGGTTGTTGGGTCGAGTTGTCAGAACATCAGAGATGGTTGCTACCCGATTCGTATGTGCTTGCAGTAGTTATAATGGCTCATGGAATGGCTCACATCAGTGTGAAAGGAATTTGTAAGTTGTTGGCCCCAGTATGGCAAAATGCAGGAATTCCCAAGTGCGCAGAAAATGTAGTTAAAAATTGCATGGTATGCCTGAAACACAACCCTGGTAGAGGAACCCCAACTCCAGCTGGTCATTTTGCACCTCCTACGTATCCGTTTGAGGTTTTGCAGCTAGATTTCATCCACATGGAGAGGTGCAACAACTTAAAATATGTACTCGTTGTTGTTTGTGCCTTTTCAAGATGGGTGGAAGCCTATCCCCTAAAAGACAATACTGCGCTATCCACAGCCAAAGCCCTTGTGAAAGAGTTCTTCCCTAGGTTCGGAATGCCGAGAATGATCTGGAGTGACAATGGAAGTGAATTTGTGGGTCAAGTGATGAAGAAAGTATGCGAAGGGCTAGGCATCAACCAAAAGTTTCACGCTGCAAATCACCCCCAATCAGCTGGATTAGTGGAGTGCTATAACGGCACTCTAAAGCTAAAATTGGCCAAGATACAAGCGAGCTCTGGTCTCAAATGGCCTGACGCTCTACCCTTAGCACTCCTATCAACCAGAATAACTGTGCATTCACGAGTGAAACTTAGTCCTTACGAAATAGTCTTTGGCCGCTCGGCCAATATATGGGGAGTGCCTAGGCCCAAGAAATTCAGCGAGATAGAGCATCCTGTCTTGCTTGACTATCTGTATGAATTGACGGCTAAATTGCGTGTCTTACATCAACAGGTCCACGACACCTTGCCTCCGGTCTCTGAATCTCCAGGTCATCCCATTGAGCCTGGATCCTGGGTTTTAATAAAGAACTTTCAGCGAACCAAAAACGAGCAGCCCAGGTGGACCGGACCGCACCTCGTTCTTCTCTCCACAAGATCAGCTGTTCGAGTAGAAGGGAAGAAACACTGGATCCATGGGACCCATTGCAAAAGGGTACCCCTACCTCTGACATGTGACCGGTGGGTCCAGGAAGGTATCGCCGACTCAGAGACTGAAACCGTGCCACGTTTTTTGCCTTTCAGCGATGCACGAATAAAAGGAACACTCACTGAGAAAGAAAGTGATGACATTTTACAATCAGCAGTATCACCGTCAGTCCGATTGGACACTACAGAACCTGAACTCCTTTTTCAGGACCACACGATACCTGGGACTAACCGTTATAATCTACGACCAAGAATAAAGGACAAATAAAACAGTTTACTTTTCTTCTCTTTAACAAAGTTCTCCAATATGGAAAATTATTTTTGAATGACTTTTTGCTTTTTGTATTTTTTGAACCTCCATCCGGGTTCAGCTGTAGGATCGTGGCTGAAAAGACTTAGGGGGGTAGCCTGTGGACACAAGGTCTACAGGTCTGATTTGTTCTAGGGCGGCCTGGAACATTCAGAACACTCCTAAGTGAAGTAAACCAACCGCCACGAGCGGCAACGGTTAGAGGATGGAATCTTTCCAAAATGGAGAACATGTTGAAAGACTGAGTTTCAAGAAGAGAATATGTGAAACGATAACCAGGAAACGGTTTTTGCTGCTGTGCATTTTTATGTTATTTAGTATACTTATGTTTTTTATAGGATATATTTTATTCTGTTTTAATGTGATATTGGCACCCACTACCTCGTCTGCACCTCCTCCTTCCACTGTTTCCCCACATTCTTTTCAACTCCTCCCTAAACATGAATCTGCTAGGAGACTAGAGTTCATTAATAACTCCTTCATCCAGCTTTTGCACCAACACCAACTAGTGATAAATACAACTAACTGTTGGGTGTGTGGCCTTATGCCTCACACAGCAGATAAAGGTATCCCTTATCTGATCCTGCCTTTTAGCCACAATGGTTCCGTGTGGGCATTCAGAACGATATTCATCTATGCACACTACCCCCTACGTTTTGTGGAAGACAACCCTAAGAAAAATGCTTTGGTTAAAGGAATCATAGACATGATGAAGGACAATATCTCCTACGAGACTATCCCCAGAGATGAGACAATGGCATATATAGGATGGAACATGACCGGATATGAAGCCACAATGAATGAGAAACAGCAAGCTAAGATATCTTCCCTGATTTGGGTTGTACCCCATCAGGGTCACCTGTGTCTGCAAGGTACTGGCAAGAATCCCAGAGCTCAGCTAGGGGAAAGCGTCTGCACTGAGACATATGTCTTCGCATCTCAGACCTCCCCTCCGCTTTTGGCAGCTAAGGGTACCTATTTCATCTGCCATGATAGAGCCTTTACATGGTTGCCCCCTGACTTTTCGGGCACATGCTTCGTTTCGTTCCTGTTGCCCCCTACCTACACAGCAGCGGCAGATTACCACAAGACAAGGATAGTTAGAGGCGTCTTCAGTGAAGAAGACACTGCAGGACAAGAATTTGGGGACTTCGTAAAGGGTTTTCTGCCGTTCTGGGGACAAATAAGTAACAGCAGGAGTATAAGGCAATTGATAAGAGTGGTTGAATCCACTGTGGCTGAAACCGCTGGTGCCCTTGGTAACTTGACTGCTGAGCTCCAGTCGGATCGTCTTATGACCCTTCAGAACAGGGTCGCATTAGATGTCATACTTGCAGACCGGGGTGGAGTATGTACATTGATCCAGTCGAGTTGCTGTGTTTTTGTCCCAGATAACGCTCCAACAGTATACCAGGCCATCTCCAAACTGCATAGAATTTCCAAATCTATTCATTTAGATAAAGGAGATTGGTCATTAATGGGATGGCTCTGGGAACTGATATCAGCATGGGGATGGAAGATTCTGATGGTCATTGGGATGATCTTGGCCATTCTTTTCCTGTTCTGTCTATGCGTGCAGTGTGCTCCTGCGATATGTGGCCTCTGTGTTACATCATGCATAAGGAAACCTGCACCAAGAGACGAGCTAAATACTAGGATGATGTTACAGCAACATCTCAACGACTTTAGAAACATAGACCTGGACTCAGATTAGCATGAGAATAGGTTTATTGCCTATGTAAGGGCAAAAGGAGGGTTTGTGGTTCTAAAAATTCTGGACCCATGTAATCTGCTTTGCCACAGCAGTACGATTTTAGTATCAAAAGACCGATAATGACTAGTACACTAAGCATGAGCATTTTCGCTCAATTCCAGCAGCGTTTTCACCTCGAAATCGCCATTTTCGTCCTGCACTCGTGGCTCCCATTTTATACACGACAGCCATTTTTAAAAGTTGCCCTCACATAGGCTTATAATACAGTCAGATTTGATTCCAAGGACACGTACACCTTGATTGACTTTTCTCTGACCTGGGCAAGCTGGAACCATTGCCTCAGGCCAAACCTGTTTGGTCAGTCCCTCTCCCAGTGGCCGAATCAGATAGCATCAAGGCACACCAGGCCATAAAACCCTTATTATCGCTCACACACCCTGCCTAACTTGCTCACACCTGCATCTGCTCTTTTCTTCTTCTTACTTTACGAGGGGGAGGTGCCCGTTTTTATTGGGGGTCCACACTTATCTGATGTGAAATTCTAGGCCTTGCCGGGTAATTTATTATGGGTTGGATGACATGAAATATGAGGTTTCATCATGACACTGTTTTTTCCTTTGTAGTGAAAACATGTGAATGACCAACCAAAATGTCAAGAATGTTTGCCTGAAGCTTAAAAAACTGTATATAAGGAAACCTGATTTTGCATTGACACACAGTCTCCTGAGAACATACAAGTCGTGCTGTTGTACTTCTAGGACGCCTGTCAATTGGTTGCAGCCAATAAATTCGATCTTTGACTTCACCTAGAAGACTCTGAGTTTCTGTAGTCTGAATCAGGAAAGTACCCGAGGTCTTTGGGTGTACCCTGGCACCGCTGGGTTACCGGATCAGTACCGGTTCTGAAAAACCCAGTACCTCAGAAGCAACAGCATTGATAGGCTCGCAAAGGTTCCACAAGTAGACTGAGCTAGCAACAATCATTTCCAAGACTTATACTACTATAGGTCGAGATAATTTGGGGGTCAGACCAAATAAACCAAAACTAAAGGGGAACTCCAAAAAGGATAGAACAAAGCAAGCATAGGAGTGTTCTAAAAAGCACTGGGACAAACCAAAATGTTATGAAGACAGAATAAAACAAAGAGGAGAATCTCTGCATTCGGAGACCATTTGAGAAATCGTGACAATCTGAAACAATCTGGCAGATATCAGCATATTGATACAAGCCCTTCACGTTCATTTCAGGACTCATCTGACAAACGGATCGAGAGAGGTGGTCAGTCCATATGTAGAAAAGAGGAGTACATGAAACCGAATAATGGATTCTCAATAGAAGACCAAATACATGATTTATACCAAGAGGGGTCAATAAGGTGGGCTCTGAAATACTAGAAAGGGTCCAGCAGTTTGATTATCTGGGCAACAGGCTAGACGATACTGGTTCATGAGACCCGCAGATTACTACAAGCACCTTCACTGTGAAATGTTGAGCTGCAGCCACATGTACATTTACCAAAAGAGCAGCCTGGACCCCTGTCCAACTAACAGTCGAACTATAGAAAGCACAAGTAAGGGGGGCTTCGATATATGGGGCAGAACTTTGGGGGCATTGCAACATGAGCACTCTAGGCACAGTAGAAAACAGTTTCCTTAGATGCCTTTTGGGCTTGGGGAAAGGCACACTGTTGGTACCGCTTGACCTCAATTTGGGGATGAATGAGATTTTGCCGCAGATAGCGCTAAAGCCTCTACTGTTTTGGGTTTACATCTGGAGTACCCATGAATTGAGCCGCCTCAGTGAAGGCCTGCTACTGGGTCCAATAGAGTGGGAAAGGGTAGATGGCTGGGGTCGCTTATAAACACCTGGACTGAGCTGGAGCTAGAGAAATTGTGATACGAATCCCAGTCCATTCGCAGAGGAGACTCTCTCAAAGTTAAAAATCTGGCCCACAAAAAAGCTATTAGTCGTAGGGACTATACTAGGCCCCTTAACAAGTGCTTTCCCTCCTTCACAAATCTGTATCCAAAGTGGAGGAATTTATAGATTTAATTTGCCCGGTGAGTGCTTTGTGTTGCAAATGCAAACGCATTACATCCACGATGGATACAATGAGCTACCTCCTTGACCACCACTGATGTTGATTATGTTTTTGATTCAAAACTACAAACGCAAGAATTTGTCCAATATGAACTTAAGTACCCCATGCCCACTAATGTCATGCCTCTAGAACACTACAAATACATCATTTACACTGGTGGCTCAGCACAACCAGCTGTAGGTACTAACCACCAGTACTCCACGGCTTGCTCAGCCATCTACAGAGTAATGAGGGTTGGTGAGTTATGGAACTCAACATGTAGGTGTGTTGAGGATGGCCTCAACACACCTACATACAGTCCCTTGAGGATTGCAAAGTTCAACTTGCTGAGCTGAAAGCACTGTTTCTGGTACTGGAACATACATATCCTGAATTCTTAGGTTTGTGTGATTTGTATTATTGTGTCAAGCCCTCAATGAAAATCTACACTACTGGGGTCTAAATAGATTCAGAGATTCTAAAGAAAACACCATAAAGCATTGACTGCTTTGGGGAAAGGTCGCAGAGCTTAAAGACAACTGCCACAGGCTCTTGTAATACATGTACTGGGCCAGCAACGTGTTGGAATACACATTGTAGGGAATTCACGGGATGATGAAGCGCCTAATTCTACAGTTGCTACGGCAACTGTTGCTACGGCAACTGTTGCAGCAATAGCTTGTTCCCATCTGAGGGTGTAGGATGAAATTTTGGCTGCTGTAAATGCATCGGATGATGGCAAGCGACTACCAAACGCATACCCAACAAAATATTACTACCATTTGAGTGCCCAAAACATTCTGTATGTAACAATGTCAGGGGTAGGTGATTGTGTGATTACCAACCAAGACCATGGTTAGAATGGAATGAAGAAGCTCATGAAGGTGTTGCTTCTGCTCATGCTGGTGTAGTGGCTACTATTTAATTATTACAAAAGCCTTACTGGTGGCATGGTCTAATCAAACAGACCAAACAAAATGTCCTTAGTTGTAACATCTGTTATCAAATAATAGGTTCCACCATGAAGCGCCCACCGCAGACACCTCTCTTAGTGTCAAACAAGCCTATGCAGTGTGTGTACCTGGACCACTGTGGTCACTTAAACTTCAATTCACACAGTACATACAAATACATTCTACTGGCTGTAGATTCTTGCTCCAGATTCCTTTGGGTGTGGCCACAATGACTGGCTGAGGCTTGCACTGTTATTAAAGATTTGCACGTCTTTATTAGGACATCTGCAGCTGCTGCTTTCCATTCGGATCATTGCCCTGCTTTTGCCACAAGGGCTTACAGGCTTGCCATGGGAACGCTGGAGTAGCAGTGTTATTCTCCATATCATCCCGAGGGAAATTCGATAGTGGAACGAAAGAATTCTGACTTAAAACAATCCCTAACAGCTAGAGTATTAGGTTCAGCTCATAGTTGGATCCATAACCTATATGAGGGCCAAGGAGCATTATATAACCTGCCTTGAAGATCTTTGGGACGGCCATACCTCATATGAAGTCCTGTTTGGCATCTCTATGTTCATCCCAGATCTTGACGGTTCTCGCACAATGGCAGCAGACACACCTTTTGACATAAATGAACGTGTCACTTTAATAGGAATTACAACAGTTCTAAGATGAGTGTCCATAAAGTATTCTGCCACTTTGAGAATGAGGGATTCAACAACTTACACAGGCTGGATCCCAAAAGTTGGGGATCCGTTTCGCAAGAAGATTTCTGTGAAAGAGTTTAGCCCATTCTACAGAGCACAGGGTCCCTGTTCTAGGAATACAGGGCAGCAAAATAGTGATTCTACCACTGCTGCCTGGCTCAGAGGACAACTGTTTTGTCTCCACCGATCTCACAAAATTGCATTATGTGCCCAATCCTGCACAGTAGACCATAAGCGGTCCTGGGTAGTTCCTTTTCCCCTCTCATTACCCTACAGGAGATACCTCTTCAAACATTAAACAACATTGAACTTGTTTGCCCTAGGTTGGGGAGGGCTGAAAATGAACTTTTGTTGATTTCAGTTACTGCTACAAGTACAATAAATATCTAAAATATTAATTTGTAGTTCACTAATGCAACATAAACCAATATGATTGTTTATGATGAACCACTACTGAATACATCTACCAGTTCTCTTTCGTTTGCACCGGCTCCAATTTTTGCACAGACTGCTACTCGTTATTTTGCTGACAGACTATTTTTCTTCATTTTCAGTACATGTTATCCGTCAGCTTTTCAACTGGCTTTAACACACTTATTTGATTCATCCATTTTATTACCTATGGATATTATTGGCAATGCTTGCTTTTTTTCTTTGGAATGGATTTGTTATTGTTTTCTTCTTGCTTATACATGGGCACTATCTTCCTGAAAGCTCTGTTGCTGAACTGGTGGATGAGGTTTTAAGACCTTGTCTTCTCACAAAGCGCGGAGAGACTTGTTTACGCTGTTCCAGTTCCTGACAAGATTGTTTGGGATAAAGTTCCATATGATATATTTGGTACTACTGAAATTATACAAATTCCTTCTGTTTTTAAGATTTCTATGAATATCACATCACACCTGGGGTTGTGCGAGATGACTGGGATGTTAAAACAGTTGATTCTATGCTTTCCGAGCTTGAATATTATACTGTATTTGACAGTGAAGATATGTACATCAATTTGGCTAATTATGGCAAAATGTTCTGTTAACATCATTATGGACACCATTTACCTGCACAGAGCTAGTAACCCACGTACAGTTTGTAACTATACACAAAGGGAACATTGTGCTGTTCAAACGGTGTGGAGTTTTAAAACATATGTAGATAAAATCATATTTTTTCTGGGCATGATGCTACTAACCCAGAGTCCTTTTATTTCAAACTACCACCAGTTAAAGCTAGGAAAACCTGCTTACAGACACCAAATTCATTTATTCAAATCTATTCATTTCCCAGTTAGCCATACACGGTTATGAATATTGGAAAAATACAATTAATTAGAAAACAATTTGGGGAACAAAAGACAGACAAGTACAACACCTGGATGCCTTATTAAAAGCATGTTTGATTCTGTTACAAACCATTTTTCTGAGTGAAACTACTCAGCAAACAACATGTCTTGGGTTAGCAAATGTTAAAGAAATTAATGTGCCCAGCATTTCCTCAGTAGCAGGATTTGATAACTGGCAGAATGTTATGAATTTTACATAAGATCAGCTCAAGGGTATGGTTAAGAACATACATTTAATTCAACACTGTTGGGTCTAACAGGTGGTTATTGTGGCCAGCAGACACAAATGGTTGTCAATCACTTTTTAATAACTCTTCACTGGGTTTTAAAGCTAGCAGACTGGACCCTTTTAAAATCACCACACAACACACAGGTATAATTACCACTTATAGCGTGGATAAGCTATGTCTGCAAGGGTTGCAATACTCCATACTGACAGCTGTTAAACAACACCTCTCTTGGCTGTCTGAAGATATTGATTTGCAAGGTTTCTTGCTAGGTCCTAAAAACCACGATCCAAGAGATTTGTTTATGCAATATACAACAAACTATGGAAGCTTTCACAGAAGAAAGTGGCTGCTCGTTTAAGGCAAACAGATGAGGAAAACATACAGAAACATACAGAGGCATTAGTTGTTGTAGATAATTGTATGAACACACTGTCCACTAGGATGTACATATCAAACAACATTGTGTCCTCTGCAATTGACATCATTCAGAATGATATGTCATTATTACAACATGGACAAAGACAGCATAGGTCCAATTGTGCAGTTGAGTTGGACACTGTAGGTTCTGAATGGGAATAGCATGCCTTGGAAGCATGTGAACTCGACTGTTCTTTACTTTTTTCAACCTTACTAGAAAATAATGATTAATATCAAAGACGTACGCTAGTTACATCATGCTTAATATAAAGAAATATTAGAAAAGTTGCCTTTTACAGTAGCAGGAAACACCATCAGTGTGGTTAATAAATGGAGTGATATCACTGCATATATCTACAGTTCAATCACTTCATGTTTGAAACATTTTCCAATCTACAGATTTGAACATTTGGGAGTGAGCTATATTCATGTGGTATTGGACCTAAGAAATAGCTGCCTGACGCTGAACTCCGACAAGACGGAGGTCCTCATCCTCGGACGCACCCCCTCGGCCTGGGACGACTCCTGGTGGCCCACCGCGCTGGGACCCCCTCCAACGCCAGCCAACCACGCATGCAACCTGGGTTTCGTCCTCGACTCCGCCCTCACCATGTCCAAGCAGGTCAACGCAGTTTCCTCCTCCTGCTACAACACCCTCCGCATGCTCCGTAGAATCTACAAATGGATCCCGACGGAAACCAGAAGAACGGTTACCCAGGCCCTCATCAGCAGTAGACTAGACTACGGCAACGCTCTCTACACAGGCATCCCAGAAAAAGACATCCGACGCCTCCAACGCATCCAGAACGCCTCCGCCCGACTGGTCCTCGACGTACCCCGCCGATGCCACATCTCCCACCACCTGAAAGACCTCCACTGGCTCCCCGTGGACAAGAGGATCACCTTCAAGCTCCTCACCCACGCTCACAAGGCACTCCACAACGCCGGACCAGCCTACCGGAACAACAGACTCAACTTCTACGTCCCGTCCCGCCAACTCCGCTCCGCCAACCTTGCCCGCTTCCAACGCAAGACCTCCAGCGGAAGATCCTTCTCCTACCTTGCCGCCAAGACCTGGAACACCCTCCCGACCCCCCTGCGGCAGACCCAGGACCTTATCACCTTCAGGAGACTCCTCAAGACCTGGCTCTTTGACCAGTAGCAGCACCCCCCCTCCCCCCCCCCCTCAGCACCTTGAAACCCTAACGGGTACGTAGTGCGCTCTATAAATATTGTGATTGATTGATTGATTGATTGATTGACCTGTCTTTCAATTACAAGTACAGGAGTAGGGAAAAAAGCTTTTCTTAGCAGAAGCGAGTGCAAGACTTCTGTAAGACATTGAATGATTTGTAAAGAGATGGCAATTCATGGCTCTGTCAACGGGCCTGTGGCTAATTTAACCTGCTACTTGAAGGGTATTCCCGTCTCTGATTCGCCAGTAGTTCAGTTACTTTTCAATGGGAGTTACTTGATGCTGAGCAGTCAGGGCTGTTGTCGGATAACAGCAGGTGTTGCATATGTGACTTCTGTTTCTCAAAAAGTGACCTGCTATGGAAACATTCTTTTGTCGCCCACACGAGATAAAACTAGCAAATTTGTGGCCTCACATTACTACTTCCAAAGTCGATTTCGACAAGCTGAGTAGACTAAATACATCATTGTTTCAAAAACACGTGATGCTGACATCTACCCATGAAACCTGTGACCTACAAGTGGCAAGGTCATCAGTTGAGATACAGTCCCTCTAAAATACTAACTTCCCAAGACACTTCAGTGAATTTGTGAGCCATATTTTTTATGTATCCAAAACCGCAGGGATCGTACACTTTTTTTTAAAAAGCTGTAGATTCTGGTTTTGCAAGCAGACTCTTTTTTGGAGTGATACCATCAGCTACACACTAATTTTTTTTTTAGCGTTTTTGGAGGTTTCCCACTGGTATAGGCATTAATCAGCAGTATTTTGCTATTGCCATTTTTGATTCGCAATGGTTGCCCCATGCCAAATAAGAAGAGTGATAGAGTTCCCACCAACCCAACTGTGTTGTGAATGTATGATGTAGTACTTTGGAGTATCACTACTGGAGGAACTTAATAAAGAATGCAGAATGAAGCTCTGGTGGTGATTTTGCCTGGCACCCATAGTTCACTTCACTAGTGACTTACTAGTAAATCAAATATGCCAATCATGGATAAACCAGTCACCAATACAATGAAGACAGAAAGCATATGCACATTAGCACTGGTTGGCATTGGCAAAGTGTCCAGCGTCCTAAAGCCAACAAACAAGTAAATAAAAATAGGAGGAAGAAGGCAAACAGTTTGGGGATAAACCTGCAAAATCGCCAAGTCCAACACATGTTATGATTATTATTAATTTTTATAGCATGTTCGTCTATTTTATCTTTTATTCATTTAGAGATTTTTAGAATGTGCACTCCTAGACTAGCAAGGGGAGGGTGTTGTAAGGCCTTCATGGAACCCAGGTTGGGCACCTCATCTTAGCTTAGTTTCACGGTTCATGCTCTATTTTACATACCACATTTATTTGTATTTTAGCAATCCTCTTTTTAGCATTCACTTTTACATATTTTAGCAGCTGCTTCTTGGAGGAAGACAAAGTTCACGTTGCACATTTAATCAGCCTTGTACCACACGTAAAATGCATCCTCGTCCAAGGCTGGTATGCACAGTAATGATATGCTAATTCATTTTGCCATCCCAGGAGTCAGCTTCTATCTCCGAGACACAGCATTACATCAGAACAGCTGTCCAAAAGATTTCTGGGTCATATAGACTACACCTAGAGCCAATGGGAGTAGAGGGCATTCCAGTCATGACCATCCTGGCATGCTTACCTCACGACTGACAACTCTGCTGAAGCTGGCGTTAATTTCTCAGCTTCCAAAGAGGACTGCCATTTGCACAATAGGCAGATCCCTGTATTTTATTCAGGTATGTGGCTAGGGCTAGTCCCTTGGGTCGGAAAAGGCAGAGGGTTACAACCCTCTCAGATCTAGACATACGGTTTTGGTAGGAATCTCTAGACTCTCTAGAAACACATATGGTGAGGTTGTTCAACTTCTCCACTTTGGCGATTATGTTGGTTACTGTACTCTGTTTCATTTACCTAATTATCGCAGCACATGCTTTTTATACCCCAATCTGATTGCTTTAATAAATGCATTGAAATCCATTTCGCATTTTGTGTTTCACCTTGGTGTGCGTGAGTAACTGAGCGAAAGAGGTACGATCTGTTTCCACTTTTTCACTGACAAGTCACAGTGTCATATTTAGGTTGCCGTAATCACCTTTTTACCCACCAGGTTTAGTGGTCAGGGTGAGGTACTGTGAGTTAGCCAGGAGTCAGACCGAAAGCTACTAAGCGGCGTGGGTTGCACTCAGTCTCCCACTCTCTGTGCTGCCGCCATAGACACACACTCCTATTACAAAAATGGAAATCGCATAACAGACCCACCTCTTGTTGCAAATTTTATGTGTACCCTGCACAGTTTTCTGGTCAAGAATGATCCTGTTTTCAAAATTTGGGTAATGTCACCTACAGTTGTTATATATTACACTTAGGATGCTACAGATGTTGGAGATAAAAAAAGATTTGCTTGTACCTACAGTTCACCCTTCACATTACTGATCCACAAATGTCTGGATGATGACATCAGCAAACAGGGCGGCCAACGCAGACATCCTACTGCAAACGTGGGCCAAAACAACCCCCGGAAGTAGTCACCTGTATTTCAGGTGGATAAAGATGCCGCTAATTACCTATCTGGCAATACCCTGCTGGTAGACATCAGGCTTGCCCGAAAGCTACAAAGAGCGAAGGTCTGACTTCTCTGCTTGATTGTTCTGTTTAAGTAAAGCTTTAAGCATCTTTTGCTGATGAGAAAGCATCAAATCCTCTCTTCTGGTCGAGTCAGTTTTAGAAAGAACTTGAGAAGGACAACAGACCTGCTAAGGTAGTAGCCTTTAGGACATAATTTGGTAAGGCATGAATGTAACCTTGACTTTAAAGAAAAAGGCACACATCTTTAATGCAGAATGCATGCATCTAACTCACAAGTCTGATCGATGTAATAACCAGGAAAAATGTAAACTTCCACAAAAGGTAGTTAATATCCGTGAAATGTTTTGGCTTAAAATAAGAGTAAACAGAGGAGTTTTCAGTTACTGTGCAGGAGTTCTTCTTGTTGCTGGAGGGAAGGAGTGGAAGGACCTTCACATTAATTCTTTAGACAAACTATGAAAACAAGTGCATTTGTAGTCTCACTACTACACACACACACCATGATCTATGAAGGCCTGCATGGGCAAACCATAAAGGATAAGACATGATTTGTTTAGTTAACCTGCAAGAGTTGATGAATGTTACCACCTGCATAATATCCCAAAAAAATTCACTTCAAGTAGCAAGCTTCAATCATAGAAAGAACCCACCTCCTGCTTTAAAAAAATCTGTTGACATTCGGTATGCTTGAAGAGCCAAAGTCCAACTGTTCTGGAGCCAGGATGTCAGGTGAAGAGGTTTAATCATGATTAATGAACCAAACCCAGTGTTATTAATGAGGGGGAAAAGGGGAGGCCACTTTGAAAGCGTTTTAAATTGCCTTCTGAAAAGTGAACTAGAACTATAGTTCTGAGGTGAAAGACCCAAGCCGGTTCAAACACAATCATTTTGCAGGGAACCTTCTTGAACTTGACCAGTACTCTCTGGGTCAAGGGAAATATTTTAAAGAGTATGCATATAGACTGAAACATGCATTGAAAATGCCTTCCTTTAAACCCACTGTTGTCCCTTTTTGCTGCAGAAGTGCTGGAATTTGGAGTTGAAGGGTGATGTGAAGAGTCAACAGGTGGGTTGCCCCGTTTGTACAAAACAATCTGTAGCAGCTCACACTACAATGCTCACTTGTGACAGGAACCCTTTGCTCCTGCTGAGTGAGACTGCCACATCACAGGTCTGTTCCAAGAGATACATGCTCTTTGTCAACAGACATTGTTTCATAATGCTCACTTTCAGAGCAGAACGAATCTGGTGTCTTCCTGCTTCTACACTAAGAACATGAACTTTATGATGCATCTGGAACAAGCCGGTCGAGTTATTTATGATATATGGTAAAGCTCACATATCCAGCTAATCTGTTCTGAATTAAAGTTTACGTGTTTAAGTTGGTCTAGACCAGGTGTCTCCAACCAATCAATCGCGAGCTACCAGCAGCTCGTAGAAACCTTCAGAGTAGCTCGCAGCCTTATGTTAATTTTTAAATGAGCACTGGGTCACATTTTCCTTTTATAGTTAAGGGAAGGGTGAGTTTATTCTACATCATCATTATCAGGCTGCAGATAGCACGGCCTGACAATGAGCAGTGCTGGGGCACAGAGATGAGGAACTGAAGCACTAAGGTATTTACCTAGTCCTTGTCAACTCAATATTAGAGTGTTAGAACTAAATTATTTTTCTGAATGCTTTTAAATGGGAGAAAATTAAAATGAAAAGTTAACTTCATGAATAAGTTAACTCTTCATTTAATTTTCTTCCATTTCAAAGTGTCCCCTTCACATACAGCACACATCCTGCTCCCAGCAGCAGGAAGAGACGGTGCCATATTTACAACTGAAAAAACAGGCATTATTTCAAGTAGGAAAAATAAAGGGCAGAACAATGTCCCATATTATGAACGTTTTTGCAGAACATTTTCTGCACTTTGAATTTCTATGTTTAAAAATGGTTGCTTGTGTTATACATGTAGGGGTGGCACATACAGCAAAAGGTATGCCCTGTGCCACAAATAAATATGACACAGGCTCACAGTCTTCGAAATGCACATATCCCATCCATACACACACATGTTCAAACATCTCCAAAGACTATGACCCTCCTTATGACCCTGGCGGTCTACTGACCTCCAGGGCCATGGTGGCAGTCTCACCGGTGATGGGCTGGCAGTGAAGACCACCACATTATCCCCTCTCAGACCGCCAGTGCAGTTGGTCCAGTCGGGCCAGAGATGAGCACCTCTGAACCAGCGGTCCAATGAAGACCGCCAGCGATATTTTGAGCTGGCTTTCCACTAGGGTTTCTGTTGCGGTAGCACGACTCCCCCAAAACCTTCAGCAAGCACAATACCCCCCCTTCCATACCAGAACCCCCCCCAACCGCACTTGAGGTACAGCACCCCCCAAACCCACTTGAGGTACAGCCCCACCCCACATAGATGTACACAGACACCCACACCTACCCTACATACACTCATTCACCAACACTAACACACACGCATTCACATCAACACTCACACACGCATTCACTCACATGCATCCATACAGGCATTCACTTCAACACTCATGCACGCATTCACTTCAACACTCATGCACGCATTCACTTCAACACTCATGCACGTGCTTCACTTCAACACTCATGCACGCGCTTCACTTCAACACTCATGCACGCGCTTCACTTCAACACTCATGCACGCGCTTCACTTCAACACTCATGCACGCGCTTCACTTCAACACTCATGCACGCGCTTCACTTCAACACTCATGCACGCGCTTCACTTCAACACTCATGCACGCGCTTCACTTCAACATTCATGCACGCGCTTCACTTCAACACTCATGCACGCGCTTCACTTTAACACTCATGCACGCGCTTCACTTCCAACACTCATACAGGCATTCAACCATGCATGCACAAACCCATACAAACACCCATACACACATACATACACACACGCAGACAAAAATGCATACACAACGCCCTCCCACCCCCCTCCGCTGCTGGACGCCCGACTTACCTTATCCAGTAAGGATGTCGTCCAGCCGGGAATGGGTGCTTTCACCTCCGGTAGCACCCCACCATCACGACACCGCTAGGCTGTATTAGAGGTCGTAATATGGCTGGTGGGGTCCTGGCGGGGAATAGCCGGTGGTGGAACTGCCCATGCGTCTCCGCTCACCAGCACGACTACTGCAGGATTTCTGCCCAAAATGTGGTGGAAATCCTGCAGTACTCGTAATATGGTGGGCAGAAGACCGCCGGCACTGGCAGTCTTCTGTCGCCCTCAGCTTTGGCGGTCTTTCAAAAAGATTGCCAAATTTATAATGAGGGCCTATGTTCTCAATGACGCACATGGTAGCCCTGTCATACTGCCCCTAAGTAGTCAAAGTATTTTGCTCAAACAATGGTATCTGGCTCTATGGATATTAAGCTTAAAGTCAATGAAGCTGGATGTGGCAGTGTTTGGTAACAATGCAGAGTTGCTTAGCCTTCAGAAGCTCATCATGATTTTCACTGATCAGAAGTAGCTCTCACTACAGAAAAGGTTTGAGACCCCTGATCTATATCCTTCCAGAGGCCTCTTGTGCATAGATTCTCAAGTTGAGCCCCATTTGTTGAGGACAGGTTCTGTTGTTATGACAAAGAATGGCCCCAGTGCTCACAATGCCAGTCGAGGAGTTGGGAAAAATAATGACTCTAGGTTAGTGCTAACCTGATCGTTGGTGTTATATGTAACTGAAGATTCCAATTTCCTTTGACTCTCTGCAAGTCTATTTTTGAGGTCGTCCTCAACAGGTCTGATGTGCAGTTAGCAGTCTGCTTTCAGTGAGGCACAAAGGACATTGTTCCTGAACAGCTTTGCACCATCTCAGCAAGCATACTTGCACCATGCTGATGAGGATGACGCTTAACCGACAAGTAATTCCAATAAAAACATGGGGGGCAATTTTGCTTCCTAAGATGGGTTGCCAATCAAGCAATTATGTGTGCATATTTGAGGTGAAAAGAGAGAACTTCTAATATTGTCCTTTGATGAAAAATGCAGATTAGCATATAGAACTAGGTGTCCCAAATGTTGAGTGAGGTAAGGAACTCTCCCTTGGAGAGGATGTACATGATGGCTACCATCTAGAAGAAGTTCCTCCAGAGCTACTTGTTCAGAAGCCTCTAAGCATCTTCCTGACGAAGAAGGCATTTTTGTACTTTTTCTATCACTTCCATGAGGGGCTTGCAAAACATCTCCTTCGGTTCTTTTTGTGAGTAATGGGAGGTTTCTTTGGGTGTGTTCCGAGGGGGTGTTTGCAAAACCTCTATGACATCCTTAGTGGGTCACATTCAGCATCCATTGATTTATTGTTATTTTTTGCCACAGTAGTGGGTGCTGTCAAATCATGACTGCGACAGAAGTCACAAAGATAAGATTAAGCATCCAGCAGATACATCTTCTAGTAAAATTTGGGCAAAGGGACCCCTCCTTTGGCCGCAGGCAGGCCGCACTCACAATATGGTGCGTGACTTCTGTAGAGGGACCTGTGAGACTAAGAGGGCTCTCTTGTTCTCAGTAGTGGCTAAAATGATACCCTAAGTGGAAGTAATACAGTGATTGATTCACTTGTTTAAGAAAAGAATAGTCCATTTCGGTGATGTAGCAAATTTAAGGGTTATGCTTGGTTTGCTTTAATTTTGATATTCTTCAGAGTATTAGTAACATGACTGCAAAAGAATCTTTCTCCAAATGGTATGTTCACAGTTTTGTCCAATACACCTGCATGGAAAAAGCCTTAGCCTGATCTCCTTGGGCATCATTGTTAGCACAAATATATTTTTTTAATAAAGAAAAGAAAAAGCCTAAGCCACGGATATACTTGGTTCATTGTCGAATCGGAGAGGTACCAAAAATCAGTTGCAGCTATGTTTACTGCAGTGCAGATGATAAAGCTTCCTACTCCTTTTTCAGGATGCTCTTATCTTCTGATTTCTGGACCTTGAGAATCATCCCCAAAAATGGTGCTATATCTTCACAATTCTGGCTGTTGTAGTAGTCTGTTATATCTGGTGGATTTACTGCTTTGAGCGGGGCTGCTACCGCTGTACTAATCCTTTTTCCTAGGAAGTGTAGATGCTGCCCCCACCCCAATCAGAAACCTAAAGGTGCCCAAATGGAGAGACTGACTTCAATATTTGTGGTTTACGTTACTGCACGAAGTAGGGTTTCACTTTGATAAATGCTGGCAAATAAAAACTTTTACTACCATTTCAAAAAATGCATAATGCATATCCAGAGAAGCCTCGTCTAACCAATGAAGTTGTCTCATACATTGCCTATGAAAAGGATCATTTTTTGGGGTCGTTATCCAACTCTACTTTTCCCTTCCTTCTTCTCTTAATTTTACTCTGCTTGCATGCAAGAGTCAATAGGTAGTTGTTGATCTGCAAGTGGTTGTACATAAGCAGCAAGAGGAATGCGTTTTGGTGCTCTAGGAGCAGTGAGAGTGCCTGTTGTGTGGCTCAAGACATCTCTGGTTACACTTCATAATATTGTGCAGATAATCAATTAGGTACTTGTTTTTGGAAGTTTTCTTCTTTGTGGTTGTCATCTGAGGAAAAATTAACATATGGGCAAGGGTATCACCCTAAGACAGGGTAGCCTCTCCGAGGGATTCCAGTTGGCCGTCCTCCTCTTTCTCTGGTCGTGTCCTCTAAGATACTTAACTCTGCCTTTTTGACCCCTGATCTCAGAGATGACAAAAGTAGTGTTAAGAACAGAAAACAATGTCCTGATGAGTACTGTTTACTTTCTGTACTTCCCACAGGGACATTACTTTTTCTGTTTGGTATAATAAAGTCATTCAGCAGTGCAGCACACTTTAGAATACACCATAAAATTAAACAAATAAAATAAAAAAATAAAATATATTTATATATATATATATATATATATATATGGAAAATGTCACTTACCCAGTGTGCATCTGTTCGTGGCATGAGACGCTGCAGATTCACATGCTGTGCATTATCCTGCCATCTAGTGTTGGGCTCCGAGTGTTACAAGTTGTTTTTCTTCGAAGAAGTCTTTTCGAGTCACGAGACCGAGGGACTCCTCCCTTTCGGCTCCATTGCGCATGGGCGTCGACTCCATCTTAGATTGTTTTCCCCCCAGAGGGTGAGGTAGGAGTTGTGAATATACTAAATGTGCCCCTGCAATGGAGTAGGTATGTACGTACATAATGTGTATTAAAATAATATTTATTTACAAATGTACAATTTTCATCCAACTCATAACGGCTACAGGCTCCCGGGGAGGTGGGAGGGCGCATGTGAATCTGCAGCGTCTCATGCCATGAACAGATGTACACTGGGTAAGTGACATTTTCCGTTCGGTGGCATGTGTAGCTGCAGATACACATGCTGTGCATAGACTAATAAGCAGTAATCTCCCCAAAAAGCGGTGGCTTAGCCTGTAGGAGTTGAAGTTGTCTGAAATAATGTTCTTAGTACAGCCTGTCCTACTGTGGCTTGTTGTGTTGTTAACACATCTACACAGTAATGCTTCGTGAATGTATGAGTCATAGACCAGGTGGCTGCCTTACAAATTTCTGTCATAGGTATATTCCCCAGAAAAGCCATTGTGGAGCCTTTTTTCCTAGTGGAATGCGCTCTTTGTGTAATAGGTAGATCTCTTTTTGCTTTAATACAGCAAGTTTGAATACATTTAACTATCCATCTGGCAATGCCTTGTTTGGATATAGGATTACCTGCATGAGGTTTTTGGAAGGCTACGAACAATTGTTTTGTTTTACAAAATGGTTTTGTTCTGTCAATGTAATACATTAGTGCTCTTTTTATGTCAAATGTATGTAAGGCTCTTTCGGCTACTGAGTCTGGTTGTGGAAAGAAGACTGGGAGTTTCACTGTTTGGTTTAGGTGATATGACCTTTGGTAGGAATTTGGGATTTGTACGGAGAACCACTTTATGTTTATGTATTTGTATAAAGGGTTCTTGTATAGTAAATGCTTGTATCTCACTTACTCTTCTAAGTGATGCAATAGCTATTAGAAAGGCTACTTTCCAAGTTAAGTATTGCATTTCACAAGAGTGCATGGGTTCAAATGGTGGTCCCATGAGTCGTGTTAATAGAATATTAAGGTTCCACGAAGGTACTGGTGGTGTTCTCGGGGGTATGATTCTTTTTAATCCCTCCATAAATGCTTTGATGACTGGGAATCTAAAAAGCGTTGTTGAATGTGTAATCTGCAGATAGGCAGATATTGCTGTGAGATGTATTTTAATTGAAGAGAATGCTAGCTTAGACTTTTGTAAGTGTAATAAGTAGCTTACAATGTCCTTTGCGGAAGCACGTAGTGGTTGAATTTGATTAGTGTGGCAGTAATAAACAAATCTTTTCCATTTGTTTGCGTAACAATGTCTTGTAGTAGGTTTTCTAGCTTGTTTAATGACCTCCATACATTCTTGTGTAAGGTCTAAGTGTCCAAATTCTAAGACTTCAGGAGCCAGATTGCTTGATTGAGCGATGCTGGATTCGGGTGTCGGATCTGTTGTTTGTGATGAGTTAACAGATCTGACCTGTTTGGTAATTTGATGTGAGGTACTACAGATAGGTCCAGCAGTGTTGTGTACCATGGTTGGCGAGCCCAGGTTGGTGCTATGAGTATTAGTTTGAGTCTGTATTGACTTAGTTTGTTTACCAGATAAGGAATGAGTGGGAGAGGGGGAAAAGCCTAAGCAAATATCCCTGACCAACTGAACAAGAACGCATTGCTCTTGGATTGAGGGTGTGGGTACCTGGACGCAAAGTTTTGGCATTTTGCGTTTTCTTTTGTTGCGAATAGGTCTATTTTTGGTGTTCCCCAGCGTAGGAAGTAATCCTGTAGGATCTGGGGACGAATTTTCCATTTGTATGTTTGCTGGTGATCTCGACTGAGATTGTCGGCCAACTGGTTCTGAATGCCTGGGATGTATTGTGCTATTAGGCGAATGGGATTGTGAATTGCCCAATGGCAAATTTTTGGGGCTAAGAGACACAGTTGTGACAAGTGTGTCCCTACTTGTTTGTTGATAATACATTGTTGTCATGTTGTCGGTTTTGACAAGAATGTGTTTGTGGGCTATTAGTGGTTGAAATGCTTTTAATGCTAGAAACACTACCAACAGTTCTAAATGATTTATGTGGAGTTGTTGTTGATTGTCCCATTGTCCCTGTATGCTGTGCTTGTTGAGGTGTGCTCCCCACCCCATCATGGAAGCATCTGTTGTGATCACATCTTGAGGCACTGGGTCCTGGAATGGCTGCCCTTGGTTTAAATTTATAGGGTTCCACCACTGAAGTGAGAAGTGTGTCTGACGGTCTATCAACACTAGATCTTGGAGTTGACCCTGTGCTTGTGTCCATTGTTTTGCTAGGCACTGTTGTAAGGGCCGCATGTGTAATCTCGCATTTGGGACAATGGCTATGCATGAAGACATCATGCCTAGAAGTTTAATTACAAACCTTACTGGGTAGTGTTGGTTTGGCTGTATGCTTGATATTATATTTTGGAACGCTTGGACCCTTTGTGGACTTGGAGTGGCAATCGCTTTTTGTGTGTTGAGTGTTGCTCCCAAGTATTGTTGTATTTGGGATGCTGCAGATGTGATTTCTGGTAATTTATAGAAAACCCTAGTTTGTGTAGAGTTTCTATAACATATTGCGTGTGAAGAAGACACTGTTGTTGAGTGCTGGTTTTTATTAGCCAGTCGTCTAAGTATGGGAATATGTGCATGTGCTGTCTCCTTATGTGAGCTGCTACTACTGTAAGGCATTTCGTGAATACCCTTGGGGCTGTTGTTATCCCAAACGGTAACACTTTGAATTGATAGTGTACTCCGTGTATTACAAACCTTAAGTATTTTCTGTGAGAAGGATGGATGGGTATGTGAAAGTAGGCATCCTTGAGATCTAACGTTGACATGTAGTCCTCCTTTTTTAGTAAGGGAACCACGTCTTGAAGTGTTACCATGTGGAAGTGATCCGACTTGATGAATAAATTCAGTGTTCTGAGGTCTAAAATAGGTCTTAACGTTTTGTCCTTTTTTGGAATTAGGAAGTATAGTGAGTAGACTCACTGTTCCTTTCTGATGGTTGGGTACTAGCTCTATTGCTTGTTTTTGTAATAATGCTTGGACCTCTAGTTGTTATAGGTCTAAGTGTTGCTTGGACATATTGTGTGCCCTTGGAGGCACATCTGGCGGGAAATTTGTGAATTCTATGCAATAACCATGTTGGATAATGGCTAGGACCCATGCGTCCGTAGTAATGTGTGTCCAGTCTTGATAGTATGCGGTAAGCCCCCCCCCCACTGGTGTTAAGTGTTGGGGTTTTGTGACATTGAAGTCACTGTTTGGTTTGGCTTGTTTTAGGTGTCTGGAACTTTCCCCTTCCTCTTGGGAACTGTCCACCTCTCTATGAGCCACAAAACCCTCCCCTCTAGTATTGTGCCTGATAGGTGGGTCTGGTTTGCGAGGTGGAAGGCTCTGGTGTTTGCATTCGAAACCCCACTCTAAATTGTGGCTTTCTAAATGTGGCTCTGCCCTGTGGGGAGTAGAGCGCACCCATGGCTTTGGCCGTGTCCGTGTCCTTCTTTAATTTTTCAATTGCTGTGTCCACTTCCGGCCCTAACAATTGTTCCTGGTTAAAAGACATGTTCAACACTGCTTGTTGGATTTTTGGCTTGAAACCAGAGCTTCGTAACCATACATGCCTGCGAATGGTTACAGCAGTGTTCACTGTTCGTGCTGCCGTGTCTGCCGAGTCTAATGCGGACCTTATTTGGTTGTTGGATATTGCTTGTCCTTCTTCCACAACCTGCTGGGCACATTTCTGGTTTTCTTTGGGCAAGTGTTGTATAATGTGTTGCAACTCGTCCCAGTGTGCCCTGTCATAGCGAGCAAGTAGGGCTTGTGAGTTTGCGATCCGCCATTGATTGGCTGCCTGTGCTGCCACTCGTTTGCCCGCTGCGTCAAACTTCCTACTCTCTTTGTCAGGCGGTGGAGCGTCTCCTGACGATTGAGAGTTTGCCCTCTTCTTGCTGCTCCTACAACCACCGAGTCTGGTGTAAGTTGCTGTGTTATAAACACGGGATCCGTTGGGGGAGGCTTGTATTTTTTCTCCACCCTAGGCGTGATAGCCCTTCCTTTGACTGGCTCCTGGAATACCTGTTTTGCATGTCTGAGCATTGGTAGACTCTGGTAGGAAGTGTGGGTGGATGCCAAGGTGTTGAACAGGAAATCGTCCTCTATTGGTTCAGAGTGCATTGCTACATTGTGGAATGTAGCTGCCCTTCATAGTACCTGCGTATATGCAGTACTGTCCTCTGGAGGTGACGGCTTTGTTTGGTAACAGTCTAGGTGATGTTCCCACCGGAGACAACTGTGGTGAGTGTAGTGGTGAAGGTTGTGGTGAAAAACTTGGTGGTGGTGTTTTTTTCTCTGGCCACCTTCGCCTTTGGCTGCATTTCTGACTCTTGAAATGCCAGTTTTCTTTCTGTTTTAATTGGAGGAAGAGTTTGTATTTTTCCAGTCTCTTTCTGGATATGCAACCTCCTTTGCGTATGGTCTGGCTCAACCATACTTATTTCCTGCTCAAATCTGTGCTTTTCATGCATTTGGCTGGAAAGTCCTTGCTCTTCTGTGTAAGAGCTTCTTTTCGTCTCCGAAGCCGCTTTTTTCGGTACCGATGTTTCCGATAAAGTCTTTTTCGGTTCCGACGTTATTTTTCTCACCTTGGGTGAGTCGAACTCTCGGTGTCGAGATCGTTCGGTGCCGGAATCTCGACCGGAGTCGGAAGTCTTCAGCAAATCTCTGGCCTTTTTCGGTGCCGATGTTTGGTCACCTTCTTTTCGATGGGTTAAGCCATGGCCTGCTGGCGGTGGCGTCCCCTTGGCCTTAACGATCTTTGTGTGAGTTTTGGACGGGGCAGTTTTACTCACTGTTTTCTGCATCGTCGGGGTTTGCTCACTTTTGGAATCGTCAGAGTCCATCCCCTGGATGGAAATTCTTTCCTCCTCCTCGGCGTCGAGTTTTTCTCTCGGTGTCGACGCCATTTGTAGTCTTCTCGCTCGTCGATCACGAAGGGTCTTTTTTGATCGAAACGCTCGACAGGCCTCACAAGTATCCTCCCTGTGTTCTGGTGATAAACACAGATTACAGACAAGGATACTTCGAGTGGCACTTCGGACAGAAGCGGAAGGGGGTCCGATCCATCAGTCTTCGTTGATTGATGCGTTCGGGCCGACCAGGCCCCGCTGAAGATCGGAAGCCCCGAAGGGCCGCCGGAGCGCCTCTGCGATCGGGGGCCGATATGGTAACACTAACCCGGTACCAAGCGATAACAATACCGTTGAATTATCGATATTTAGCTAACTTTCCCGATTCGAAATACGGAGCTAAGAGGAACACGTCCAAACCCGATGGCGGAAATAAAACAATCTAAGATGGAGTTGACGCCCATGTGCAATGGAGCCGAAAGGGAGGAGTCCCTCGGTCTCGTGACTCGAAAAGACTTCTTCGAAGAAAAACAACTTGTAACACTCCAAGCCCAACACTAGATGGCAGGATAATGCACAGAATGTGAATCTGCAGCTACACATGCCACCGAACATATATATATATATATATATATATATATACACACATACACACACTTGTTAGCATGCTTCATTGTGACTACATGAAAAAGAAGCATCAGCAAAGCCAACAGGTCTGACCATAGCAAGCTGGGGAGATGTTTATTTTTCATCACAGCAAGGATATGCCACAAAAGTAAAAAGAAAAAATCATTTCATCTAAATGTACAACTACATGATTCCAACAAAAGGTTTTGAATTATAAAAGGTATACAGCAATTGCACATAATTTTATTAGGATAGTATGGATATTTCCAGGCAGGTGTTCCTAGAATTAGTGTAGAAGCCCATTTTAGCTTTAATGAATGTCACAAACAAAATAAATCATATTGGTGCAAACATACAAGGATGACTAAAATAAATGAAAAAAGGATAAAGAACGCAAAGTAAAAAGCACTGGAAAAGTAAAGTATTGGCCTGCTTTCCACAGCACTGAAGCACACCTTTAGGCGGATATGCATATGTGATCAGAAAAAATGCCACCTTTCACCGCGCAAGGTGGCCAATGGATGAACCAGGCTCATTCACTGCTTCATGCTATACACTGGAGGGAGCGAAAGCCAAACGTTTATAACTGCCGGCAATGCCAATGGATGAAGAGAGCTGACCCAAAGTCCTTCTACGTATACATATATGAACAAGTTACTTACCTTTGGTTACGCTCTTTCTGGTGGAGACTGCCTAACTGCAGATGCCTCACCTTTTGAATACTCCCCAGGTATCAGACTGAATATAGATAATCTTAGGCATGCATGCCCATAGGTGGTGAAATGAGGTTCATCACCGATGTGGCTCCAGAAGTGTCACGTACGGCCCTATAAAGGCTCTACCCATGCACGCTGTCATCAGTTGCTTTCCAAACCATCCGTGCCCTCAGACCCAGGGAATACAACTACAGATTGGTAGTGACCAGTGTGCATATCTATAATTGGGACCTTTCTAAATGAGAAGAACCCAGAAGAATGGGGAGGATAGGAGGTTTGGTGAGGAATCTGTGGTTAAAAGGTTTCTACTCAGAGTGTTACCGAAGGTAAGTAACTTGTTCTTCTGACAGAAACTTTTAACCGCAGATTAGAAGTTGAGAGATCCCGGTCAGTGGCAAACCACCTGGAAAATCTCCTGGCATTCCAGCCATGTCCACAGGTGCAGTGCCTACTGGCAGAAGGTACACAAACCCCACACAGTCCTGCTGTTCAGTATCATGTAGCAGTGGTGTTGTCTGTGAGCACCCACACCAGCTTCCTTTGATGGATGGAAGGAAGGACTTCAATACTGAAGCTCCAACAAACTAATGTGGAGGCAAGCCTTCACCACAGACCAGAGGCACCTGATCTCCAACTCTCTCTGGTGGCCATCCAATCCCAAGAGCAAGGCATCAGTCACCACTGTCAGCTCTGGGGTGGGGTAGGGAGAGTGGTCTTTTGTTGACCCTATTGCGACCCAACAACCATCAATACAGTTCCTGCACAGTCTCCTCCGAAATCTGGACTTGATCAGAGAGATCCCCCCCAGAGCAGTGTTCACTAGGACTTCAAAGCCCACTACAGTGTCTACATATGTTATCGGGCATGCTTCATCAGCAGGATGTAAGAGGCCATCAGTCCCAACGGTCTCAGAGTCGTCTTCATTGTGATACAGGACAGAGAATTAAAAATCCGGATCATAGTTTAATGTCCTGGACTCTTTTTTCCAGGGGAAAAGCACAAAATTGCACTGTGTCCAAAATGGCTCTGAGAATGAGTCAGGAGTGACCTCAGCACATTAATAGTGAGCCTTCAGGATGTAAGAAGGTTCGCTGTAGTCTAGAATGTGGGTGACTACTGCCTGGAATGAGCCTGACTTCAACAGCCAGTCATTGAGGTAGGGGAAGATTGGGACCCCTGAAGTCATGCTGCCACCATCACTTTTGTAAACATCCAAGATGCACTTGTAAGGCCAAAAGGGAACACAGAGAGATGAAAATGCTCATGGCCTACCCTGAACCACAGGTGATGCCTGTGGGCCTGCAAAACAGGGCTGTGGAAATAAAAGTCTTGCTAACATTCAGTATCCAGGGAGAGCATTCTAAACGTCTTTTCGCACGGAGGCATTGAGAGGGCGAAGGTCTAAAATGGGACAGAGGACCCCATCCTTTTTTCAGCGCCAGGAAGTAATGGGAATAATAACCATGACAAATTTCTAGTACAGGTACCCTCTATATGACTCCTTTGATCAAAGGAGTTTGCCCCTTCTGCTGGAAGAGAGAACGAAGTTCGCCTCCGTCAGCCAGTCTGAGGATGGTGGAGGTCTGGCAGGGTTGCAAGTAATGTTAAGGCTTAACCCCACTGAACAATTTGCAGAATCCACTTGTCTGAAGTTATTACCTGCTACCTTACATACAATGTCTATCAGATCCTGCCTCCAACAGGGTGCCTGTGCATCAACAGCATGCTAAAGAACCTTAGGGTTTGTAGTAGCTTTGGGGGGTGGGGGGCAGTAGACTGGGCTTAACAATGTCCCTGTTGCCCTATGCTGTGGGTGCCATGGTCATGAAAAGACTGTGGCAATTGCTCGAATGTCTGGAGTTATTGGTGGTAGGAACAGAGAGGCCCAAGGGCTGTGCTGCAGCACTGCTATCATTGAAGCACTCCAGGGCTGAGTCTGCCTTATCCCCAAAAAGTTGGGAACCATCAAATGGCATGTCCATAAGACTGGCCTAGACATCGCCTGAAAAGCCAGTGAACTGCAACCAGGCATGCCTACGATGAGCCACACTGGTTCCAATAGCCCTACCAAGGAAAAAAGTGGTATCTAATGCACAATGAATGGTGAAATTGGCAGCATCACAACACTGCATGGCCTGAGAAAGTATGGCACGGGCTTCTTCCTGGACTATTGGTGATACCTGGGCTACTGAGTCCCACAAGATGTGAGATTAGCAACCTAAGAGTCAACTACCATTCACCAAGTGAAGAGACAGGCATGTAAAGAAGAAAGCCACTTACTAAATGTTTTTATTGTCTTCGATCACCGGTCAGGGGGACTAGTGCGGTTTAGTCTGCTGGCAGAAGTATGTACAGCAGGGTGCTGGATGAGGAAGACAGAATCCCATGGAGCAGAGCTGATCCGATGATTCACAGGCGAGCCTGAGCAGGGTATGGCCCAGGTCCATAAAAGCTCACTGGTAAGAGCATCATGGAATGGAAGGAGGTACTCAGAACTTGTTTGGCCAGGCTGCAATACCTCCTTCCAGACATTGGTTTTGACTTCTTGGTAGAAAGCTGAAGAAAAGATCATCATCCATCCTTTGCATTACCATAGTAAAGGACGCACTGCCTTGTGTGGCAGGTCCCGGAAGCAAAACCAATCCAGTGTCGGGTGAAGTATCTAGACAATTAGCACCCTTGAGGTCTTCATATCAGTTTATCCTCCTAATACTGCGGGGCACATCTGCCCCCAGTATCATTGCCACTGTTATTAGAATTTGTGGCAAGCAATTTGTGCAGGACATGGGCTCTTCCTGACGGCAAAGGCTCTGCATCTGAGTCAGAAGGGTTGCTGACGGGCTGCGGTACAGTTAAAGCTGTGCAAGGCCTCGGTTGAGTTGGTGCTGTTTCGGCATTGGACAGCACTACGGGTTGGTGGTTGATGGCGCTAGCATCGGTGAACTGCGTTCTGGCATAGGTGGTAGCACCTGAGATGGAACAGACACCAAGTGGCAGTTGGTGACTCTGCAGCAAATTGAGTAATTTTGTGAAGCCATACTTTTTAACAGATTACTGCCCCCCTCTGGTGCACTTGTGGGCCCCCAGGACCTTCCAACTGGGCTTCTGCCGGCGTATCAGCCTTTGGTGTCAGCTTGGCCCTCTGGCTTCACTTTGGTGTCCGGACTGAATTTGGTTCTAAATGATGAAGTACCCACTGACAAGGTTCTCAATGGAGAGTCTTTTGTTAGCAAAGTGATTGTTCGTGGTGTTGTCAAATTGACAGCTAACATTGACAAAGGACTTGTCAGAACAGAGTAAGACCTTGCTAATGAACTGCTCATCAACAATGGGGTCACATTAACAAGGATTCTTACTGCATAAGCACATTTAGATTTTTTTGAAAGTTGAGACACTATTCAAATCACTTGCTGGAGTGGGTGTAGAGACGTTTTAAAGCTTACCTTGATTTACTTGAGATGTCTTCTTTTCAGTGTCTTTCTGATACTTATATGAGACACAAAACAAGATGCCTTTCAACTCACAAAGGGTTTTAGCCAAGCACAATCAAATGTCACAATTTGAATACATATAGCGAGGATGAAGGAGGTACATGCTTTCAGTCAGGGCTTGGAAGAGATTTTTTTCTGCTTAGTGGGGACTGTTGTTTTCTCTGTCAGATCAATAATAGTTACTACAAAAGTAGATTGTTACCGCTTCTGTTGTGTTTATTACTTACAGCTGACAGGGTGTTCTGAGGAACAGCACAGTCACACAGCTCCATCTTGGGAATTAATGGCCATGCTCCACTCTACTTCATGGAAGAAGTGGCTGGCAGATATTTGGGGGCATCACAAGAGACTATGCAGGGAGGGGCAAGATCTACTGGGTCATATTGATGGTTCTGCAGTTGAGATATGCACAGAGGTATTTAGGACACAAAATGCAGTCCTTCTTTACCTTACTATCTCTCCACGTTGAATGGATTGTTCTTATTTTGTTGGAAACAGTCACCCAACCGCACATCCCATACACGTCTTATTTTTCCTTCTCAGTTCTATCATGATTTAATTTTAATCTTCATGCCTTTAACCTAAGTCTGCTCTAGATATGACATTTCTTCTTTCCACAACTTCGTTATTCCTGCCACCACAACTGTTGTTGCGGCCCCACTTAAAATTCTGTAGCTCTTCTAGGTTTCCTGCTTCTCCAAAATTCTGTAGCTTTTCTAGGTTTCCTTCTTCTTCCTTTCAAGGATGCTGTTGTTACTTTCTGGTTACGTTTTGAGTAGTTCATCCAGTGACTCATAATTCCCTTTTCCCAGTGGTTGGTATAGCTAACCCTCCCATTATTACTGTGCGGGGAGTTCAGGACTCAGTGAGTTGCGCAGAGTAGCACTGGAAAATTGACCGCAGTCAGAGCTCAACACAGCCACAAATCTGAGACAGCACCATAGGGCAACATCCAGGCTTGGCTGTCATAGTTCCAAGATATAGAAAATGATACAGATGTAGACGATTTTATCAGTCCTGCAGCAGCTGACTGCCTCTAAAGTTTTTCCTCGTAAACTGATTTATCTTTTGGCATCTCATGAGGTCTGTTCTAAATGGACTATACAGTCTCAGATGACTACCTGTTGATATACACGATTGAAAGTACCACAAAAGATACGTTGAAGAAGTATCCTCTGTACAGAATAAAAAGTACTTCTAAAGCTGGCAGCCTCTTTTAAATGTACATCTCAATAGGTAGAAATCTGAGACTGAATAATTCAAAAGATAATACTTGTGTTTTTGCCAAATGGACTCCACACAAACTGCATGAGACGTTGTATGCTACTGGCATTTAAGCTTCTGAACTTACATGCTGACGACAATGTTAGTTTTGCCTTGAGAAACTTCTAGGGTGAAAATTCGTTTGCAAACACTTCAGTATATTCTGCAGGACTACTCTTTCTCACCTGTCTACCTCTTGATATATGCAACTGAAAGCAAATAATTGCAAACAACTTTAAACAGAATTTGGAACACTTCAAGTGAACAATAAAGAAACAATCATTAGGAAAAATACAACTCTGACTCTGCAACTTGATTACATTTGTACATTATTCTGTTGTGATAAAATGACTCTTTTGCCATGGTTACCCCTAGTGCTTAATTTGTGTTTGTTGTTTCTGGTGCGCACCGGCACTTATTTTGGAGGGCTGGGGCTTATTCTTCTGCCTCAAGCATTTGCTGCGAGCAAAAGACACATGTGGGAACGACGGAGGAAAGGAAAAAAGAAAAAATGTCACAAAGGGAGAAAGTAGAAAGCTGTAAGGGTGAGCTGAAGGGACGTGGAGTGTCTTTAAGTGATTTAAGAGGCCTGAGATGGCTTCAGGATTATGCTGCCTCAGTATTTCGTGTTCCCATATTTAACTGCAGCAGCCGCAAGTTTAAGAGGAGGGCTTTGGGTACCGGCACATTTTTATTTACAAATTAAGCACTGGTTACCCCCCACTTTTTGCGTGGTATTCAATGTAGTCTCAAAGTTGTTAGTGCCCAGGGCCCCTGCTTACCAGGTTCCCTTGGCCAGATCTCTTTTCCTAAAACTGCATTGGCACAATTGGCAACATCTTTAGCTGCCACTATAAATCCCTAGTTAATGGTACTTGGGTACCCAGGGCATGGGGTTCTAAGGTTAGGCCCGTGAGGGCAGCAGCACAGATTGTGCCACCCTCTACGGCCATGCATCCAAAAGAACCAAGCACTGCAATTGCAGGCTGGGTGTTCTGATGCAATCCAAAAAGACAAACTCAACATGGCACACAGCCTGTATGCCCTGTCCACGACAGACTGCCTGCACTATAGGTAATTCCCCCCTCTGGCAGACCTTCCAGCCCTAAGGCACCCCAATACTGTATGTGTGGGCACAGATGCATGAGCAATATGGCTCTACTGCATCCTTGCCAAACCTGGGACATAGTAAGTGAAAAGGGCAGCCGTTTAAATGCATGTGCTGGCCACTGGTCAGTACGAGTTCACAGCCACATGATGGCTACCCTGAACCCTGGGTTGTTTGGTATCAGACAACTCAGAATGATAAATCCAAACTGGTACCAATAATGGATGTATTACAAACTGTACCCAGGGGTCACCTTAGAGGTGCCCCCTGCAAAAGCTAACTACCCTGGCATGGTTGCAGGCCGGTCACAGCCAGCCTGCCACCACCAGACAAGATTGTGAGCCCCAGGGATGAGAGGTCCTGCTCTCTGGGATTGGGAACAAATCCTTTCCTTGGTGGAGATGCCAACACTCCTCAGGAATGTGCACTGCCCTGCTAGCAAGCTTCAAAGGGCTTACAGCCCTTGAACTCAAACCCCAGGCCTGCTGATAGCAGCAAATGGCTGCCCCAGTTTCAAACCCCACTTGTGGCGGGAGCAGCAGAGGGAAACTAGACAAAGAACAGGAGTCGTCGTCAGTCCTAGCTTTCACCACTCCCAAGGTTTAGTATGCGAAGTGACCCTCCATTTCATTTTCCTGCATCTTACATGGAAGGAAAATAGCCAATCAGGTATAGAGAGGTAACCTCTGCTGACAGAAAGTGGTCACTTAGTGTGTGTGTAGCCATCCTAAGGTAGATGACCCATTAGTCACTACTAGGTACCCCCTAAAATGCCCACCAAATACAGTATCTGGTGGGCATCCCTATACCAAGAAATCAGATTCCAAGGACAAAATTAGACCGGCAACAAAGAAGACCCAAAGCTTGAGAACTGAAGTCCTGCTGCACCAAAAAAGGCACCAAACCATACCTGCTGCACCCAGGACTTGACAATCGCCGCTGAAGGGTTGCTTGGACGGACTCTACAAACCCCCAGAGAACCTCTACTCTTCACAAATCATCAAAGATCTCCCTCCAGAGTGAAGGCATCACACTACAACCACAATGAACCAAAGACCCAGTGAGGGCGACTTCACTGACCGACTGCTGACCAAGGAACCAGACGTCAAAGTCGGAACATACTTCATCTGTCGGAGCGTGAGGACAAACCCTACCAGTGTGCCAGGTTTGGTGGCACTGCACCCTCCAGTGGCCAGACAGTACAATGGCCCCAGGTACTGATCTCCTCACGTCAGATCCCCAGAAGGCAGTCCATTCCAGACCTTAAAAGGATCATGAGCAAACCCCAGTTGAGAGACTTCAGGAACTACTAGGACCTCCCACCAGAGTGCCCCTGCTGACCTGCAAGCGGTTCTCAAAGTGACCTACCTCCTGCTTCCAAGGGCACCGTTGCGCACAACTCCTGGCTCACTGATCCCCCCTCTGAACCCAGCCGCCCTGTGCCATGCACCAAAGATCAAGCTGTGCCCTAAGAGACCCCCAACCGTTGCAACCTCAACACCATAAGAGGACCTACCGGATTTACTTTTAAGGCCACCTGTGCTGCGCTTTTCCAAGTGGACCCACTTTCTGCAGCTGTGCTCGCTGTAACTGGGAGCCACCCGAACATCTCCAGCTGGTCTATAGTGCCCACCTACGACCTTGACATACCTGCAAAAGGAGACATTGGTAAACACACTGCCTGAATTTATAGGCATCTTCAAAGTATTTTCTCCATTGATTTCCATAGTGCGTAATTATGCACAAAAGACTGACTTTATTAAAAATTTAAAAATTCATAACTTGAAAAGTGCTTACCCAATTTTGATAATCTTGGTCTTAATATTTATGTAAAAATCAGAAGTATTTGAAAATTGGTCTCGAGTTATTCTTTAGAGCGTGTGTCTTGATTTTTATTGATACTGTGTGTCCAACAAATGCTTTACACTTCTCCAAGGTTAGCCTAACTGCTCGACCGAGCTACCATAAAAATTGTAGCATTAGGTGGTCTAGTTCTTACCTCTTTAAGACAATGTGTGGTTGCCTGGACCGCCTGAAAAGTGTGCATAGCTTTGCACACTGCAGAGAGGGACAGCCTCCTACATTTGGTGTGTCAGAGGTGCGACAAAGACCTTGTATTTGCTGATACAACTTTGTCAATTTTGTGAGCACACTAATAACTCTCTAAATTGTCTGTAACCTAATTGTTTTTCAAAATTTTAAAATAATTGTTAGGGCCTTGGTTAGGTACCTACAACAATAACAAACGTTTAAAAGTCCTTACTTTAGTTGGCCTTATCCAAAAAGGGGTTCCAAATTTATATAAAATGTCCCAGCTTTAGTACATTAAACAACTGTGTGATACAGAGAGCCAGAGTCAGGAGGGCAGCCTGAACACTCACCAGGCATATAGTTATGAGCAGTTAAGGGGCCTCTGCAGACTGTACCACATTTGTACTGGAAAAAGCCCCAGTGCAGAGAAGCTTAGGCTTCTTGTGGCCCAGCATGAAAAAGATAGCTCCAAAGATGAATTAGATGATGAAGTATCTGGGGGTAAGAAGACCCTGTGGGAAAAGGGGAATGAGGGTAGATCCTCCACCCAAAGCACTAGTGCACCCACAGAGGAGGACCCGGCTTTAGCCAGGCCGACCAAAAGACTGGCCTTAGAGAGTCAGCTTTTAGAAACTGAGAAACAAAGAAAAGAGTTGGTCCTAGGACCAATCCCTAGTGGCAGCATCCAAATATTGATAGATAAACCTTTCAATATTAAACTCCCAAAATAAGTTGTCCCTCCCTTTACAGAAGGGGATTATTTAGTGAAATGTTTTTCTGTCTTTGAAAGAGCCTGTATTGTGTGGGAAATTGAGAAATAATACTGGGGGCACTGTGATGGGAGTTATTCTTAGGAAAGTGCAGGGATAGGCTCCTGACACTGAATGAGGCAGAGTCTAAATCTGATGACCTTTTGAAGGGCACCCTGGTTGAGGGCTTTTGATTTACAACTGAGGAGTATCTCAAAGTTCAGTTCAAGGAGGCTTGAAAAACCCAGAGCCAAACTTGGGTAGAATGTGTGGACTATTAAGTAGGAATGCTGGGTGGTTGGCTAGCTGGTAACAAAGTACAAGATTATGATTGGCTGTACAACCTATTCATGAAAGAGCATCTGCTGAGCAATTGTTACAGTAGGCTACATCAATACCAGGTAGATCAAGGCACACTTCCCCTCAGGAGTTGGGGAGGAAGGCAAACTACTGGGTCAAAAAAGGGTGACCAAAACTACCACTGGAGGGGGAGACCAAATGAAAGAGGTCAAAAAGCACCCCCAAAGGAAAGATGGGAGCCAAAACAAAAATAAAGAGTCTTCTCAAGGTCTCCAAAAATCAGCACAGGAGGGTGGCCTCAGAGACTCCTCACAGACTTGGGGTGGGTACAAAGGAAGGAACTTTGATCCCACCAAGGCTTTGTGCTATGATTGCAAAAACAGGGAGCACCAAACTGGAAATACTAGCTGTTAAAAAAAAAAAAAAAAAAAAAAGAATGCCTCTAGCCAACCTGCAGTAAATGCAGTTGCTAATCTCCAGATGGCATCAGAGCTGTGGCCTGACCATGTCAGTGATCCCACAGATGCAACATTAGTCATTGAGGGAGGATCAGAATTAACCTTTGCTGCATGGCCACGTAATATGCAAAAATACAGGCAGCACTCTTTGATTAATGGGGAAAAAGTGGAAGCACTGAGGGCCACAGGAGCTAATGTTACCATGGTAACAGCACTTGGTCCATTCAAATCAGTACCCTAGATTGTGTGTGTGTGTGTTGGGGGGGGGGAGGGGGAGCGAGGTGAGTATTAGGGCAAAAACAAGTAGTTGTGTCCTGATCCATCCCAGTGGATTGCCTGCTTGAAAATTACCTGGAGCATTCCCCCTGGCTGAAAGTAGAACTGAAGACCCAAGCAGCCATGCTTGGGATCCTAGAATGGGCCTGTGTCCAGACTACGACACAGAATAAACTTCAGAGAGAAAATGCTGGATCCTGAAATAGTGGACCAGCTTCCCAAGAGAAAGGGAAAGAAGACTGAGGAAGCAGCTTCAAATCAGATACAAAATCTGAACCCCTCTTCCCAGGAAGTGGACTCACCCATCCTGGAGGGAACTGAGCCTGCATAGCTTAGTCCTTACCACCCAGAGCTCTTGGGCACAAGGGGCCCTCAAGGGAAAGATCTGTGCCAGGGGCAGAGTAACAGTCCCACTCTAGAAGGACTGAGGCAGCAAACTGTACAGGAAGAACAATGACATGTCAGTGGTACTCACAGAGTTTATTAGGAGGATGGACTCCTGTTCAATGATGCCAGAGTCATCAAGTGTGGTGCAACCAGGAGTGTGGTAGTACTCCAGAAGTTCAGAGAGTTTCTCCTCACTCTAGTTCATGGCATTCCCCTAGCTGGGCATGTGAGTCAAAACAAAACTTGGCGTAGGTTAGTTAACCACTTCTACTGGCCAGGAATGTCACAAAACATTGAAGGACTTTTGTCAGTCCTGCAGTACCTGCCAAGCCAGTGGCACAGCAGGAAGACACTTGAAGGCCCCATTAATGCAACTGCCTGTGGTTGGGAATCCCTTTGAGAGAGTAGGGGTGGATATTGTTGCCCCCCTTGACCCACAAATACCATCAGGGCATCAATACATTCTGGTTGTAGTGGGTCATGCCTCTAGATATCCTGAGGCTATCCCCATTAGAACCATTTCTGCTCCTGCAGTTGCAAAGCCCTCCTGGGTATTTTTTTTTTTTTATCAGGGTAGGGTTCCCTAAAGAGGTAGTATCAGACAAAGGTTTAAACTTCATGTCTGCATACTTAAAACACATGTGGAAGGATTGTGGTGTGACTTATAAGTCCACTACCCCATACCATCCTCAAACAAATAGCTTGGTTTAATGGTTTAACCTGACCCTAAAAGGCATGACTGGAGGACTCTCAGAAAAACTCAGAAGGATGTGGGATGTCTTACTTCCATATCTGCTTTTTGCCTACAATGAAGTGCCACAAACCTTGCAACCTCGACACTCCAAGGGGACCCGCCAGACTTACCTTTAAGTCCATCTGTACAGCATTTTTCCAAGTGGTCCCCTGCAGTAGCCTGGAATCAACTCCAACAACTTTCTGCAGCTGCTCCCACCAAAACTGGGAGCGACCTGAACTTCTCCAACTTGTCCACAGTGCCCACTGACAACCTCCAAATACCTGCAAAAGGAGACATTGGTAAAAGTACTGCCTGATTTTATATGAACTTTTCACTTTATTAAAACTTCAAAAATCCATAACTTGAAAAGTACTTACCTGATTTTGATGATCGTGGTCTTAATATTCATATAAAAATCGAAGTATTTTTGTGAATTGGTCTCGAGTTATTCTTTTGAGCGTGTGTCTCCATTTAGTAATAATGTAAGGATAACAAATGCTTTACACTTCTCCAAGTTTAGCCTAACTGCTCGAACAAGCTACCATAAAAATTCAAAACGTTAGGTGGTCTAGTTTTTACCTCTGTAAATTAACACAAAAAGGTTACATGTCACAAAAGAAACTTCATTCTACCTACAACCTGTCACCACAATTGCCCCACCAAGACCATATTTTATTCAGTCTCCAAAATTAACTCAACGAGGAGGGTCCTCTAAGTTTCATGCAATTTGGCTGCTTCTGGAGTAGCAAAACGTCCAATATGATATTGATGAAGAGGGGGGGCAAGAAAGTTAATTGTGACAAAGAATCAAAGGCATTATGAAGTTATAATCAAAGTTTAAGGGTGGGTGGTGGGGCTCGTTTTTGGCATGCCACTAATAAGACGCAGGCTTGACTTCTGTGGAGGACAATTCAACATATAACCAATTCATATCATACAACTAACACCGATTCAGATTGATAACTTGTACAAAACATGCCGGGCAAATGACAGCATAAATGCAGCTTTAAGAGGTAAAATGTAATGCATTACTATCAACTACTACAAATATTTCACACAATAAATAGGGCAAAGGTCAAACATGGGAGAGACAACTTAGTTTACAGTTTCAAAATAAATCCTTAGGAAAGAAGACAAAATACCTTGCCTATAAAAGAGCTGGACAACTACAGAATTAATTATCCATGACTCTAACTTATCATTTTTGTTGAAGGTATAAATCCACTCTGGCCTCAAACAGACTCTAAAGTACCTGCTCGTAGGTCAAACATTGCTCAGTCAGGATCTCTAACAAAGGAGTGGCATTACTGTCTCTTCGCTTAAACATCTCCCGTACAATAGATAACAGATTCCAGATTCCCTCAGGTTCCCTTCCTCTCAGAGGACGTAGAAGACATGCCCACTCCGCAGCAGCTGGTGGTTCAGTAGAAGAGAGGTACATTGAGTTCACATCGCTGCATAAGAAAAAAAGAATAAAACATTTTTGACTGCACTGTAGGAAAAAACTAAACAGAAGTAATAAGAAAAAAATAAGAAGTAATGAAATGTTTTATGCCAAAATTACACCTCCATAGGTATCTAAGACTGGCATGCTATTACATATGAAGCAAACTGTTCAAGCAATCATTCATGAAAAATAATGTGGTGTCAGGGCCTACACAAATCACAAAATAAAATGAAGGTAAAATTAAGGCCATAAATGGATTTGCAGTACAGCTCACAGAAAGGATATACTTGAATCACTTTTTAATTAGGGGCAAATGCTAAAACAAGAAGACATTATAGTCTCAAAAATACTCCTTATTTGCGGCTTGGAGGAAGAGAAAGATGTGACAACTGGGAGTAAAATGAATAACCTGAAGACAACAGGAGAAGGGCCGCAAAACTTGTGCAGTGTTTTCTTTATATTGTCACTCAAGGTGGACTCATCCAGGTACCAGGTGCTCTGATCGGAGGCAGAAGGCCCAGCGGTGGGATCTAGAGGTGGAGTACAATTTAACCACAGTCATAAAATCAATAGCAAATACTATTCAACAATTAATTCTCAGGTAGAATACTTTCCCACTGAGCTTTGAGCTAGCAACTGGTTCTTAACGACTTTAGCTAAGTCTGGAATTCACTGCTAAACATGCTGCTGTCAAAAACAATGGCAAAAACAAAATAATACAAATGCGACCATGTATAAAGCTTGAACATTCATAGTTTTATGAAGTAGCATTAAAAACAAGGTGGTTTTAGACTGATGGAGGATAAACCATGGAAACAGACTTTCTCAGTGATGGAGAGGGGAACAAAATCATTGGAACCACTGGAGACTTTGATAGCGCAGACATCCAGAATGTAACATATTGTACAGCTAATGCTTTGTTTGGTTCCTCCAGCCTAGCCCAAGAGCGCTCTGATTTAATACCCCCAGATTTTACTCAACTCAACTGCTAAGACCACCGGACTGAAAATATAAAGCTGGAACATTGTGGGTCTTCGTACTAGGTTGTTAATACCAGATTGGCAAAAATGTGTCAAAATGTATGATACTGTTCTTTTGCAGAAGACCTGGGAAACTAATTTGATAGATTTTGATGGCTTCACGTGTTCTCGTCTTCCCGCTATTTCACCCAGATCCTGTAGAACCTCAGTGGTCTGTCTATTTGGATGAGCCTTTTGCTGGGTGGCCATGCAGAGGCTGTCAGTACCCCGGGCTTTGATTTTCAGCTGTTGTGTATGAGGGGGCTTTGATGTTATTCTTGATTAACTTTCACAATAATGATTTTTTTGAGTGTGCCTAGTCAAAAATTTCAGGCCTTATTTTAATGTATTTTTAAAGCATAGGATGTTAAATTACAGCAGGGCCGGCAGTTATACCTTTGTCTAGGAGGTGATTTTAGGATGCCATGTCAGGGGTTAGGGGGTGTTTCAACTGATGCTAGTCAACCAAATGAAAGGGGAAGATAAATATTGGCTTTAATTGCATCTGCTGACCTGTATAATGCTATGGAAGAGCTTGGCAAGGATACACAGGGTCTACCTACCTTCAATTAAAGACAATGGCCCTGATTACAACTTCGGTGGAGAGGGTTAATCCATCCCAAATGTGACGGATATCCCGCCCGCCGAATTACGAGTCCATTATATCCTACGGAACTCGTAATAGGGCGGGCGGGATATCCGTCACATTTGGGATGGTTTAACCCTCTGCCGAAGTCGTAATCAGGCCCTATGTTTTTATTTGTCATAATTTGAGGAAATTGCTGCTGGATGGCGCAATTGTTACAACTGATTTTGGGGACCATAATCCAATTGTAATAACCCTGAAGGCACCTCACAGGGAGCTAGGGGTGCTAGGTTGTGAAGATCTGACTGCATCCCCTGACAATCTTACGTGATGTTAGAAGCTGCCAATCCGTCCAAATTCCTCAATGGGATAATAGCTGCAAACTTGCAGACGGTCCTGGACTGTCTTCAAGAGAACGATGCCAGTGGGCAACTGTAACCTCCTTTGTTGCTCCGTGTGAGAGGATAAGACTTAGTCTCTCTAAACCCATTAGAGCAGAGTTCAGGCTCCCCAGATGGTTTGGCAAGGAATCTTCACAGTCAAACCGACTCCTTCTTAAGGCATTAAATATACAGCCCAGTGATTATAGCCTGGTGGCCTTTCACTGTAATGCCTATAAACTAACTAGGAAAGAAGTTATCTCCTAGCAGTGGTCCCTTCTAGGCGAGACTGCTTACAATAAGGGCAGCAAGACTTTTTGGAAGGCTATCTTGTGTATGCGTTGTTTAGATCAAGGCGGATCTTTAATTAGCTATCAAATAAATATGAAGGATTGGGTGGCACATTTGGCAAAAATGTATTCGGTCGCCAGCCTGGTGCGCCTACAGTTATGGCCCAGGGGCGCTCCATCTTTTCCATTTCTCTCATTACAGGAAGCGAAGGTTGCTATCCATGAGAGTACGGGTGGGAAAGCGTCCAAGCCGGAGGGTGTCCAAATTGGCATTATTAATTGCAATATGGACCTCTGGGCCCCATTGTTGATGAACATTTATAACAGTCTGAATTAGTCATCAATCCCCCGTTCCTGGGCTTTCTCAGTTATTGTCCCTTTTAAAAAAAAATTTAAAAAAAGGATAATAGGGGAGCCTAAATTTTACAGTCAGATTCCCCTTTTAGATATACCAACTAAAATTCTGCGTAGAGTCCTGTATGACAGAGTAGTTGAATGGGTCAGCGAAAATTATGTGTTAAACAAATGCTAATACGGTTTCCAAAGTGGTATAGGGACAATTGATTAATGCCTCAACCTAGACCTGATCATCGGGAAATACACAGTAGCCAAACAGTCGGGACTGTTTTTAGTTTTTATGGATCTGAGAATGGCCTTTGGCTGTGTTAATCCGGCTAAGTTGTCGCAAACTCTTATAAATTTGCAAATGGACCCATCCTTAGTTCACCTGTTAGTCTCCTTGCACATGGACATTCAGGGCAGAGTCAGGTTCTGGAAGTAAGGAGAACTTTCTGATGAATTTAGTATTGGTCAGGAGTGCGTATTAGTCCCACTCCTTTTTATTTTGTATATCCATGATGTCAACAGGGAGCTTAGTAGGTGCACCCCAGATGTTCCAATGGTGAATGGTAGCCCCCTGCCTGCATTACTTTACATGGATGACATAGTGTTAATCGCCCGCACCCCTAAAGCCTTGCGTCATCCAGTGCACTCTTTTGCTAATTTTATGACCAGGCTCAATTTACTAACTCATTTTAATAAGTCTTTTATAATGACCTGTGGCCCAAAGCGCCCATGACCTTTAACTATTGTGGTAGGTAATGAAGTACTAAAAAGTACTAGTTCTTTCTCCTATCTGGGGGTCACATTTAGTTTGTCTGGAACATGGTTTGCGCAAGGCAGGATGAATATCTCCAGGGCCGCTGAGTCTTTGCTTAGTATCCCATCACCCAAGGGAGAGAGAGAGGCCTTACACCTCTTTTGCAAATATGTTCCGCACAATGTCTCCCAATAGCAACTTATGGGCCGGCATATGGGTCTGGGTGAGTCAAATACCCTCAAAAGGGAGGGAAAATCGATTTTGTAGGAGTGTCTTGTCAGCTTGTCAATTTCTAGTTATATTTGTCACAATGAATTAGGCTTAGAGTTTTTGAGCGATTTAATTCATAGTCAACCAATTCTTTTGTGGCTACCTATTTAGAGGTCAGAAGAAGCACAGTTAACTAGAGAAATAGTCAGAGACTCTCTGGCTTGTGATAAGGTTCTCTAGATCCCCTGGATAGCTAAGTTAAAAAATAATTTGAAGCCATAGGATTGGGTGATATGTTTTTTGATAGAATGCCGGGATCAGTTAATGTTACAAAACAAGTGAAAGCTTTATTGTTAGAGTGAGCTAAGGAAGAGAGGATGAAGGCAGAAAGCCAAAGCTTTAAGTATCATTTATCTCTCAATCCCAGGGCCATTTCTTCGAATTACTTGCAGTATACCAACAGAGCTGGGAAAGATTTTTATTGCTCAGTTTTCTGGCTGGTACAGTCAAATACTTTATTTGCTTCCCAGCCGGATACCAAGCCCAGCTCGACTCTAGAGATTGCCCTTATATAGACAAACCATGTTACATTTCTTGTTTTTTTGTGATTTCAAAAGACTTTATACTAAAAAAAATATTTTATCCTTTTTAAGGCTAAGGAATTTTTGGGTCTGTATCCAAGTCTACCTTTTTTTGCTAGCACTACCAGATGATGAAACGTGCAGTGATGTGACCTAATTTCTTAAAGCTGCAATTCGCTCTAGGAAGTCAATGCTTTTAGAATTCTGTTTATTGCAGCCTGTTTCATTTAGACTGTTGGTCTTTTATTTAAACATTGATGATTTGATGCATCTTACTTGTATGGTTTATAAAAAGTAATTTTATGCTGCTGTATGCATTTTATTGTTATTGTACATCTTTTGTATGCTTTTGTGGCTGCTTGCAGCCGAATAAAGTGATATCAGATTCTGACTGATGGAGGAGTTACAAGAAAGCAACATGTAATGTGAAATCAGTGTCAAGGTTAGAAGAATGTGCAATCTGTATACTGCTGTTTTTATGGAGTGAGGCTGCAAGGCAACTTCAAAGACTTTTGCGTGGGCAGTAAACAGGCTTAGATAGATATGCATGTTTTAATATAATAGATAATACATGCACATATATAAACACACGTATATATATAAACATACATATACATATGATTTATATTCACTTAAAAAACCAAAGGGTATAGTTAGGTTCTGAATTTACTTGCACAAAACCATAGAAATTCGGCAGTTATAGAGTTTTCAATTAACTATAACTTGTGCCCCTGCCATGCACAATTTTTTCTTCAATAACTTGACTGGTAATGCTTCTTTAATATTCTCGATGATGCCATACAAGTTGTCATAAATGCTGTTATATCTGGAAGTGCTGTAATATCTGAAGTAATTACCAGTGCATGATGAGGGTGCGAGTTATAGTAACCTTAGGACGCGAGTTATAGTTAAAACCACCCAAACCTGCATGAGGATTGGCCGCAGGGCATGTCTCTATGGGTGTGAGAATCAGTGTGAGAGGGTTTCTCTGGATGCGAGAGTGGGTGTGAGAGCATCTATGTGGATGTGAGAGTGTCTGGGTGTGAGAGTAGGTATGAGTTTAAGTCTGGGTGTGAGTGTTTCTGTGAGTGGATGCATGAATGTCTACGTGGGTCTGTGAGAGGGTGTGTGACAGTCTGAGTGGGCCTGTGAGAGGGTGTGTGAATGTTTTTGTGGGTCTGTGAGTGGATGCATGAGTGTCTGTGTGGGTGTGTTAGTAGCTGTGAGAGTGACTCTGCCACAAAATAACCTCACCTGCCCTTTTATCCAACAAGAGTCCACAGTTCTGCACAAAATAGGAGTTCTTTCTGACTCCTTGGGTAAATGTTCTACAGTACAAAGTGCGTTGTGGACCATGAAGAAATGTATTCAGTGATCTTGTGTGCGTTTGGCAGTGTGATTATGACCTGCAGGTCTTTTGCTAAATTTGGTGATTCTGTGCTAGCTCTTGGTCCAGAAAGAGCCTTTTTTGTGGTTTGGTGTAAATCCGATCATTAGTTTTTGAGATATTAAAAGAAAAATACATTTGTATATCTAGAGACTCGAACCCTTCACAAATCCATCCGATCTTGTGCAGAGATCTGACTGTCTTCCAGCTCTTCAACCAGGAAGATCTGGCAGCCATTTTGGGACCCTAGCTCAGCGGAGTCCAAACAAAAAGATTAGAGAAAAAGAAAAGGCAGCAGTGTAGGAATACCCTTACCCCCTAGGTCTAGTACTGCGGTCCCTCAGGGACCCCGCTGGATCAAAATGCAGTTTTAAAAAAGCTCTGCAGCAAAAATCACAGCAGATCTGTGAATTTGTGTGAAAATTAAAAAGAAAAACAACAACAAAAAAACAAACAAGCATGGTCTCGTGTCTGTTCACAATTTAGACCCTGGGTGGGCCAGTAATTAAATTTTTTAAATAAAAAAAAAAAAAGGAGGGGTGAACAAAGCCCTCCTTCCTAGGGCTTCCTTGAGCCCCGGGGACCACTACATCCCCAGGGCTTTATTAAAATATTGAGGGGGGGCCACGCAGACCGCCCCCTCCACTGGGCTCTTATAAGCCCCAGGGATCACTTCCTCCAAAGGGCTTTACTTTAAAAATGGAGGGGAGCAGCGTGGACCCTCCTACATTGGGCTCTTACGAGCCCTGGGGGCCACCACCTCCTCGGGCTTTTCTAAAATATTGGAGGGGGGGCACATAGACCCACCTCAATTGAGTTATCAGCCGAAGGAACTACCACCTCCCGAGGGCTTTATTTTAAAAATGGAGAGGGGCCACGCAGATCCCCTTCCTGGGACATCAACATGCCCGGGGACCACCACCTCTCCAGGGCAAATGTAAAATTGTGCCCCCCCCTTTCCGGGCCATAAACAGCCACAGGGATCCACGACCTCCCTGAGAACGGCCCGTGCAAATTAGAGGGCACCGCGCCCCGGGCACCCCCCCCCTTCTCATCCCCCTGAGACATTAATAGCCCTGGACACGCCACCCACCAGGGCCGGCTTGTAGTGTCAGCTGAGGTGCCCACCCTCAGAAGATGGCTGTTTGCTTTCACTTGGCAGGAGCTCCGCCAAGTGAGAGCAAACACTAACTTTGCTCCCAGCAAGTGGGAACTGCAAAACTGCTTCCACTCGCTGGGAGCAGAATTTTCATCTGTTTTCCTGGCTGCTGTCATGCGGGCAGGGAAACACGTTAAAGGATTGCTCCCGCACGCAGGAAACTATTTCTTGCAGCTGCCTGAGTTGGGTGGGGGGCTCGTGCAGGAGGTGGGGAGACAGCTGAAACTGCAGGGGAATTCAGCCCCCCCCCCCCCAGTCACAATCAACGCACATTGGGTATCCTGGGTGGGGCCAGGGCACCCAGACAAAAAGCCAGGCCCTGGAGGATGGAGTCCCCGGGGCCAAAATCTGCCCGGGCTGGGGGCATACAGCCTCCCTCCTCTAATGATAATTGACCAGGCCCCTGGGGATGGGGTCCCTGGAGCGAAAATCATCCTGGGGAGGGGGGTTCCATCACACACTCACCTTTTAATCATTGTCTGGGCCCTGGGAAATGGGGTCCCAGGGAGGGTCCTAGTCTAATAATCAGCCTGGCCCCAGATAATGGGGTCCCCAGGGCCAAAACTGGCCAGAGGAGTGAGGCTATGAGACTCCCCTCTTTCTTTTGATAATTGGGCGGGCCCTGGGGAAGTTCGGTCCCAGGGCCAAATCGGGCAGGGAGGGGGGGCCCTATGGTGCATTGGCTGCAGGGCCTGGCAGCGTTGTGGGGTTGGTTGCTCATGCAGGATTGGCCACAGGGCCTGGCTGCAAACCAGGCCCTGTGGCCAACCCTTGCCGCGCAGTAAAAGGGCATGCATGACACTGGGTTGGGTGCTCATGGAGGGTTTAGTTGCAGGGACAATGTTGTGACAACTGGAAAAAAAAGAAATATATATTTTTAAAAAAAACACAGAGATATTCACCAGTTATAGTTGTCAGAGCGGATTAAAACTTGTGCATCCGCTATGCACTGCTTATTTCCTCACATATTACATCACTCATGACTTGTTCTAAGGCATCATTTATGATATCTCAAATTACATCACTGATATCACTAATGGCATCACTGATGACATCATTCACCAGTCTGCTAGTTTTGTATTTTTTATTTATTTTATTTTTTACATACTGGCAGGTAACTACCATATTACTTTTCTATCTAATTTTGTAGTGCCTGTGTCCAACTAATGGGTTTAAGTTTTCACAAAATGTATCTGCTCCTAATGCATTTTGTGCGTACAGGTACTGAACATGTTATAAATCTTTGTGCTGGAGACTGTGTTCAGGTGACATTTGATGGCTTTGGTTCAGCATGATTCCATCAGGGCCAACATTATTTGTAAAACATATTAAGTATTGTAAGCAGCCTTGAATTTTGAGTTATTAGACAGAAATGTCTCAGCATGACAATTTCTACATATCATGGGTTGTGTGCAGCAGGTACTAACCTAAGTACATGTGCTTGTTTTACTTCCGAAGATGGGTTATCTGTGAATTATTCACCACAGTATGAAGGCTGGCAGTAGAATGATCTTTAGCACCTTCAGACCTTGGTTATTTTAAGTAACTAGAGGCTCTTTGGACAGGTTTTGCATAGAGTGTACACTGTTCTTTGTAGATACTTTTCAATACTCTGTGGTGTATTTCTCTTGAGAGTTTCACTGTCCGCAAACAATGAGGTACAAAGCATACATGCCAATCGACACAATTTAGGTGAAAACAAAAAAATACTTTATTTTGGCTGTCTCTGAAATTGCCTCTGCTTCAATAGAAATCAATGGGGAAAATGATTTCTCCCAATTTGTTTTACAAAATCTCCCACTTTCCTAATTTAAACTTTTGTATGTATGCAGAGTAAACGCTCTCCACAGAGTAAACAGTGTTAACAGTACCCACTTTTCTGCTCATACCCACTTCATTTCTCAAAGGAGGTCCAATGTCTGCCAAGGTTTTGATACAGTTAAAGACGGTCCGCAGTAGGGTATCAGTTACGTAACAGGGCTTGGATAGTTGGAAGAACTCGGTTTTCCCTGAATAGTTGTATACAGATTGAACATCATATACATTATAGGTTACCCCTTCACCTGTGGTTCACATTCAACATGAACTCGGCTACCCATGAAGTGTATGGAATAGGGTCAATGATGCTCATAACACAAACTTGCTTTACCAATGGGGGTTGTATGTATTATAGCAGTAATGTAGCTTCATACTATTCTGAACTGTTTTGTACTTAATTTCATAGCTTTAATGTTATAACCATATATAGAGCAATGTGTCAAAAGAAGCTTGGATGATGTCACCAATGATGTCATTTGAGTTGTCATCTGTGATGTCATAGAACATGTCATGAGTGAAGCAATATGTGAGGACATAAACAGTGCACGGCAGGGGCGCAAATTATAGTTAGCTCTGGCAAAAAATGGCAAATTTCTGTGTTTTTTTTTGTGGTTTTTATAGTTTAAAATTTTAATGTTGCTGCTGACAGTTACCCAAGTATAACGTTACTTTATTCTTGTTTTTTTTTTTTTTGTGAATTTCAAGTTTTGTTCTTTTTAATATAAAGTAATATTTTACTTTCCCCAGGGCCTTATGATTTTTAAAGGGGAAGGCGGGCAAGCGCCCCTTTACCACCAGCTTTATTAGGCCTTGGGGAGCCTAACCTCCCCCCCCCCCCCCCGGCCTTTTTTTTTTTTTTAAAGATTAGGGCCAACCTTGGCTCTTGGGACCACTTCCCCCAGGCTAGGGCCTATGTTTTTTAAAGAGGCCCGCTCGCTGAGCCTTATTAGGCCTTAGGTACCACATACTCAAGGCTCCATCCCCCAGGTCCCAATGTGATAATTAAGAAGAGTGATTCCCGCCCTAACGGATCAGACTGTGTTCACTTTCACATGGGGGTTCAAAAATGTTCCCTTCAGGCAGGAGCAAACAAAGGGTGCAGGCAGGGAAACTGCTGTGTCCTAGGGGTGGGATACCCTGAACACAGCTAGTGAGCCGGCCCCAGGGGATGGAGTTCCTGGGGCCATAGAAGGCTTGGAGCGGCAGGCCTCCCCCCCGTCCGATTAAAATGTCAATAGTGGCCCTGGGGTACCCAGGGCCTTGTAAAGGCTGTGGGCGGGCACCCCCCCAACACCATCTTTTAGACAAATTTCGGTTCCCAGGGGCCTTTAACGGCTCTGGGAAACAGTCATGCCGGCCCCCCTTATTGAATACAAACCCAGGGGTGGACTTCCCCAGAGCCCATAATGAACAATGCAGCCCAGGCGCCATTTCCTTTTTTTTTTTTTTTCCCCCAATCCTGCATAAATCCTGCAGGATTAGGGCAAAATAGGCTGATTTTGTTTTTGGTTTTGGAACCGGCAAGTCCCTCTGGGCCCCTTGCCATGGGGTCTAGGGACAGAGGGTATCCCTACCCTGCCCCCTTAGATTTTTTAATTTAACACTTAAGACAGGGGAATAGGACCCAGAGTCGAGTAATGGCTGACAGCAACATTATTCTCATGTTGTTTCTAGTCAATCAGAGCATTCACTCATGCAGGAGTCTGACTCTGTTATTTAATTACATTTTGCTATTAAGTGTTATTTATTGGCATAAATGCTGTGCATTCACATGCATTGCATTTGATGTGCGAGGTATGGATTGTGTTCCTAATCCTAACAAAGCATATTTCATTGGTTTGAATGTGTTACCATAATGTCACTTTGACCATTTTTATATCACTTTCTAAAGTGTTTTTTAAACACATTATGACGTATATAACCAACAATAACCATAAGTTCACTCCAACCTTCAGCTTAGTTTTTTTTTAGGACTTTTATTGTTTTTTAAACATATACAACAACCGAGAGTTACTTTATTTTAATACTCTATGGGCAGCCACCCTCAGCTGTGCAATGCCTTTAACCATGCACAAAGGGTTGGCCACGGGCTTGGCTTCCAGCCAGGCCCTACACCCAACCCTAAACAGGCATCCAACATCCACAGCACATAGCTTTTGGCAGTGTGCAGCATGGTTATCCAAGGAACTCATCGTTGGAGGCCAACACCCCTTGTGTGCAGCCTTAGTCACTGCACGTTTGTGGGGTTGATCACAGGACCTGGCCTCAAGTCAGGCTCTATAACCAACTTCCATTGTGTAGAGCATGGGATTCAGCTGTACACAGCGAAGGTTAGCAGCAGGTCATGGCCTCTGTCTAGGCCCTGCACCTAAGTCCCACTAATCAGAGTTGTGTGCAGCAGAGTTATACAAAGGACCTGACCTCCTTCAGCCGGTCCCTGTATCCCTGTATCCACTTCTCCACAGGGGAAGAATACCAACAGTTCACAGCCTTTGAATGTGCAGAAGGGCATTGTTTATGAAGCATACCCAACCCTCTGGGCAGGTAACACCCTCAGCAAATGGGCTATGACCATGTACATCGAGAGATTGCCTTAGATCCTGGTCTTCAACCAGGCCCTGCGGAAAACCAACTGCTGACTGCCAAACCTCACTGCTCACAGCCTCCAGACGTGTGCAGCCGGTTTGGCTGCAAGACCTTTCCTCTGGTCAGCCACTGTGCCCAAATCCGGGGGGGTTGCAAACACCCCTAGCACACTGCCTTGAGCCCTTCACCCAGGGGTGGTTTATGGCAGGACCTGGTCTCTGGCCAGGACCTGCACCCAACCTTCTGTAAGCAGGCAACCCCTGCTGACACAAACTTGAGCTGCTTGCAGTGGGTTGAGCGCAGGACCTTGCCTCTGGCCAGTCTCCATAACCAACTCTCCACGGGCAGCCAATTTCTAATCTGCATGTTCTTTGGCTGTACACAACAGGATTGGCTGCAGGCCGGGTCTCCGTCTAGATCCTGCAACAACTCTGCATGGGAAGCCAAGACAATGCAGGTTTGGTCCCTTCAGGTGGCCAGCTCCCACTTGGGCCATGTGCTCTTGGGGGGGGGGGAGGGGAGACGTAGGACCAGGACTTTAACCAGGCCCTACTCCCACCCAAAAGTGTGAGGCAACCTCCACTTATGACCATTGGACTACCACTGCATTTAGTGTTCTTAATTTAATAGTTGCTCTTTTTAATCTTTTGCAAGATTTACAAATCTTAAACTGGATTTTAATGTGTTGAGTCACAGGAGAGTCAATAGTAAGGGAAGCCTGTGATTAGCCAATATACCACAGGATTTGTTAGTCTTATAATAAAAATCTTTTTTTTACTGATATTTTACTACTGTGGGTCCCCTTTGGGGCCCATCCTCCTTGGGCTGGGGCTCACAAAAGTTTTATCCTGCCCACTTATGCCCATTGTCTTACACCCCAAAAAGAGCTGACCACAACAGAAATGTTTCTGTGATGGTCAATCAGAACATGGCAAATTGACTAATTTCTTGAAAACTACTGAACGGAATTAGACTAAATTTAAAACAGGAATTAAAATTCAAATAGAAAATGATGCTTTTGGAAGAACAAGTTACTTACCTTCGGTAACAAATTATCTGGTAGAGACTATCTAGCTGCAGATTCCTTACCTTAGAATTCCATGGCATCAGCTTCGAATCTGGAATTTTTCTGCTGAGCAGTACCCTGTGTGCGCAGATGGGAGACGTCTTTCGCATCCGCCTCAGTCGTTCGGCTCAGCGTGGTGTAGTCAGCATCGTTGGTGCCGTCTATGAAGTCACGGTTGTCTATATAGACGCCACCTCAGCGCGCGTATGTCAGTTCTTTTCCCACAACTTTCCACGCCAGAAGGGCAGAGTCATGGAAGAACTAGCATTATGTAGTTAAGCTTTTTCATTTGACTGTTAGACGAAACATTTTTACATGCCTTTAAGAAAGGCAAAAATGCCAAAAACATATATACATAAATATATATATGAATATAAATATCCACAGAGCGGGGAGGCTTGGGTGGATGTAAGGAATCTGCAGTTAGATAGAGTCTCTACTAGATAATTTGTTACCGAAGGTAAGTAACTTGTTCATCTGATAGAGACTTCTAGCTGCAGATTCCTTACCTTAGAATAGATACCCAAGCTATAATCCCAGGCGGTGGGTCTGAAGAATATATTTTATACTAGGAAGTCCTGCAGGACAGAGCGGGCAAAATGCCCCTCCCTTCTCACTTGGCTATCCAGGCAGTAGTGTCTCGCAAACGTGTGCAAGGAAGCCCATGTTGCGGCTTGGCAGATGTCAAGCAACGGCACACAACAAGCTAACGCACTGGTAGCAGCTTTTCCTTTAGTAGACTGTGTCCTCAAGCCCTCTGGAGGCTGCTTCTTGGCTAATGCGTAGCAGATCTTCATACAGAGAACGACCCAGCATGAAATGGACCATTTCTGTACTGCCCGGCCCTTCTTTGCACCAACGTACCCCATAAAGAGTTGGTCGTCCAACCGGAACTCTTTTGTGTAGTCAAGGTAGAACGATAAGGCTCTTTTTGGGTCCAGCTGGTGGAGACGCTCCTCTTCCTTAGAGGGATGTGGTGGTGCAAATAAGGTGGGTAGGGTGATATTTTGACCCAGATGGAAAGGGGTCACCACCTTGGGGAGGAAAGAGGCATGAATTCTTAATACTACCATGTCAGGATATATTGTGGGATACGGTGGTTTTGAAGATAAAGCCTGCAGCTCACTCACTCTCCTGGCAGATGTAATTGCCACCAAAGAGGCTGTTTAAATAGCGAGCAGCCGGAGAGGACAGTTATGTAAGGGCTCAAAAGGAGAACACATTAGAAAAGTGAGTACTAAATTAAGGTCCCACTGGGGCATCACAAAAGGCACAGTTGGAAACATATGTACAAGCCCTTTTAAGAATCTCTGTACAATGGGAGATTCAAACAAAGTTGGTTGATTGGGCAAACGTAGAAAAGCCGATAAGGCAGCAAGATAGTCCTTAAGGATTCCTAAAGAGGAACCCTGTTGTGCAAGAGATAAAATAAACAAAAGGATATTAGAAAGAGAAGAAGAAAGAGGATCAATAGACCTCTCTACAATATGAAACAAAACGTTTCCATCGACAGGCGTAAATCGAATTAGTAGAGGCACGCCTACCTGCCAGAATGCCATCACAGACTTCGGAAGGCAGGTCATAAACCATCAACTGTTGCCGCTCAACCTCCGCGCATGAAGCCGCAAAGTTGACAGGTTCGGGTGAAGAACCTTCCCACTCCTGCTGCGACAGAAGATCCTCCCGAAGAGGCAACCTAATTGGAGGACTGATGCTCATTTTGAGAAGCTCTGCATACAAGACTCTCCGTGCCCAATCCAGAGCCACTAGGATTACTTGGGCCCGGCCGTTTTTGATTTTCTTGAGAACTCTGGGCAGAAGTGGTATGGGCGGAAAGGCGTACAGGAGGCCTGAACTCCACTCGCAACAAAAAGTGTCGCTTAGCAATAGTCCTCTTGGAAACTCCAACGTGAAAAACTGCTGACATTGCGTGTTCTCTACGGAGGAGAACAGATCTAACCAAGGCTTACTCCACTGCTGAAAGAGTCCTTTCGCCACCTTCGGATGGAGATACTATTTGTGATCAGCTAAGCATTTTCGGCTGAGCTTGTCCGCCCTGGCGTTCAGAGAACCTGCCAGGTGTTGAAGCACCAGGGTTATGCCCTGCTGTTCCAGCCATGTCCAGACAAGCAGAGCCTCTTGACAAAGGGTCCACGACCCCACCCAGCCCTGCTTGTTGCAGTACCACATTGCGGTGGTGTTGTATATGAACACCTGCACAACCTTCCCTTTCACAAAAGGAAGAAATGCTTTTAATGCTAGGCGGATCGCCCAAAGCTCCAACAAGTTGATATGGAGCCCGGATTCCGCCGGACACCGGTGACCTCTGATCTCCACCTCTCCCAGATGGCCACCCCATCTCAGAAGTGCTGCATCTGTCACTACTGTGAGACCTGGCTGGGGAAGGGGAAGGAGGCTGTCTTTGACCCAATCGCAGTTCACTAACCACCACTGCAGATCCTTTGCAGTTCCCTCCGAGATCTGAACCACGTTGGTAAGATTCCCCTAATGTTGTGCTCCTTGGAACTTCAGGTCCCACTGCAGAGCCTTCATATGCCATCTGGCATGCTTGGCCAATAGGATGCAGGAGACCATGAGTCCCTGCAGCCTCAGAGTCTGTCTCACCGAAATCCAGGATAGAGGCCGAAACATCAGTATCATAACCTGAAAATCCTGGACTTGCTGCTCGGGAGGATAGGCCCGATAGTGCACTGTGTCCAGAACAGCTCCGATAAAAGAGAACTCTGAGAGGGGATTCAGGTGTGACTACGGCACATTGATAGAGAACCCCAGCGAGTGCAGGAGGTTCGCCGTCGCCTGGAGATGGGTGATGAGAGCCTGGGACGTGGGAGCCTTCAACAGCCAATCGCGAGGTAGAGGAAGACTGAAATCCCTGACCTGCGCAAATGTACAGCCACCACCGCCATCACCTTTGTGAATACCCAAGGGGCACTGGTGAAACCGAAAGGGAGCACAGTAAACAAAGTGCTCGTGACCCACCTTGAACCGCAGGTAACGCCTGTGGGCTGCTAGGATGGGGATATGAAAATACGTGTCTGGCAAGTCCAATGCTACCATCCAGTCTCCTTGATCTAGGGCAGACAAGACCTGAGCAAGAGTGAGCATCTTGAATTTCTCCTTCTTGAGGAAGAGATTGACGTCCCTTAAATCCAGTATAGGAATCAAAAAGTAGCGGGAATAACCACTGCCTACTTCTGACATCTGGACCCTTTCTATGGCTCCCTTGGCCAAGAAAGCCGTAACTTCCTCGCGGAGCAAAACCAAATGATCCTCCATCAGCCGTTCTTTTGTTGGAGGGGTAGAGGGAGGGAAAGACTGGAAGGGGAGGGAATAGCCCTTCCGTATGATCTGCAGAACCCACTAGTCCGTTGTGATGGAAAGCCAGTGAGGGAGATGAAATTGAATCCTCCCTCCAACTGGACAGATGTGGTCCTGCAGAAACACACTAGGAGGGCTAGGGCGCAGTGGAGAGGGGCTGTGTGGTGGCCGACCTCTGGCCAGACCCTCTGGGTCTGATGGTACCACGACCTCTTCCGGGATGTTGTGAAGCCTGAGGATGGTGGCGAAACTGTGGCTGGCATGGTACCACGCCCCTTCCGAAGCCTCGAAATGGGAAAAAGACAGACTGCTGTCGTGCTGGCGCTGAAAGGCCCAAGGATCTGGCTGTAGCTCAAAAATCCTTGAACCTCTTAAGCACGGAGTCTGCCTTCTCACCAAAAAGGTGAGAGCCATCAAAAGGCATGTCCACCAAACTTGACTGGACATCCCCCGGAAAGCCAGTTGAACATAGACAGGCGTGGCGATGTAGGGCCACTGACGATGTATTCGCTCTGCCTAGCAAGTCGGTCGTGTCCAATCCACACCTGATCGTAAACTTGGCTGCATCCCTCCTATCCTTGACAGCCTGGGTGAGAGTGTCCCGTACACCCTCTGGGACCAGGGGCAGCACCTGTGCCACTGTATCCCATAAAGTATGGGAAAAACAGCCCAATGGGCAAGAGGTGTTTACTGACCTCAATGTCAGGATGGTGGAAGAAAACATTTTCTTTCCAAGCTGATCCAGCCTCTTGGATTCCCTATATGGGGGAGCGGAAGGGAAGACACCACTGGAAGTAGAGGCTTGGACCACCAAGCTCTCCGGGGTGGGGTGTTGGGTCAGGAAACTAGGGTCGCTAGGAGCAGGTCTATGGCGCCGGCCAACTGTCCTATTCACAGGAACCCCTGGGCTGGGTTTGGACCACGTACCCAGAAGGACGTCTGTTAGGGCCTCATTGAAGGGCAACATCGGCTCTGACGTCCTTCTGGGTACTGGGTTCTGGAGCTGGTGCCGGAGGAAGTCGACTGTGAGTGACCGAGGCCAAAGCTGCTGCCGTCCAACCTGAAGGGGACCCTGCTGACTCCACAGGGCCCAAAGACTGACCCGGGGGTGCAGCCCGCTCAAAAACGAGATGCATGGCCTCGTAAAACTCTTATTTGAGCGTGGGTTGCTCCGGTTCCCGGAAAAGGGGGAAGATGCGGAGTCGACCCAGGCGAAGGCTCTGTGGAACCGCACTCAGAATGTCGACGCTCCCTTGACGCCTCGTCGGCCGTGGCAAAGTCGAAGTCCACTTGGACTTCTTCTTCTTGTGCCTCTTACCTGAATGATCAGTCAACCTCGAATGCGAGGAAGAGGACTTGAGGCTCCGAGAGCGGTGCCGCAACCTCCTCCTACTGCAGGACTGTGACCTCCTCGGAAACGCACCAACCGAAGACGGCTGTCAGGCCGCAAGAAGCTTGAGGGATCTCTCCCTCAAGGCCTTCAGAGCCATGGCCTGACAGTCGGAGCACGAGGTGGAGTCGTGATCCTTCTCGAGGCACCAAAGGCAAACACATGCGGGTCCGTCACAAACATGGTGCGATGGCATGCACCTCACGGTTTAAACCCCGTCTTTCTCAAAGACATGACTTCAAACAGTCAAAAAGGTGAAAAAGCCTTGATGTTCGTCGAAGAAAGGGTAGCACTAATCTGGATCAGCGCTTAACTGGCGCAGACGGAAAAGAACTGACATACGCGTGCCGAGGTGGCGTCTATATACACAACCGTGACGTCGTAGACGGTTCCAACAACGCTGACGACGCCACGCAGAGCCGGTCGACGCACGCGGATCCGAACGACGCCTCCCGACAGCACACGCAAGGTACTGCTTAGCAGAAAAATTCCAGATTCGAAGCTGATGCCAGGGAATTCTAAGGTAAGGAATCTGCAGCTAGAAGTCTCTATCAGATACACTTTTTACTAGACCCACCCTAGCAGATCTGCACAAATCTTACCATGAAGAACCCAAAGTGGATGGACATTTTTTTTAGAATGTTCTGTTGAAATTTGTCAAATGGTGCCATATTAACAAAGCCAAAAATGCTTTTCCTATGGAAACTCCGTCCTACCCATACCTACACTGCCACTACCACAATTTATATATCAATATCACTACAATGGCAGCCACAACGAGAAGAACATTTTTCAAAGTCCTTTTTAATTTTGAATGCACCAATGTGGATGAAGTATGGGAAGGATGCACTATTTCAATGAACTGAATGCTGTGCGCTCAGTATATACATTTTAAGCACTGAGGAAGTAATTTTGCTGAAATGCATCTGAATAAAATCTCATATCTCCAAAGCCTGACTAGCCAATGTGAACAAAAAGTTCCTCATCCTTATTCAATCCCCAAGGATGTCGACTATTTAATCGAATGATGTATTCAGATTCCATCTTTCTTAATTGTCTCTCTCTCTCACCTCCCCTCGGGGTACCCAAAACCCTATCAATACCAAAAAAGTCCACCTTCCCTCCATGTGCCAAGTTGCGGTGGCGAGCTACCGGGTATGTGACATCCTTGTTTACTATTGCTCTCCAATGCTCAAGAATCCGTTTCTTAAGGGGAAAAATTGCACTCCCCACATATTGTAACCCACACGGGCACACAATGACATAAATAGCAAAATCTGAAGTACAACTCAAAAATGTCTTAATATTTTTTTTTGCCTGTAGGTAAAATATAATCCTTCCGATTTGTACTATGTCTGCAAGCTTTACACTTGGCACATCTATAGAAACCTTGTTGTTTGTCCAAAAAAGTTCCCTTCATTTTACTTGCATAACTGTGTACCAGGATGTCTCTCAGGGAGCTGCTTTTTTTTGTAAGTTATCATTGGGAGTGGACTAACTAACTGTCCAATCACCTGATCAGCCTTGATCAAATGCCAATATTTAGTTAGAATCTTTTTAACTTGCAATGAATACGCATTAAAAGTTGTCACAAATCTCGGAGAATTTGTGTCAGTATCTCTCCTTTTTGGATCTAGTAATGTTGCCCTCTGAACTCCTCTGACCTCATAGCAGGCATTCTTAATAACTTTTTGGGATATCCCCTACATCTAAACCTTTGTACCATTGTCTCTTGTTCCCTTTCAAAACTTTGTGGAGTAATGTTTTTATTGGTGCGGAAACCATTGGCGCCTTGTTTTTATATGTTACCAAAGATACACAAGGACATTCACAATCCCCCAGGTGGACCTATAGTGTCAGCGAGAGGGAGTCTCCTGGAGAATGCCTCTATTTACTTAGATCACTTCTTAAGTCCTTATGTATTCAATTTGACCTTGTATTGCAGAGACACCACAGATTTTTTTAACAAAAATAAACGATCTTCTGTGGCAAAATCACAACATCATGGTAACCGTTGATGTTGTATCATTGTATACTTGTATCCCTCACGAAAAAGGGAATACAGGCATGTAGACATTTTTTCAGGGACAAACCCATTAGACTTTTGGAACATTCTGAGCCGCTTTTGAAAATGTTAAAGTTCTGTTTTGAAAATACTTTTTTCATATATGAAGATCATTGGTATAGGCAAACAACCGGGACTGCGATGGGGAGTGGCTTTGCTCCCAGTTATGCCTGCCTCTTTATGGGGTGGTGGGAAACACAAATTGTGATGGTGGACGGAAATTCAAAATGGTTTCACCATATCATTTTTTGGACACGGTATATTGATGATATATTCATGATCTAGGATGGCCCTGAACCACTGTTAATTGATTTTTTTAATTGGTTGCCAAAGAATAGTCTGAATTTAAGCTTCACGCATAAAATACACAAACAGGTCATGGAATTCTTGGATGTAGAGGTCAGGGTTAAAGCGGGCACGTTACATACCAGACTGTTCAGAAAAACCACGGCTGGTAACAGTATCCTACACGCCTTGAGTCACTATCCGCCTAGCGTTAAATGGAGCATACCCTACGGGCAACTGCTTAGAGCGAAGCGAAATTGCAGTACTCCACAAAGTTTTGAAAGGGAACAAGAGACAATGGTACAAAGGTTTAGATGTAGGGGATATCCAAACAAAAGTTATTAAGAATGCCTGCTATAAGGTAGGAGGAGTTCAGAGGGCAACATTACTAGTTCCAAAAAGGAGACATACTGACATGAATTCTCCGAGATTTGTGACAACTTTTAATGCATATTCATTGCAAGTTAAAAAGATTCTAACTAAATATTGGCATTTAATCAAGGCTGATAAGGTGATTGGACAGTTAGTTAGTCCACTCCCAATGATAACTTACAAAAAAGCAGCTCCCTGAGAGACATCCTGGTACACAGTTATGCAAGTAAAATGAAGGGAACTTTTTTGGACAAATAACAAGGTTTCTATAGATGTGCCAAGTGTAAAGCTTGCAGACATAGTACAAATCGGAAGGATTATATTTTACTTACAGGGAAATAAGAAAATATTAAGAAATGTTTGAGTTGTACTTCAGATTTTGCTATTTATGTCATTGTGTGCCCGTGTGGGCTACAATATGTGGGGAGTGCAATTTTTCCCCTTAAGAAATAGATTCTTGAGCATTGGAGAGCAATAGTAAACAGGGATGTCACATACCCGGTTGCTCGCCACTGCAACTTGGCACATGGAGGGAAGGTGGAAAAGATGAAATTTTTTGGTATTGATAGGGTTTTGGGTAGCCCGAGGGGAGGTGACAGAGAGAGACAATTAAGAAAGATGGAATTGGAATACATCATTCGATTAAATAGTCGACATCTTTGCGGATTGAATAAGGATGAGGAACTTTTTGTTCACATTGGCTAGTCAGGTTTTGGAGATATGAGAGAGACATATTGTTTAGGGTTTTATGTTAAGTTGTAGAGGAATCTTATTTGTCAGTATGGTTCATGTGGCCATCCAATCAGTGAAGTCAGCAATGTTGACGATATGTTTACATTATTATTATTTTTAATGGGCGAGATGAGATTACTGGTACAGGATAAGAGTAGAAAATATATGTAATTAAGGCAGGGGATAATAATAAGTTAAGGGACACTATATAAACAAGTGATAAACAGTATATAAAGATATAAAAAAAAAATATATATATAGGGTTTCTTCTATGTCTATGATGTGGGGAAGCTCTTATATTGGAAATAGGAGTGGCCACATGGTATTTGCACTTTTATGTTATTCATTGTGGGCCAAGGAAGAAGACCGCAAAGGTTGAAACGCGTTGCCCCATCCTTGTTGTTGTGGATTTTTTGTTATGAAAAGGATTCCTGGATATGAATAAAGAACAATAACTGCATGGAGTGCCAGCGTTTGAATAATATGTGATATATATATATATATATATTTGTGTATGTATATGTATGTATTCATATATAAGTGTGTTTATATATGTGTATGTTTTATCTATTATATTAAAAAATGCATATCTCTCTAACCCTGTTTCCTGACCACGCAAAAGTCTTTGAAGTTGCCTTGCAGCTGCACTTCATAAAAACAGCAGTACACAGACTGCACATTCTTCTAATCTTGACACTGATTTCACGTTACCTGTTATTTTCTTGTTACTCCTCCATCAGTCACAATCAGATATCACTTTATTCCGCTGCAAGCAGCCACAACAGCATACAAAACATGTACAATAACAATAAAATGCATACAGCAGTATAAAATTACTTTTTATAAACCATGCAAGTAAGATGCATCAAATTATCAATGTTGAAATAAAGACCAACAGTCTAAATAAAACAGGCTACAATAAACAGAAGTCTGAAAGCATCGACTTCCTAAAGCGCATAGCAGCTTTAAGAAATTAGGTCAAATAACCGCACGTTTCATCATCTGGTAGTGCTAGCAGTACACACATACATTAACTTGAAAAAGCAAAGGGTAAAGTTACGCTACAGTTAGGAATTGTAATGATGTTACTTTACACTACAAAAAATATGAGAAATTCACTGAAAAAACTAATATTAAAGAGAAATTATAGTAACTATAATACTCACCCCCGCTATCCACACTGTTTTTTTTTTCTTCAATTCTTTTTTAGTAACAAATCCGGTAATTGGTACAGTAAATATTTGCATCACAGATTTGTAGCATAGATTTCTTCTCTCCCAGGACAAAATGATAGAACAATAGCAATAACCCTATAACCCTCCCCCACCAGATTCTCTTGCTACCCTCACTGGGTGACAGGACCTTGCTCGGGTGGTGTACAACCGCAAGCCATAACCCCAGTGCCAGCCCTCCTCCCATATAGTCTCAAAATGGACATTCCAGAAGCCCCATTTATTGATATGGTTTTTTTTTTTTTAGATGGCCACAGGATTTGTATACTGTATCTTCAGCAATTATGCAATAGCCCATGCCCCTCAACCATTCTCAGACTGAAAGGGGTGTTCTATATCTCCAATATTTGTTTATGTCTCTCTTGGTAAGAGCACACCCGACTCCCATCAGGATGCGCTGTCCCTGGAGACCATCCATTCCTGGAAATACTCTCAGTAGCACCATTTTAGGGTCTCACCCTATTGAGAAACCAATCAACTTTTAAAGTGTGGTGAGGATTCTATCCTAATAGGTGCGTATGACGGGCATTTCCAGATGGTATGTATCCAATTACCTATGTGGGCTCGACATCTGTGGCATTCAGAGGGTCAATGTGTCTACCCATTTGCCATAGTCTGTGGGGTGTAAATTAGACCATGTTAAAAAATTTAAATAGGATTAATCTCAGGCTCACCGTAATCAGTAGTACTTTAGGTGCCATCATGGAGTCCACCCAGTCTTCGTCTTCCAATTCGCCAGTATCGGCGGCCCATTTATTTCTCAAGAACGTCATGGAGTTGGGTGTATTTATTGATTACAAGGGTCCTATAAAAAATTTGATATCCCCTTACCTCTGACAGTCACCATTGTGAGTTTGGGCTCCAGCGCATTTTATTCAGGAGAGAGTTAGGGTCCTTCCCTATATGTTCTATTGTGTGTCTCTGTTGCAGTTAGAGAAAGAATAATCTCGGATTCCAATTTGCTAAACAATTTGGGCAGCATCTTGTGTGGATAGTTTCAAATTGTATAAAGCAATCAGGGGAGAGGGATCATCTTGAGTAGGGCAATGCAACCCAGGAAATTGAGCGTGAAGTGAAATCAGCATGTCATGTAACTTCTGACCTTGCATTTGAGTGGAGTTATATTTAGCTACTGTCATGTCTCAAGGTCATTGGTTACCTGTATCCCTAAATTGGTAAACAGTCCCTGTACTCATCGTATGTCAGAATGAGTTTATAGCTTTTCAGTGTGCGACTTGGTCAGGGGGTTTAAGTGTGATTTACCCCAGTTTACTCTGAGTCTAGCTGCGTCTCAATATACATGCACCATTTGGATTAACCAGGGAATCAAGACTTTGGGTCTGGTTATGTACATCAGGACATCGTCCGTGTAGAGGGATATACAATCTTCTGAGCCATCCCCCCCCCCCCCCCCCCCCACACACACATATTGATCCCCACGGCTGGGCATCCTGTCTTACCCATTCAGCCAAATGTTTGTCAATGAGGGTGAACAGGCAGGGAGAAGGGGCGGCCCTGCCTGGTACCCCTCTGGATTAGAGATCTTTGGGATAGTGCACCTCTGAGGTTTAATGTAGCCCACAGTTCGTTGTTTAGTAGGTGTGTAGGAAGTTGGCTCTGTATATACTATCTCAAAGTGAGAGATAGTGTGCACAGAGTCCAAGGGTTCCCCTTAGAGGTTGATAGTGGCAAAATTAGATAATACTAATGCTCTATTTTGTGGTAGTGTGGTCGATCAGTAGGCTTATCAGAGGGTAGTATTAAGCATGTGTTGCACACACACAGGCAATAAATAAGAAACAAACACTCAATGACTTAACTCCAGGCCAATAGGCTTTATACAGAAAAATATATTTTCTTAATTTATTTTAGAACCACAAGATAAGTACATAAAATGCAAGGTACTTCACACAGGTAAGTATAGAACTTTGATTTAAAACAGTAGTACACACAGTTTTGGTTAAAATGGCAATAAGCTATTTTAAAAGTGGACACTGCAAAAATCAACAGTTCCTGGGGGAGGTAAGTTTGGTTAGTTTTTGCAGGTAAGTAAAGCACTTACACAGTCTCCTGGGCATAGGCAGCCCACCATTGGGAGTTCAAGGCAACCCCAAAGCCACAGCACCAGCAAGGGCCGGTCAGGTGCAGAGGTCAAAGGAGGTCCCAAAACACATAGGCGCCTATGAAGAACAGGGGTGCTATGGTCCTAGTCTGCTTATAGGTAAGTACCTGCGTCCTCTGGGAGAAGACCAGGGAGGTTTTGTAGAGTACTGGGTCCAGGGTGGGTGGGGTTAACCACAAGCCCACAAAACACACCCTCAGCGGCACAGGGGCGGGCGGGTGCAGTAGGCAAAGTAGGTGTCGAGTTTGCTATTGAAAGCAGTGGAGGGACCAGGGGGTCACTTAGGCGATGCAGGCAGGGCACAGTGGGGCTGCTCGGGCCAACCACCGACTGGGCTAGGATGAGGGCCACCTGCTGGTCACTCCTGCACTGGTAGGTGGTTCCACTCAGTCCTGGGGGCTGCCGGTGCAGTGCTTGGTCCAGGCGTCGGGTTCCTTGTTTCCAGGCAGTCGCGGTCAGGGGGAGCCTCTGGATCCTATTTGCAGGCATCGCTGTGGGGGTGCCGGTAGGTCAACACAGGGAGTCCACATCGGTGGAGTCGCCTGGGAGTCCTCTCTGTGGTGTTTGTTGTCCTGGACTCGAGCCGGGGGCGTCAGGTGCAGAGTGTGAAGACTTACACTTCTGGCGGGAAGTGAGAGTCTCTTTAAAAGTTGTTTCAAAGTTGTTGCAGTTTCTGAACAGTGCCTCTGTTCTCTGGAGTTCTTGGTCCTTTAGGTGCAGGGCAGTCCTCGGAGTCCTCAGAGGTTGCTGGTCCTGCTGGATGCATCGCTGTGCAGGTTCTTGGAGTCTGGAGACAGGCCGGTATAATATATTCTGCAGCCCTTAGAGTCCTTCCCTTGCCACAGGGGCCTTGGTACCAGGGGTACCATTTACAAGGGACTCTTCTGTTTGCCAAGGCTGTGCCAATTGTGGGAACAAAGGTACAGTTTAGGGAAAGAACACTGGTGTTGGGGCCTGGTTAGCAGGGTGCCAGCACACTTGCAATCATAACTGGCATCAAAAGGCAAAAGGTTACCATGCCAAGGGAGGCATTTCCCTACAAGGTGCAACACATTTTTGAAAGTAGGCACCATATTTCATGCGTTCCAGGACAGAGCAGAAGGGGTGGGGTAGAGGAGGGGTTCATTTGACTGAATCTTAATCGAAGTGCAACTGGGCTAATAGTGCCAGCTGAGGTAGCTCATGGGCTCGTGCTAGTATATTATTGAGTCTACGAATACTATGTCTCATCCCCCTCGACCGCACAAAGCAGTTCTGGTTGTACATGATCAAGGTGCGTATCATCTTCCCAAGCACTGTTGCCAGTGCCTTAGCCAGTATTTTGCTTTCAACATTAACCATTGAGATCAGCCTTTAGGAGGCACATTTCATTTGTGGTTTATTCAGTTCGGGAATCCCCACCACTGTGGTGCCCTGTTTATCAGGGAGGAAGGTTCCAAGTTTGAGGACCTCAAAAAACATCTCCAGCATCCAGGAAGTCAGACCGGGTAACCACTGGGACACAGTGCTTTTTCCATAGTCATGCTCTGTGCATATGAAAGGAGCTCCTCTGCCCATATTAGATCTGATGCAGTGCTGTTCTCTATGCAGAGCTTGGGGACTATCAAGTTACTTATGACAGGGTGCAGCTCATTATAAGGTAATCTGGGAAGGCATTCGCCACACCCTGAGCTTCATAAAGCATTTCACCATTAGCTGTCCCTCAAGCTTGACACCAGTATGGAGGCCGCCTCTTTGGCGGGCAGCAAATAAATAAGCTTTCCCAATTTATCTCCAGATTCAAATACCCAATGTTGTGTTGCCATCAGTGCCACCAGTGAGCATTCTGTTAGAAGTCATCAGACTTTCACTAAAACAGAAACTAACTCCCTTCACCCTTTGTACCTTAAGGAGGTTTGTGGAGTCTCTACATTTCAGAGTTGAACCTCTAGGGATCAACATTCTTTACCGCTGTACCTCAACTACCATCCCACCTCACACTTTCTAACAAGAAGCACCTGTCGCCCACATAGAAATATAAACATTACAAACCAATGACAGTAATGGTAAAGGAAAGAAAAAGAACAAGAGCAACAGAATTCAAAGCAGATGTCAGTTAAATGGAGACGGGGGAGCAGCCAATCTTGTAACTGCACAACTTTGTACCATGGCGCAAATATCGGGTGGTGTCCCCCTTACGAAGAATGGCTTCCCTGTTGGCATAGTTCAGTACCCTTTTGATGAGGGGGCTGGGGGCCTGGCAGGGGTTTAGGTGACAATACTCGGGAACTGAACCAGTCTGTGAGGAAAGTCTGTAGCTTTGGTCACTACAAGCTATCCAGAAGGGCAACAAGCTGCAGATCATTCCAGCGGGAACAACCTTTGTTGTTTTCTGCCCTTCTTTCCAGGGAATCCGTTAGCATCCACAGAATTTTGAGTTTTTCCAGTGCTAGGCTCAATTCATCTTTGAGTGTGGAAATCTATTGCTGTACCTTTGCAGTGCATGTGGAAAGATTAAGCAGGTCCTGCCTGAGACGTAAAACTCCATGCTCATCCCCTATCTTTCCATTTAAGTCCTTGTGGTAGTCTCGGATTGCTTGAAGGATTATGGCCTGTGTTACAGGGTCATCCTGATGAGCCTGGCCCTCCAATTCAGATGCCCTGCCAGTCCTCGTTACAACTGGGGCAGGTTTATTGAATTTGTCCATTTTTGCTTGGCTGGAGGAAGCAACACCTTTGTCCTTCACCATGTTGGGGGTCGAGTTGAGTCTAGCCCCATGCACATTCTATGCTTGCAGGTCTACACCTTGATCTGTACACTTCAACGTGGGAAGTGGTTCCCACCCCGGGCTACAGCTGCTGTCAATCTCCTCCCTCTTTTGCGCTCAAGCCACTATGGCGCAACTCACTGACAGGTGACCCCCAGTGAACAATCCCTGCCCAGGTGGGCCTCTATATCTTCTGACAGAAGCAGGAGGTGTGACTGCTGGAAGGGGGCTCCGGAGAATCCTCACCTGGGTCTAAAATTGGTGGCTATATCGGCCAGGGCCGCCTGCCTCATATTGTTGGTCGGAGCTGCATGGCTCGGCTCCAAGCAGGCCGCAGCCATACCAGAGCAGCATCAGTCGCTAAGCGAACGGGCATGGTAAAATCACCTTTGGTCTATTTCCAGGCAGTTACTCCCGCCATGGAGTCAAACATGTCCCCCACCCACCCACCAGCACTGCCCATTTTCTTCACCTTGAGGCCACAGCGGCAGTCCAGGCTACTCAGAGTCCATGGCCTAGTAGTTCAGGAGCCATCAGCTCCGCAAATCGTCTATTCTCTGGGGTCGGAAGTGCCCAAGTGGCTCCACTGCAGACACTAGCTGCAACAAAGGAAGGCCCCCGGTTTCGGCAAGGGAGTTAGCAGTCGGATTGATCAGGATTAATTAAGGATGTTCTTTAGCAGTGCAGAGCTCTATTAAAACGGAATGGCCATCTAAGGCTGCCAAGCCGTGCCTCGTCATGCACAGTGTTGTTATTAATGAAGTAATTTCATATTCTGCTGTGATGTTATAAATGATGTTATACATCTCAGTGATGTAATATGTGAGGTAATTAGCAGTGGATGGTGAGGGAGCGCGTTACAGTTACTTTAGGGTACGACAAAGATACCTGAGATGACTGTAACTGGTGATCTTCCCATGGCACCCACAGATGCTGCAATTGTTGGGGGGTGGGGCTCCCCAGCCAGCCTGTGGGCTCCTCAGCCAGAACACACTGTGAGCCAACAATGGAGGTGGCTCCACTGTTTGCTCCCGCCCAGGGGTGAAAAAGCTCTTATCTGTTCCCCTGCCCCATTAGAAGCAAAGTTGTGTAACTTTGAATTAGGACCCAATCTATTTGTAACATACAACTGCAACCCACACTAGTTATGCTCAGTCCCCACCTTCCTTTACTGAAGTACAGCTTGCACTTATGCTTCACCAGATGCAAGGCATGTCGGGTGTGCATGTTGTACAAGTTATTTACCTTCGGTAACTAAATATCTGGTAGAAACATATTCTAGTTGCAGATTCCTTACCTTAGAATTTCCCCAAGGTGTCAGACTGGATCTGGAGATTTTTCTTCGCGCAATACCCTTGCGCCTCTGTAGGTGGCGTCGGTCAACTCTGCGGGCGTCGTAGTCGCTGTGATCATGTCGGGAGTAGTACATAGACGCTGCCTCAGAGCAGTGACGTCAGTTTCTTTTAACGATTTCTCACGCCAAAGCTCAGTGCCGCAAAGAACACTGAGCCTGGTGCACCAGAGCTAAGGGCCTGAAAGGGAAATCCCTGTCCCTAGAAATCAGTTCGCAAGCGGGGAGGATGGGTGGGTCTGTAAGGAATCTGCAACTAGAATATGTCTCTACCAGATATTTCGTTATCGAAGGTAAGTAACTTGGGCCGCCTGCCTCATATTGTTGGTCGGAGCTGCATGGCTCAGCTCCAAGCAGGCCGCAGCCACACCACAGCAGCATCAGTCGCAAAGCTAACGGGCACGGTAAAATCACCTTTGGTCTTTTTCCAGGCAGTTACTCCTGCCATGGAGTCATCCAGGTCCCCCACCCACCCCCAGCACTGCCCATTTTCTTCACCTCGAGGCCAGAGCGGCAGTCCAGGCTACTCAGAGTCCATGGCCTAGTAGGTCAGGAGCCATCAGCTCTGCAAATCGTCTATTCTCTGGGGTCTGAAGTGCCCAAGTGGCTCCACTGCAGACACTAGCTGCAACAAAGGAAGGCCCCCAGTTTTGGCAAGGGAGTTGGCAGTCGGATTGATCAGGATTAATTAATGATGTTCTTTAGGGGTGCGGAGCTCTATTAACACGGAATGGCCATCTAAGGCTGCCAAGCCGTGCCCAGTCATGCACAGTGTTGTTATTAATGAAGTAATTTCAGATCCTGCTGTGATGTTATCAATGATGTTATGCATCTCAGTGATGTAATATGTGAGGTAATTAGCAGTGGATGGTGAGGGGGTGAATTACAGTTACTTTAGGGCCAGACATAAAGATACCGGAGATAACTATAACTGGTGATTTTCCCATGGCACCCACAGATGCTGCAATTGTTTGGGGGGGCACAGGGGGGCTCCCCAGCCAGCCTGTGGGCACCCCAGCCAGAACACATTGTGAGCCAACAATGGAGGTGGCTCCACTGTTTGCTCCCGCCCAGGCGGAAAAAAGCTCTTATCTGTTCTCCTGCCCCATTAGAAGCAAAGTTGTGTAACTTTGAATTAGGACCCAATCTATTTGTAACATACAGCTGCAACCCACACTAGTTATGCTCAGTCCCCACCTTCCTTTACTGAAGTACAGCTTGCACTTATGCTTCACCAGATGCAAGGCATGTCGGGTGTGCATGTTGTACAAGTTATTTACCTTCGGTAACTAAATATCTGGTATAAACATATTCTAGCTGCAGATTCCTTACCTTAGAATTTCCCCAAGGTGTCAGACTGGATCCAGAGATTTTTCTTCGAGCAATACCCTTGCGCGTCTGTAGGTGGCGTCAGTCAACTCTGCGGGCGTCGTAGTTGCCGTGATCATGTCTGGAAAAGTACATAGACGCCGCCTCAGAGCAGTGATGACTTTTCACGCCAAAGCTCAGAGCCGCTAAGAACACTGAGCCTGGTGCACCAGAACTAAGGACCTGAAGGGGGAATCCCTGTCCCTAGAAATCAGTTCGCAAGAGGTGAGGATGGGTGGGTCTGTAAGGAATCTGCAACTAGAATATGTATCTACCAGATATTTCGTTACCGAAGGTAAGGAACTTGTACATCTGATAGAGACTTCTGGTTACAGATTCCTTACCTTAGAATAGATACCCAAGCAATGTCATCCTCGGTGGTGGGCTGAGAACCAAGATCATACTAGGAAGTCCTGCAGGACCGAACGACCAAAGTAGCAGTCCTGACGGACTTGACTGTCCAGGCAGTAGTGTTTAGCAAACGTGTGCAGGGACGCCCACGTAGCTACCTGGCAGATATCCAGGACAGGAACTCCGCGTGCCAACGCAGTGGAAGCAGCAGTTGCTCTTGTGGAATGAGCACGCAAGCCTTCAGGGGGTTGCTTCTTGGCCAAAGCATACCACATCTGAATGCAAAGAAGTACCCATCGAGAGATGGTACGTTTTAGCACCGCCTTCACTTTTTTCATACCCACATACCCGACAAAGAGTTGACCGTCCACCCGGAAATCTTTAGTATGATTAAGTTAGAACGCCAATGCTCTTTATGGGTTCAGACGGTGAAGTCTCTCCTTATCATGGGAAGGATGTGGGGGTGCGTAGAAAGTAGGCAGGATAATGGACTGTCCTACATGAAAAGGCGTAACCACCTTTGGAAGGAAGCCTTAGTGCGCAACACCACTTTGTCAGGGTGCACAGACAAGTATGGAGGTTTGTACGAAAGGGCCAGAAGCTCACTCACCTTGCAAGCTGAGGTGATGGCAACAAGAAAGACAGTCTTGAAGATAAGGAGCCGTAAGGGACAATTGTGCATCGGCTCAAAGGAAGTATACATTAAATAAGTAAGGACAAGATGAACGAGTTACTTACCTTCGGTAACGACTTTTCTGGTGGATACATTAGCTACCTGTGGATTCCTCACCTAATGAATACTCCCATGGCGCCAGCATTCGACGGAAATCTTCTTACTAGTCTCTGCACGTCGACGAGGACGTCACTCTAGCCCACGCGACGCCGTCTGACGTCATACAGGCAATAAGAGGTCCTCGACGACGTGCGGACGTCAGTACCAATCATTTTTTACGTGCATGAGAACAACCAGGCAATGCAATGAAAGAGCAAGGCAACATCCCATTACATTGTAAAAATACACAACATTGCATGAATAACTGTAAATCTTTTTAATATATATATATATATATATATATATATATATATATATATATATATATATATATATATATATATATATATATATATATATATATATATATATATAACTCTCTCTTTTTAAAAAATATATATACACATCAAGTATATACACAAAGATATATACATATATACATATATAAATATATTATACACAACATCTATTGCACCCTCGAAGACCAAGAGGAGCGCACTCAAGGATTACTTGGTAAGACCAGAAAGGCAACGGGGAGGCGGGTGGGACCGTGAGGAATCCACAGGTAGCTAATGTATCCACCAGAAAAGTCGTTACCGAAGGTAAGTAACTCGTTCTTCTGATGGATACAACTACCTGTGGATTCCTCACCTAATGAATAGAGTCCCAAAGCAGTACCACTCCCGGCGGTGGGTGCCGAAATGGTCAAACCAAGAAATCCTGCAGCACTGACCGTGCAAAATGGCCGTCCCTTCTAACCTCAGAATCCAAACAGTAATGTTTTGCAAAAGTGTGAAGGGACGACCAAGTTGCGGCCTTGCAGATGTCGACCACAGGAACACCTCTGGCCAAGGCCGAAGTGGCCGACTTAGCTCTGGTGGAATGAGCTCTAATGCCCTCAGGAGGATCCTTCTTTGCCAAAGCGTAACATATTTTAATGCAAAGAACAACCCACCTGGATAGTGTTCTCTTGTGGACTGCCTTTCCTCTCCTCTTGCCCACGTATCCAATAAACAGCTGATCCTCCAGCCTGAAATCCTTTGTTCTATCAATAAAGAAGCTCAACGCCCTCTTTGGGTCCAGACGGTGCAGTCTTTCTTCCTCTTTGGAAGGATGAGGCGGAGGATAGAACGTGGACAAAGTAATTGCCTGAGCCAAATGGAAGGGTGAAACAACCTTCGGGAGGAAAGCAGCCTTGGTCCTCAACACCACCTTATCCCCATAAAAAGTTGTATAAGGGGGCTTTACTGATAAGGCCTGCAACTCACTCACTCTCCTTGCTGATGTTATAGCTATCAGGAAGACTGTTTTTAAAACCAAATACCTTAAGGGGCAAGAATGCATAGGTTCAAAAGGGGACCCCATAAGGAAAGTCAGGACCAAGGACAAATCCCATTGCGGCATAACGAATGGCTTTGGAGGATATTTATTTAGAAGACCTTTCAAGAATCTGATAACAATAGGGGATTTAAATAAAGATGGTTGGTCTGGAAGACATATGAAGGCTGACAAGGCCGATAAATAACCCTTAATGGTAGCCACTGCACAACCTTTCTGCGCTAGAGACAGAGCAAAAGACAAAACGTCCGATAGATGAGCATGCAAAGTATCAATCTGCCTCTCTCCACACCACGCAACAAATTTAGACCATCTATTAGCGTAGATAGATTTAGAGGAGTGTCGCCTGGCCGCTAATATAACATCCACTACCTCAGGTGGGAGAGAGAAGGAACTCAGGTTGCCCCGTTCAATCTCCAGGCATGTAGGTGCAGACTCTGGAGGTTGGGGTGTAGAACATGCCCCTGCGACTGCGAGAGGAGGTCTGCCCTGAAAGGGAGACGGAGCGGAGGGCACATTGAGAGTTGGAGAAGGTCGGAGTACCATACCCTCCTTGGCCAATCCGGAGCTATTAGGATGACTAGAGCCCGGTCCTGGCGAATCTTCCTCAATACTCGAGGAATCAAGGGTATGGGAGGAAACGCGTAAAGCAACTGGCCGCACCAGGTTATTTGAAACGCGTCCCCCAACGCTCCCTGCATCGGATACTGGAGGCTGCAGAATAACGGACAATGCGCGTTCTCTCGAGTGGCAAACAGATCTACCCGAGGAAACCCCCACCTCTGGAAGATTAAACGGACTTGATCTGGATGGAGACGCCACTCGTGGTCTGCCGAGAATTGGCGACTGAGACTGTCCGCACGCACGTTCAAGACTCCGGCCAGATGGTTTGCTATCAAGCAAATCTGATGGTCCTTTGCCCAGGACCATAGTCGAAGAGCTTCTCTGCAGAGAAGGTACGACCCCACTCCTCCCTGCTTGTTTATGTACCACATCGTGGTAGTATTGTCCGTTAGGACCTGTACCGACTGACCACGAAGGGAAGGGAGGAAGGCCTTGAGAGCCAGACGTACAGCCCGTAACTCTAACAGATTGATGTGAAACATCTGTTCCTCTGGAGACCAAAGACCTTTGATCTCCAGATCCCCCAGATGAGCTCCCCACCCTAGAGTGGAAGCATCCGTTATGACTGTGGCCACTGGTGGCGACTGCTGGAACGGTTTTCCTTGTGAAAGATTGTTGCTTGCAATCCACCACTTCAAATCCACAGCAGCATCTCTGGAGATCTTGACAGTACTCTCTAGATCCCCTTTGTGTTGAGACCACTGCCTTCGGAGGCACCACTGAAGAGCCCTCATGTGCCAGCGAGCATGCGTGACCAACAGAATGCAGGAGGCAAACAGACCGAGCAGACGAAGGACCTTGAGGACTGGAACTACCGCTCCATTTCGAAACATTGGAACCAAATCCTGAATATCTTGAATCCGCTGAGGCGGAGGAAAGGCCCGACCCAATGTTGTATCCAGTACTGCCCCTATGAACAGGAGGCGCTGAGAGGGCTCTAGGTGAGATTTGGGCTCGTTCACCGAAAAACCCAGGTCGAACAACAACTGGGTTGTTGACTGCAGATGATGCGACACAAGCTCCGGGGACTTGGCTTTGATCAACCAGTCGTCCAAGTAAGGGAATACTGCTATCCCCTTCCTTCTGAGCTCTGCCGCAACCACCGACATCACCTTCGTGAAGACTCGAGGTGCTGAAGTAAGACCAAACGGAAGGACCGCAAACTGATAGTGCTGCGATCCCACCACAAACCGGAGATACTTCCTGTGTGACTTGAGTATCGGAATATGAAAGTAAGCATCCTGCAAGTCGACAGACACCATCCAGTCTTCCTTGTTCAACGCCAAGAGCACCTGTGCTAGGGTCAGCATCTTGAACTTTTCCTGCTTGAGGAACCAATTCAAGATCCTCAGGTCCAGGATTGGTCTCAAACGACCATCCTTCTTGGGAATCAGGAAATACCTTGAGTAACATCCTCGACCCCTTTCCTGCTCTGGGACCAACTCCACCGCGCCCTTTGAAAGGAGGGCTTGTACCTCCTGTTCTAGCAACAGGAGGTGTTCTTCTGAACAATAAGAAGGACGGGGCGGGATGAGGGGCGGGAACTCCCGAAAGGGAAGGGTGTAGCCTTTTCCCACAATACTGAGAACCCAAGTGTCCGTTGTAACAGTCTTCCATTTGGTGAGAAAATGCTGTAATCTTCCCCCTACAGGAGAGGAGTGAGTGGGAAATGGTGTAAGCCTAAGGCTGCTTCCCCTGCTGCACCCCGCCAGAGGATGAGGAAGAGGCAGAGTGCTGCTGAGAGGCTCCTCCGGTGCGGACCCTACCTCTCCCCCTAAAAGATCTATAGGGATGGGAAGAGGCAGGTTGCTGATATCTTCCCCGAAAGGAAGAGGAGGAAGAGCCATGCCCAAATCCACGAAACCTCCTGAAAAATCTGGAAGAGGCCGTGGAAGAAGGAGCTTGGAGCCCTAACGACTTAGCCGTGGCCCTGCTTTCCTTAAAACGTTCCAAGGCCGAATCAGCCTTGGCTCCAAACAGCTTGTCCCCATCAAACGGGAGATCCAACAATGTGGACTGTACATCCGCAGAAAAGCCCGAGTTACGGAGCCAGGCCTGTCTCCTTGCCACCACAGTTGTGCCCATTGCTCTGGCTACCGAGTCGGTGGTATCCAGTCCCGTCTGGATAATCTGGGTCGCAGCAGCCTGGGCATTTGAAACAAGATCCAAAAGACCCTGGGGAAGCTCTGTAAATGATGAAGAAATGTCATCCATCAGAGCATGAATATACCTCCCCAGGATACAGGTTGCATTGGTGGCTTTTAACGCCAGACTGCAGGACGAAAAAATCTTCTTGGACTGCGCCTCTAGTTTCTTTGAATCTCTGTCCCCAGGCACCGTCGGGAAAGAACCAGGCGCTGACTTGGATGAACAGGAGGCCTGCACCACCAAGCTCTCCGGCGTAGGGTGCCTAGACAGAAAACCAGGGTCAGTCGGAGCCGCCCGATACCTCCTGGCCACGGCTCTGTGAACTGCTGGGGAAGATGCCGGCCTCTTCCACACCTCTAACACCGGATCCAGCAGAGCGTCATTAAATGGCAAAAGAGGCTCCGCCGCAGCTGAGGCCGGATGTAGCACCTCTGTTAAAAGGTTTTGTTTAGCCTCCACCACCGGCAAAGGCAGGTCCAAAAAACTAGCTGCCTTCCGTACCACTGCATGAAAGGAAGCAGCCTCCTCAGTGTATTCTCCCGGGGACGAAAGATCCCACTCAGGGGAAGTGTCCAGCCCACTGGCCGACTCCAGACCACGCAGCCCATCACCCGAGTCCTCTAGCTCTCCTTCCTCCAGGGCTCGTTGGTACTCCTGCTCCTCTAATACACGGAGAGCACGTCTCCTCGAATGAAGTCGTTGTTCAATACGCGGAGTCGACAATGCCTCCGCCGGCGCCGACGAAAGAGGAGCTGAAGCAGATGGACCCACCGGAGTCACAGGTCGAAATCCCGACGTCGACGGGATGGAAATCCCCGGGGCCAATCCTTCTGAAGCCACCGGAGCGGCCACCGGCGCCGACACTGGCGCCGAGCCCACGTTCCCAAAAGGGAGAAAGGGCATAAAGGGTGCCGGCCGAAGAGGCGCAGGATCACCCAATGAAAAGGCCAAAGGCCCAGCCGGAGCACCCCCTGGAGCCATCTGTTGGAAGATGGCATACATCGCATTCAAGAATGCGGAACTATCGGCTCCAGGGGTGGGAAAAGCCGGATACTGGGGTGCCTGTCTCGGAGGCGACCCCGACGCCGGCCTCGACGTCTGCAACGCCGGAGAAAACACCTGAGGCTCCAAAACCTCAATCACCGACGCCTGTCCAGGTGAAGTTGGAGACGCCGGAGAGGGCAACGGCGTCGAAGGATGCGGCGTAACCGTGGGACTGATCTCCCATGTCCTTCGGCGCCGATCCGAAGACCTGGAACGAGTCTCCTTCGAATGACGCCGAGATTCTCTACGGCGCCGGGAGTCTCGATGACGCCGATGTCTTGGAGAAGAAGACTTCTTGTGATGCTTCTCCTTCGATTTCGCCATAAACAGCTTTGCCTCACGTTCTTTGAGGGCCTTTGGATTCATGTGCTGGCATGAATCACAAGTCGAGACGTCGTGGTCGGAGCTCAAACACCAAAGGCAATCGGAATGAGGATCCGTCACCGACATCTTGCCTCCACACTCACGACAAGGCTTGAATCCAGACTTTCTCTGCGACATTATTACCACAGCGAAAGACTACACAGCAAAAATACACTGTAACCACAAAAGTAACAGTTGCTCCCTCGAAGATAACCGTTTCGAATGCACGGAAAAAAGGGAACTGACGTCCGCACGTCGTCGAGGACCTCTTATTGCCTGTATGACGTCAGACGGCGTCGCGTGGGCTAGAGTGACGTCCTCGTCGACGTGCAGAGACTAGTAAGAAGATTTCAGTCGAATGCTGGCGCCATGGGAGTATTCATTAGGTGAGGAATCCTCAGGTAGTTGTATCCATCAGAATGAGGTCCCACTGAGGCATGATAAATGGAGTGGGAGGAAATAAATGGGTGAGACCTTTTAGGAACCTACTCACAATAGGAGATTTAAAGAGTGAGGGCTGATCAGGTAAACTAAGAAGGGCCGAAATGGCAGCTAAATACCGTTTAAGGGTGCCCAAAGCAGAGCCCTGCTGGGCTACAGAAAGAATGAACGCAAGAACCTCGGATAGAGGGGCAGAGAGGGGATCAACAGATTTGTTGGTGCACCATGCCACAAATTTATGCAAATGACAGGCGTATACAGTTTTGGTGGAGGGACGCCTGGCTGCCAACATAACATCACGGACTTCGGGTAGAAGATCAACTCGTCAACTGCCGCCGCTCAATCTCCACGCATGGAGTTTGGACAGGTTTGGGTGGAGAACCGTTCCCTGTTGCTGCGACAGAAGATCTGCCTGAAAAGGCAGTCTGAGTGGAGGATCAATGGCCATGCTCAATAGCTCTGGATACCATACTCCCCGTGCCCAGTACGGAGCCACCAAGATGAATTGGGCCCGGTCGTTCCTGATCTTCTTGAGAACTCTGGGCAGAAGTGGTGTTGGCGAAAAGGCATAAAGTAGGCCGGAGTTCCACTCGAGACGAAAAGCGTCTCCGAACGAGTGCCGCCTTGGAAACTCCAACACGCAAAACAGCTGACATTGCGCAATCTCTGCGGAGGCAAACAGATCTAACCAAGGCTCTCCCCACTGCTGACCGAGACCTTGCGCCACCTACAGCGGGAAACGCCATTCGTGATCGGCTGTGCATCGAGTTAGTCCGGTCTGGCATTGAGAGAACCTGCCAGATGTTGAAGCACCAGGGTAATGCCCTGATGTTCCAGCCATGTCCGGAGACATAGGGCCTCTTGACAAAGGATCCAGTACCCTACTCCGCCCTGTTTGTTACAGTACCACATAGTGGTAGTATTGTCCGTGAACACCTGCACTACTTTTCCTTTGAGAGAGGGAAGAAATGATTTCAACACAAGCCTGATCGCCTGGAGCTCCAAAAGATTGATATGGAGCCCCAACTCCACCGGAGACCAGAGGCCTCTGAATTCCGCCTCTCCTATGTGGCTGGCCCAACCCAGAAGTGACGCATCTGTCACTATAGATAGATCTGGTTGGGGAAGGGAGAGGGATCTGCTGTGGACCCACTGCGGATTCGAAAGCCACAACTGCAGGTCTTTCGAAGTCCCCTCTGAGATCTGGACCATGTTGGAGAGATTACTCAGATGCTGCGCCCACTGGAACTTCAAGTGCCACTGCAGAGCCTGCATATGCCATCTGGCATGTATAACTAGCAGGATGCAGGAGGATATGAGATCCAGCTCCCTCAGAGTCAGTCTCACAGAAACCCAAGACACAGGCTGAAAGATCGGAATCATAGTCTGAAGATCTTGGACTCGCTTTTCGGGAGGATAAGTCAGAAACTGCACTGTATCCTGAACAGCTCCAATGAAAAGGGGCATCTGAGAGTGAGTCAGGTGTGACTTCGGCACGTTTACAGTGAACCCCAGCGTGTGCAGGAGGTTCGCCGTAGTCTGAAGGTGGGAGACGACTTTCTGGGGCGAGCCTGCCTTCAACAGCCAATCGTCGAGGTAGGGGACGATTGATACCCCTAACCTGTGCAGATGAGCTGCAACCACCGCCATCACTTTCGTGAACACCCGTGAGGCATTGGTAAGGCCGAAGGGGAGCACAGTAAACTGATAGTGCTCTTGACCTACCATGAATGGTAGGTAACGTCTGTGGGCAGGAAGGATGGGGATGTGGAAATAAGTGTCCTGCAAGTCCAATGCTGCCATCCAGTCTCCTGGGTCTAAGGCAGGCAATACCTAAGCCAGGGTGAGCATTTTGAATTTCTCCTTCTTGAGGAAGTAGTTTAGGTCCCGAAGGTCTAGAATAGGACGTAAGCTCTTGTCCTTTTTCGGCACCAGAAAGTAGTGGGAATAACAACCTACTTTGGGCACAGGGACCTTCTTTATAGCTCCCTTGGCCTAGAGAACAGCCAATTCCTGGCGGAGAAGTGTCAAATGATAATCTGGGAGTTGGCTGGGTGAGGGAGGCATGGCTCATGAAGCATACTTGAAAGGGAGGGAGTAACCCTTTCGAACGATATGCAAAACCCACCTGTCCATAGTGATGGATTCCCAGTGGGGAAGGTGATGGTGAATCCTGCTGCCAACTGCATGAGAGTGAGGGGACAGACTAGGAGGGTTTGGAGGCTGCAGCGGGGGCAGAAGTGAACTGGGCAGACCTCTGGTTCCCTGTCCTACGCCCACATGGGATTCCGCATCCCCGGCCACACAGTGGCTGAACAGCATGGGAAGCATGGTGGCTGGGAGGGGGCGCAACTGGAAGCCCCTTCCGTGGCCACAAAAGGGGTGAAAAGCGGACTGTGGGGGGCAAGGGGCAGAGGAAACACCAAGGGGCCTAGGCATAGCCTGGGAATCCTTGAATCTCTCCAAGGACGAGTCTGCTTTGTCTCCAAAGAGACAAGAGCCATCAAAGGGCATGTCCATGACGGACTGTTGGACATTCCCAGAAAAACCAGAAGTACACAACCAGACGTGGCGTCGCAAGGCCACTGTCGTATCAACCGATCTGCCCAGAGAGTCGGTCGTGTCCAGCCCACAACGGATGGTGAACGTCACTGCATCTCTCCCATCGTTGGCAGCTTGGGAGACAATAGCCCGGGCCTCCTCCGGTATTTGTGGCAGGACTTGCGCAACTGTATCCCACAGAGAGTGGGTATAGCGGCCCAGAAGGCATGCGGTGTTCACAGACTGCAGCGCAAGACTGGAAGAAGAAAACAACTTATTCCCAAATTGTTCCAGCCTTTTTGATTCCCTATCCGGGGGTGCAGAAGGGAATGCGCCTGAAGAAGAGGAAGCCTGGATGGCAAGACTCTCAGGCGTGGGGTGTTGGGACAAGAATTTAGGGTCGCTCGGAATGGACCGGTGGTGGTGTGCGATAGTCCTATTCACAGGAGCCCCAGTGTTGGGTTTGGACCATGTACCCAAAAGGACTTCAGTGAGGGCTTCACTGAACGCTAAAAGGGGCTCAGATGTGGAAGCCCCTGGCTGAAGCACCTTCATCAGGAGATTGGACCTGACCTCTACAGTACGAAGCTCAAGGACCTCAGCTGCCCTACTGACTACAATATCATAAGTCGTTCCCTCCGCCATAGCCACGATAGGAGGAGACAGCATGCCAGCGTCTGGAGAAGTGTCCAGTCCACTTGTGTCGCCAAATTCCTGTGCCCAGTCCAAAGATGGGTCATCCTGGTATTCATAAGTGTCCTGGGACCCCTCCAATCCTGCCCCGAATTCGTACCCATAAGAAAAAAGGTCCGAATCCGACCTGGAGTGAATAGGCCCCATCGAAGACCCCATGAATAGGCCCCATCGGCGGCGGCTGATGCTACTCCGACTCAAAGTCGTAGGGGATAAGGATCGGGTCAGCGTAGATAGTGGGCACTACGACGTCTGGAGCATCGACAATCGACCTGGCGCCAGGGAAGGTCTCAATGGTGCGACCGGCGCCGGTGCAGATCCGTGGGCGGATCCAGAAGGGAGCTCGGTGGCTGGAGCCGAAGCCGCTGGTGTGGAACCCGAGGCCCCTCATCAAAACCCCTTGGGCCCCGCATCATGGTTGGTCCGCCTAAAGATGAGGTACATGGCCCCATAGAATTCCTTAGGTTGGGTGGGGGTCATTCTGGCTCCTGGACACTCAGGGAAGCGCAGAGTGGACCCAGACACAGGCTCCAAGAACGGAGGCCTTGAGTGTCAACGCTCCTTCTGCATCACGTCTGCCGAGCAACGGGGTAAAGTCTGAGAGCGATGGGACCTCTTCGACGACGACTTCTTACCTGCACCCGAAGATTTTGAGGACGACGAGTGGTGATGGCTCCGCGAACAGTCTTGAGACCTTCCTCTCAATCAAGACTGGGACCTACATGAAGTCGAGCGCCGGGCCGCCATCAGTTTGAGGGACTGATCTCTCAAGGCCTTCGGGTGCATGGCCCAGCACTCGGAGCACGACTTCGGGCCGTGGTCGCGCTCGAGAGACCACAAACAAACCTGATGCAGATCTGCCACCGACATCATGCGGTGACAGTCCTTGCACGACTTGAAACCGGTCTTCGAGGACATCCTCATTGTTCATGTTCAGCCAAGTGTACAATCATAAATGACAACATTAACAGAGTGGTCACAAGTGAAAGTCAGTGGCATGCAGCATACCTAGAAACTTATTTTATCATGCAACTCTATATGAGGATGCCATAGGGTGAATGTTTGACGGAGCATCTCCAGTTTGATTATCTGCAATTATTGGCTATTAGTATTCAAGCTCCTTTCTCTTCCCAGATGTCCTTCAGTCGGGACGGGTGCGGTAGTAGCATACTATAGGTGTCCGACTGTTTGTTGCACCAAACCAGATCATCCACTCATTTGTCACTTCTGGGTACTCTGCACCTAACCCAGCATATCACCACTCTTCTTTTCTCCATCAATAGTGCTAATGTTGTGAAGTTCCTTTATTTTTGTTTTAAATGTCCCTTACATTGCCAGTAGTGGAGTCAGGTCTAGTCTGGCTCTAGTTATATTGCTACGTTTTTGTAAACCCTCAACCTAACAGAGGGTTGCCAGGTGAAACAAAACCTGACTCTGGAGCACATCTCTGGAATTGCACATCCATTGCGAGTCCTTCCCTGTACGTACAAAGCAGGGTATAATATATCCTGTACATGTATTTAAAATGCACCAGTCTACCTACGTTAGCAAATAACCTTCTCATTTGCATATAACAATAAGACAGTGTGTTCTCTCCAAGGTCAAGTCCCATGTCCTGGGTCCATCCAGCCCATGCTGTGCACTGGATTTCTGTCCTGGGCATGTTCTACATAATTGTAATATACGTAAGTGAGGCTACTCTGATAGGGAGGGCTCTTGAAATCAATAGTGTTAGCAATTTCCAGTCATCTGGTTGAGCAGGGCACACAGGGTATCGCTCTCTGACCGAAAGGGGAAATCAATGATATAGATATATGCCCAGAGCAAAGGGTGCAGCACAGGGTGAACGAAGGCTGGGCACACCAGGGGTCTGGCCACTTAAGCGGGCTTGAGTATCTGTAGGGTGTGTGCTGTATGCGAGGGCTTGTGCACAGGGCAAAGACCATGTGCAACAGTTCCTTGCCCACCGAGTGCAGTTGTTTGTCATGCTGGTTTGCTGTTTCCATGGGATCTGGCACAGGGTGAAAGTCGAGCTCACTTACGGTTTTGGACATCTCATGGATGACATAATGTCCTCATATACTCTTGAATCTCTCTGCAGTAGGCTGTATCACCCATAAAAATCCCTACTCCCAAACACCCATCAGCGGTCTACCCCCTCTCCCCCATTACCCCCTTTGCATCCCCCCCAAAAACACACACACACACACACACACACACACACACACACACAAGTTCTTCAGGCAGTATAGCAAGAGAGAGACAGCAAGTACAAACCTGGCAGAGTAGCAATTGAGTTGAGCACTATACATAAAGGTGGTGTTTGCAATGGAAAAATACCTCATATCAAATTTAATTTAATACATTTCAATTTCTTTACATTTTATATATTTACTGTTATTTTTCATATATTTACAAATCGAAGAATCACACAATATCTTTAACACCCAAATTTAAAAGTCTGCAATTAGCTACTTGAACTTATTAATTGTTTACAAAGTCAGCCATTGTTATTCAGCTCAAAAAATTATTTGGGAACAATTGGGCTTCTAGAATTTTCCAAAATCTTACAATTCTTTAATACCCTCTTGCTATGCTCAATGTTCCTTTAAACACTTGGGCCACAATATGATACTTGTTGATTTAATTTAACTTTTTGATCATTGAGAAAGATGAATAAAGATATGTATTATACGTAGCTAAAGGTAGTTAAGATTGAAAACTAGAAAAAATCATTACGACTGTTCTGAGAAATTGAGAGTCAAGAAATTAAGCATTACCTTCATACAAAACAAGACTGTAAAAAGCACAACAGCATTTACTGAAGGTTCATGTTCTTTACAGTGTGATGAAAAAGTACTTTCATTTCAGTTCAATAAAATGAAGTTTATGTTGAACTGTCTTCCAGAATCAGGCATCTGGATAGTGAAGTCAAAATAACAATTAACAGTGAAATGGAAGGTACCTGGAGCACCACACAAGGTGTTGATAGCTGTGGACTGGGAGGACAACAACTCATCCAGGAGCCGCTGAGCTGTGGGAAGAATCTATTAAAAAAAGAATTGTCAATATAATCAAACTTTTTCAAACAACATACTTCTTTGTAGCACACATGTGAAGATTAAGGTGTTTACCAATACCAGCCAAACTATGATGCCCAAATAAATCTTTCTAACCGAAAAAGAAAAAATAGTATGTGCATAAGTACAAGTCCGTTTTTTGTTGTTGTTTTTTTAAACCAGAAAGAGGATACAACGTAGTGTAAAATTAAGCCCCATTTCGGGTACATTTTAGCACCCTGTTTGGGAACACTTATTTTCACTTAACCTGCGGCCTGTGCCCTTTTACCTAGTTACATGATTCATTTAATTTATTCATTGTAATTCAATTTAGCATGGCTTGCTTTAAGAGGGGATGTTTTATTTTTCCAATAAGCTGTTATTCTCCAAAAGTGTTACTTTAATTGCACAACATTTCACTGTGTACCTCTGTCCAAGGCTGTACACGATAATCTATCTAGGATTGTCGCACACAAGACACAAGAATGCAGATCCAACCTCGACACTTAAGACACATTACCAATTCAGGCCTCTTTTGGACCACAACACATTTTGTTCCAATAACATCATACAGGCCAAACGAAGTTAGAGAGGTCATTCCAGCCAGAGGAGCCATCCTATGCTGTGTGCCACTTCACCTCCACTTTGCTGACCTATTATTCATTATTATTATTATTATAATTATTATTATATATTCATTGACACTTTGGTCTCTACAGCCAACTGAGAATTCGGCAGGCAGACCCCTGTTTTTCAGGTATGGGGCAGGTGTTCCTGTCATGGACTAGTACGGGCAGAGCATCTGGGTAGGAATCCTTATGCACAGGTTTATTCCAATATGCTGGGATTGTTTATCTGCTTTTCTCTTATGATAACAATTCAAACTCTGCTATGTTTCAACTTCCTAACAGTCACAGCTCATATATTTTATTGTAGATTGCAGTCTTTTCAATAAATGCATTGAAAACTGTCCTGCATCTTTTGTTTGTCTGTGTTAGAAATGTGCAAATGAGAGAAAGGGGCAGGATCTGCCAACCACGACTTCCCTGAGGAGTCGGAGTGTCATGCGGGCGGCTGACACAAATCACCTTTACTTTCTAGGTTTGAGTGAGGTGCTGCTAGCTAGCCGAAAGGGTTAGGCTGACAGCTACCAGACTGTGTGGGATTGACTCAGTCACCTAAATGCAGTTGTGCTGCCGCCTGAAACCAGAAGTCTTACCTCCATGGTAAGAGTCCTACAAAAGCACCACCTAAAATGCTGTGCTGGTCTGGAGAGGTTTAGAGAAATCAAAAAGAAGTCCTGAGAGATTACCTCACTGGAAAAAGGATTAGTTCAAGAAAAATTATCTCTTTGAAAAATTATCCATATTTTAATGCTAACATGATTACTGAAAAAAACTAAATAGAAAATGCAAAACTGCTGCAATAACAATGCTAAAGGCCTTCAGTGAAGAAATACACCTGTGATGTTTTTTGTGCTTCTTAGACCAAGTTACACCACAGTCTGTTTTCATGTATTTGAAATTTGTGACATCTGGTTCCAGTGGTCTTCACCAGAATCTCGCTTTTTTGCTAAGAATAGCTAATTGGGAATTTTACCATTCAAAATGTTCTGCAGCATTAAAAGCCATCTCCACCTAACAAGGTGTAAACTTCTATGCTGAGCTTTAACCCCTTCTGTGCCGCAGACGTAGTGGTTACGTCCTGCGGCACAGTGCTGTTGTGCCGAGGACGTAACCACTACGTCCTCGGCACACAGCCCAGAGGGAGCGCTCTCGCTCCCTCTGTGTGCTTCCCCCCACCCCCCCAAAGTCAGGGATGGAAGGGGAAGCCCTTCCCCTTCCACCCCCGACCCCCCCACCCCCCCATAATGACGTCAGCGCGCGATTGCGCGCTGACTTCATTATGGGGATTTCGCCGCACAGGAAGCCATTTGCTTCCTGTGCGGCGAACGGAGAAGAGGTAAGAATCTCTTCCCGGTGGGTGGGGGGTTTGGGCTAAAGAGGCACCGGGGGAAAGGAAAGGCTTTTCCTTTCCCCGGGTGTCTCTTTGAGCATTCCTGCTGCCCGATCGCATTGCGATCGGGCAGCAGGAATGCCCACTAGACACCAGGGATTTTTTTTTTTTGTTGTTCTTTACTGTTTCTTGTTTGCGGGGAGCGGCCCCTTGGGCAAGGGTCGCTCCCCTTGTGGGGGCAATTAGTTACGGCCATTTCTGCCCCCCTTGGGGGCAGATTGGCCTACTTTTTAGGCGGATCTGCCCCCAAGGGGGGCAGAAACCACTGGATCACCAGGGATTTTTATTTTCTGTGCATTTATGTTGGGGGGGGTGCCCCCTTGGGCAAGGGGCGCCCCCCCCAAGGGGGCAGAGAACTGTTGGCCTTTTCTACCCCCCTTGGGGGCAAATCGGCCTATTTTTTTTAGGTCCATCTGCCCCCAAGGGGGGCAGAAGCCACTTAGGCACCAGGGATTGTGTGTGTAGTGGATGGGGGGGCGCCCCCTTGGGCAAGGGTCGCTCCCCTTTGGGGGGCATGTCTTTTAGGGCCATTTCTGCCCCCCTTGAGGGCAGATCAGCCTATTATTTTTAGGCTGATCTGCCCCCAAGGGGGGTAGAAACCACTAGAACGCCAGGGATGTTTTTTTATGTGTTTATTTTTGTGGGGGGGCGTCCCCTTGGGCACGGGGCGCCCCCCCAAGGGGGGCATTGACCTGTTGGCCATTTCTGCCCCCCCTGGGGGCAGATGGGCCTATTTTTCTAGACCCACCTGCCCCCAAGGGGGGCAGAAGCCACGTAGACACCAGGGATAGTGTGTGTGTGTGTGTGTGTGTGTGTTAGTGGATGGGGGGGTGCTTGGGCAAGGGTCGCCCCCCACTTTGGGGGCATATGTACCCAGGCCATTTCTGCACCCCTTGGAGACAGATCAGCCTATTATTTTTAGGCTGATCTGCCCCCAAGGGGGGCAGAAACCACTAGAACGCCAGGGATGTTTTTTTATGTGTTTATTTTTGTGGGGGGGCGTCCCCTTGGGCACGGGGCGCCCCCCCAAGGGGGGCATTGACCTGTTGGCCATTTCTGCCCCCCCTGGGGGCAGATGGGCCTATTTTTCTAGACCCACCTGCCCCCAAGGGGGGCAGAAGCCACGTAGACACCAGGGATAGTGTGTGTGTGTGTGTGTGTGTGTTAGTGGATGGGGGGGGGCTTGGGCAAGGGTCGCCCCCCACTTTGGGGGCACATGTACCCAGGCCATTTCTGCACCCCTTGGAGACAGATCAGCCTATTATTTTTAGGCTGATCTGCCCCCAAGGGGGGCAGAAACCACTAGAACGCCAGGGAATTTTTTTTTATGTGTTTATTTTTGTGGGGGGGCGTCCCCTTGGGCACGGGGCGCCCTCCCAAGGGGGGCATTGACCTGTTGGCCATTTCTGCCCCCCCTGGGGGCAGATGGGCCTATTTTTCTAGACCCACCTGCCCCCAAGGGGGGCAGAAGCCACGTAGACACCAGGGATAGTGTGTGTGTGTGTGTGTGTTAGTGGATGGGGGGGGGGCTTGGGCAAGGGTCGCCCCCCACTTTGGGGGCACATGTACCCAGGCCATTTCTGCACCCCTTGGAGACAGATCAGCCTATTATTTTTAGGCTGATCTGCCCCCAAGGGGGGCAGAAACCACTAGAACGCCAGGGATTTTTTTTTATTTGTTTATTTTTGTGGGGGGGGCGTCCCCTTGGTCACGGGGCGCCCCCCCAAGGGGGGCATTGACCTGTTGGCCATTTCTACACCCCCTGGGGGCAGATGGGCCTATTTTCTTAGGCCCACCTGCCCCCAAGGGGGCAGAAGCCACTTAGGCACCAGGGATAGTGTTGTGTGTGTTTTTTTTGTTTTTTTTTGTTTGAGGGCTGTCCCCTTTGGCAAGGGTCGCTCTCCATGGGGACACAGTACTAAAGGTATTTTTTGGCTTCCTTGGGGCAGACAGGCCTATTTTTTTAGTAGGCCCATCTGCCCCTATGGCAGAATCCACTTAGGCACCAATTTCTAAAATGTTTGATGGTGGGGTGTTTGTCAACTGAAGAAGTCTTTGCATTTGTGATAAAAAATGTTTTCCTCCTTTTTGTTCTAGTTCAAAGCTTTTGCTTTATTTGCTGTGGCTCCTTGCGGTTTTGGCGGTGGTTGACCTGCAGTTTGCACAGTTGCATGTTTTAGGTAAGTAAAAACAATTTACTCCAAAGGAGTATTGTTGCCATGCATGAATGACATGTTTGTAGGGGGTGTACTAAATGCAGGATTGTGTGTGAAATTGTCCTTAGGTTTGTGCACAATGATATTTGTTTTGTCTTATTTCTAATTTGCCTTTCTTTCTTTCTTTTTAGTGGGATATCATTGGTGATTGCTGTGTAGTTGCTGGTGAATCAAGCTTTTTCAGGCAAGTGAGCGGTATAGTTTTTGAGTTTGTAACTCTTACTAACAAAGCTACACTTTGTTACTTGTCTTACACAGTGCTGGTTGTTGGTGGTGAATTTGTCCAGTTAATTTTAGCAGGAGAGATCATGGCTAGCCGCAGGATGACCGCTCAGCAGGTGGTTGGTATGCTTTTTGAGTCACAGTCTGATCATGACTATGAGACGGACTCTGCATCTGAGGCAGAGGAGGAAGTCAGAGATTCTGGCAGTGATGTTTCTGTTGGAGGGGAATCTTCTGATGATGAAGCCACACTCAGTACAGATGAAGGTTCTGTTTTAGAGGAGGACATTGATGTGCCAATAGTGCAGCAACCTGGGGCTGAAAGGTTTCCCGTTAGAAGACCTGATGTCTGGGTTGCCCCAAACATGGAGCAGCCAGAGTTGCCTGCCTTTACTGGTCTCCTGGGGTGTAACGCCAATACAGAGAACTTTATGCCTATCAATTTCTTTGAGTTATTCATGGATGATGTGTTTTTGGAAGAGATTGTTGAGCAGACTAATTTGTATGCGGAGCAGCATTTGAGGGACAACGCTGCTAGACTTAGGCCACACTGTAGAGCTGCCCAGTGGATTCCCACAAATTTGGAGGAGATAAAAAAGTTTTTGGGTTTGACTTTTTTGATGGGGTTGATAAGGAAGCCGTCACTGGCTTCTTATTGGTCTACTAGTCCCTTGATGGCAACAGCTATATTTCCAGCTACCATGAGTCGTAATCGGTATTTGCTTCTTCTTAGGATGCTGCATTTTGTTGACAATGCATTAGCCTTGCCACGAGATCACCCAGATTCTGACCGTCTTTTTAAGATTAGGCCTGTCCTTGATCATTTTGTAGATCGGTTTTCAGAGGTCTATGTTCCAGGCAAAGAGATAAGTGTGGACGAGTCTTTGGTCCTCTTCAAGGGTCGTTTGGTTTTTAGGCAGTACATTCCTAGCAAAAGGGCACGATATGGAATTAAATTGTATATGCCCTCTGAAAGTAGGACAGGATATGTGTATAGTTTCCGTGTGTACACTGGTAGGGATTCCAATATTGACCCCCCTGGTTGTCCTCCCACTTTTGGAGTTACTGAGAAAATAGTGTGGGATCTTGGTAGACGACTGTTCAACAAAGGTCACCATTTGTATGTAGATAACTTCTACACTGGTGTGCAGTTTTTCAAGGATTTGTTTTTAATGTGGACACAGTTGCTTGTGGCACAATCCGTTCTAACCGGAAAGGCTATCCAAGGGAGCTTGTCTGTAAAAAACTTGAGAGGGGACAGTGCTGTGCCTTGCGGAACGAGGAGCTGCTAGCTTTGAAATTTTCAGACAAGAGGGATGTCTACATGCTAAGTACCATCCATGATGAGAGTACTTCCCCTGTGACTGTTTGGGGCCAGGTTGCTGAAGTGCGCAAACCTGTGTGCATTTTAGATTATAATAAGCACATGGGAGGTGTAGATAGAGTTGACCAGAGGTTGGAACCTTATACTGCTATTCGTAAGTCTTATGTTTGGTATAAGAAGTTAGCACTTCACCTCTTCCACTTAGCAACCTTCAATGCTTTTATTGTGTTTAGGGATAGGTCTCCAGACTCAAAGATGACATTTGTGAAATTTCAGGAGTCAGTGATAGAGAGCCTTATTGTGGTGGAACAGGCCAGAGTTCCTAGAGAAGCAGTGGTGGAGGATGTGGCTAGATTGAAAGATCGCCACTTTGCTGAGCACATTCCTCCAACACCCAAAAAAGACTTTCCAGCTAAGAAATGTAGAGTGTGTTTTCGAAGAGGTATCCGGAGGGAGTCTCGAATGTACTGCCCAGATTGTCCTTCAAAGCCTGGGCTGTGTGTCGGTGCTTGTTTTAAGAATTACCACACCCAGAAGAATTTCTGGGAACAACCATGAGTGTAAACTCATGTCTGTTTTGTATTTTCATGTGTTTAGTTTCATGGTTAGCATTTCTGTCATGTTCTTAGTTAGAGCTTTTGTGTTTGTTGTTTTGTAATTCTTTCTACTTAGTTAGGGGTTCCTCTGTTTAAAAAAAAAAAAAAAAATGATGCCATTGTGTGTGGAGTGGGGCTTGGCTGAGACTGTACATATTGACTTGATGTTGGCTACTGCAACACACTGCCAGCCAAACACCAGTCCACACACTCCCATCAGCTGGTGTGATTGTTGTATCAGGCATGTGGGCGTATGTAAGTGATGGGCCCTTGAGTGGCGCTGTCTGTCGATGTGAGTGTTGTAATGTGCTGGGCCCGTGGCTGGCGGTGTGAATGGCCTTGTGTGTGTCATGTATGAAAGTTGTGTGAATGGACTGTAAAGCGGTTGGTGCCTTGTCGCGGCTTTACAGCTCACGAGCTGTGAGTCATTGGTTCAGTTTTTTGCCTTTCAGTTACTAACAGTGCCTTTCATTTTTGTGAAAGCTCTTGTTAGTAAAATTTGATCCACTGAACCATCACTCGCCCTCGTGCCAAATCCAACCAGTATGTGTGGTAAAAATGACCAAACCTGCTCCGCTGTAATCAGGCGTCGCAGCACACCTATGACACGCTAGGTGCCTCAGGTGGGACCCCGATGATGAAGCATGCCACCAACTTGGTTGGTGGGTGAGGGGTCTTTTTCACATAACCTAAGTGTGTTTCTTTTCAAAATTTTAGTGTTTGGCACATCACGGACGTATGTGAGCACATCAAAACGATATATTACAAAACTACCTGTGTTTGGGGGGGGAGAGGGCACCTATGTTTTTGGTCCTGTGTGCGGCCTTCATCTAGGGAAACCTACCAAACCCAGACATTTTTTAAAACTAGACACCCCAAGGAGTCTAGGGAGGAGTGGCTTGCGTGGATCCCCCAACATTTTCTTACCCAGACTCCTCTGTAAACCTCAAAATGTGCTTAAAAAAAGCATATTTTCCTGACTTTTCTTCGAACGATCACCACTCCAGCACAAAATTCCTACTCCCCAGTGTTCCCCTCAGTCTCACAAATAAAATGACACCTCACGTATGTGGGTCCCCAAAGCAGAGTCAGTCTAAAGATGTATAAAAGAATATGTCCTTATAAACTCGCAGTACTATCCCCTGTATCTCTACAAGTTTTGGGCCTTATTCTGTTGGAGGCACCTGGCCCACCCACACAACTGAGGTATCATTTTTATCGGGAGACTTGGGGGAACGCTGGGTGGAAGGAAATTTGTGGCTCCACTCAGATTCCAGAACTTTCTGTCACCGAAATGTGTGAAAAATGCGTTTTTTTAGCCAAAATTTGAGGTTTGGAAAGGATTCTGGGTAACAGAACCTGGTCAGAGCCCCTCAAGTCACCCCATCTTGGATTCCCCTAGATCTCTAGTTTTCAGAAATGCACAGGTTTGGTAGGTTTCCCTAGGTGGCGGCTGAGCTAGAGGCCAAAATCTACAGGTAGGCACTTTGCTAAAAACAGGTCTGTTTTCTGTGATGTGTCCACATTGCGCTTTGGGGCGTTTCCTGTCGCGGGCGCTAGGCCTACCCACACAAGTGAGGTATCATTTTTATCGGGAGACGTGGGGAAACGCTGGGTGGAAGGAAATTTGTGGCTCCTCTCAGATTCCAGAACTTTCTGCCACAGAAATGTGAGGAACATGTGTTTTTTTAGCCAAATTTTGAGGTTTGCAAAGGATTCTGGGTAACAGAACCTGGTCCGAGCCACACAAATCACCCCTCCTTGGATTCCCCTAGGTCTCTAGTTTTCAGAAATGCACAGGTTTGGTAGGTTTCCCTAGGTGGCGGCTGAGCTAGAGGCCAAAATGTACAGGTAGGCACTTTGCTAAAAACAGGTCTGTTTTCTGTGATGTGTCCACATTGCGCTTTGGGGCGTTTCCTGTCGCGGGCGCTAGGCCTACCCACACAAGTGAGGTATCATTTTTATCGGGAGACGTGGGGAAACGCTGGGTGGAAGGAAATTTGTGGCTCCTCTCAGATTCCAGAACTTTCTGCCACAGAAATGTGAGGAACATGTGTTTTTTTAGCCAAATTTTGAGGTTTGCAAAGGATTCTGGGTAACAGAACCTGGTCCGAGCCACACAAATCACCCCATCTTGGATTCCCCTAGGTCTCTAGTTTTCAGAAATGCACAGGTTTGGTAGGTTTCCCTAGGTGGCGGCTGAGCTAGAGGCCAAAATCTACAGGTAGGCACTTTGCTAAAAACAGGTCTGTTTTCTGTGATGTGTCCACATTGTGCTTTGGGGTGTTTCCTGTCGCGGGCGCTAGGCCTACCCACACAAGTGAGGTATCCTTTTTATCGGGAGACGTGGGGGAACGCTGGGTGGAAGGAAATTTGTGGCTCCTCTCAGATTCCAGAACTTTCTGCCACAGAAATGTGAGGAACATGTGTTTTTTTAGCCAAATTTTGAGGTTTGCAAAGGATTCTGGGTAACAGAACCTGGTCCGAGCCACACAAATCACCCCATCTTGGATTCCCCTAGGTCTCTAGTTTTCAGAAATGCACAGGTTTGGTAGGTTTCCCTAGGTGGCGGCTGAGCTAGAGGCCAAAATCTACAGGTAGGCACTTTGCTAAAAACAGGTCTGTTTTCTGTGATGTGTCCACGTTGCGCTTTGGGGCGTTTCCTGTCGCGGGCGCTAGGCCTACCCACACAAGTGAGGTATCATTTTTATCGGGAGACTTGGGGGAACATAGAGTAGCAAAACAAGTGTTATTGCCCCTTGTCTTTCTCTACATTTTTCCCTTCCAAATGTAAGACAGTGTGTAAAAAAGACGTCTATTTGAGAAATGCCCTGTAATTCACATGCTAGTATGGGCACCCCGGAATTCAGAGATGTGCAAATAACCACTGCTTCTCAACACCTTATCTTGTGCCCATTTTGGAAATACAAAGGTTTTCTTGATAGCTATTTTTTACTCTTTATATTTCAGCAAATGAATTGCTGTATACCCGGCATAGAATGAAAACCCACTGCAGGGTGCAGGTCATTTATTGGCTCTGGGTACCTAGAGTTCTTGATGAACCTACAAGCCCTATATATCCCCGCAACCAGAAGAGTCCAGCAGACGTAACGGTATATTGCTTTCGAAAATCTGACATTGCAGGAAAAAGTTACAGAGTAAAACTTAGAGAAAAATTGATGTTTTTTTCACCTCAATTTCAATATTTTTCTTTTTCAGTTGTTATTTTCTGTAGGAAACCCTTGTAGGATCTACACAAATTACCCCTTGCTGAATTCAGAATTTTGTCTACTTTTCAGAAATGTTGCGGTTTATGGGATCCAGCGTTGGTTTCATGCCCATTTCTGTCACTGACTGGAAGGAGGCTGAAAGCACAAAAAATCGTAAAAATGGGGTATGTCCCAGTAAAATGCCAAAATTGGGTTGAAAAATTGGGTTTTCTGATTCAAGTCTGCCTGTTCCTGAAAGCTGGGAAGCTGGTGATTTTATCACCGCAAACCCTTTGTTGATGCCCTTTTCAGGGAAAAAACCACAAGCCTTCTTCTGCAGCCCATTTTTCCAAATTTTTTTAAAAAAATGAAATTTTCACTGTTTTTTGGCTAATTTCTTGGCCTCCTTCTGGGGAACCCACAAAGTCTGGGTACCTCTAGAATCCCTAGGATGTTGGAAAAAAAGGACGCAAATTTGGCATGGGTAGCTTATGTGAACAAAAAGTTATGAGGGCCTAAGCGCGAACTGCTCCAAATAGCCAAAAAAAGGCTCGGCACAGGAGGGGGAAAAGGCCTGGCAGCGAAGGGGTTAACCAAAGAAACAGGTCGGGCCTTTTGTAGAGTGCAATTTTTTTCGGACATTAAAAGTTTACAATTAATAAAGGGCAAAATGTTGCCACCTAAAGGTGTCATGTAAATGTCTGCAATGAAATAAGTAAAATTTGACCCACTGCAAAAATAATTAAAATCATGAAATAGAGAGAGATGAAAGCAATTAAATTCCAAATTAGCACGGGCAATGAGGTGGATTACTTTTTAGGTTGATGAGCGACATGCCTTTAGCTACAATGAAGACAGCGGTTGAAGTGGGCTACCCACTACCACAGGCTGTATTGTTTGCTCTAGAAAGCAAAAGCAAAATGTGAACAACAGACCAATGGATGATGAAGGCTGACTCAAGGTCTGCAAATATATATATATATATATATATATATATATATATATATATATATATATATATATATATATATATATATATATAGAGAGAGAGAGAGAGAGAGAGAGAGAAAGAGAGAGGGATAGAGATCAAACAAATGTTAAATAAAGGTTAAATTAATGTTATAGTTAGGTGTTCAAATGAGTAAAAACTAAAGCTTAAAAAGAAAGAACTAAGAATTCCACGAGTTATATTTTATATTTTTATTTATGGGTTGTGCACCCACCATGCACTACTTATGACCTCCCATATTGCATCACTCAATACATGTCAAATGACATCATTGAAGGCATCACTGATGACATCTCAAATGACATTGATGCCATCACTGCTGACATGATGCAATGAGAAAGACAGTTGTTTATATGCTTTTCATACTGGAAAGAACTCAGTGAACTACACTTGGATTCATTTCTCTATTACCTCTGCAGTGCTAACAGGAGTAACTTTCTGCAACATGCAAGACATAAAGGGTATCTGAGAAAGCACCCACATTAAGGAGAGAGTATGCTGTTTTTCACTGGCATTTAAGTGCATAAGAGCGTGTAAACATTATTTCATTCAGCACAGGCCTTGAAAAATCATAAAGATGTTACCAGACCTTCAGTTCTAGCGACTTGCATAACATACTCAATCCAGATCTGCAATTCTAGTGACTTACATAGCCTACTCAATCTAACCGGAATTTGCTTGACCTGCAAACTGGTCTCAAATTGTGTGATCCTATGCAAAGATTTTATAACCTAAATCATGTTTTTCTTCACAATCACGTACAAGAGCATCTTCAAATATGTGAGTTCAGCACCTCTGCTTTACAAAAAAAGTATTTGATTTATTAGACTAAACGTTTGCTCCATGTATAATAAGAATTCAGCCCACATATAGGATACACATGACCTATGACTTGCCTCTTAGTTCAGAAATAGCACTGTCATCACAACGGGTTCAGGAGTGTTTCTTAGTTCATGTTTAAAATTTCTCACTCTTAATAAATATATTACTAAAGCATGATGAGGTAGCACACTCATTTATAGACAAGTAATTTTCTACTGAAATGGCCACAAACTTTCCCATTAACTGGTTCTGTGCCAGGGCCGTAATGGTTACGTCACGTACGCTAGCATAGTGCTCCTGTGCCGAGGACGTAACCATTACATCCCAGCACCTGAGCTGGGAGGGAGCGCTAGGGGCTTCCCTCAACCCCTCAACCCCCCCCCCCCCCCCCCCCCCCCTCCGGGCAAGGATGGAACGAGAAGCCCTTCCCCTTCTACCCCTGACCTCCCCCAGTGACGTCCGATGACGTCAGCGCACGTTGCATTTCTCTTCCGATCATGTGATGGGGGCCTGAGAGGCTTCAAAGGGAAAGAAAGGAATTTCCTTCCCTTTGAAGTCTCTCAGAGCATTTCAGCACCCAGATCATGAAGCGATCTGGCTGCTGAAATGTCCACTAGACACCAGGGATTATTTTGTAAAAGGAAATTGGCATAAGGGGAGCAATTATTTTCAAGGCCTTTTCTGTAACAAACCCCCCTCTTAGGCAAGGGTTGCTCCCCTGGGGAGGCAAATTTATTTTAAACCATTTCTTCTCCCCATGGGGGCAGATCGTCCTATTTCTAATAGGCCGATCTGCCGCAGAGGGGGGCAGAAACCACTTAGGCACCTGGGATTGGTGTGTGTGTATGTGTTTTGTTTGGGGGGGGCAGCCCCTTAGGCAAGGGTCGCTCCCCATTGGGGGCACATTACTGCTGGCCATATCTGCCCCCCAGAAAGCCCACCAGGGATTTTTTATTTTTTTTAAATAAGAGGGTGGGGGTATGGTCATACACCCACCCCAAATAATTGAGGCCAAAGTTGTTCTGCCCACCAGTGGGCATATGGGATAATTACCCTCGATCCACAACCCGGGGGAGGGCAGAAAGTCTACTACATGCCAGGGAATAAAAATTAAAAAAAGAAGAAAATAGTGGGGTGGTGGCTACCAACCAGTATGGGCCTGGGTATGCCCCTACCCCACCTGAAGGGGGTAACAGTCTTTCAGCTCTCCCCACTAAAACATCTTATCCCACGGCAAGCTAGAGGACATTTGATTATTTTTGGTTCTGGTTTTACATTTGGGCCATGAGAGTTTGGCTAACTCTCAAAATCGTCCCACTTGGAATGGTGAGGGCTGCACTTTATGGACTTTGGGACGCTGCCATGTAGAAAAATGCACAACCCCTAGACACATCTGAAAACTAAACATCTGGGTGATTCCAGGGTGGTGTGCTTCACATGCACCCTGCACTATTTTCTTACCCACAATGCCCTGCAAACCTCCATCTTTGCAGGAAATCACACATTTTTCCCACATTTTTGTGATGGAATCTGCAGGAATCCTCAAAATTCCTACCACCCAGCATTGTCTCATCTATACCAATAAAAATTCTGCTGCACTTGTCAGCCTAAAAATGTTTTTTTTTCTTTCTTCATACTGCCCTTTTGGACCCGCTTTGGTTCCCCCTCAATTTCAACATGTTTTTGGCTCTTCCTGGCACAAGCACTTGGCCCCCCTATACAAGTGAGGTATAATTTTTACCGGAAGACTGAGAGGAACGTTGGGTGGTAGGAAATTTGTCCCGGTGCGGTGATCCCACACAGAAATGTGGGAAAAACTTGATTTTTTAGCTAAATTTTAGGTTTGCTGAGGATTCTGAATAAGAAAACATTGGGGATCCACGCAAGTCACACCTCCTTGGACTCCCTTTGGTGTCTAGATTTCAGAAATATCTGGGTTTGGTAGGTTTCCCCAGATGGCTGCTGAGCCCAGGACCACAAACGCAGGTACCCCCAACCCCCCTGCAAAAACAGGTAGTTTTGTATTTGATCATTTTGATGTGTCCAGATAGTGTTTTGGGGCATTTCCTTTCAAGGGCAGTAGGCCTACCCACAAAAGTGAGGTACCATTTTTATTGGGAAACTTGGGGGAACGCTGGGTGGAAAGAAATTTGAGGATTCTCTCAGATTAAAGAACTTCCGGTCACCGAAATGTGAGGAAAAGGTGTTTTTTTTAGCCAAAGTTTGAGGTTGCAAAGGATTCTGGGTAACAGAACCTGGTAAGAGCCCCACAAGTCACCCCATCTTGGATTCCCCTGGGTGTCTACTATTCAAAAATTAGCAGGTTTGGTAGGTTTCCCTATGTGCCGGCTGAGCTAGAGGACAAAATCAACAGCTAGGAATTTTGCAAAAAAACAGGTCTGTTTTCTTTAGGAAAATGTGATGTGTCCACGTTGTGTTTTGGGGCATTTCCTGCTGCGGGCGCTAAGCCTACCCACACAAGCGAGGTACCATTTTTATCGGGAGACTTTAGGGATCGCTTGGTGGAATTTGTGCCTCCCCTCAGATTCCAGAACTTTCTGTCACAGAAATGTGGGAAAAAAGTGTTTTTTTAAAGCCAAATTTTGAGATTTGTAAAGGATTCTGGGTAACAGAACCTGGTGAGAGCCCCACAAGTCACACCATCTTGGATTTCCCTAGGTGTCTAGTTTTCAAAATGCACAGGTTTGGTAGGTTTCTCTAGGTGCCGGCTGAGCTAGAGGCCAAAATCCACAGCTAGGCACTTTACATAAAAAAAGGTCTGTTTTCTTTGGGAAAATATGATGTGTCCATGTTGTGTTTTGGGGCATTTCCCTGCACGGGTACTAGGCCTACCCACACAAGTGAGGTACCATTTTTATTGAGAGACTTGGGGGAACACAGAATAGCAAAACCAGTGTTATTGCCCCTCGTCTTTCTCCACATTTTTTCCTTCCAAATGTAAGACAGTGTGTAAAAAAGACATCTATTTGAGAAATGCCCTGTAATTCACATGCTAGTATGGGCACCCCAGAATTCAGAGAGGTGCAAATAACCTTTCTTCTCAGCACCTTATCATGTGCCCATTTTGGCACTAAAAAGGTTTTCTTGATACCTATTTCTCACTTGTTATATTTTGCCAAATTAATTGCTCAATGCCCGGTATACAATAAAAACCCATTGCAAGGTGCAGCTCCTTTATTGGCTCTGGGTACCAAGAGTTCTTGATGAACCTACATGCTTTTGAAAATATGACATTGCAGGAAAAAGTTACAGAGTAAAACGTGGAGAAAAATGGCTGTTTTTTTTCACCTCAATTTCAATATTTCTTTATTTCAGCTGTTATTTATGTAGTAAACCCTTGTAGGATCTACACAAATTAACCCTTGCTGAATTCAGAATTTTGTCTACTTTTCAGAAATCCTTAGCTTTCTGGGATGAAGCATTGGTTTCACACCCATTTCTGTCACTAACTAGAAAGAGGCTCAAAGCACAAACAAATAGCAAAAATGGGGTATGTCCCAGTCAAATGCCAAAATTGCGTTGAAAAATGTGTTTTTCTGATTAAAGTCTGCCTGTTCCTGAAAGCTGGGAAAATGGTGATTTTAGCACTGCAAACCCTTTGTTGATGCCATTTTCAGGGAAAAAACACAAGCCTTCTTCTGCAGAACTTGTTTCTCATTTTTTTGAAAAAACGAATTGTTTGCTATATTTTGGCTAATTTCTTGGTCCCCTTCAGGAGAACCCACAAACTCTGGGTACCCCTAGAATCCCTAGGATGTTGGGGAAAAGGGCGCAAATTTGGTGTGTATAGCTTATGTGGATAAAAAGTTACGAGGGCCTAACCACAAACTGCCCCCAATAGCCAAAAAGAGGCTCAGCACAGGAGGGGAAAAGGCCTGGCAGTTAAGGGATGAACATGCACTTTTACAAATAAAACTACAACTATAAATATTATTGTATGGAACTTCTGGAAAGCACTAGGGGATCTTGTGGAGAAAAGCTATACAAATGGTATAGTTCTAAAATTACATACTGACAAAGTCAAACCTGTTGCAACACTAGGATCGGTGCTGTGGCCATTCAAATTACGAGAAAATGAAGGTACTTTTTGTGAAACATATCAATGTCCATGAGTGCCTCACACAGGGATACTGGCTTCTCTTGAAAAGGGAGACAGTGAATGACCTTATAGACAGAGATGTGTGCCTGGTTCTTCAAGACCTTGGTTAATGCATTGCTCATGTTATATACCAAGTGAAGGCCCACATGTACAAAATAAATACCTATATTTTCAAATTGGTATGAAACAGTGAACAACAGTATCCAATACAGATACGTCCCAGTAACCACCTAGTGCTGTATTGGGGCATATTATGAGGTTGTTCAGAACCACTTCAGTTCAGGTGTTTGCACTCATTATCAGAATCCACAACAAGTGAAATAAAAAAAGGTAGTAAAACCTCTAAAAGAGGAATGGTCAAGAAAGAGTAACAAGTATTCTTTTACAAGGAGCATGGATATAAACAAAAGGCATGGCTTACAACAGGTGAAATAGGATCCACAGCCTACCACCTAAATAGCATTTGGAGGCTTCTACAAGCGTTTTCCCTTTTTTTTATTAAACACCAAGTTGCCTGAGTGGTAAATCTTTTCACCACATAACGTGCTGTTATTTAACAGACTTGACGTGCTCACACTCTGTAAGCGCTTTCCCCTCCCCCTGTTGTACTGTTACTTTAGAATGTAAAAAAAAAAAAAAAAAAACTTTAAAAAAAGATAAATTAGCGGTTTCTCCTAATGCTTCCAAATATATCACACAATTACCGCACATATAACAAACCAAATGTATTTGTTTTGCTACTCCTTGTCAGCACTGATTTTTATACATACTGTCAAGTTATAACAATAATATTGTTGTGAATTAAAATTGTAAATGTTTAAATTCCGAAAAAAAGAAAATCATGAAAATACATAATTGTAGAAATAGCAAAAGCAATCGAGGAAAACAGCATAGCACATATTGTTGTTTACATCTTGGGAGGATGTTGAGCGCAATAAGGATGATAAAAAATAATGCTAATGAACTTGTCCTATTACTAAGGCAATACCCTGAGAATCAAAACTGTCCAAAAGGTGCTATGCACGCTGGTCTTTCATGCCCACAGACGAACAACTGTAAGCCTCCATGAAAAGTTCAAAATGGAAAATTGTCAGATCATTAATGCACCACATCAAGGTCAATGCCAAACTGCAACATCCAGGATGCGTTAGTGAAAGCATTCTTGCCCAGAAAAGAGAAACCATCAGCAGCAGTAGTAAAACGCATGCTGGGTAAGGTAGTCATAAAGCAACGCTCTACTGAGTGTTCTATCTGCATTCCCAGACCAACAAACCCAGTCTTGTTCCTTTCTTGTAAGCAAAGAAGGTGAATATCAAGGATGAAGAGGCAGCTCCTCCACAATGGCAGAGGAGCGTCGCCGAGCTGGCTTAGTGCCAGCAGCAGAAAAATAAAACAATATTTCATATTGTTTTATTTTTCTGCTGCTGGTTGAGTCAGCGAGTGCAGAGAGGGGCAGGACTGGGCCATGGTAGGGGGGCAGTGGAGTGTGCCCTTAACTGCGCATATCTGTTTAGCTGGCCGTTCCAGGCTGGCCAAACAGACATGCGCAGTTAGGTTTCTCCAACCCAGCTGTATTTGACAGCCAGGTTAGAGAAACAGCACAGACTCCCTGTGCCTAAGGAGGCGGGAAACCAGCCGCCTAATAGAATGAGAGTAGCACGGGGATTGCACAGGGAGTCTTTCATGCTGTCCCAGGGACTGCTGGGACCAGGTAGCACAGGAGCACGAGGAGGCCGGCAGCACCAGCTAAGTGGTTTTTATTGTTTTTTTTATTTTTATTTAACTCCCACCTGTGCTTCGCCCACTCAACCACCGACACCACCAATTATAATTTATGTCAGCCACAGCTGCAAGGATGAAACACAGTACCACGGTTCTCACTGCCACATCTTGAAAGCCTTTCAAGAAAAAAGGGAAAACTGATGGCCTTAAATCCCCCACCCCCACCAAAAATAAGGTAGAAGAACATTTCAATCCAAAAGAATCAATGTCAGAGGTAGCAGAACACAACACGAGATGAAAATGTAATTTCAGTACAATAATATTATCTTAATTACAAATATGCCTGAGGCCTAAGCCACAACCCTTGGTATGTTCTTCATAACCAGGTCAGGTCTGGCGAGAAAATTTAAGGTTGCTAAAAAGAATTCATGTTTGAAGAAAATACTAGCAAAGACTACATACTTATTGTATGTGGCAGACAATATCTACAAAGACACATGGGAGAAGAAGAAGAATTAATCCTCGTTTGCGCCCTCCCTTCTGAGAAATTGGTTAGTTTGAACTAAAAAATGTCAGCGCCTTGTTTATACTAAAAGCACTGAGTGAGAATGGGCCTTTCAAACCTTTTCTCAAGTTTTCGTTTTCTTTCCATTTACTGTCTTGCTTGTGCACTGCAACATTGCAATCAATCATTGATTTATTCTGGACTGAGTAGAGACCCAAGTGGCTGCTGCTCAAAGCAAGAAATAATTTGAGGTTGGCTTGCATTACTGTCGAGGCTATTAACCACCAGCAACATGCTTATCTTTTTCCCCCACTGAGCATTTTTAACATGAAGGAAAGCATTCCTACCTTTCTAAGCAAGGAGACCTTTGCCCGTGCAGCTCCTACCAAAAGACCTTGTACACCATGAAGATATTACATCTATACAAAAATCATTGTTCCAGCGTACATCCATAATAGGTTGCAAACGTCAAAAAAAGCAAGGCTATAATATTTCCCTTGTGTGTAAGAACATGTTCTTGAAGTACATTTCATCATTGATTCCATCAGGGTGTAGGTGATGATAATTCATGCAATGCCTTTTATTCTGATCGTAATTGGCATTCTTCTGGATATCAGACGTGGTAGGGATGCCTTTCCATCTATTCTTCTGCACTGACTCTTCACTGCCAATCCTATTTGTAGTGTGTGTTCAAATAGCATGTACTCTAGGTGGTGGCCCTCAACTATGCCTGCAAGGGTCGTATTAACTGATGCCTACAAAGTAGTAGACAAGAGTGGAGGTAAAAACTGTATAGAGGAGTAGGTTTATGCTTTATTTATGTATTCCTTCTAAACAATTCCCATAACATTACAAATAAAACAGCCATGCTGTTAACCCTCTGTATTAGGCAATACTGCTTAAATTGAAATGATGAGCAACACTGACTACAAATAAAGCAAGGTATACAAATATCTAAAAATCCAACTTCTCAACTACTATATCTCTCCTCCGACTCACCTGTATCCCTCATCTATTCTACTGGCCTGATTCTTTTTCCTTAACCTCTATTCCACCTGCTACTTGAGGTTACCCTTGACAATGAACAGCAAATTACTGTGTCTGTACTCATTGTCGCACTTCTCTAGTTTCTAACTCTACTGCTTTATTTTAAGTAGATTTTGCTCTCTGTGGTTTATTTATTGTGAAGCGCAACAATAGCTGACTACAGACCGCTAAATAAAAATATATAATAACTTTTTCTGTGTGCTGATCTGCTGCTTGCATGAACTACCTCAATCACAGTACATGTGGAAGCCCACTTGAAGAACACATTCTTCTTCAGGAGCAGGGTCAAAGGATTGATTTGAGAGGGATAGTCAGGAATGAATCAAGCGTAGAATTCATGCATGCATATTAATGATTTACTAGTTTTATCTGTAGGAGCCAGTGCATATATCACAGCGCTAACCAACAAAGGCCTTGGTTCTATGCCATCACCAGACACAATGTGCACCTAATACTGGACTGTGCTTTTACAGATCTCACATTTCTTGATTTTAAGAACCAAACCTTTTTCCACATAAAATGGTTGATGCTTGATGAAGAATTACCTCATGTTTCCCTTTGGTTTCCGCAAATATCAATACATCGTCTTGAAATGTGAGAACTCCTCTTATGACTGTAAATACCTGATACATTATTCTTTGGAACACTGATGACACTGAGGCTAATTCTGGCTCTAAAACAACCTGGTGCTATGCTGAGGCTAAGTCTAATTTTGTGAACCATTTTGCATCCGCCACCAAGCAAACAGACCTGACACTTTAGGAAAAGGGTGTGAATCGACCCAACCGGCTTTCTTAAGGCTATGTTAGCCCACGGAAACTCTCAAAATGCCACTCTTCTTACGCGCTACAATCAGAGATGACAGTCACAGGGATGACTTAATTTTCTCAAGATCTTCCCTAACTACAGAGGGAACACTACATAACTGATGTTTCACTGGTACAGACCTTTCTTTGACTTTCATTTTGTGCTGGAAACCCTTAATGGTCCCCAGCTTGTTAGAAAACACTAATGGACAATTTGCAGTGATCTCCTCTACTAAGCCCTCTCCAACTATTTAAATTGGTCTTTGGTGTCAGATCTCAGGACCATCTTGAACAGACTTGGTGAAACCAACCTAAAATACACAACCCCTTGACTGCAATGTACATTTTACCAAAAACCTTTCCTATTCCTTAAGATCAGAACATCTTCAAAAACACCTGAAAGTTCGATACATCTCCCTTCATAGGACACTGATGCACGACCAGGGGCGTTCTAGGGTTCTACCCGCCAAAGCTCATTGAACAACTCATGGTTATTCTAGCTCCTGAATCCACTAACAGTTTCTGATCTGTCACCCACAAGGTCTTCAGCATAGGGCTCTATGCAGTTAGCAGAATCGCCTGTACATATGATATCTTTACTGACAAACAAAACCATGTCCTGGAGATACTCCTGGAGTTTGTCTAACAATCATACCCAACTTCATCCATGTTAGCTACTACATTGCGACCCCTTCCTGTCTGTTTCATCTCACATTTTAGCAAAATGCCCAGCTTTTTGCAATTCCTGTAAATGACGTTTCTAGCTGGGCACAGTTTACTATTCTTGAAATGTGATACATTACCACAACTAAAACACGTGTTAATTTGTTTAAAAACCCTTTTTTCTGATCTAGTAACAACTGTAGTATAAATGGAGTCCTTAACCCGGTTATTCAATTTCTGACGCATATTATTCACAACCTCTTTTTTTTCCTCCAGGTCTTTCACAGAAATCGGTGATGTTTCTATGCTCTGAGCTATACATAAAGCTCCTTCCAGAGTTGAATTAGCTCCGACGAGGGAGATTTCTTTTATCAAAAATGAAGCCTGCCCCTTTTAATTTTTGTTTGATTACCAGATCACCCATTTCCTCAACGCTTTTATTGTTTCACCCACCAATCCTAGCCCTCATTTGGGTTTCACACTATCCTCTCACATACCCAGGAGCCCCAGCATTGTAGCCCAATCTACCCCATCCAGTTTTGCCCACATCTGATCGCAGTCCTCTGGATCTCCCACGACATCCCTGAACATTGCCTTGATGTATGTACAGGGCTTTAACTCCCTGATTAAGAGCCAAGCATTGCTCCAATGGCTCAAAAACAAAGAAAGCTACATAGCACTCCTACAGGATATTCAACTCTTAAAGGATGTGGTTCAGCTCTGATCCTGTTGGTAACCACATACAATTCCATTCGAATTACACTTCAAAACAAGTGGAGTGGCCATACTTCTCAGTAGAGATCTCCCCTTTCAGGTCAAAAACACATATAAGTATCACGAAGGCTGCCAAGTGGCTGAAAGACAATAGTTTTTGTTGTATGGGCTTGTTTGTATAATGGCAGAGAGACAATAGTTTTTGTTGTATGGGCTTGTTTATATAATGGCAGATAAATTGGTCATGAACCAGCCGTACCATAAAATTTGCTAAGTTGCAGTCGGCCACCAGTCTCCTGAGTGCTGACACATATATATATCAATATATTCCCAAGCTTATTGCTTCTTCATGCGGAATTTGATCTGCAAAACCACAACACTGGGTTGGACATCAAAAGGCAGCTTAGTATCTTTACAGAATTAGTATATTCATCCACTGGTTCTTCATCTATTCCTTGCACTTAAGTGTTTAAAAATGGCACGCCCTTAAAATTCTGAAGAACGTAAAAGTAAATACTTTTTCTGCTCTGGGCGAAACCTTGAAGTCCCAACTGTACCTACATAAGTATCAAAGCCACTGAACCAATTCCTCAAAAGCACCGGGGGTTCCCCAGGGGACTCCAGAAATGGTGGTGAAGGATTTGCAAATGCATTTTGACAAACGCCACACTAATGTGAACAGACTAACAAGAGAATAATTGAGAGTCCTGGAAAGTTTAGTGCAAATTTGAAACTTTTAGAATGGCATAGACCAAACCTAGCTATGTATTCGTAGAAAGTGTGCATGTCACCGAAAAACTAGGAGTAAATAAGCCATACAATAGTGTGCGTATCACTGTATAAAGGTGACTGTAACGTTTGTTGGGAAATTACACTGAAAGTGTGCATGTCACTGAATAATAGAAGACATGCTAAGTAAGGGTGTGTCACTGCTCCAAAATGTCCTTTGGTAAATTATGCGCATCCACACAACCCATACCTGGGTTCACCCTTCATAAGCGCAAAGATAAGTTGATATTTGTTGCCGGTTCTTTCCCAATTCAAATCGGTGGTCAATGCGTGTAACGGAGAGTGCCAGCTTTGTGACAGATATTCAATAATGATGCTGCTGTGCCGCTATAATAGTAATCTCAAACAAATACGGTGGCGCTCAACACACATCATGATGACAACTGGGGAATGCTGATCTCAATCAAAAATGGCAGTTCCAACTTTTACCGTAGTGACAACACGCTAAACAGCAAATTCAATGTATAGGAATCTGTCCGAAAATGGAAGCTCTAACGTTTAGTGTACAGACATAACCCTAAATCAGTACATGCAATGTAGAGAAATCAGTCCCCAGATGTGCACAGACAAATGGAAGGGCACCGACACTCAATGAAACATACCAGCTACTGCAGCAACAACCAAAAGGCATTGTGTCCTCGCTCACAAACAGAAATACCTTGCGGTTAGATTCCTGTTGGTCGATGTTCCTGCACCAACATGCATCCCGTGGAAGCTCCACCTCGTCACCAAAGAAAGATATAAATGGTGGTCATTCCAACCAGGATTAAGGACATCGAGACGACCTGAAGTGAGTACCAGCTTGTTTATTTAAACCGAGCTGCCACACAAAAAACATTGTACAGCCACCACCAGCTGCTTGCCCAACTGAACCAGAATCTTCACTCAGTATTGCAGTACTTACAAATAAACACTCTACACATGACATCATAACATTCTAAGCAAGACCCCATTCAACTGTGCTATGAACATTACAATAGGGCGTGTTACGGAGTGGGGGGAAGAGCAGCTGTTGCACACAAAAACTGATAACCTTCACTGCTGGACTCAAACTACTTCACGATGGCCGAGCTGTTTCTGGAGGGAGGCGTAACTCCAGGTGACTGGCTCCAAAGGAGAAACAAAAATGCTGTTACACCCCTGAAACTGTTGGGCCATGCAGATAGGAACGTCATTCTATCAACACCACCTAAACTCTCTGGAGGCTCGGCTGGGCTAGGGACCCAGCAAAAGGTAGGAATCTGACAGTAGAGTGTAGATCTTTGGTTGGTAGATGATACCAAAAAAAAAAAAAAAAACGTAATTTTTTTAAAAGTCACATTTTAAACGTGAAATATTACCTTTAATTATAGGCTCAGTCAGTCCAAATACTGCAGCAATTTGCATTATATGCTTTATATGACGACTAAAGCAGCCCCCATTCCTCATTTTGTCAGAAGCACTGTTGCATTTGACCAGACTTTAATGACTCATGCTAGACCAACGGCTTCAACTTTGGACCCTGTACCACTTTCTTTAGTAAGATCATTGATTCATTATTTTCATCTTTAGGTCTGTATTTTACTTAATGCTTCACACAAATCTGGGACATTTCCTGAAACTGGTATATCCGCTGGTATTCTCTACATTCTAAAAAAAATAAAAATTATCTTGACCTCTGTTATCTTTCCAATTTCCTCCATGTTTTCCTTCTTCACTGCTGATACATTATACAAGAACTTATTGCGTTATGCCAGTTACCCTGCTTTCCTCACTCTCATCAGCCTTTCCTGCCCGAATCTGGACTTCATCCTGCTTTTCTACAGAAACTGCTCTATATATCTCTAATTTTCTACTTTACGTATGTTATAGCAAACTCTCCTTTACTCTTATTTTGTAAAAATCTTTCTTCAGCATTTTTGGTGTTGTTTTTTTTTAATCAGCCAGCATGTACATTAGCACACAGAGCATATTGGCACATTTATAGAGGGAATGACTGTTCAAGTACTGTGGAAAACAAACAATGGCAAAGTAAATAGGTCTTGCAAGAAATATTGGCTTTGGCAATGTATTTTAGCCATGCTTAACAACAGTGTGGCTGCTGTTCAGCATGGCTTAAAGTCAATGGCGTGGGATGGGGCAGACTGGGGAAGAGTGGAATGGGGCAGACTGGGGTAGGGTGGAGCGGGATCGATTGGCGTGGAGTGGACTGGGAAAGAGTGGTATAGAGTGGAGTGAATAGGGTAGGTTGGAGTTGGGGAATTGGGTAGATCAGCATGGTAGATTGAATTGGGTAGGGTGGGGTGGAGTGGCGTTTGATATATTGGGGTAGACTGGGGAAAGTTGGAGCAGGGCAGAGTGGGGTGGAGTCTGGTAGAGTGGAGTGGGGCAGACTGAGTGGATTATGGTATGCTAGAACGGAATGGAGTTGGGGTAGTTTGGAATGGGGTAGATTGGAGTGAGGTAGATTGCGATGGGGTCGGGTAGATTGGGATGGGGTGGGGTGGGGTAGATTAAGATAGAGTGGAGAGAATTGGGGTAGATTGGAGTGGTAGATGTGATTCACTGGGTAGGCTGGAGTAGGTAGGGAAACAATGGAGTGAGGTAGATTTGGGTTGGGTAAATTGGGGTGAAGTGGGGTGGACTGAGTCTGGCTGGAGTGTAGTGGGGTAGATTTGAGTGAAGTGAGGTAGATTGGAGTGGGGTAATTTGGAGTGAACTGGAATTAGCAGATGTGGAAGGAGTGTGGTAGAGTGGAATGGGGTAGATTGGGTGGAATGGAGTGTGTACACTGGAGTAGAGTGGGGTAGACTGTAGTGGGAAAGATTGTGGTAGAGTGAAGTGGGTTAGATTGTGGTGGAGTGGGGTGGAGTGGGGTAGAGTGGAGAGGAGGTGAATAGATTGCAGTGGAATCTGGAGTGAAGTGGGGTAAATTGGAATGGGGTAGATTGGAATGGGGTAGAGTGGAGTAGATTGGAATGGCGTTGGGTAGACTGGAGTGCAGTGCGTTGGATTGGGGTACATTGGAGTGGGGAAGATTGAAGTGGACTGGAATGGGGTAGACTGGGGTTGAGTGGAGTGATGTAGATTGGATTGGGGTCAGGTTTATTGGTTTAGATTGAGTGGAGTGGGGTATACTTGAGTGGAGGAGATGGGAGTGGGGTAAACTGGAGTGGGGTAGATTGGGGTAGAGTGGAGTGAAGTAGATTGGGGTGGAGTAGACTGGAATTGTGTGGGGTAGGTAAATAGTGGTGGGGTAAATTGGAGTGGTGTGGGGCAGGTAAATTGGGGTGGGGCAGACTGGAGTGGGATACACTGGAGTGGAGAAGGATACATTGGAGTGGGGTATGTTGGATTGGAGTAGGATAAGTGGTGTGGAGTGGAGGGCCATGTTGTCATGGAGTGAGTGGCGTACATTGGGGTGGTGTGGTGTAGTGTAGTGTAGCATGGCGTCACAGAGGGTCTTAAAAGCGAGGGGAATAGAGCAGACTGGCATGTCGTGGAGTGTTGTAAAATGACGTGCTGTGGCATACAGTGGAATTGCACAGAGTGAAGTGGCGTAGTGTGGAGCATGCATGGTATGGTAGCACACTGCCATCAAGAGACACATTTTCAGTTGAAACGACCATTATATTTTAACCAAAATACCGTTTTACTGCACACAAACGATAATCTAGTGTATTGCTATGTTTTGATCATATTCAAATATTTGATTCCACCACATTTCAGAACTATAACAAATGTGCTTAATTTGCACTAATTCTGATATAATCTAAAACATCAGCACTGTTCTTTTTTGCTGTGTGCTAGAAAACAAATCCTCAAACCCTCTCTTCTAACATGGGTACTCAGCAGGATTGTCACATAAAGTCTCTCACTTTGAAATTAGAGAAAAAAAAACACCAAGCTCCCTGCAAGAGAGAGCCTGATATTTTATCTCTGTCTTTAAATGTACATCAAATAAGACAAGATAAGAGCAAGATTTAAAGGCCTGTTTACAGAAGACAAGTTTGTGGAAGAATACAGTAAACAAGGTTTGGGCAACGGGAGGGACAAACTCAAGCTGGAGAGCCTAAAACAAATAAAGCCAGCAAATATAAAGCCAGAAAAGGTTTGTTACAAACCACAAAGCCAAAGGATAACAAGGGCAAGAATACACTCTTAGGTCAGCTTTATGAATGTCCCCAAGATGTGGTAGTCTTCGACTTAAAAAGGGTAAAGAAAAACTAATATAACTAACACCCCCCATCCAAAACAACAACCCCATGTACGGGTGCCCCAGGGAGAGGATTAATCTGCGCATCTTGTAGTCAAGTTGCATTGTAAACAATGTGCTCATTAGTCCGTTGTAAACCTGCCAGCCTTTGGCTTTAGAATAACTTCTCATCCAGTAAATAATCTGCCAGCCCTTTCAATCAAAGAGACCCAAGGCCACCCAGTACTCAGATGGCCTCTACACAAGATTTTACATACCGGTTTAATCTTAACCTCAAAGTGTAAGAGAAAACCATTCATATTTGTAGCTGATTGTTCAATTGCGAGAATAGTCCAGAGTCTATGAAACTATTGCGTAAGCGGTGAGGAGTCTCCTTTCTTCCAGCTGTAAACTATGTCCAAATTGCCCACTGTTAAACATTGCATTAGCCTATGCCGATCATTTTTGGACACTGCTTTAAATTCAGCAGGTTTCAAGGCTAATAGCATCAGCCTCCAGACAAATAGGGTGCAGGTATAGCACTATGTCCATCATACCTGCCACCCTCTCCTAAACGGGATAAACGGGATGAACCACTGAGCAATGCCACAACATAGGCAACGCATTCCACATGGCCCCGCAACACCCCCGGCGACCCCCCCCTTGCATTTAGATTTTGCATTCTGAAACATCCAGTGTTAGCGACGAAGAGTGGACAGACAGTTATACCAAAGTCTGTAGTGAATTTCTCTACCTAGACCTAGATGAAAGGTATATATCTCTGCCCAACCTCTTCCATTATTTGTGTGAAATCTGCTTATCCAAAATGCATTCCCAGTCTGAGTTGTGTTTTCATGTCTCGGAAAACTCCAGTTCAGGCAGCACCCAGTATACATTAGAAACTGTATATTTCGAACCCACTAACTTGGGAAAAAGTGTCTCAATTGTAGTTTAATCTGGCATGAGAGTAGATCGAATGCTAGGCTTAGTAACCCCCAGTGTCTAAGCTGTGCATAATGCAGGCATTCCTTTTCAGAGAGACCTGGGACTTAGCATGCACTGCATGAACTTATTATGTAGGAAGGGGCTGAAAATGTCCGAGGTCATTCAACATACCCCATCTCTACATCTCTGAAATGTGTGGCCATCGAAGGCAGGGGTAAAATCGTCAGTATAGTGAATGAAACTATAAGGTGATGGATATGTTACTAAACCTCTGGAGTCTTCAAAAGTGTCCCAGCCCCTCAATGCTGTGCTAATCAGAACTATCCGGTAGGATTTTGGTGGTCTATGTTTTTTGTCAAGCCAAATTAATTCCCACAATGGTCTGCAGGCTATGACATGATTCATGTGTATTCAGTTATTTTCAAATTCCACCACAGAATTCTCCGCCACTTAATTTGTCTGCCACGTAGTAACGAGTCAGCCCTCTTTTCTTTTCTCCATATTTCTGAGGGATCCTAGAAGCTTTACACCTTCCCCGCAACAGTTGGTGTTTGATCTATTTCAGGATTCCAATATCCAGTCAAACTGGGAGGACCTGGAACCTGTACAGGAGCCTCGGGAGGCTATTCATTTTAATAGAATTGACCCTGCTAATCCATTTAACTTTCTTCACCTTTTGACACAATGGATCATCCTACTTTTCTAAGCTCTTTTTGTGCTGCGATTGTTAAGTTTACTTCCTACCTAACTATTTTCCAGTAACCTCAAAAGCCACTGCATTTTCACTCTTTCATGTTGAAATCTTGCAATCCTAAGGGTTATGTTCTGGGTCTTTTAATTATGTTATCTTTGCATAGTATCCAGCTGTCTTATATAATTTATTCTTATTGAATTAGATCACATTTGTAAGCTACTGATTTCTAAACTGTTGAACAAACATTTTGCGATCAGACCACAATGACAACAGATTTCACAGCACCTGGTTACCTAATAGACTCAGAGAACTTCAATTTTTGACATATAGTCCTCATATAAGATTCTACAGAATCTCCAACCAAGTTCTACAACAAAGTATGCACAATAATTATCAATGACAAACAGTTTTGTGCAGAAGACACTTCGTTTAAAGCTTGCCCGGAGCTACTGCAGTTCTTTTCCTACTTTGGAAAACCCTCAGGCCTGCAAACTGTAGGGGAAAATACACATAATGGCAAACACACAGAGCTCTTTTATGAACCCTACTCCATCTTGTTTCACGATTGGTATGGGATAAGCTTCTCATGAGTCATCATGAGACTATCCTGTGAAATCATTCATGAGCAAGCAAATGCCCTTTTTGGGGGAATGGATTCATCTGACAGCCACAATACACAAGACAGAAAGGCAGGTGAATGAAACTGGGAGACAATTTTAGGTGCTTGAAGCTAAGCATATGAACAAGGCCATTTTAAAGTCCATAACCCATTAACCAAAATACAAAGTGAACTGGAGACCATTTTGGCCAAAGATGCCACTAAAACGCTCTACAAACCAAACAGTTGTATGATGTGAAGGACAACAAATTTGATATTTTATTGCAATAGATGAAGAACACACAAACTGGAAACACTATGTTACAGCCCACCAAGAAATGTCAACTTACATTACACTGTGATAGAATTTCTTAACTCTATCCTGTTGCCTAGATTTTATTGTCTTCAGGAATTAGACAGCAGCATGAAAGAAGTTTTGGATCTTTCAATGACTGCAGTAGTAAATAAAAGGTAATAAAAGTGATGCAGGGCAATAAAGTCCCATGCCAGGATCACTTTATTTTATCACTTTGCAAAACATTTATTTCTCTTTTGACTTCTCCACTGGAGGGGATTTTTAATGTATTCTTGTGAACAAGTAAGGTCACGAGTTACGATGGAATCCACATTTACACTACTGGCCAAGTTAGACCAAGACCAAAAGAACAAGTTACTTATCTTCAATAACGCCTTATCTGGTACAGACCATCAAACTACAGATTCCGTACTGTAGAATATTCACTAGTGTCAGACTGGATTCAGAAATTTAAGAGCAGTCCCCTTGTGCGCTGTTAGGTGGCATTGTTTAGCTCCTTGGTGGTGTTGTCTGTGCCGGATGTGACATGCACGGTACCTATACAAGCTTTTATATTTATAGGAGCCACCCCATCACGGTAAGTAACTTGCTCATCTGATAGAGACTTCTAGCCAGATTCCTTACCTTAGAATGGATAAAAAAGCAATCCCTCCCCAGAAGTGGGTCAGCAGACTGTTACATTAAAAGGTCCTGCAGGACTGAATGGGCAAAATGTCCCTCTCGCCGGACCAGACCTTCTAAGCAGTAGCGTTTGGCAAACAAGTACAGTGATGCTCATAAAGCTGCCTGATAGATATCCAGAACTGGGACTCCTCAAGCTAGCATACTGGTTGCAACTTTAGCTCTGGTGGAATGAGTTATCAAGCCCTCACAGTGTTGTTTCTTGGCCATTGCTTAGCAGACTTGTATGGAGAACATAATCCATCTGGAGATGGTTCTCTTGTCCTGCCTTTCCTTTCTTCACCCCAGAAAAGAGTTGATCATCCACCGTAAGTCATTTGTTCAATCAAACAATTATGCTCTTTTTGGATCCAGGCTGTTTAGTGTCTCATCTTCCTTAGTAGGATGAGGTGGGGTAAAGAAAGGCAGTGTGATGTTCTGTCTGTCATGAAAGGACATGACCACCTTTGACAAGAAAGAGGCACAGGTTCTAAGGACCAGTTTACCTGGGAAAAAAGGTTGTCAAAGGGGGGTGCACAGAAAGTGCTTGAGATACGCTAATTCTCCTGGCAAATGTTATAGCCACAAGGAAGACTGGTTTGATGGTAAGCAGTCTCAGAGAGCAGCTGTGCATAAACTCAAAAGGTGAACACAGTAGGCATGTGAGAACTAAATTCAGGTCCCATTAGGGCATGATGAAAAAAGTAGACGGAAATGTGCTGTAAACCTTTCAGGAAACAAGTCACAACAGGTGACTTGAATAGGAAGAGTTGATCCAGCAACTGTAGGAAGGCTGAAATGGCAGAAAGGTACCCTTCAATTGTACCCAGTGCAAAGACTTGTCGGGAAAGGGATAAGGCAAACAAAAGAACTTCAGACAAGGGTGCAGACAAAGGATCACTTAATTTGGCAGCACTCAAAGCAACAACCTTGTCCCATCAGCAGGCATAAATCGTTTTCATACAGAAGGGTGATGGGAGCACACTGCTTCACATCACAGCACAGTTCGCCCCTTTGCATACTGGTAAATTAAGTTCAAAGTTTCTGCTTACTTGAATATTAGCTGTAGTTTTTCAATGTTGGTGCAGATAGTGCTGTGCATCTCCAGACATGTGTTTCTGGATTTTATCCTTCATCAGTAGAGATCAAAAAACAAATTTCATCAGGGGTTGCAAATTGTTTTCATGGAGGGATGGCTGACTTACAGAATGCCATCACACACTTTGCAAGCAAGATCAAATACCCTCAACTGTTGCCTCTTAATTGCCACGCATCTAGATGTAGTGTGTGCGGGTGACCCTGCCATGCAACAAGAGATCCTGCAAAAGTGGTAGCCTAATCGGAGGACAAGGCTCATGCTCAGGAGATCGTTATATCAGACTCTCCTTGTCCAATCCGGAGCCACTCCGTGGAGCAAGATGTGGAGCTGAGATTCTGCCAGACATCTGAGTCCTATGGTATCCAGGATGGCCGCACCAACCCAGAAGTGACGCCTCTGTCACTACTATGAGCTCTGTATGGGGAATGGAAAGGGGTCTGCCACTGGCCCAATTGCTGTCTGTGAGCTTCCACTGCAGCTGTTTTGCAGTTCCCTCCGATATGTGAACCAGGTAGGAGAGATTCCGACCACTGGGACTTAAGAACCCACTGCAGAGCCTACACATTCCAACAGGCAGGTTATACCAGCACGATGCTGGAGGCAACGAGACCCAGCCGCCTCAGAGTCAGAATCCAGGATACAGGCTGAAACATCAGAATTATAGTCTGAATATCCAGGGCACGATGTTCCCGGAGATATGCCTGAAACTGCACTGGATCCAGAATAGCTCAGATGAAAGGGAGCATTTGAGAAGGAGTCAGAGGAGACTTTGGCACACTACTGGTGAACCCCAGCGAATTCAGGAGCTCCGCCGTAATCTGGAGGAGGGAGACAGCCACTTGGGGCAATCCTGCCTTCAACAGCCAGTCATCGAGGTAGGGGGAGGACTGGAACTGATGACCTCCGCAGATGTGTTCCAACCACTGCTATCACATTGGTGAAAACCTAAGGGGAGGTAGTAAGGCCAAGAGGAAGCAAGGTAAACTGATAATGCTCTTTGCCTACTGTGAGCTGCAGGTAACACCTATGGGCAGGAAGAATGAGGATAAAGAACTAGGCGTTCAACAAGTCCAGCACTAACATCAAGTCTTCAGGTCAAGGGCAGACAGTAACTGAGCATCTTGAATTTTTCCTTTTTCAGGAAGTAATCAAGAGGGCATAGGTACAAGATAGGGTTGGATTCCTCCACCCTTTACTGGCACTCGAAAGTAACAGGAGTATTAACCCTGATCAACTTCTGATGCTGGCACTCTTCGGCCAGAAGACTAAGTACTTGCTCTCAGAAGAGCAAACGGTGGTCCTCCATCAGCCGATAGGGCAACAGTGGCAGGGTCTGTTGAAACTGTAGGGTTTAGCTCTGCTAGACAATCTGAAGCACCAATCTGTCCAAAGTGGTCTCCCACCATTGGGACAAGTGGCACCAAAACATGCCACCAACAAGATGTCCATGATGGTATGAGGGCATATTAAAGAGACTTTGAAGGTGCAGCTAGTGGGACACAGGGGGCCTGATTGGGTTGACTTCTAACCCTGGCTCCCACAAGGCTTTTGGGAGCTGCATCCACAGCCATGAAAGGACTGAGGTGCTTGCTGGCTATGATGGCGAGGGTGGAAAGGATGCAGCTGATAGCCCTTACCATATCCACAGAAGATGGAATGTGGCTGTTGCTGGGCCATGGTGAGCCCCAAAGACTCAGTGGTGGCCCTACTGTCTTTAAAGTGCTCAAGCACTGAATCTGTCATGTCGCCAAAAAGGTGAGTCCCATCAAATGGCATGTCCATAAGTGATGCCTGGACATCCACCGAAAACCTAGTTGTCCTCAGCCAGGCATGATGTCGGAGCATCACAGTGGAAGCAATGGCTGTGCCCAAAAAGTTTGTTGTATCCAATCCACATCTGATCTTTAACTTTGCTGTATCACTCCCGTCAGCAATAGCTTGGTAGAGTATGGATGAGGCCTATGTGCAACATATCCACACAGTATAGGAATAACAGCCCAGTAAGCATGCAAGTGTAAACAGACCACAGTGCTAGGGTGGTGGAAGAGAAAGGGAAATGTTACTTACGTTGTAAGCATTTATTTGTGGGTGGCATGCTGCGCTGTAGATTCACATGCTGTACATACTCTTTCCATCTAGTGTTGGGCACGAATGTGTGCAAGTTGTTTTTCTTCAAATAAATCTTTCTAGTCAAGGGGTAGTGGGACTCCTCCTCTTGCTAGTAATGTACATGGCTATCGTATTCCTTGTTAAAATGTTTTCCAAACAGCTGGTGAGGATGGAATGAGAAGGGAAGCAATGTATAAAGAGATGCCTATGTAAAAGAGGGAAAAGAGAGAGTAAGACCCAACAACAGCCATACTGTCAGAGAACAAGGGTGGGCACAAGTGAGTCTACAGCACTACATGCCACGAAGCTGCTTACAGGGTAAAATATTCTGTTTAAGGGAATGTGGCTATAGATATACATGCTGTGCATAGACTGTAAAGCAGGCCTTCCAAAAAGCGGTGGAAAGCCTGTGGGTGTTGTCACAGATTGAAAGAGTGTAAGGAACACGGTCTAACCAATATTAGCTTGTTGGCAGGAAAGGACATCCATACAATAATGTTTTGTGAAAGTGGCTGGTGTGGATCAAGTAGCTAGTTTGCATTTTTAAGCTTATGGGCTGTTCTCCATGAAGGCCATAAGTGGGCTCTAGGAAGAGTAGGCCTCTTAGCTTTAGCATAGCATAGCAAAGCACGTCTGGATGCATCTAAGGATCCATCTGGTAATGCCTGACTTGGATAGAGCATTCCCTTTACAGGATTTGGTGAAAGCAATTCAAAGTTGTGTTATATTAATAGTTTAGTTCTGTCAACCTAGTACACAAGGGCTTGTTTTACATTCAAAGTATGGAGAGCCCATTTCCCCACGAAATCTAGTTGTGGGAAAAAGACAGGAAGTTCAATGGACTGGTTCAGTTGCAAGTGAGTGACCATCTGAAGGAGGAATTTGGGGTTGGTATTGAGGACAACCCTATACCTATGAACTTGGAATAAGAGTTCTTCCAGGATTCCGCTAGCCTGGGAGTTGGCTCGCTTACTGGCAGTAGTAACCACCAGAGAGAAGGGCGGGAGCTGGCCACAAATGTAAATGGGGTCATTAGGGAAATTTTATATTTTTTATCCACCATAGGTGTTATGACCATGGCTTGGACAGGGTCCTTGACAATATCGGGAGTATAGTGTAGCATACCCTCAAGCATGGGGAGGTACTGAGTAAAACGTTAAGTGAAGGAGAGAGTTTCAAAAAGAAAGTCCTCATCTACAGATTCTGTATGAAGATCCACCTTATGAAACAAGGTGGCCCTACGAATCACTTCCTGATAGGAGGTGAAATCGTCCTGAGGCAAGGGACAGGCAGGGTACAGGTCAGGGTCCGTGCCCCCAGTGGGTCCAGGTCATAGAAGTCCCATTGGTCACCCTGTGGAGGGGTGTCAAATGTGTTGTCCCCTCCCCTATACCCACCCGTGTCAGTGTGATGAGATTACTGAGGTGTGATGTGAAAGTGGTCCCCTAGAGAAGCAAGTGGGGAAGGTGAACGCTGAAGAACAGGGTGAGGGGATGTTTCTGCATGGGATATGTGGCTGGTAGCTTTATCTGCTATCTTGCACTGCTTTAGTGGAATTGAAGTGTCCAAGGCTTCTTCAAAGGACAGCTGGCGTTTCAAGGGCGGAACAGCAGCAGACCCCGAAGAGCGGGCCAAGCTTGGTGGAAGACCAGGTGTTTCTGTCTTGAGTTGATCTCCTCCTGCAGTTTGTGGTGAATCAGGTGAACCGCGCCAGCATCAGTTTTCCCAGTCAATGCCGAAATCTTCAGCTCAAAGGGTGGCTTCAGAGCTGAGGTTCTGGTCAGCAGCGAGGGTAAGCTCAGGCAGTGTCAGAGTAGCCAGTGCCAAAGCACAAGGCCCCAAAGGTTTCTTTGGCACTGAGCCAGAACTTAGCAGAGCATCCAAAGTGGTTTGTTGGTGCCGACCATGGCCCGAAGGCAGTGGTGGTCAGAAAGCCTATCTCTGGTGCTCCAGAGTGGCTGTGTGCCCTTTGGCAGAACTGCAAGCAGTGTTGTCGGGGAAGGAGTGCCCTACTCATAGACTTGCTGTGTAGGTGGAAGGTCCTCGCTCTCCAGATTAGAGCCCAAGCTTTCTTCAGGGGAGAAACCCTCTTCACCTGCAGCCGACGGTTATGGATGATTTTCCCGCTTGATGTTCTCAGGACCAAAGGGTCTGGGGATGTCACTGCCGCTCCTATGTGACATCTTGAGTCGGCGTGACCAACAGTTTTGAAGTGTCTTCTTGAAATGGAAGGAGCGTCAGGTGTTGCAGGTGGCATTGTTGTGTTCGGGCGACAGACACAAATAGGAGACCTGATGGAGATCGGTCCAAGGATATTTCACATGGAAGCGAGGAAGATATCGGATTAGCGGCCATTACATCACCGTTGGGCATGGTGAAAAGACGCAACTGAAAGACAGGAGTAGGCCCCAAAGGGCGAGGCCCAGGAGGGGTCACAGACGACCCGGATCCCGAACAAAGGAAGTAACCAAGCGTCGACCCAAGACAAAGAGTAAGGGAGACGTGATCGAAATACATTACAAATGGAGGGAAAGAAACCATATGAACGGAAAAGAGCACCACAACTTTGTTGACGCAGAGCACATGTCCAAACTCGGAGGCAGTAAAAAACAATCTGACAATAGAACCGATGACCATGCACATTATCAGCAAGAGGAGGATTTCCAGCATCTGACCAGGCGTCCATCCTCATGGATTCCCAATCCGGTGCTGTGTAGGGGACACACTGGTATTTAGCCTGGAGGATGAGGTCTGGACCATCAGACTCTCAGGGGTGGGGTGCTAGGTTAGAAAGGCTTGGACGCCAGGAGTGGGGCGATGGTGGCAGCAGATAGTCCTGTGCACAGGAATGCCTGTTGGGGACTTAGGCCAGGCCCTGAGCAGGACATCATTGAGAGCTTTATTGAAGGGGAACAGGGATTATAAAAGACACACCCTGGGCTGAAGCACCTCTGTCAAGACACTGGTCATGCCCTCAAATGTGGGCAGCTGAAGGTCAAGGGCCTTAGCTGCCCACTGGACCACTTTTGCAAAAGAAGTCCCCTACTCCTTAGCCAATGTGGGAGTAGAGTGGAGGCCAATGTCTGGTGAGGTGTGCAGACCACTGGCATGAGCAAGGTCCTCATACCAGGTGTTGTGGGCCATGGACTCTGCTAGGGGTGGGAACAACCATAGGGATCCTAAGATCCTCTCCATTTGTGTTCCTCAGAAGTGCCTCCAGGGATTTAGGGCTCCTTCGCTTATTCAGGCCATGTGGGCCTGTTCGGTGCCACAACCAGCGTCAGATGACACCTGTCCAGCTCCGGCGGGAACTGCACCACTGGAATGGTCCCTAGAGTAGGTTGTGAAGTTGAGGTTGGTGCCGATCCAGATCCCTAACGGATCCTGAGGGCCCAAATGGCACCAAGGGCAGACTCCCAGTCAAGAGTCACTACCAAACCCATGGGGCCTGAAGGCACTCCAATGGGTCTGTCTGACCAAAAATGAGGCTCACTGCCTTAAAAAATTCTAGAGGTTGGGCGGAGCACACTCCAGCTCAGGGAAACATGGGGAAAAATGGAGCAGAACCAGTGTCAGGCGTGGGCTCTACAGGGCCAACCTGAGAGTGGGGCCTGGACTTGTGGCATCGTTGCTTTGTCCGATGAATAGGAACCAGAGATCGCGACGATGACCAGCGCAAGTGACTAAGAGAGGAACAAGGATCTCCCTCTCACCTATATAGGCACCGCCCATATCACTTCCACCAGCGAAGTCGCCACACGAGACCAAACGATGGCACCTACCGGCGCTCACGGGGACTGTTCAAAAACATTTCCTGATCCAGTCTGACCCCTGGGAAATATTCTAAGATACTGATTGTATTACTGAACAGCAGCGCAGTGGTGCTTCTGCAAATTGGCTACATATCATCTTAAAAAGAACGTGCACATTTCCTGTGGTTCTGTCAGACAAGATGGAGAAAATGTGGGGCTTGCACTTACTGATCTAGACAAACAATTACTCAATTCCCTCTTCTCACATAAGATGAAGACAAGGCATTTGACAAGAGTTAATTGAACCTACCTCAACTAAATTGTGGAGGCTAAGCCCTAGTATTATTATAAAAGATATGTAGCTCTTTTTTTGCCTATCTATCATGAACAAAATAAAACTTGGTCAAGTGGAACAAGACAAGATTCCCTCGTGTTCTACTCTTTTCATGAGGCAACTAGTTTAAAAAATACAATAAAATAATTTGATTACGCTGCTTTTAATGGACAAATAACATTAGGACATGAATAAATGGCCCTTTTTGCTGATTACATTCTTTGCTTATTGAGCACAACAGAATGAACTCTTTCAAACCTGACAGCATTTGAACGTTTGAAGAGGGTTCTTTGGATTTAAAATCAACTAAGAAAAGTTTGAAGCTCAGAATGTATTGAAGAACTACAGGGTTATCCAGCGACTACCCCAGTCATAGGTTTAGGCATGTTAACATCTGCTGACGCTACTGGCTAATACTGCGGTATGGCGATGACATCTCAAACACAGACGTGCATCCACATTGGTTTTGGGTGTTTCTGATGAATGAGGTTGGGGGTCACCATTAAAACTGGAGCAGCTCAATACAAATGAATAGTTAAAAGATTTTAAGTATTGGTAAAATTCCTTCGGCTTGAAAAAAACATACAGGTTTCAACAGGGACACTTGATTGTTCAGAGATAATTGTTAGCAAGATTTCTATGATTATATCACCGAGTTGTGGCAGCTTTTTAGTATTTATCTGCTTCAGTTACGTTTGAGACAAAGATATAGCGGCAATGTAAAATTGGTCATGGTGCTAACTAAGTTATTGTACAAACCACCAAAGTGGAAGTGTACAATATGTCAGGTCTTTGAAGTTGACATTAGTGAAAACACCTTAAAGGACAGCACATTAGCTGAGGTAACATCTTCATTGCAGGCATATTATTAAACAAATGTCCTGGGCTTATCTATTTGTGTCTGAATGCAGCTCTCCTTTTCCTTTTTCATTATGTTGCTTATTACCTAATGGCTATAGCCAGTAGGTAGTTATATTTAGGACCAACTTTTCCCACAGATTAAGCAGTTTTTTGTTTTGTTAATTACTTTAGTGCCATTTGACGAATCTTCACAAAATTTTCAAAACTGTTGTACCTGTTACTTCAGCTGCTGTCTGCAAAGTTTTGAGGTGATTCATCAAGTTGGGCAGAGAAAAAGAGGATTAAAAACTGCAAAAACACAACACCAAATTTTGCAAAAAGGTAGCTCTTGGTCTAGAAAGAGCCCTTTTTGTAATTTTGTGTAAATCTGTTCAGTAGTTTGGGAGTTATTACAGAAAGAAAAATATAGATATCTAGGGATGCAGTTCTGCTGGTACCCGCAGGGATCCATGGGTACTCGCGGATCGAGCGAAAAACAAGGCCCTGATTGCATGGCAGCAGCCTGAAAGATAAGTTGGGGCCGCCATTTTGTTTTGTGGTTCGGCCATCAGGGCCAAAACATAAATAAAACACACATGGGTCAGGATAGAGGTATCCTGACCTCATAGGAAACATGGAAGGGTCTCTAGTCTACCCCTCATGAGTAAAAAAAATTGGCAGTTTTTTGGCCAATCCACAGATCCGTTGTGCCACACAGCAAGACCCCCAGTGTAAATCCGCAATGGTTCCAAGGAGCCAAAGCCCAATTGAGAAAAAAAAGATATCATCCACACACACCATACCCCCACCATGCACAGCCGAATTAGGTGCCCCATGGTGGTTGTATTAACGTGTGGTATTTAAATATTACTTCACATTAAAACAACCACAGATATTCACTGAAAAACAACAAAGGTTACAGGAACTTTATAGTTAGGTTGATGTTGTACCCACACAAAACCATAGAAATTCTGCAGTTACAGTTATACTTATCTGAAGAAACTTTAGGGCAACTATGGGGCATGTTCATGATTAATATGTTGGAGGCTGCCAGTCTAATTTCTGTTCTGCAGAATGATGGCAAAAGCAATTGTTAAAGCCAATCAAAAGCTACTGCTCCACAATTTCTAATGAAACACTTCTAAAAACAAAACTTTGCAATTAGTAGATCCAAAACGGAATACTCCTCAGAATGTTTGTCCATAAAATAAATTTAAGTAAGGACAGTGTAAAAAATTATTCCCATATGGGTATTAGGTTAAAGGCATGTGGTAGAAGCTTAAACGTATGGGGTTAAAGGTATAGGGTTTAATGGTAGCAGTGTTAAGGATATGGGGTTATGGGTTTGGGAGAGGATTTTGGTATAGTATTAAGGATTATGTGCTAAGGGTGTAGGGGTCCATTGGCTACCTGTTAAGGTTTTGGGATTAAGAGTGTAGAGCAGCGGTTCTTAACATGTGGTCTGAGGACCACTGGGGTCCTCAATACCAACGTAACGGGTGGACAATGCTTAGAAAATGTAATTTTAACAGGTTAATAAAGTGTATATAAATAAAAAAGCAGAATGTAAAATAGAACATTTTAAAACATTCTGTAAATGTGAATGAATTTTAAACTGGAGGCTAAAAAGTTGGTATCCTCATATTAATTCGTGAAAGCAGTGCAAGTGCATCACACATCGATTGAATTTATTATTGAGACAATCTTCCCATTTTTTTTTTCTTTTCAATTTATTTGTGAATTAAAAAATGTATATCATTATTTGAATATTTGTTTTCAGAATATTGGTTTCCATATTTTGTGTATTGTTTTGCAATTCACATTTTCTACATTGCTTGGGCTGGGGTTTCAGGTTTTTCTGTATGAAGAAAAAATATATAAAGTGTTGCGTTTCACAGTGACACTTAAATTGAAGCATATCCCACTGAAATAAATTAAGTGAACAACGATGCAATCAGAAGTGTTAAACCTTTTTTTCCATGGAATAGCTCTCAAATACCGCCAGGTAGTACGAGTACCCTACATTTATGGCTCTGTCCGACCAGGATGTGAGTGCACTAAACTACAGGGAGTGCAGAATTATTAGGCAAATGAGTATTTTGACTACATCATCCTCTTGATGCATGTTGTCTTACTCCAAGCTGTATAGGCTCGAAAGCCTACTACCAATTAAGCATATTAGGTGATGTGCATCTCTGTAATGAGAAGGGGTGTGGTCTTATGACATCAACACCCTATATCAGGTGTGCATAATTATTAGGCAACTTCCTTTCCTTTGGCAAAATGGGTCAAAAGAAGGACTTGACAGGCTCAGAAAAGTCAAAAATAGTGAGATATCTTGCAGAGGGATGCAGCACTCTTAAAATTGCAAAGCTTCTGAAGCGTGATCATCGAACAATCAAGCGTTTCATTCAAAATAGTCAACAGGGTCGCAAGAAGCGTGTGGAAAAACCAAGGCGCAAAATAACTGCCCATGAACTGAGAAAAGTCAAGCGTGCAGCTGCCACAATGCCACTTGTCACCAGTTTGGCCATATTTCAGAGCTGCAACATCACTGGAGTGCCCAAAAGCACAAGGTGTGCAATACTCAGAGACATGGCCAAGGTAAGAAAGGCTGAAAGACGACCACCACTGAACAAGACACACAAGCTGAAACGTCAAGACTGGGCCAAGAAATATCTCAAGACTGATTTTTCTAAGGTTTTATGGACTGATGAAATGAGAGTGAGTCTTGATGGGCCAGATGGATGGGCCCGTGGCTGGATTGGTAAAGGGCAGAGAGCTCCAGTCCGACTCAGACGCCAGCAAGGTGGAGGTGGAGTACTGGTTTGGGCTGGTATCATCAAAGATGAGCTTGTGGGGCCTTTTCGGGTTGAGGATGGAGTCAAGCTCAACTCCCAGTCCTACTGCCAGTTCCTGGAAGACACCTTCTTCAAGCAGTGGTACAGGAAGAAGTCTGCATCCTTCAAGAAAAACATGATTTTCATGCAGGACAATGCTCCATCACACGCGTCCAAGTACTCCACAGCGTGGCTGGCAAGAAAGGGTATAAAAGAAGGAAATCTAATGACATGGCCTCCTTGTTCACCTGATCTGAACCCCATTGAGAACCTGTGGTCCATCATCAAATGTGAGATTTACAAGGAGGGAAAACAGTACACCTCTCTGAACAGTGTCTGGGAGGCTGTGGTTGCTGCTGCACGCAATGTTGATGGTGAACAGATCAAAACACTGACAGAATCCATGGATGGCAGGCTTTTGAGTGTCCTTGCAAAGAAAGGTGGCTATATTGGTCACTGATTTGTTTTTGTTTTGTTTTTGAATGTCAGAAATTTATATTTGTGAATGTTGAGATGTTATATTGGTTTCACTGGTAATGATAAATAATGGAAATGGGTATATATTTTTTTTTGTTAAGTTGCCTAATAATTATGCACAGTGATAGTCACCTGCACACACAGATATCCCCCTAACATAGCTAAAACTGAAAACAAACTAAAAACTACTTCCAAAAATATTCAGTTTTGATATTAATGAGTTTTTTGGGTTCATTGAGAACATGGTTGTTGTTCAATAATAAAATTAATCCTCAAAAATACAACTTGCCTAATAATTCTGCACTCCCTGTATGTATTTAAGCAGATGCATGCTGCACAAGCATCTGTTCCTTGCATTTTAATGTGCTCAACCAAGAGAGATTAACAGACAAACTAATGGAAGCGATATCACTGTAAAACATGGGATCTTATTGTAAAGTGCTCTATCTCAAGGGGGAGAAGGAAGAGGGGTGAGGAATCTGTGGGAAGATATAGTATCTAATAGAATGAAAATGTTACTTACCTTGTAAGCATCTGTTCATTGCATGTAGTGCTGTAGATTTACATGCTGTACACACTCCTGCCATCTAGTATGGGATCTAGATGTGTGCAAGTTGCTTTTCTTCGAAGAAGTCTTTTAAGTCACAAGGTAGATTGACTCCTCTTGGTAATAATGCGAATAGTCATCGACTCCATTGTTAGGTTGTTTGCCTGCATGGCGGTTAAGGATTGAATATGAAGCAAAGAGATAAATAAAGAGATGTCTATGCATAAGAGGAAAACAGACAGTAAGAGATACAGCAACAGCCAAAGGCATCGTGGCAGGAGGGTGGGAGCATGGGAATCTACAGCACTACATGCCACAAACAGATGCTTACAAGGTACCATTTTCTGTTCGAGGCATGTGTGGCTGTAGATACAAATGCTGTGCATAGACTGTAAAGCAGTCCTCCCCAAATACCATGGCTAGCCAGTGGCTGTTGCAGTTGATTGGAAAAGTGGACAGAGAAATGCCTGACCAATATTAGCTTGTTGGCAGACTAGAACCTCCAGACAGTAGTGTTTTGTGAATGTGTGTGGTGTAGACAAGGTAGCTGCTATTAGGATGCTCTACAGGAAGGCCATAGAGGCTCTTTTCTCTCAAGTAGGGCATGTTCTAGGAGGAGTGGGTAGAATTCTTTGGCTTCAGCATAACATGTCTGAATGCATTTTACTACCCATCTGGCAATGCCTGACTTGGATACAGCTTTGCCTTTATGGGGGACGGAGAAAGCAACAAAAAGTTGTTCTGTCTTTCTAATAGTCCTAGCCCCATCAACGTAGTACATGAGGGCTTGTTTTACATTCAACGTATGGAGAACCCCTTCCACAACTGAATCAGGTTGTGGAAAAATATAGGTAGGTCAAATGACTGATAAAGATGAAATTGAGGGACTACTTTAGGGAGGAATTTGGGGTTGGTGTGGAGGACAAACCTGTCCCTATGTATTTGGAAAAATGGTTCTTCCAGGGTTAATGCTTGAAGCTCACTGACACACCTGAGTGAGGTAATAGCAACCAGAAATGTCATCTTCCGAGGTATGAACTGAAGGGGGCAAGGGTGAAGGGGCTCAAATGGTGGGCCCATGAGTCGTGCAAGTACAATGTTAAGATTCCATGAGGGAGCTGGTGGAACCCGGGGAGGAATCCCTCTTTTAAAGTCTTCCATGAAGGCTTTATTGAGTGGTATCTTGATGAGGGAGATGTGATGCCTATTCTGAAGATAAGCAGCTACTGTGGCTAGATATAACCATATGGAGGTAAAGGCTACCCCAGAAACATCTAAGTAACAATGTTTTGTACTGTAGCTTTAAACATGTCAATTTGTTTTGTTTTGAGTGAGCAGACAAATCTCTTCCATTTGGCTGCATAGCAGGTATAGGAGGTAGGTCTATGGGCTTCCTTGAGAATGGTCATTCACTCAGGTGGTAGATTAAGGTATTCAAATTCTGACTTCAGAGCCAGATCACAAAGGTGAGGGACCTGGGATCTGGGTGTCTAATTTCTCCACAGAGAGTTCGAGCAGAGTTGTGAGTTATGGGTGATGAGATGTACTGCCATTTGTTAAATTTTGTTTTGACCAATGACTTTGTGTTTCACCACTGCGCATATTAGTTGCTCAATGTTCACCAGTAGCACATGGTATGTTTTGTTCAGTTGAGCCGCCTATGGGCTTTGACATGGCATTAGCCATTACTTTCTGTATTCAGTTTAGCCGCCTATGGGCTTTGACATTGCATTAGTCATTACATTCTGTATTCTGCCTATTGGCTTTGACATGGCATTAGCCATTACTTTCTGTATTCAGTTGAGCCGCCTATGGGCTTTGACATCGCATTAGCCATTACATTCTGTATTCTGCCTATTGGCTTTGACATGCTGTATCCAGTCTAGCCGCCTATTGGCTTTGACATTGCATTCCTATTGGCTTTGACATGATGTATTCAATTTAGCTGCCTATTGACTTTGACATGCTATTAGATATTCTGCCTATTGGCTTTGACATGATATCATATATTACATTTTGTATTCAGCTTAACTGCCTATTGGCTTTGACATGATCTTATACATTGCATTTTGTATTCAGCTCAGCTGCCTATTGGCTTTGACATGATATTATACATTGCATTTTGTATTCAGCTCAGCTGCCTATGGGCTTTGACATGATATAAGACATTGCATTTTATATTCAGCTCAGCTGCCTATTGGCTTTGACATGACACTAGACATTGCATTTGATATTTAGGTTAGCTGCCTATTGCCTTTAACATGACATTGCATTTGATATTTAGGTTAGCTGCCCATTGCCTTTAACGTGGAGTTAGACATTGCAGTTGAGAATCCAAGCTGTATTTTTCCTAGCTGTGTTTTTGCACAAGATGAACCAAGATGTTTTGTTCTCACAGTAGACTAGACCTGATAAGAGAGAGTACATGGGTGCTGTTTTTCTCTTCGCTTGAGCTTGGGAACAGGAGTAGTCTTGGAGACCTGGCCAGTCTCCAAAAGGCTTGCTCAGTTTACCAGGTCTGAGAGGAGGGGGCACACCTTTGTAACGAATGTAACAGGCTGCAGAGGGTCAGATTCGAATCTGCCGGACCTCGTGCTGGAGCTTGGCGCCAGCTGCCAGCAATCCCGTGTGGGTAGATGAATCTCTCTTTCTCGCGGCTGACAGGGGTCATCAGCTTGCAGACCTTAGAAAGATGAAGCTGTAGATAATTCCCACACGGTGAAGTATTTGTTTTGCTTTGCATTCAATATTTTATAAATATAACCTGCTGTGTATATTGCAAACTGATATATTTTGTTTGATTAACGCGGACTTGAAAGCTACTAATTCGTCATACATAAAATATTGTGGTTGGGGAAGAATTAACAACAATAAAAGTCTTCTTTGACCTCAGAAGTGCATTTCTGTTGTATTATGTTAGTGCTTAGAAACTAAATAAGAGAAAAAGCACTACAATTGGTACCAGAGGTCGTGGGGTGTCGGTCATTAAGAGGTGATTAAGGGGTTTGACGAGTTAGTAGATTTCTAAGTGCACACTTTAAAAGTGTAATTGTTTTTTTGTTGTTTGGAGAGTTACAGAAATTGTTTTTTGTTGTTTGGAGAATCACAGTAGCACGGCAGACCATGTCATGTGTTGTTAAACTGCCTGATGGTGCTACGAAAAACTGTGAATTGTTTGTTGTTTGGAGAATCACAGTAGCACGGCAGACCATGTCATGTGTTGTTAAACTGCCTGATGGTGCTAAGAAAAACTGTGAATTGTTTTCTGTTTGGGGAATTACAGAAGAAAATGCATGTGTAGCTAAAATGCCTGATGTAGAAAACGTGTGTTTTGGAAGTAATGATGACAGAAAGGTCTGGATACCTTTATCTGCTTACAGAGAAATGCAGGAGAAATGTAGGAAGTTGGAACATGAAAATAGGAATTTACGTGAGCAAATTAGCCCGACTGAAAGTTATAAAAGGGCTGTTTTTTGAAGAATCTTTCTTGTCCCATTCCAGTAATGAGGGGGTTAAGACAGCTCCGAGCTGCTTTGAGTTTTCGTGTGAGCCAGGGTTTTTGGCAGCCAAAATGCATTCCTTAACTGATAACACGGACGAGAGAGACCAGAATGTGATTTACGAGTTACCGTTGCAAAATGCACAAGTAAAACGAAGGATTTTAGAGCAAGAGCCGACTTTCATTAGCTTGTTTGATTTTTGGAAAAAGAATATCCCTCATTTGAGAGAAATCCTAACACTTTTGTATATGGTCACTGTGAAAAATTATATGCAGCTGCGCGCTTGTGATTTGGCAAATGAAATAATGCAGACTTTAGGTTTTTGCGCAGTGCATGAAGGAAATACTTATGTACATTTAAATCATGAACAAGGAAAGAAAATAGTGCCCCTAGCTAGAATCATACAATGGATCTGGTACTTGCAAGACAGGGCTAGAGTACCACAGGTAAAAGAATTACCGGTGAAATTGTGTGCACCATTTGAATTCGTGTCCACTGAAGATAAAAAGCATGTTTGTTTTACTAATGATTCATTGACCGAAATGTTGTTTTCTGGCACAGGAGAAGGAACAGAGTTGTATAATGTGTGTCAGATTTTAAAGCAAGAGCTACGTGAGATGTGTCATTTTTATGCTGATTTTTGGTTCTTTGATAATGTTTTAGCCACATGGCTTGTACCTAACTGGTTCAATTACCTTGCAGATGTTAATGAGAAAAATGTAGAGAGAGAAGTGTTCACCCAGAATTCTGCCTTAGTGGGGATGGCTAAGTGGGTGCCCCAGAAATGTGAACAGCTGAGAGAAAAAGCCACTTACAGGTGGGCAGAGATGAGAGAGATGCACATTCCCCTAGATTTGATAAAAACTGTGCAGCACGCACAAAAGCAATCTGTCATGCAAGCAGTCACAGAGCAGTTGGGGAGAGGAACGTTACCAGAACAGAAATGGCAAATTGATCAGGTTTTAGGGAGAGTGATTGCTGCAAATTACCAAGGAAAAATCGAAATTATGCTGATACCTAGAAAAGAATCTGATTCATTCATACAAATTGGAGACGGAATGGCCCAACTTGGCAAAAATGCAGTGAATGGAGGTTTGGTAAAGAATGAGTCTGCCCCAGCTCTTCTGACAGTGCAAGAAAAGGGAAGCTGTGGCACAGCAGATACAAACCTCAGTGCTGATGTGTGGGCTGAAGCCCCAAGTGACCCTCCAGAACCTGCAGAGAATATAACAAAGGGCCCCAAAAACGTCCTGCTGATTATAAAACAGGGAAAGAAAGAGGAAGGGTGCAGTTTAAATGAAAAATGTTGTTTGCAAGAAAAGTCATACTGGTTTCTTTTGCAGATCCTACCACGTTTCGCCACTGTCCCTGAGTGTGCTGTGTGGTCCCCCTTCCGGTGTGTGCGTGTGGGGTCGGGGAAGGGACCGAATCCCCAACCTGAACCTGGCTGAGTAAAGTGCCAGCACCATGGATCCATTTTGCGCAAACTGCGCCTTCAGTTCAAGTTCAACTTGTTTGATTGCATTCTTCCACTGGAACCAAGCTGTGTGTTTTTTTTTTTTTTTTCCCTTCTCGTATGGAACTCTGACTTTTGCTTACCTTCCAGAAAACCTTTCAGGTGGACCGTGCACCTTTACATCAGCAGAACTCATGCCACATCAAATTGCTAACACTGTTGAATTAGAGACTCATTCAGAGAAAAAAAATTGCTCAGTCTTTTCTATGTAGATGTATCTGATGTGAAAGGTTATGAAATCAATGTGTTAATTCACTTCTATTGCTTTACAGGGATTGTTTTGATCATTCAAATCTGATTGGCTGATAATGTTTTTTTTGTGCTGATGTTTTTTTAGTTTTTGTTTGAAACAAGAGATATGTGAAACAAAAATTCATTGGTCAAAGGGCGGAATGTACTGCCATTTGTTAAATTTTGTTTTGACCAATGACTTTGTGTTTCACCACTGCGCATATTAGTTGCTCAATGTTCACCAGTAGCACATGGTATGTTTTGTTCAGTTGAGCCGCCTATGGGCTTTGACATGGCATTAGCCATTACTTTCTGTATTCAGTTTAGCCGCCTATGGGCTTTGACATTGCATTAGTCATTACATTCTGTATTCTGCCTATTGGCTTTGACATGGCATTAGCCATTACTTTCTGTATTCAGTTGAGCCGCCTATGGGCTTTGACATCGCATTAGCCATTACATTCTGTATTCTGCCTATTGGCTTTGACATGCTGTATCCAGTCTAGCCGCCTATTGGCTTTGACATTGCATTCCTATTGGCTTTGACATGATGTATTCAATTTAGCTGCCTATTGACTTTGACATGCTATTAGATATTCTGCCTATTGGCTTTGACATGATATCATATATTACATTTTGTATTCAGCTTAACTGCCTATTGGCTTTGACATGATCTTATACATTGCATTTTGTATTCAGCTCAGCTGCCTATTGGCTTTGACATGATATTATACATTGCATTTTGTATTCAGCTCAGCGGCCTATGGGCTTTGACATGATATAAGACATTGCATTTTATATTCAGCTCAGCTGCCTATTGGCTTTGACATGACACTAGACATTGCATTTGATATTTAGGTTAGCTGCCTATTGCCTTTAACATGACATTGCATTTGATATTTAGGTTAGCTGCCCATTGCCTTTAACGTGGAGTTAGACATTGCAGTTGAGAATCCAAGCTGTATTTTTCCTAGCTGTGTTTTTGCACAAGATGAACCAAGATGTTTTGTTCTCACAGTAGACTAGACCTGATAAGAGAGAGTACATGGGTGCTGTTTTTCTCTTCGCTTGAGCTTGGGAACAGGAGTAGTCTTGGAGACCTGGCCAGTCTCCAAAAGGCTTGCTCAGTTTACCAGGTCTGAGAGGAGGGGGCACACCTTTGTAACGAATGTAACAGGCTGCAGAGGGTCAGATTCGAATCTGCCGGACCTCGTGCTGGAGCTTGGCGCCAGCTGCCAGCAATCCCGTGTGGGTAGATGAATCTCTCTTTCTCGCGGCTGACAGGGGTCATCAGCTTGCAGACCTTAGAAAGATGAAGCTGTAGATAATTCCCACACGGTGAAGTATTTGTTTTGCTTTGCATTCAATATCTTATAAATATAACCTGCTGTGTATATTGCAAACTGATATATTTTGTTTGATTAACGCGGACTTGAAAGCTACTAATTCGTCATACATAAAATATTGTGGTTGGGGAAGAATTAACAACAATAAAAGTCTTCTTTGACCTCAGAAGTGCATTTCTGTTGTGTTATGTTAGTGCTTAGAAACTAAATAAGAGGAAAGCACTACATGAGCCCTTGTGGGAGCTACTAGGATGAACGTGAGGGACGTCTGCCTAAGCCTCCAATCCACAAATGGAAGGGGGAGAGGAAGAAAAGAATATGCAAATATCCCTGACCAGTTCACTCATAGTGCATTGCTGCTGGGCTGTGAGTGCAGGAACCTGGAGGCGAAGTCTGGGCTTTGACATTTTCTGCTGTTGCAAACAGATCAATTTGAGGGAACTCCCATCTGTGAAAGTAATGGGGGAGGACTTGCGGATGGCGTTACCACTCTTGGACTTTTTACTGCATCCTGCTCAGGCGGTCAGCAGTCATTAACTATCCCCTGAAGGTACTCTGCTTACAAATTTTGTGACGGAGAGATCAATACCAAATGGTCTGGGATAACAGACGGCTGTGGAGAGCATGCACCCCCCACCCCACCCACCCGTTTTTGAAGGTGGTACAAGACTGTCAGTGTGTATCCGGACAAGTCCAACCTTGCCTATCAGGTTAGGTAGGAGGGCCTTCAAAGCTAATTGATGGTTAGTAGCTCCAGGTAGTGGATGGGTGTACATTGGCATTTTGTCTCCCACTGATCCCGTACAGACAGATTGTAGGGACCTGGCTCTCTATATTATGTACTAAAGGAAGCACACTGTGCAGAGAGTCCAGTGGATCCCCAATTGGTGTGCAGAGGCAAAAGTAGATAGGACTAATGTTCTATTTTGTGGTAGTGTGGGGTGGGGAAACTTATCAGAGGATAGTATGAAGCATTTGTTGTACTCACAGAGGCAATAAATGAGACACACTTAAAGAATAAACCTGAGACCAATTTAGAAAAATAACACTTCTTTTTACATATATTTTCAAACCAAGAACTTCGTTACAAGGTAAGCATGTATTTGAGCATAAATACTTTTCACTTGCAAAAATTGACACTTTTTGAGTTCTTCAATTCCAATCTATGGGAGTAATACAAACTCAGCGAGCAGGTAGCGTACAGAGACTTACAAGACTAATCTCCTGGGTCTAAGGTGAGAAGTGGGCAAGGTCCAAGGTAGCACCCACAGTACACACTCAGTGGCACCGGGGCGGCCGGGTGCAGGGTACAAAACAGAGTTGGGTGCCCAATGCATACCTATGGAGATTGCTCACTGTGAAAAGAGGCTACAGGCGAGGACTAGACATCCTGTTTGGTTGAGCCCCCAAGTGGGAACAGGTCTTGCAATGCTCGAGGACATAGGGACACCAGTGGCCCTCCACTCCTTGGTCCGGGGCATCCAGTTGCAGAGGGTTCGTGGACCGTTGGGTGTCTGTCACCAGTGGCGGTCACAGTGGAGGGGGGCCCACATAACAGGTTGCAAGCGTGGACTGGGGGACGAGTCCAGGTGAACCAACAAGTGGGCTCAAGTGTCACAAGCATGGGGGATGCGGTGGCACAAGTGGTCCTCTTCTTCTCTGTCAGAGGTGTCCGGGTGCAGAGGTGCAGTGGACAGTTGGGGTTACAGTCAACAGAGGTCGCAGTTGAGGGAGGGCCTGTAAGCCTCGGTGTGAAGGTCGCAGTGAGGAAACCCATGATGGACTTTGCTACTGGAGACCAGGTTGGCACTGTGAGCCCACTTCAACACGGGCTGGGAGGCTTGGGTGCAGTGGCGCTGTCTGGCAGTGGTTTTGGCAGTCCGGAGTCCTCTTCAGTGGTTCTTGGGTGCCTGCAAGAATGCAGGGGAGCAGCTCCACTACTCCACGGAAGTTCCTTGAGCTGGGATGAAGGCTGGCAGTCTTCCCGGGCACTTGGAAGCTTCAGCAGCTGGAGGACAAGGCGTCTTTCTCGCAATTGTCGAAGTCCACAGGCAGGCTGGCTGGGTTGGCGCTGAGTCCGCTACAGATTTTCTGTTCGTGCCTTTGGCGCCTTTGAAGTGTCTTCCTTCTGGTCAGCAGGGATCTGAGTTCAGGAGTGCCACCTAAATACTCAATTTATGGGCATTACCGGGAGTGCAAGGTGGCAGCCAATGGCTTGGCAACCCTTAGGATGACTACACACTTTCTATGACCAGTTTTGTTGGGAAGTGGGCATAATCCTCGCTCTAGTGGCCTAATTCCTTCGAAACCAAGATGGGGGAATTTAAAAAGTAGTGTCTACTTCAGCTCCTCCACCTAGGGGTGGAACTGGCATGATGTGGGACCACCTCCTAATCTGCCTAATTTCCCCACCTGTCTTGCTGCCAAAAGGTGGGGTCAGGACAGGGTGGTTGGTCATCTCCACCTTTTAGAAAGATCTGGGTCACATTACCAAGGGGGCTAGTCCTTTGAAGCTTCCCACCCTGGAATGTCCATCCTGCCTGGGGGAGGTGTCAACACCCCTGCCCAGTGCAGGCTTTTGTCTTTGGACCCCGAGAATGTTGGCTCTCATCTTAGGGGGTCAGAAACATGGCTAAGGTGGCTGAACTGGTCAGGATCAGTCAGTTAACACAGTAGTAGTTGATAGTTTTTCAGGGGCACCTCTAAGGTGCCCTCTCAGTGCATGTATTGGTGAATCCAACACTGGCATCAGTGTGGGTTCACCAATGCGAGATGTTTGATACTAAACATTCCTATCTTCCATGAAGCCATCATAGCTGGGGAACTCGTACTGACTAGTATCCAGCACTTGTATGTAAAATGTCTTCTCGTCACTTACTATGTCTGATAATCAACAAAAATATATCTGCTCATGCAGATATGCCCCCACATGTAATATAATTCACCCTGCCTTAGGGCTGTAAGGCCTGCTAGAGGGGTGACTTACATATATTGCATGCAGTGTTAAGGAACAGGGTACACAGGCTGTGTGCGCCATGTCGTGTTTTCACTTTATTCTGCACCAAGATACGCAGCCTGCAGTGGCAGCCTGACATGTGCTTGGGGAGGGGCCCCTTAATGTGTCACAATTCGTGCTGCAGCCCTCAAGGACCCTCGTTAGTACCCCAGGCCCTAGGTACAAGGGGTACCATTTACTAGGGACTAACAGAGGGTTCCTAAGGTTTTGCCAATTGGGGAAACGACTGTGCAGTTTTGGGGAAAGAGATATGACACTGGGGACCTGGTTAGCAGGAACCCAGTGCACATTCAGTTGTAATTACATCAGATGCCAGGCAAAACGCGGGGGCCAACGATGCCAAAAGGGGTGCTTTCCTGCAGCGATCCTGCAAAAGTGAGTCCCACCCTGTGAGGGCGGTGTCCACTGTAACAATAGTTTGCGCAACATGGTCGAGGAAAGGCCGCACTCGTAACAAGTTGTTGATGTTCCACCACTGCAGAGAGTTACGAGTGCAGCGGCTGATCAACATTAAATCGCCCCAGTGACCTCCTGTCTGAGACCACTGTTGTGCCAAATAATTCTGCAACAGATGCATGTTAAGCCTCGCATGAGGCACTATAGCAATGCAGCAGGACATAATTTCTAAGAGGCGCATGAGTGTCCTGACTGTGAGCTGTTGATCTAGTTGAATGGATTCTGACAAACTCTGGATACGCTAAACCTTACTTTGTTTTGAGAATAGCCCCTAGGTAAGGCTCGATGTGTGGGGGTTTGAAGTATGATTTGGTGGCACTGATAGTAAACCCTAAGCGATGAAGCAGATCTTTTGTGACCCGCGGGTGTTTGCAGCACTGCTGAGGGAGGGAGCTTTGATAAGCTAATTGTCTAGGTATGACAAAACATAGACACACTCTCTGTGCAGGCGTGCAGATAACACTGCAAAGTACTTGGTGAACACCTGAGGTGCAGTAGTATCCCCAAAGGGAAGCACCTTGAACTGCAGTGCCCTTCGCAGACCACAAATCTAAGATATCAGCAATGAGCCAGATGTATTGGGATGTGGAACTAGGGATTATTTAGGTCGAGTGCAGCCATAAAGTCGCCTTCCTGGAGAAGTGGGATGACATCCTGAAGGGTTACCATGTGAAAATGCTCTGATAAGATGTATTCATTTAGGGGCCCGAGGTCCAGAATGGGCCTGGGGGACCGTCTTTTTCGAGTTTCAGGAAGTACAGTGAGTACACTCCTGTACCTTGCTGATGGCTGGAAAAGGGTTGTATAGCCACTTTGAGGATGAGGGCGTAAACGTTCTCTTTGAGTAGTGTTTGATGTTCTGTCTGTGTTTGCAAGGTGGAATAGAGGGAGATGTGGAAGTAAGCTCCAGACAATAACCATGTTGAATAATATCACACACCAACTGGTCTAAGGTGATGGTTTGCCACGTGGGAAAGAAACCTTGTAGATGTCCCCAGACAGGTGTTGTGTGGTTAGGGGGAAGAAGAGGCAAATCAGGGTGTGGTGGCAGGTGTAGTTTCTTTTGGGAAACAACCCTTGCCTCTGGAATTGTTGCCTCTATAGGACCCTCTAAAATAACCCCTGGGAGAGGACTGCTGACTCTAGGTACACTTGTAAGACATTAAGGGTCGAGGGGAGGTGGTTCTTGAACCTTCCCAGTAAGGGGTGCAGAGAAAGGAGCTACAGAGAGCTAGTGTTTGCAGTGCCCCCATTGCTATTGCTGTCTCCGTATCATTTTTTTCTTCCAAAACTAGGTGCACTTGTGGGCCAAAAAGGTGGTCCCATCAAAAGGCATGTTCAGCTGAACTTCCAGGTTAAAGACAGAGATACGGAGCCATGTGAGTCAGTATAGCACAATGCTAGTACTTACCCCTTTAACAGCTGTGTCAGGTGAGTCTAGGGCACAGCAAATAGGTGTATTGGAAATGAGCTTGCCTTCAGAGACTATACCATGACCATGTTTTCTATGCTCTTCAGGAAGGTACTGGAGGAACTCCTCCATTTTGCCCCAGTGGGCATTGTCATATCTCACAAGAATACCTATGGCATTTGCAACGCACCAGTGGTTGGCTGATTGCATGGACACACATTTTCGTGCTGCATCTATGAGTTTAATCTCTTTATCGCGTGGAGGGGATTATCTACTGCCCCGGGAGTTAGCTCGCTTACAGGCAGTGGTGTTTACTAGGAAGCTTACCCCAAATTTTATATAGAGGGTCATAAGAGAGGGGGGGGGGGCTTATAATTTCTTTCCACCCTAAGTGTTATAACCCTACCCTGGACAGGATCTTAAAAAATGTCAGGGGTATGACAAAGCATGCCCTTGAGCATGGGGAGATACTGTCTGGAGCGGTGAGTGGAGGATAGAGTCTAAAAGAGAAAGTCCTCCTCTAAGGGCCCCCTGTGAAGTTCCATTTTATGTAAGAGGTGGCTCTGCTGATGAGTTCTTGAAAGGATGTAGAATCATGGGGTTTTGGAGGGCAGGGTATAGGTCTGTGTCCCCCGCAGGTCTTTATCGTAGGGGTCCCATGTGTCACGATATGAGAGAGTACCAAATGTGCCCGCACTTCAGAATGTGGAGACCCCCGAGGTGTGATGTCAAGAGAGTCCTCTGGAGAAGGAGGTAGGGTGGATGAAGGATGAGGAATAGGTGGAGGTGATGGTTGTACAAGGGGTAAGGGGCTGGTAGCCTTATCTGCCTTCTTGCAGGAACCGGAATGTTCAGGGTCCCCTCGAAGGACAGATGACATTTTGAGGGATCAGTAGCATGGCCTGAAGGGTGGGCAAGGATGCAGCCCGTGTGCGGGTGGATAATCTGTTTTTGTCTTGAGTCAAGCTTGGTGGTCAACCCCAAAGTCTTTGACTCCAAAGGTGCCTTCAGTTTGGCGCAGAGGTTCCCCTTGGTGCCAAGACAGATGAGGTCAATGCCAAGTGTCGGCATGGTGCCGGTGTGACCAGAGCCGAACCACTCTGTCTCAAAGCCTTCTTTGGCGCTGAGCCAGAGCTAGGTGGGGCATCCGAAGCAGTAACTAAGTGCCAACCATGGCTCGAAGGCAGTGACGGTCTAAAAGCCTGTCTCTGATGTTCCAGAGGGGAAGCCAAGAAGGTCTGATGTGTCTTCTCTGCTCCTACGCAACATCTCAAGTTGACGAGCGCAACGGTCACAAAGAGTCTTTTTGGAGCGGAAGGCATTGCAGGCACAGATTGCAGACCTGATGGAGATCAGCCTGAGGATATTTTGCATGACAGTGAGAACAATAAACAAAAAGGTGTCTGTTCCATCACAGTCGAGGTAAGGTGGAAAGATGCAACAGAGACGGGAGTAAGCCCCGACTGGTGAGGCTCAAGAGGGGCTGTAGCCAATACAGACCCCACTCGAGCAGAATATTTAAACCTCGACCCACAAGGAAAGAAGGGGAACAATGTCAAAGTACAATACCGACAGAAGGAAGGTACTGTATTAACTGAAAAGAGCACTGCGACTGTGTCAAACCAAAGCACACGTCTAAACCCGACCGCGGAAAGAAAACAATCTAACAATGGAATCAATATCCATGCACATTATCACGAAGAGGAGTCACCACTCTAACTCGTGACTTGAAAGACTTCTTCGAAGAAACACAACATGCACACATCTGGGCCCAACACTAGACGTCAGGTGTACACACTGCAAGTGTATTTACAGCCACACATGCCTCGAACATACTGTTGCAAAAGGCAAGTAACTTTCTTTTGAGAATAATTCTTACTGCAAATTCCTCACCTTACCAATAAAACTCAAAGCAAAACACCTGGCGATGGAACTGAGCAGTGCTGCTAAACCATGCAAAACATCTTTTGCAAAGTACCACTTACTGAGTGCCCAGGTTGTTAGACAACAATGTTTTGCAAAGGTATACAAGGAGGACAAAGTGCCCTCTTGGGAAATATCTGTCACTGAGAAGCCCTAAGAAAGGGAAATAGAAGCTTTTATGGCCAGCACAGAGAGTGCACAATTATCATATAAAAGGACTTTCTTGGCCAAAGCTCAACAAATCTTTAAAGAAAGGGAGACTAAATGTAAAATGGTATGCTTGGCTCTATTTTGCTTTTTCGGCCCAGCGAAGCCCACAAAGAGCTGAGCATTCACTTGGTCCTAGCTTGTATGGTGAATACAATATGAGCCAGGACCTGGGGAGTACAGTTTGTGTAACCTCTCTTCCTTCTTCCTTGGCAGGGTTAGAAGAAAGAAAGAGGAATGGAATGGTTAATAATGGCCCATGCAACAGATACAACTTTTGGCAGAAACAATAGCCAGAAATAAGGACCAATGTGTCTGCGTAAAACACAGTGAATGGTGAGTAGACTGACCAGGCCTATAACGCGACAGCCCAACAGGCAGAAGGGACTGACATTAGAAATACAGTTTTAAAAGTAAGCACACAAATATAACACTTGTACATTGGGTCAAATCAAAATGGGACAATACAGGTATTGACTGAATTCAGTCCCAATTGTGGAACAATAAAGAGCTTGGAAGTAAAAAAAGGAAAATGTCACTTACCCAGTGTACATCTGTTCGTGGCATGAGACGCTGCAGATTCACATGCTTTGCACATCCAGCCATCTAGTGTTGGGCTCGGAGTGTTACAAGTTGTTTTTCTTCGAAGAAGTCTTTTCGAGTCACGAGATCGAGGGACTCCTCCCCTTTTGGCTCCATGGCGCATGGGCACCGTCTCCATCATAGATTGTTTTCCATGCAGAGGGTGAGGTAGGAGTTGTGTATTATAGTAATAGTGCCCATGCAATGGAGTAAATATGTATGTACATAATGTGGTTTAAAGCGATATATTTACAAATTTACAAATGTTCAAGATCAACTTCAAAACGGCTACAGGCTCCCGGGGAGGCGGGAGGGCGCATGTGAATCTGCAGCGTCTCATGCCCCGAACAGATGTACACTGGGTAAGTGACATTTTCCGTTCAATGGCATGTGCAGCTGCAGATACACATGCTTTGCATAGACTAGTAAGCAGTTATCTCCCCAAAAGCGGTGGCTCAGCCTGTAGGAGTTGAAGTTGTTTGAAATAAAGTTCGTAGTACTGCTTGTCCTACTGTGGCTTGCTGTGTTGTTAACACATCCACGCAGTAATGCTTGGTAAATGTATGAGGCGTAGACCATGTGGCTGCCTTACATATTTCAGTCATTGGAATGTTTCCTAGAAAGGCCATGGTAGCACCTTTCTTTCTAGTTGAGTGTGCCTTTGGTGTTATAGGCAGTTCTCTTTTTGCTTTGATATAACAGGTTTGAATGCATTTAACTATCCAGCTGGCAATGCCTTGTTTTGATATTGGATTCCCTGTATGAGGTTTTTGGAAAGCAACGAACAATTGTTTTGTTTTCCGAATTTGTTTTGTTCTATCAATGTAGTACATTAATTCTCTTTTGATGTCTAATGTATGTAGTGCTCTTTCAGCCACAGAATCTGGTTCTGGAAAGAACACTGGTAGTTCTACTGTTTGATTTAAGTGGAACGGTGATATGACTTTTGGTAAGAACTTAGGATTTGTTCGTAAAACTACTTTATGCTTGTGTATCTGAACAAAGGGTTCTTATACGGTAAATGCTTGTATTTCACTTACTCTTCTTAGAGATGTGATGGCAATTAGAAATGTTACTTTCCATGTTAAGTATTGTATCTCACATGAGTGCATGGGTTCAAACGGTGGACCCATGAGCCGTGTTAAGACAATGTTGAGGTTCCACGAAGGAACTGGTGGTGTTCTTGGTGGGATAATTCTTTTCAGGCCCTCCATAAAAGCTTTTATGACTGGGATCCTAAATAGTGAAGTTGAATGCGTAATTTGCAGGTAAGCTGAGATTGCGGTGAGATGTATTTTAATGGCTGAAAAAGCTAGCTTTGACTTTTGTAAGTGCAGTATGTAGCGGACGATGTCTTTAGCAGATGCGTGTAAGGGTTGAATTTGATTATTATGGCAGTAATAAACAAATCTTTTCCACTTATTTGCATAGCAATGTCTTGTGGTTGGTTTTCTAGCTTGTTTTATGACCTCCATACATTCCTGTGTAAGGTCTAGATGTCCGAATTCTAAGACTTCAGGAGCCAAATTGCTAGATTCAGTGATGCTGGATTTGGGTGTCTGATCTGTTGTTTGTGTTGAGTTAACAGATCTGGTCTGTTTGGTAGCTTGACATGAGGCACTACTGAGAGGTCTAGTAGTGTTGTGTACCAAGGTTGTCTTGCCCAAGTTGGTGCTATTAGTATGAGTTTGAGTTTGTTTTGACTCAATTTGTTTATCAGATATGGAAGGAGTGGGAGAGGGGGAAAAGCGTATGCAAATATCCCTGACCAACTCATCCATAACGCATTGCCCTGAGACGGATCTTGTGGATACCTGGATGCGAAGTTTTGGCATTTTGCCTTTTCTTTTGTTGCAAATAGGTCTATTTGTGGTGATCCCCATCTTTGGAAGTAAGTGTTTAGTATTTGGGGGGGAATTTCCCATTTGTGGATCTGTTGGTGATCCCAAGAGAGATTGTCTGATAACTGGTTCTGAATTCCTGGAATGAACTGCGCTATTAGGCGAATGTGGTTGTGAATCGCCCAATGCCATATTTTCTGTGCCAGGAGACACAACTGTGTCGAGTGTGTTCCTCCCTGTTTGTTCAGATAATACATCGTTGTCATGTTGTCTGTTTTGACAAGAATGTGTTTGTGGGTTATTATAGGTTGAAATGCTTTCAGCGTTAGAAATACTGCAAGTAGTTCTAAGTGATTTATGTGAAACTGTCTCTGCTGAGTGTCCCATTGTCCTTGGATGCTGTGTTGGTTGAGGTGTGCTCCCCACCCTACCATGGAGGCATCCGTTGTTATTACGTATTGAGGCACTCGGTCTTGAAAAGGCCGCCCTTTGTTTAAATTTATAGTGTTCCACCATTGAAGCGAGGTGTATGTTTGGCGGTCTATCAACACTAGATCTTGAAGTTGACCCTGTGCCTGTGACCATTGTGATACTAGGCACTGTTGTAAGGGCCGCATGTGCAATCTTTTGTTTGGGACAATGGCTATGCATGAGGACATCATGCCTAGTAGTTTCATCACTATTTTGACTTGTATCTTTTGTTTTGGGTGCATGGACTGTATTACATTGTGAAATGCCTGTACCCTTTGTGGACTTGGAGTGGCAATCCCTTTTGTTGTGTTGATTGTCGCTCCTAAGTATTGTTGTATTTGACACGGCTGAAGGTGTGACTTGTTGTAGTTGAGTGAGAAACCTAGTTTGTGAAGGGTTTCTATGATATACTTTGTGTGTTGTGAACACCGTTCCTGCGTGTTGGTTTTGATTAACCAATCGTCTAGGTACGGGAACACATGTATTTGCTGTCTTCTGATATGAGCAGCCACTACTGCCAGGCATTTTGTAAAAACTCTTGGCGCAGTTGTTATCCCGAATGGCAACACTTTGAATTGGTAATGTACCCCTTGGAATACAAACCTTAAGTACTTTCTGTGTGAAGGATGTATCGATATATGGAAGTATGCATCCTTTAGGTCTAGTGTTGTCATGTAGTCTTGTTGTTTGAGCAATGGGATTACGTCCTGCAGTGTCACCATGTGAAAGTGATCTGATTTGATTTAGATATTTAATGTTCTGAGATCTAATATAGGTCTTAGAGTTTTGTCTTTTTTGGGTATGAGAAAGTACAGTGAGTAAACTCCTGTTCCTTTCTGATGAATTGGTACCAGCTCTATTGCATCTTTTTGCAACAACGCTTGGACCGCCAGTTGTAGAAGATCCATGTGTTGTTTTGACATGTTGTGTGTTTTCGGTCGGACATTTGGAGGGAATTCTAGAAATTCTATGCTGGATAATTGCTAGGACCCACGTGTCTGTTGTTATTTCCTCCCAGTTTTTGTAGAACTTGGTTAGTCTCCCCCCCACTGGTGTTATGTGTTGGAGATTTGTGACGCCGAAGTCACTGTTTATTTTGTGGAGTTTTGGAACTTTGGAACTTCCCTCTACTCTTTGAGAACTGTCCCCCTCTATATTGTCCCCGAAAATTTCCCGCTGGTATTGGCTCTGATAAGTGGGCCTTGTTTGTGAGGTTGTGGGTTCTGTGCTTTGTCCTCGAAACCCCCCTCTAAACTGTGATTTCCGAAAAGTGCCTCTGCTCTGTGGGGAGTAGAGTGCGCCCATGGCTTTGGCTGTATCCGTGTCCTTTTTAAGTTTTTCGATAGCAGTGTCCACCTCCGGCCCAAACAACTGCTGTCCGTTAAATGGCATATTCAGCATGGCTTGTTGTATTTCCGGCTTGAATCCTGATGTAAGCAGCCATGCATGTCTCCGTATTGTCACTGCTGTATTTACAGTCCTAGCAGCTGTGTCGGCTGCATCCATTGCTGACCGTATCTGATTGTTCGAGATACTCTGTCCTTCCTCCACCACTTGTTGTGCTCTCTTTTGGAACTCCTTGGGCAAATGTTCTATAAAATGTTGCATTTCGTCCCAATGAGCCCTATCATATCTCGCCAACAAGGCCTGTGAGTTGGCAATGCGCCATTGGTTGGCTGCTTGTGCCGCCACTCTTTTCCCCGCCGCGTCAAACTTACGACTCTCTTTGTCTGGAGGTGGTGCATCTCCTGAGGTGTGCGAGTTCGCCCTCTTGCGAGCTGCCCCTACTACCACTGAGTCTGGTGTTAACTGCTGTGTGATGTACACAGGGTCTGTTGGCGGTGGTTTATATTTTTTCTCCACCCTTGGAGTAATGGCCCTGCCTTTCACAGGCTCCTCAAACACTTGTTTGGAGTGTTTTAGCATTCCAGGTAGCATGGGGAGGCTCTGGTACTGGCTATGTGTGGACGACAGTGTGTTAAATAGAAAGTTGTCTTCAATTGGCTCTGCATGCAGGGTGACATTATGAAACGCCGCTGCTCTTGACACCACTTGTGTGTAGGTGGTACTGTCCTCAGGTGGTGACGGTCTAGCTGGATAACAGTCAGGACTGTTATCTGACACTGGCGCATCATAAAGATCCCATGCGTCGGGATCATCCTGACTCATCCCTGTATGAGTTGGGGACTGCATCACTGGTGGAGTGGCTACCGGTGATGGTTGTGGAGAGCGTTGTGGAGATGGTGGCGGGGTTACTTGTCTTGCCACCTTTGCCTGTGGCTGCTTGTCTTTCTCTTGGAAGGCAAGTTTCTGTTTCATTCGTATCGGAGGGAGAGTACTGATCTTCCCTATCTCCTTTTGAATGTGGAGCCTTCTTTGAGTGTAATCTGGCTCCATTGTCTCTAGCTCCTGTCCAAATCTATGTGTTTGCATTTGTGAGGACAGGCCTTGTTCCTCTGTGTAGGAACTTGTTTTCATTTCCGAGGCCGGATGTTTCGGTACTGAAACCTTTTCGGCTACTTTTTTCGGTTCCGACAACACTTTTTTGCAATTCGGCATACTGATCTCTCGGTGCAGACTTGTTTTGGTGCCGCCCTCTCGGCGGCGAGATTGCTCTGACCCGGTGTCGAGTCTGCTCTGTGCCGGTATCTCGACCAGAGTCGGATGCCTTCGACACATGCATGCCCTTTTTCGGTGCCGATGCTCGGTCACCTATTTTTCGGGTTAAGCCATGGCCTGCCGGTGGTGGCGTCCCCTGGGCTTTAGTGGTCTTTGCGTGAGTTTTGTGTATCGACGTCTTACTCACGATTTTCGGCGTCTGTTCAGGATCGACCTCTTCCGAGTCCGAATCCTCGATGGAGAAGGTTTCTTCTTCTTCCTCCACGTGTTTTTGTCCTGTCGGCACCTACGCCATTTGTAGTCTTCTTGCTCTTCGGTTTCTTAAGGTCTTCCTGGACCAAAACGCTCGACAGGCCTCACAGGTATCCTCCTTGTGTTCTGGAGACAAACACAAATTACAGACCAGATACTGATCTGTATAAGGATACTTGTGACATTCGGGGCAGAAGCGGAATGGGGTCCGTTCCATTAGCCTTGTAGACGCACGTGGTTGGGCCGACCAGGCCCCGCCGGGGAATCGAAAACCCCGAAGGGCCACCGGAGCTCTTCAAAAATTCGGTGTCGATCTATTGTAACTAACCCGATACCGAACGCAAACAATACCGTCAAATTTTCTGAGATTTTCACTAATTTACCAAACCGAAACGCGGTGCGAAGAGGAACACGTCCGAACCCGATGGCGGAAAGAAAACAATCTAAGATGGAGTCGACGCCCATGCGCAATGGAGCCGAAAGGGGAGGAGTCCCTCGATCTCGTGACTCGAAAAGACTTCTTAGAAGAAAAACAACTTTTAACACTCCGAGCCCAACACTAGATGGCGGGATGTGCAAAGCATGTGTATCTGCAGCTACACATGCCATCGAACAATATATATACAAAAAGCCTCACCATAACTGTACCACTAAGGGTGACTTGGATAAAGACTGGTGACCATGAAGGTATACAACAGCAGAAAAAACAGCCAAATACCCTATCACAGGAGCTGCAGCCAATCCTTGCTGAGCAGAAATTATAACATGCAGCATGCCAGAAAGGCAAGCCTCAAGGGAATTCAAGCCCACACCAAGAAACTGATCTGCACCAGCAATGTACATAGACCAATTGAATGACAGGTTATTGGACAGCCAGGATGACATCTGCTATCCCTGATGGCAATGAAAATGTCTGTAATTGACACAGCCAAATCTCCACACAGGCAAAGAATCGGAGGACTGCGATGGATGACCTGACCAGCCTCCTGAGAAAGGAGATCTATTCAGTGTGAGAAAGGGCTAAGGGGGCAAGTGAAGAGTTCCAAAAGATGTGTATGCCAAATCCCTCTCGCCCAAATTCAAAGAGCATCTAGACATGTTCAACTCAAGGATTTCCCTCTACAGGATGGCTCTGAGATACTCCAAGCCATTGAAAGAATATTCCCTTGCTTCTAAAAAAAACCACAAGAACTAGCTTTAGCAACCGAGAAATATTATGCTGTGAGAACCATCCCTACAACAAAGGAGAGATTTTGAAGGTCTTCTGGATAAAGATGACCTCCCAATTATGCTAGAGGTAGGCATCTACACTGAGAAGAGCTCTGAGATAAACAGGGGGGGGGGGTCAAGATTGGTTAGTATTATTAATACTTCCCGGGCAAAGAAAGTGAATCTGAATTAACAAAAGGTATCAGCATGGAAGGGAAACAGGCATACAGGCCATGCAATATGACTGGAGGGAAAGGGAAAACGGAACAGTAAAAAAAAAAATGCTTATTAAGTCAGGATTGCCTAAAGCTCAAATACTACCTAATGCACCCATGCACTTTAGAGAAATAAATGTATTACGTAAGAATAAAAGGGCCACAGCTAAAGAGCTCGTGGTGGTGTACCTTGACCTTTATATAGAACTTTCTCAAAGAAATCAAAGATGGCATTGGCTCTACTAAGACTGAACTAAGGAATGTTTTGAAGAGCTTTACAAGGGTCTTAATACATAGGGCAAAACAGTGGGATGCCTGGACCTATGGTTCACATGCCACACAACCAGGAATACCTCTTGACCCACATACTGATGTTGCAAAGAATAGAAGAAAATCTTCCAGAAGACATAGAAAGTCTTACAAAATACATCCCCATAAAACAATAGAAAGCTAACATGATTCGCCTGCAAGAAGAGGAAGACAACATTTAAGCCCGCAATTATGACCTGAAAAAGTTCATAAATATTTTGGGTTAATTAGATATAGGGAATTTAGAGATATAACTGCAGAGTGTTTTGCACCAGACTGAGTATACATGTATGACGAGGGTAATGGTCTATGTTTTTTGGTAACATCCAATAATCCTTGAAGGCACAGGGTAGCAGATAGAAGGCCAAGGGCTATGTCTGCAGATTCAGATTCATGGTATGCAACTCCAAGTGGTAGAATTACTGGGCAATTCTAAATACATGCAACTTACAAAAGACCTAGAAAGGGAGATGTGCCCATGTACCAATTAAAGGAATTCAGAGGCTCATAAAGACACCTCCTTGAGTCTACAAATTACAACTGGACCCAAATTAGAGCGGGCACACTGTCCCAGTATGCACCTGGGTGCAGCTGTAACTATGCGCCCATGTGCAGACCTGGACAGTGAACCCAATTACAGAAAATGAGCTATTTCAGGAAGCATTAGGAAAAGTCAGATTGGTTGTTTCAAGCCACTGGCCCTCCTTTCACTACAGGCTATTGACCTGACCTTCCTGCAAAAGGGGAGGGCGGGGGAAAAGGCATCACATGCAAGTGGTTGAGTGACAGCACCCACTTATGGGGGAATGCCTCTATCTCCTTTCCAATGGTCACCCGCGGGGTCACAGCGACCTGAGGCCACATTATATGCAGGGCACAAATAGTGGTTCTCCCAATAGCTTTCTTGCCTCTGTGCCCATCTCTGTAACATAATAATCATAATATTTCAACAAGGGAGATCCAAGGATCACTTGGGACCAAAGTTAAGAACGATAACAAAAAACACACTGGTCCCTAGTAACAATACTCTAGATGCAAAAACCCAAATGGAAAATACTATTTTATTCAAAGGAGTTTATGAAAAACAATATCGAGACACATTTGGTTCTTTGCATCTAAAGTACTAGTAATGGGGACCAGTGTCCTTTTTGTTACATCTCTGTAATATGACAGGGGTAAAAGGGGTTACTTCATTTACATCTGGCCACCCCACCATGCAAATGAGGGAATGCCCATGTTATCACACCTGCCCATACTTTGTGAAAGCACGATTCATATTACAGAAGGGTTACACAAGAACGTGCAACCTCTTCTGTAACACCAAGGTGCTCAGAGGGCACAAAAAGCTGGGTCAAACAACTACTTTATCTCTGGGGCACTTTGTATAGTACAACCCCTGGCATCTTTAAAAAGTGAGATGCTAGTTTTTAGCATCAAATTTTTGTTGCTGTTTTTAAAACATAGCCCATCCCCTAAGTCCAACAGCCAGCAAGGTACACTGTACTCTGGCTTAACAATGTAACTGATTGTTCCAAGGACCCACACACACAATGCATAGGTTGGCACATTTTGCAGTGTTCCTCTGGTAGTATAATGTTTGGCACCCAATTGGTGTCAAATGTCTTGTGTCACTAGTTGTTGTGTTATTTTTTTTTCCATGGCTAACGTTTTTACATCTTGGTGAGCCAGTCTTCAAATGTCAGCGGAGAATTTGTGTTCCATATCGACAGTATGACAGGGACCATCAGAACAATGGTAAGTAGTTTACCCCTCAATGACTTTTACAACCTTTTCCCTGGGTGCAAAATAGTTCCTCTGATCCTACGTAATGGGTATAACAAAAGCCGCTTCCGAGTCTGCCAGAATTACATTCCAATATCATGTCAGCTTGAGACAATACCACAAATGTGTACCCAGGACTCTGCATCCCATTAGCAATTCCTCTCTTTCTTTTGTCTCATTCTGCTATTTTTGGCATTGTGGTGTTCTGTACCAGTAGTGTAGCAATTTATGTTGTGTCTCTTATTTAGCAGGACTAGGCTTATATTCATGCTCCACCGTAAATTGTGCTCAATTCCATATCTACTAGGGACCTTCACAATTCCCTCTCTCATCTCTTCTGTGCGATTATCTATTTTAAATACTGCTTAACTCCGTTAATGTTTATATGAAGTCTTTTTTTGACAAGAAGTATTAACAACAGCCTTCAGCCACCATCACAAGTGAGTGTTTCTCCTCACAGCTGTTAACTGTCACAGCAACGGTAATGGAATGCTGGTAGGGACCAACTGGGAATACAATGGAAAATGGGGAGGAATGGAATGGTCCACTTGGGAAACCTATGGGCAGGCATGTACAAAATGAGAGGAACGGGGAATTAGGGAGCGTACACATTATAGCAAAACATTACTATGATAAATTACAACACTTCTCCTTCCCATAGAAGATGTTTGCAGAATGTATGAAGGCAATACCCTATTGAGAAAATCAAGTAGCATGTAATCGTTGTGCCAGACAGGAACTGTGCGGGCCCTAGCTCTGTGATTATTCCCATCATATTTCAATACATCATTTGACTTTCCATCCATACACTAATTCTTTTGAGTCAGGCAATAAGGCGTTAATCTGTCCATGCTCCACCCCCTTGTTGGGTGTCTGGCAGTTTAACCATCACCTAGTCGCCCATCTCCTTTACACGGAACCATACTTTTGGTCATATCTTTTCTTGTACTCTTCCTGATGTCTTTTTGACTTGATCCTTCATTTTATCTCTATGAACCCATTTAGGATCTCCCCCACCCAGCCAGTTGCGGGTCAATTTGGTGCCTGATAACCTCCCTTTAAGTACTAAGAAGGGCGATACATTTGTTACTGAATTAGGGGTTGTGTGATAGGACCAAATCATTTTTTGAAGTGCTTTATGAAGAGGACTCGGTTGACGCGTTTCACCAACCCATTTGCTCTGGGGCAATATAAAGCTGTTTTGTGATGTCTGATAGACAATCTTTACAAGACCTCATGCATTCCTTCAGAAGTAAATTGGACAGCGTTGTCTGTTACGATAGTACACCTTCTGTCATGAATGTATTGGTTAAGAAATTCACCAGAGATTGAGTTGTGATGCTAACTACTCTGGTGGTGACCGAATGGGAGTGATAGTCTACCAGCACCTACATAAATTTACCAGCCCACATGGAAAGTTGTAATGGACCAATGATTTCGAGACCAAGTTTATCCCAAGGTTTGGATGGCATAATCACGGGGGGTAGTGGTGCGCACCTAGTATTCCTTCTTTTGTCACTCATGGCACAGGTCAAACAGTCCTTAACATTATTTTCCACAGTTTTATCCATGCTAGGGAATCACTATGTGGCCCTCACTTTAGCCTTGGTTAAGCTTCTAACTAAGTGATCTTTATGAGCCAAATCCGTTATCACAACCCACAAGCCCTTAGGTGGTACTATCTTTTCCCCTCTCCTGACTGTCATCAATAATACTTAATTCTTGTCTCACAACCTAAAAATGTTTTAGGTCCTGGTCTAGGTTATTAGACTTTGGGGTCCATCATTGGACTATCTTTACCTTCACATTTAATAGAGTTGAGTTGTTTTCCAGCAAGTGTTCCACTCCTCGCTTGTAATGCTAGGGATATCAATCAGTAATACAGGTTCTTCAGGTATATAAGCATTTTCCTTCTCCTTCATGCACGGTAGCCTTGATAGACAATGCGCTCGAGTTTTTTATACCAGGAAAACATTCGATTTTGAAATTGTAACCTTCCATGCCTATGAGCGGTTTAGCTATTCAAGGAGTAGTGGTCTCCCTCCCCTTCATTGAAAATATATACATCTGAGGCTTATGGTCAATGCGTACAGTAAAAGGTAATCCCCAAAGGAAATATTTAAAATGTGAAATAGCCCAAGTACACACAAGTGCCTTATGGTCTACTGTGGAGTAGTTACATTCTCCATCTTTTAATGCTCTGGAAGCAAACGCTATACTTGTTTCCTGCCTTCCACAATTTGAGTTAAGGATGCTCCAATTGCCTTCCCACTGGCATCAGTAGTTAGGATGGTTTTACTTCTGGTGTCAAAATTTCCCAAGGAAGGGGCACTAACAATGGCTTTTTTGGTAGATTTAAAAGCTCCTTGGCATTCCGCATCCAATTTGAAATTAGTACCTTTTTTAAGAGGGCTCTTAGTGGTGCGGTAATATCTGCAAAATTCTTGATACATTTAGTCATGTATTAAACTAACCCTACAAAGGATTTTAATTCTTGTTTATTAGAGGAGGAGCATCTTTTACAGCTTTGATTAAATCAAGTTTAGGTTTAATACCATGTTTGGAAATCATATGTCTTAGGTAATATAATGATTGGACTCCCAAACGGCATTTGTCTTTTTTATGGTTAGACCTGCTTTTTGGGTGCTAACAGAACTTCTCTTAATGAGTTGTCATGATTGATTGTAGAATTGCCATAAATAAGAATGTCGTCTTGGAAACAATTTTTTTTTTATCCCTCCCAAAATGTGTTGCATAACTTCCTGGAACACTGCTGCCTTTCAAGCAAAACTGAATAGGAGTGTACAGGTACTGCAGAATGCCAAAGGAGTTATAAATTAGGTTAAGGACTTGGAATCCTTGTGTAATTCTATTTGGTGGCATGCTGAGGCAAAATCAATTACGCTAAAGTGGTTTGCTTCTCTCATTACGCTGATCATTTCATTTATTCTGGGGAGGGGAAATCTATCCACCCAAATATTTGCATTTAGGCCTCTTAAGTCACCACAGAGACGAAGACCTCTCCCTCCAGACTTTTGGGTGACTAAAGTTGGAGCTAGCCATAAGGAACTTTCAGTAGGTTCTATGATTTTCTGCTTGACCAGTTTATCCAATTCCTCTTTTAGAGGATCACGCATTAAATGGGGAATTAGCCTTACCTTGTGCATTACTGGTACCGCGTGGTTTTTTAGCTTGATTTTGTGCTGGAAATTTTGGGATGGCCTAAATCCTCATTACACACTTCAAAGAACTCTTCACAGTTGCTCATACCATCCTGAGTTGTCTCTCCCTTCCACAATTGATAACACAGGTTCTTGGCTGTTAGGCTCAAGTTTTATTCCTAAAGCTTTTTGGTGACCCCACCCTAATAAAATAGACCCTTTTTTTGTTAAATAGATCTTTCCCACAGTGGAAAAGTCTTTAAAGGTTATATTCATTTTCACCATTCCTACTAATGATATGGGATACTTGTTGTATCCCCCAGGTTCTATCTATGGTTGTAGGATAACATATGTTTTGTCCTTAAATTTCTATTGAAAATTGCTGTAACCAATTGATGTGTAAGGAGAGCATGAGTCAGCATACATTTTGAACATTACTCTGTCCAACGCTACGTCACAAGCGGGATAACTACTCCCAGTAGTAGATACTTCACTTACCACTTGGAATACATATTTGTTTGTACATTCCCCCACATCTTCCACAACATGTACACTTTTTCTCGCATCCTTTAGGTGTTTACATAGTCTAGCATAGTGCCCTTTCTTATTTATTACATTTCCTACAGACTACGGAACGTGCAAGACAATTGAGATTGTTGGCCAAGTGATTAAAATTCCCACAAACATTTGAAATTTTCCTTTCTCTCTTCTTCAAATTTCTTTTTACAGAGGGAGTCTGCGATTTTCTTCCTTACTCCTATGGCTTGAGCTTCTTTGCATGAATGATCTTTCACTAAATGAATAGTGTCTGAACTGTTGTTTTGTTTCATTTCTGTAATGTACTCTTCCGTATGTTTTATACTTTTAGCTATTTCTACTGCTTCCATTAAGTCTGGATTTTCCGCTAAAAGTTTTTCTTGAATCTTGGGATTGTTCGTGCAACGAACTAGTTGGTCTCTAATTAAGGAATCACACAATGGGCCAAAGTCACACATATCAGCCAAACCTCTTAACACAGCAATCTAATTAGAAATTCTTTCTGTTTTTCCTTGTATTCTACAAAATAACTTGTGCCTTTCTAATACAATGTTTATTCTTTGACCAAAATGTTTCTCTAATTGTTGAAAGTGTTATAGTAAACATCTGCTTGGCTATCCTCACCTTCATCCTCGCTTTCAAGATCTGGTAAATTCTCAAACTTTTCTCCCTTGAATACCTAAGTTGTGATGTAAAATATGTTGCTTCCTTAAGGGAGATAATTTTTCTCCTCCGATTGCAAGCAGGTATGAGAGGAATATGTTCTCCAATTCCTTCCAGGGTATGGTTGGCTCTCCTGCTTTATCCAAAAAGGATGGGGGTTGAGACATATTTGTTGCCGCCAGGAATAAAGTAAACGGTTAACAATATATTTAGGTATCACAGCAATGAATTAGTATTACTGGTATAAATTTGTAAATGTTTAAAGTTCACTGTTTAACATCAGTATTGTTTTGCGATTATAGCAATAAATTAATAGAAAGACATATAAAAGCATCTATAATAGGTTGCTATAACAATGGAGGGGTTAATTATTAATCTGTGCCCTCCATTGATACAGTTCATTTTAAATAGGAGGAGATATACAGAGTAAACGTATGCCCAACAGCGAATGTATTTAAATAATTACTATAACTTGTTAAACTATAAGCTGTGCCCATCAGCGTGACAGGCTTCTTGTGAGGTGAGTAGAAGACCCCCATTAATGAGCTGTGTCCATCAGCATGTATGCATACAATATTAAGCCAAGCTGTGTCATTAGCCGCAATGTGCGATAGAGCAAATATGCAGGAAAGAGCTGTGCCTACCAGCGAATGTACGCGAGATTCAGATTTGCTCAGGAAGGCTTGACAGCTGTGCCCATCAGCATGACAAGCTTCTCCTAGAGTTGACAGAATATCAACTGATGAGCTGTGCCCATCAGTGTGACGACTTTGTGCTGGGTCTCAATCTTCCTTTCCATGACTGCACAGTGGGCTGTGCTTGCGCAACAGTTAAAAAAAAAAAATGCTGTGAAGTAAATGAGGACGATGATGATCTAACTAAATCAAAGATGGTGCTCTATTTTGTCAGGGTTTTGAGGTGTGTGCTCTAGTCTTCTCCCTCTAGTTTCCTGCAGAAGGGGCCGGCTTTCCTTGTTCCTTCGGTCCGACCAAGCATGTGAAGGAAAGAAGTTCAGTTGCGACGTAAGATTTCAAAAAGCTGAAGGGATTCCAGTCACAATGTGAGGTAAATAAAGGATTTCTTTATAGAAAAGTGAATTGGTGATAACAGTGACAGGCTATTTTACAGCTGTGCCTTTCAGTGTATACATAGAATGTTTTTTGGAAAAATGTACGAGTTTTATGAGAGCCCCTTTCATTTAATTATATGTTGTCAGGCAATAATTCAAATCGGTAGTTTCTATCAGAGTATGGTTTGTCTGTGCGTGTCAGAGTTGAACCAAATATAATTATATTTATAATCTTGAAAATCAGTTGAAAATGCTCTGTTTATCAGCAGTTTATTTCGACCTTAAACACATTTATCAGCTGTGCCTGTCAGCTTGTGGATCTGAGGGATAGTGGAAGATTAATAAAAGCTTCCTCGTTGTTGCGACAGCAAAGCACTTTAAATCTTTTACTTAACTGCCATTCTGACAGGCTGGATGAGAAAAAGCGCAGAGGAACTATTGAAGTTAAATATGAATTTGCATGTTCTTATATGTTGAAAAATATATGCTGAAGCTTATGCAGTGCTAGATACATGTGACTGTTGAGTTGCACTCAATATATTTAGCCAAAATTCACATTGAATGGTTCCATCAGGCTGTTCAAGTCTTTATGCTGAGAGTATATTTTATAGCAATAAGTTGCGTTAGTGTGGCAGGGTAAATGTAGAAACAGACAGTTTGTGCTCCAAATTATTACGAGACTGATAGTTATGCTCACCTCAGATAATTATTCATGATCTCCTGTTTTATATTTCCAGCATCCACGACAAGGGAATTGAAGGAGAGTGGCTCTAAATTGTAGGGAAGGAGGCTGTGAGTGCTCTCCCCTAACAACAGTTTGTTGCCAGTATTCTAAATACTGCTTGAATCCAGTTAATGTTTATATGAAGTCATTTATTGACAAGAAGAATTAATAACAGCCTCCAGCCACCATCACCATCACTAGCAAGCGTGTCTCCTCACAGCTGTTAACTGTCACAGCAACGGTAATGGAACGCTGGTAGGAACCAACTGGCAAAACAATGGAAAATGGGGAAGGAATGGAATAGTGCACTTGGGAAACCCATGGGCAGGCGTGTACAAAATGAGAGGAATGGGGATATAGGGAACGTACATATTATAACAAACTATGATAAATTACAGCAGTATCGTATCTTCAAGCCTGCTGCCATGAGCTGCTTATAAATGGCAGAGATCGCATATGTATTGTGAGAGTGTCCTTAATCCACTTCTCTAAACTTGTTAGTGCTCTGGGGGATCCATCTCTCATTTCAGGTTGTAAATTCCAGTATCTAACCTGGACATAATTCTTTTAGTAATGCCGAGTAGTAAAGGGTAAGAGTTTGAGCAATGAAAGGGCACAACTTAGCTCCAGGATAAGAGAATGCATTCAGGGACAATTTGACTGTTAACAGAGCCTCAATTGCTTTGGAGATGAATGTAGTGGGAGTGCTTCTGAATTTTTCTATGTTAATTTTACATTTGTCGAAATATTTCTATTTCTTCTAGTATTGGTCTTATTCGTTGAACAAGGTTCCTAATCGTCATAGTAGTCACCTTCTATTCCTCTCAGCCTATCCTGGCCCCCTACACACTGTATGTTTACAATGGCAGTGGCTAAGGGTTCATGGATAAGCGCATATAGGAAAGGGGAATGGGCACCTATCTGGTACCTCCCTCCATAGCAAACAGTGCTGAAGTCATCCCATTCATTCACACAAACTCTCATGGTGATTTGTAGTCCACTACGTTTTTGAGCTATTTCTTATTGAGCAACAAATATCTGAGAAAAAACTAATTTATCCTTCATCTAGTTGTATTGGCGTATTGATTGGCTGTGTGAAGGTGGAGCTATATAGGGGCCTGGTCAGAGGTTGATCTGGGGGTATATATCAATCCTATTGATGGTTGCACTGTAACTGTTGGGTAACAAAACATAATCAAGTCTTGCATAAGTACTGTGGGCTGCAGAGTAGAAAATGTAGTCTATTTCTTTGTCTTGGAAATTAAGTCAGCTATCAGTAAGCTCACTTTCCTTAGCCAGTCTGCTAGGTCTGTGTGTGTGGTCTTGCACCCCTCAAACCTCTGCTGCGACTGGTCCTTGGTTTGATCTAAAGATAAGTTCAAATCTCCTACAATTATAACTAACCCTTGAGCTATTTTAAATAATTTTGATATTTGAGCAAAGTTTGTTACATTGTATTAAATGTGTTGTAACCAGGCCAGTGTATATGTCTGTTCTCCGGTGTGAAACAATTCCCACACCTCTACCTGGATGTACTGTAGTAACTCGCCCTTGGAACGACTTACTGCAACCACCGCTAATTAAGAGATCACGGAGGAGAAGAAATGTTGTGGAAAATGTGACAATCTCAATCTTTTTTCAGGCGAGGAGTTTCTCGCAAAAGGTATACGTCTGCCTCTGTTGACTTCAAGAACACTGAGTAGGCTATGTATGACAGTTCCAAGATGGAGGTACTAACTCGCTCCTCCCGCTATGGTGTGCACCTTGGGTCGCCTCCTCCTTTGCTGTGCTGTTTTATGTGTTGTGTTCAAGGCCTTCTTCTTCCGAAACCTCTGGGTCTGTCACTTTGTTCTGTGTCTGTGACTTTATGCCGTAAGCCTGTCCACCTCTTTGATTGCATCCTTCCTGGCTTATGCAATTCCCATTTGTGAAGATATTTTTCACAATGGCTTTTGACCACTGCCCAGGCTCTTCACAGTCAGCTTCTGTTGGGTCTTAGAGCTCTTTGATGTGCTTGTGTATTTTCCTCATGCAGCCCTAGTACTTCTATGGCTTTTTTTAAGGATCTGAGTTAGTGCTGCTGAGCATTCCATACAAATATAAGTCAGAAGCGGTGACCCCATTGATAAAATATGCTATGTATCTGTAGGTGTTCTGTAATCAGTCAAAAAAGTTTATAAACTGATTTCACTACAGATGAATATCTGTCTATTCCCTTCCATCAATCAGCCACCAATGAGAGTTCATGCGCCTCCACTTGTCATGTTTGGCCACCAGGAACCCAATGCACACTAAGATCTTAGTGCTAGTGGTGCCCTCTCAACCATGAATTATGCCTATGATTACCACCTTTGGTTCAGGGGCACCGGGTGGGTGCTCTTCCGCCGCCACTAGTTCTCTCTGGATATGCTGCTAATATTTCACTATTTTAGTACATGACCACATAGAAATATGCCTGGTATATTCATGCTTCTAGGGCTGTACAGTGAGGGTGCCATCCTCATATGTCACAATCTAGTCAGGTGATTGAACACTTAATGAAAATAATTAAATTGTATTAACTGCAAAATGGAGGGAATGGTCAGGATGCATGAGGCCATTTTACCCACCACCCATGCCTGGTCCTCAAGGGGTCCTAGGTCTCCCTCCGATTGATTTCTCTGTCAAATTCAGAAGAGAATATGGTGCATTTAACAGTAAGGATCTATAGATTTGGGGATACATCTTTACGAAGCTGCTCTACTGTTACCTTGATTATACAGGGCTTAATTCCGGCACTGCCTCCAGTTTATCCATATAGGGTTCCAAAATGTTGCAGATGCTGAGTTCAGATTCTTTTGCCAGCTGCTCAAATGAGTTTATACAACTCTGTGCCCACACATCTCCCAGTGTGGAATCATTGCTCCATGACATATTAGGATCTAATTGATCAGTTTTTCCAGCCACTGAATTAGTTTAGGTGCTGCATTAAAGCATATTAATGAGGCGCTTGTAGCGGGATGGAGAGACGTGGAAAGGGTGTACCGTATAATAAGGCATCAATAAGTCCTAGACAGCCACACAGTGGAATCTAGTCAATTGCAGAACAGTAATTTATTGAGCATTACCAGCTGCCAAACCCAGTAGTATTGCTGTATGTCAGGGATAACTAACCCGCCCCCAAAGGTGGATTGCACGCATACATACATTTGTTAAAGGAGACCCATGGAGTGCTTCCGGCCCATAGAAAATTGCTAAGGATTGATCTGAGTGGTGGGGGCATGGCCTGGCGATGAAGAAGTGGGGAGCGTCTTTGCGGAGCTACAGCCTTTGCTCCACCATCTGGCCCCATTCTGGCAGTAATCCACTGGCCCTGACTATCCATATGCTGTTCTATGGGGTGGGGGGGGTGAGCAATGTACCTGCAAAGCTAGAGTGGCCTGGGACGGTGAGGGGGGCAGAAAGGCAAGATTCACTTCCAAGACCACAAGGCAGCCAAATGGCAGTTGATGGCAGATGCAAGGTGAAGTCAGTGGGCCCTGCTGTAATTGCAACAAGAATCAGCAGGGACCAGGATGCAATTGAGGCAGACCTTTGCTTCCTCCCCTCTGGAATTCAACCCATCGGGTGTGGGGTGCTGATGGCCCAGCAGCATTTGTGGAAACAAGTGGCAAGGAATGCCATTGCACAACAAGAGGGCTGTACACAGGGGTAGAGCAGTCCTGAGACCACCGGCTACCGGAGGTAGGCCACCGAATTAGGCCCTGAATATAGTTGAGCACCCTGGCAGCACCCCCACTTGACATGGGAATCAGCACCCCCCTTAACAGGGGAACCACGGCAGATGAATCTTACCTGCTCCCCGCCCACCTGCTTCTAATCCCTTTTGGCTGCAGTGTGTACATGAGAACACTGGATCTGGCCTACACTGAATGTGGACCCCCCGATCAGGCCTGTGACGGATGAACAGGGGTATGGATGTGTTTTGAAAGGGGTGAAGAAGTGCTACCCGTTGACTGGGTCTTTCACGGGCACCTTTTAATGGCAGTTCCCAACATAATCGCACACCAATCTGGAACCATGGTGAGTGACTACTGCCACGAGGGACCATACAAGGCCTAGGCTCCCTGATACCACTTGTTGTTTCTGGCACACCTTCAGGAGCAGGGGGTGTCCATTTGGATTTGAACTTTACCTATAGCTGACCGGCTGAGAGTCAAAATGCTTCACGCCTGAGATGCCTTTCCGAGGCCCTGACTAAATACCACCCGGTGTTGCCCTTGCTGCTGGTTCTCCGCTGTCACTATGGGCAAAACAATCCAGGGGGCAGAGGAGGACTCTACCCAAAGACGATATCAATGCTCCTAACTTGCTAGCCCCAGGTGAAAATAACAATGTGGACTTTGCGGAGACCCCCAGTGTCGCCCCTCCGGCTATGCTAGACCCTATATTATTAGCTATTAAGGACTCTAGAGAGAACCTGGAGCTCAAGCTGGAGGCTTTTGTGGCAGACAATGGAATCCTGAGTGACAATCAGCGCAAAATGTCTGAAAAGATCAAGGCTAACGCGTAGGTGACTGCTGAACTGCAGTATACTACTAGGATATTGAAAGACCAGATGGGATCAATGAAGGAGAACCTGGGTAAACTGGAATACAGAGTTAACGACACATAGGGGAGGGCCCGAAGGAACAACATATACCTGGTGGGGCTTCCGGAACAAGGTAGGGGTTCAGATATGGTTTCATTCCTAGAAAATGGGATACGCAACAACAAACTTCCTCAAGTAACCCCAAGATCAGGCGATGAATTTGTATAATACTGATTGTCCAGGGTCAATACCAGTGCCTTGATCCCGGTTGTACATTTGTAAATCTGAGATCTATGTGGGTGAGCAAGTGGTGTTCCTTTTTTCATCCTGGGCCCTTCTCCTCCAGCCCGTCCCCCCTTTTTTGTTTTTTTCCTTTCTGTAAGAGGAAGGGGTGGGGCAGGACTAAGGTCCTTTAAGGTATATTATTTACATGTGCCAGATGGTAAGAGATGGAGGTTGGGACAGCTGGCGTGTACAGGCCACACTACCTCACTTTTGATTCTTGTGGGTGAATTTCCCACATTTGTGTGTTTCATGTTTTTCTTCTTTTGCTTAGATGGGGTGGGATGAGGGGGCTGTTACCTTTCTTTCCTGGGGAGGGGTGGGGGGGCTACTATTGGATGTTGGGTTGGGTGCGGGTGGGGCTAGATTAAGGCAGCTGTCGTCTGATAAGGAGAGTAGCGGGACGCACACAGCTGATAGGATTGCATGTTTTCTGTGTACAGTCACTGTTATTCGGCACAATGGTTGGGGATGATGTACACTAAGTTTATCTCCTGAAACGTTTGGAGCCTAAACAGCATGTTTAAGGTCCAAATCCATTTGAGACGTAGAGGAGTGCATGTAGCACTGATACAGGAGACCCATCCAATGGGGGCCGAGGGGGTGACCCTCCACTGGCAGGGGCATACATATTTCACGACCTACTCCGCTTTCGCGCTCGGTGGTTGGTGTGGGTGCAGCCGGAGGTTCCTTTCATGTCTTGCCCCACATAATTGACCAAACTGGGCGACAAATCCTGCTAACACAGAGTCTTGGTGGTAGGGATATTGCCCTGGTTAATGTATGTGCTCCCAAGTATGACCAAGCACACTTTCTGGGGGAGATCTCTCAGGTGATAGCATCATATATGTACTGCACACTGCTTGTGGGAGGTGTTTTAGCAGGGTGGCTGACCTGAATCTGGACTTCTCCCATCCACCACTGCCAAGTGATGCCTCAGGTCGACTGTCAAAGAAATTTTGGGATTGACAGAGCCACGGGGTTTGTAGACTCCTGGTGCATCAAACAACCATATAAGTATGATTTTTCCTACTTCTCAGCCTACATGAGCTTCATTTCTAGCTAGACACATTTTTCTGCACACTGGACCTACACACAGCAGTAAAGAACTATGAATATCTGTCCAGAACCATATATCAGATCAAAGGCTCATAACTTTGACCTTGGCATGGGTGAGATCCTGCACTACCATCCTTAGCTGGCGACTGACAGTTGAGACCCTGGAGAATGAGATGTTTCACCCTACCATAAGAGAGGGTGTCCAAAACTATTTCCAAGACAATGCTGGATCGGTTCTTCTGCCCTCACAGAACAGGATGCCTTTAATGTCATCATTAAGGGGCAACTTATAGCGACAGTGGTGGGTGTACGCTACACACTGGTAACCAAGGTCAATAACCAGGAGGAGGTGGTCCATGGGATGGAGAGGAATACGATGGGACATCCGGGTCTACGGAACAGGCTCCTCAAGAAAAGAAGTGTTTGGAGGAGAGGATAGAGCAGATCTGCTGTTTTGATGATAAAAAATATGGTAAAAACTCATGCTGAGCAGGACAAACCCGGGGTTTTATTGACATAGTTAGCTAATTCCACCAAGGGAGGTGCTCGTATACTGGAAATAGATAATGCAGAGAGGGCAGGGTATTTGGACAGGATGCTATTGATGATGTGTTTTAGCAATACTACACAGGCGTATACGCCTCCCCAGCAGGGTACAGGAGACTTAGGATTTTCTTGAACACCTACTGCTCCCACCACTCACTGGTGAGGAGAGAAACAGAGGGTGACATCAGGTCACAGGAAATTGTAGCAGCAGTCAAGGGAATGGCTTGGAGGAAGGTGCCAGGCAGTGAAAGACTCCCAGTGGAGTTCAATGCTGCTTACAGTGAGAAATGGTGGAGGTTTATAGTACGGCATGGAGAGAGGGATCTTTACCACCTCCAGCTAGGGAGGCATCGATAGTGCTGCTGTTGAAAGCAGGGCAGGCCAGCATGATGTCTTAGTATATAGACTCCTGTCGCTAAATGTGGATTACAAGGTTTTGAGTAGGATTTTGGCAACTCGATTGTTACCTTATACGCCTCCCCTTCATGAGGTCTAGACGGGTTTTATACCGACCTGCAAAACTGCCTTAAGGATAAGACAACTGGTGGTTATATTACTAAATAACCCCAAATCTCCACAGGAGCACTAGTAATGGCTGTGGATGTGGAAAAGGCTTTTAACAGCCGAGACTTGGTGTATCTCTATTTGGTGATGGAGTGGTTGGGTCTGGTACAGGGGTTCATAGCGTAGAGTAGGCTGCTGTACTCACATCCTACATGGCAAATTAAAATGAGGGAGTGATGAACAAGTTACTTACCTTCGGTAACGTTTTTTCTGGTGGATAAAGTAGCTACCTTTGGATTCCTCACCTTATGAATTCTCCCAATGCGCTAGCATTTGATGGAAACTTTCTTCCCAGCTCTTCACGTTGACGAGGACACAGCTGGCGACGTAACAGGCTTTCTCCAAACCTCCAAAATAGGCTCAGTAAGAGCATCATAGAAAGGGAGCAGGGGCTCCACCGAAGTGGAGGAAGGATGAAATACCTCCATCAAAATGTTTGTTTTTACTTCCTAAGATGGCAATGGAAGCTCCAAAAAATCTGCAGCCTTCTTTGTGACAGTGTGATAGGAAGATGCCACCTCTGTAAATTCACCCGGGGATAAAAGATCCCACTCAGGGGAGGTATCCAGTCCACTAGCTGAGTCCAGAAACTGAAACTCTCCCAAGGGCTCAGAAATCTCTCCTTCCTCCAATAATTGTCACTGGTATTCTTGCTCTTCCAAGAGCCTCAATGCTCTCCTCCTCGACCTCAGCCTGGCCTCCAACCTCAGCATCCACAGAGCTAGCCGACGTTGACGACGCCAGCTCCAAGACCGACGGATGTGGCAAAGAAGGAGGAGATACACTCCGTTCCAACCAGGGCCCATCCGGCGCCAGAGTGGACTCCATCGGCATCATTTGAGATGCCGTCATCGGCGCCAAACCAACACCCTCATCCAGATAGAATGGCACAAACGAAGCCAACTTGTATGGAGCCGGCAAACTAAAGGAGAACGCTAATGGACCCGTGGGACTAGCCGGTGCACAAGCAGGGGCCATAGCTTTATTAAAAATGCTGAACATAACATTCAGAAAAGCTGCCCGATCCGCTCCCGGAGTCGGGATAGCAGGAAACCTCTGTTCTTGCAGTGCTTCGGTCGGATCTGAAACCTGTGCCACCAACTCCTGAACCAACACAGGTGAAAAATGAGTCGGAGGACATGCCAGGGACTCGACCACCACGATTAGTGATGGCGCCAGAGAAGCCTGAGGACTCTGAGGTTGGGGAGTAACAGTAGGACTGGCCTCCCACGCCGTACAACGTCATTAAGAGGGAAACCGATCTCTAGAAGAACGGAGCTGAGAATCGTGCCGTCACCACTTCTTGTGTGATCTCGACGACTTATGAGATAAAGAGTCCCTTGTCTTGGACCTCCGGAGACTCGTGTGTCCTTTCTTCGCTTTTACTAATTAAAGTTTACCTTCTCTTTCTTTTAACACCTTTGGATTCATCCTCTGGCAAGAAACACACCCTTCCATGTCGTGGTCCGAACTAAGACACCACAAACAGTGGTCCGTGACCGACTTACGACCCCCGCACTCACGACAAGGCTTAAGACCTGATTTCTTAGGCGGAGACATTGTAACAAGTACAATAAGACACTTTCGAAACAGTAGCTGTTCGAGAGCTAGGAGAAAACCGTTAGCGTCAAAGGCAAGTAAAAAAGGGTGAAACTGACGTCAGCACTCCGGCAAGGACCTCTTATTGCCACAATGATGTCAGATGGAGTCACGTGCGGAGCCGTGAAATTGTGACGTCCTTGAAGACATGAAGAGCTGGGAAGAACATTTCTGTTGAATGCTGGCGCATTAGGAGAATTCATAAGGTGAGGAATCCACAGGTAGTTGTATCCATCAGAAACAGTATGCTTATAATAGTGCGGGGCACTAGACAGGGGGGCTGTTGTCCCCACTACTATTTACCATTGCAATGCAACCACTTAGGGCACTTGTATGACAGGGTACCTAGTGGTGGCAGAGTTTACCATATCGCATTGTATGTGAATGATATGCTCCTCTTCCTCCGAAATGGGGGCGAAGATGCAGAAAAGGCCATACAACTACTTGATAGCTTCATGTGTCTTTTGGGTTCATTGGCAGAAATCTAGCTTGCTTCTGATGCATTTGAACCGGGAACTCCAACCCTAACTCTTCCCAGTCCCCTCCACATCACCCCCCCCAAACTGGCAGCAGGGTGATCTGACCGCCCACTACATTTAAATATCTGGGGATTCAGATGTTCAGAGCTATGGAGGACCTAGTTGAAGGTAAGGTAGGTCTTGCAATAGACTCAGCTCATGCCCAGGTGGGTTTTTGGAATACTCTGCCATAGTCTGTGGATGGGAGGGTCGCACTGTCCAACATGGTGGCACTGCTGCAGCTTCTGTAGTTGTTTGGTGCTCTTCCTGTTGTTCTACCTTGACCACTGTTCTGGGACTTGGACTCCCTGCTGACACACCTTATTTGGTCCATGGGTCGACACATATGGTTACAACCACAGGGGAGGTGTTTCTATACCTATTGCCAAAAAAGTAACAAACTTCACTTCTAAACAACCAACACAGCTGCATGTATCTATAAAAACGTTTTCCTTAGCCTCAATAGCCCGACCCAACAGTTCTCCTTCAGAAGCATCTGTTGCCATACTAAGGCAGTAAACAGCACATTAAAACTAAGACATCACTATCTCTGACAGTGTGCACAAACAATGGACAGTAGTACAACCTCTTTAAACCTCAGTCAGAGGCAAATAATCTCTTATCATCTTTGCCCACTGGCATGACAACAATCAAGACTGATTTAAACCAGGGTGCTATTTCAGGGTTCATATCCAGTGAGGGAGTCCATAATGTGAGAACAAGATACCACAGAACCTGCCTAGCAACATCTCCTTCACCCTTGCCTGCATGGGGCATCTCATTCTCCCAGGCAGAGCCAGGACTGCAAATATCATCTGCTGGCAGCCTAAAAGGCAGTAGCGCCTTTGTCTCTACTTCATGTTAGGGAGGATCACTCATATCCCCCGGTACTTGGACACGGGGATTCTGTCTCACATCAGTAGGATATCTTCCACTGCAGTTTTGAATGCCTGTAGTCCCCGCCATCGTGAACTCTGTGTCTGGATCCACCAGCTGTCTCTGCAGTGCCTTCCTCTCCTCAACCCAGTCCTATATAGCCTCTGGCTTATCGAAAAAGAAGGATTTGCCATCGATGTGGACTCTGAGTTTTGCTGGTTACATCAAAAAGTATTACATTTGCATCTCACACAGCTTCTGCTTAACTACAAGGAATGTACATCTCTGGCGTTGTACTGCTCATGTGTAATGTGGGAAGGGAATAATTTTGCAGCTCTTGAGGATGATTGTACCCAGTTTTCAGGCTGCTAGGAGGACAGCATCTCTGCTGGGGAAGTTGAGGAGAAGCACAATGACCAGGTCTCAGAGGGGCACCTGGAGGAAGCTTTGCAATCAGGGCATGATATGCATGCTCCACCATGACGCAGCCAGACACACCTCCGAATGGGACCCATATTTTTAAGCAATTAGTAAGGAAGCATCCTGCATTTGGACTCTCTATCCCCCAAGGCATACCCAGTGTTTGGTGGTCTCATAGTTTGTAGATGTGCATTTACATTTCACTGATCTGATCTGTTGCAGAAAAAACATGTTTACACCTGTTACGTGCTCTGTCGTCATGTAGAGAACCCTCTGTAGCAGAGACACAACCGTTTGGAGCTCCTCCATCTTATCCTTTAAGGAGAGACAGGTATCATTTATGGCAGGAAATATCACTTGGCTGGCTGACCCTATTGAATTATGTCCAGGGTGTGAGGCGGTGGGCTACTTCCACCACTTTCTGTCAAAAGGAATGGTGCCGATAGATTAAGCAGATACCCCCAGCACCCTGTCCCCCTGTAGGTGAATACCAGAGTATGAGGTCATCCCCTAATGCCACCTTACAAATCTAGTGACGTGCCTGATCATTATACTTCGCATACAATTTCATTGTGGCATATCCTGTTTCTCCCGGCTTGTGCTCTCTGCAGATGGAAATCCCTATGCTTCAGACACAGTAGCCATCTGGTGTAAATGGGAAAGAAAAGTGTACAGGAGTGCTGGACCACACAGAGCTTAATGTTGCTGCTCCAATTAGCAGTGCTTCTTCTTGACGAACTCACTGGTGCCTTTATGATGGGCATGTGCGCATCACAAGTGACAGTAATCATCCACGTCAGGGACAGGGCCATGAGGGGTGGCAGTCAAAACAGGAAGTGACTATCCTTGACCCAAGGAGCTACCCCCCAAAAACAAGCTCTTGCGGAAGGCTCCTTACCTCACGCTTCCAAACCATTGCCGGGTATAGTGTGAGCTGTCTGGGACCTGCATTGGCATATGCTAAGATCGTAGGTGTGCTATGCCATAATTTCTGTAACTCTCTGCAGTTTTGCCACAAGCTTCTACACTGCCATGCCTGCCGTATTACTCTGGTTAGGATCGCCTGTGGAAAGATTATCAGCTTTGCCTCTTCTACAATACCTCTGGGCAAACCAGAGCTCAGATCAGTACAGCTCAAAATGTCAGCCATCAACCACAAACACTACTGCCTTCATGCTCTCCTTCCTCCTCAGTGTTACGGAGGCCGTGCATTTCAGCAGTCGTCTACCCTGCTGGTCAGGACTGCACTGCCCTGCTTTCTGTCAAAATCAAGGCCCCAGTGAGTTGCTAGTGACAGCTGTGTGTGGAGCCAGGTGCGGAGCTACACTGCTTCAGTCTGCTGGTTTTTAATTGCTAACTGACACATGGCATTATAAATTCCTAAAAGACACATCCTAATCTCACATTAATCAAGGAGGCACAGGAGGTTATGTGAATATTTGATCATCTAAGGCCTGTGTTGTGTGGCGTATCTAACTTGATAATCAGGATAGGTTTCAGCAATTAATACCTTGACTGGTGGAAGAGTCAAAGGAAAGATGTATATTGGTGTTACATGGGTGAAATATTCTGTTCTGCCCCAGGGAAGAGGAAATATTGCTCACACTGTTTTGCTCAACAGGGTATCTCACATGGAAGCTGTAGGGGACCAGATAGTATGGTATAGTATGGTATCACAATGGTGACGGATATCCCGTCTACCGATATCTAAATCCCATAGGATACAATGGGATTTATAATTTGGCGGATGGGATATCCATCTCCATTGTGATGGAGAAACCCCTCTGCCAAACTCTAAATCAGCTCCATACTCCTAAAACACAGGGATTCATATCTTCCTGCAGAAAGCTCATTAAGGAAAGGGTGAGTGTAGGCTCACTCATCTTCACCAACCCCTCTCCCCCTGATTCAGCTCTCACCTCCCTAAACCCAGCAACCAACAATCCCAACAACCTGAAATGCTCACAAACCTACACCACTACAATTCACTCGCACAAGACCACCCCTCTCCCTAAATCTAGCCAAGATTCACCCAGAATGGCACTCACTCTCAACCCCCCTCACGCTTCCCACAAATAGACAAGAATCAACCAATCGACGAGACCCCCATGTTCCCCCCACATCCTGTCACTACTAACGTAGCCCCTGATATCAAATCAAACTACTCTACTGCTGTCTCCTCCAATCTACCACCCACAGATATAGAGAACCATACAGCCCAAGCTCATCAGACCCCACACAGTAGGAAGCACATCATCCGCACCCCAGCTCCAATCTCACTCCCACATCTAAAATTAATGAGTGTTTCACCAACCTAGAATCCACAACTAGAGGCCATTATACAGGGTATCAACATGATAGCGAGAAGCCTGAATCCGCTTCTGCATCCCCTCACTGATTCAAGCACACGCTCCACTCCCTGACAGAACCAACCCCCATAGTTTTAACTGGCCCTCCATGCTCTACTACCTCAATGCCCAAAGGCCAAAAAGAACGAGTGCTCCATTTTCACACTAGGAAGCAGTAAAACTCGCCCAATCATACAAAACGTCCCTGCCCATACCTATCCCCCCCCTCCAATATCCAGGTCACCACGGGTCTAGGCCTAAATCTCACACCTCCAACCTCACAAAGGCCTCCAGTTCACCTCATCAACATCCCCCTGATCCCTTCCACTCAAGACCGCAAGATCAATCAGTAAACCAACTGCATGCTCATTAACTGCAGATCTGCAGTCAAACATGCTACAGAACTAGCTGATGTCATCCTTAACCACAACATTGACATTGCCTTCATCACAGAAACTTGGCAGACTGAACACTCACACCGATCATGTTTACCCTAGTTCCGCCAGATTTCTCAATTACCAACAAAGATAGAAAAGACCGCCACAGGGAGGCATTGCCATCATTCACAAAAAGAATATAAAAGTAGAAATAAAAGACACTTTCAGCTACAACTCATTTGAACATCTCAACGCCTCCATCAGAATGAGTGAGAGCTCCAATGTAAACTTTCACCTACTCTACCAGCCCCCTGGCAACACCCTCCCTTTTGGGGATCACCTAGCTGACTTAACGCAATGCTCACTCTAATGCACCAATTTCATCATCTTGGGTGACCTCAATCTCCAATGGAATGATGACAGTAATACTCTAATCCAATCCTTAAATGACCTACTTGCAAAGACCTCGCCCAGCACTGCAAGGGCCGAACCCATAACATAGGTGCTACACTGGATACTATTATAGCTCAAAAAGATTCACTCACGATTGATGATATTCTCCCTGTTGACTGGTCAGATCATCACATTATTCTATTCCATCTTAATAAAACTCACCAACACACAAACCGTACACAAAAGACATTCCAATGGAAAAGAAACATGAATCAAATTCCATTAACAACCCTTGAAGAAAAAATCAGCTTACTTCTACCACCCTCATCTGCCAACCTCTCAACTACTGAGCTAACCACCCAGTACAACACAACTATTACTTGCATACTAGACCAATTAACCCCTATGAAACTGAAAAGAGTGAGAAACACACCATCTAGAGCCTGGTTTAACAATGATCTTAATTCAGAAAGAAGACAACTGAGAGCAGCCGAAAGACTCTGGAGATCCGTCCCCTACACAGCGCACCTTGAACAACTCAGAAGGGAACGAAGAAACTACACAAAAAACACATAACCAATGAAAAAAACACATTCTTCTGCAATGCTCTAGATAGAGCCAGAAACCGCCCAAAGGAGCTTTTCAACATCATCAAACAAACTACTAACCCCCCACAAACCCTCCACCAACAACCAAAGCCTGCTATGACAACTTTGCTAACTTCTTCAATGAAACAAATCACCAAGATTGAGCATTCCCTAGAAACAGATACTCTACAAAACACAGAGACTACATCGCCTAGCAAAGACAACAATGACCACTGCCTACTCCCCTTTAACAATCCGCCAATTAGAATTGAGGACCATCAACCTACCCACAAACAAAAGTCAACTCCCAGAAGCTGAGAGACCTTCCACCCACTCCTGGCGATGGGTATTTCCAAACTTCTGTCCACCTCCAAAACATCCTCTCACCTGGCAGACCCCCTCCCATCCTCCCTGGAAAAAAAAACTCAAACAGTCCCTCACCCCATTCTGGACTAGAATCATCAACAGCTCCCTGCAAACCAGCGTGATTCCTGACTGCCTCAAGCTCGGTCAAACCACACCAATACTAAAGAAACCAGGGGCAGACCCAAACAACCTTCACAACTACAGGCCAGTCTCCAACCTACCCTTCCTTGCCAAAACTCTAGAGAGATGTGAACTCTGTCAACTAACCCAACACATAGATAACGACATCCTTCTTAACCCTTTACAATCTGGTTTCAGAAAAGGTTGTAGCACAGAAACAGATATTCTAAACATAGTAGATTACCTTTGCAACTCCCTTGACGCTGACCGATGCGGCCTACTGATTCTCCTAGACCTAACAGCAGCCTTCGACACTGTTGACCACAAGCTGCTACTGGACTCCCTCCAAAAGAGGTACAGTCCTTCGCTGGCTCCCTTCCTTCCTACAAAATCAACCGCAACAAGTAAAAATAAATATCAGAACCTCGGCCACCTCAACAATCACCAGAGGAGTTCCCCAAGGATCCGTCCTCTCACCCACACTCTTCAACATCTACATGGACCCGCTCACTATCATCCTCAACCGAGCCAGCATCCCCTTCCACCTAAACGCTGACAAAACTCAACGTTACTTGGAAATATCCTCAATAGAGGACATACACCACCTGAATACCACCCTTAAAGAAGCTCAATGTTGGCTATCCCACAACCACCTGAAACTCAACCAGGATAAGACAGAAATACTACTACTTTCAAAAACGAATCAGCTCCTCCAGATGCAAGAATGGCTAAAATCCATTGACGCTCTCAAAAGTAATCTTACCCCTACAAACACGGTCAAGTTGCTTGGAATCACTCTGGACACCAACCTGACTATGCAGGACCATATCAAGAATAACACCAACAATGCTTTCCACAGCCTAGAACTGCTGAACAAAATCAAATCATTCACACCCCAAAACGACCTAAAACAGGCCACACAAGCACTGGTGCTCTCCAGACTAGACTATGGGATCTCCATCCTCACCGGCACTGCTAAATCCCAGCTTGCCCCCCATGAGATCCACCCTACATGCAGCTGCCAGATTGGTGACTGGAATAAAAAAATATGACCACATCTCCCCTGCCTGAAAAGATTAAAATGGCTCCCAATTGAAGCCCGCTGCAATTTCAGAAATGCCTGCCTAACCCACAAAGCCCTTCACACTGGGAAACCAGAATACCTTGCCACTAAAGTTTTGAAAGTAGGTCAAACAAGAACACTAAGAAGCTCAAACACCTTTCTTCTCATCCTGCCCAAAACCCAGAAACAAAAAACCCCGGCATGCTCCTTCTCAAGCAACGCCCCCAAAATCTGGAACTCCATACCAGTCCACATCAGATCCAACCCTTCCCTCCAGATCTTCAAGAAGCAACTAAAAGAATTCCTCCTCAACCAACCATCACCCCAGAAAAGAGTCACTGGCCACTCCATCTCCCATCCCCACCCCACCGCAACCACTGCCTGCACATTACCTTTTTTGGCCTTATGAAATCTAAATGTATAACTGTCTCTTTGAACCTGTTCTTTCGATTGCCTATACTGTTGTAAAGCGCTTTGATACCCTCGGGTCTTGCCAGCGCTATAGAAAACTATCTAAATAAAAATAAAAAAAAATAAAAAATCAAATGTATTCAAGAAAATAATTGTTTTTGTTCCCCATATGCACAGTCATATGTCTATGTGAATTTTCATCCTCGCAACAACTGGTGGGTATGATGATGACCACTGAATATCTGTGCCTTGAACTCTCTGCTTTTGCTTGCACTAGTCTGTGGTAGAAGGCCGTTAAGTATACCTAAGTGACTATGCTACAGCTTTCCTAGAAGTAGAAATCAGACCTAGAACACCAGGGTAGAGCAGTGCAGAAATGCAAATGGAATAACGGAAAGAGTAAAACTCCTGGTTAATGTGCCTTTCCAGATGAATTGTACATGAAACCATAATAGCAGCATCCCCAAAACCTGATCATGACCATTCAGACCAGGCCTTAAACTGACCGTTATGTTCAACCTAGATTAAAAGAGTAACATATTGCCAAACAGACTGCCAATGTTAGATAAACTGGCACATTTGTTTATTCCACAGAGGAACCCTTCACCTAATTTGCAGAGGTTGACAGATTTAATGACAGGTCTATTGGAGTCCGTAGGCATCTCTTCAGTCACATCATTAAACATTAAGAAACATTCAACACTTACTGATAAGTTTTTGAATGCATGAAAATTTGCCCAGAATTATTTGGTTGGATCCATGCACTATATGCCAAACCAACCTTGAAGGTTAGAGCAGGTGAAATAACCTCCAACCAATAGCCAGTGGGCAAGGTTACCCAAACGAGGTATTTGTTATTACTGCATTTGTTTACCCTTACAGTAGAGCACTTAGCATGACGGATCAACAGGTTAATTACTGTACGTAATGCTTTTCTGGTGGATGCTGTCTTAAAGCAGAATCCTCACCGTTAGAATATTTGCAGGCACCAGGTCAGGCTCCAGCAATTGTTTCAGAAATGACTTCTGCCACCGCTGGAGGCACTGTGTGGTTTCGCAGAGACATTGCACCAACTTTGAACTGATGGAGCTGAGCACATACCAGAGCCACTTCACCCCAGTGCACTGACGTCAGTTTCTTAACTACCTCTCCTGCACTCTCACACACTGATCAGTCGCTACAATGTATATTACCATGTGCAGATATCTAACTTAGGGCTTAAAATGTGCAGGTATTCACTCCACAGAACGGGAAAGCAGGAGGGCAGTGAGAAATCTATGGTTAGACAGAACAGTCGCCTGAAGGATTATGTAACATATCCTGTAAGCATCTGTTTGTAGTTTGTAGTGCTGTATATTCACATGATCTGCATACTCCTGCCATCCAGTGTTGGGCTGGGACACTGCAAGTTTTTTTTTTTTGAAGAAGTCTTTTTGACTCACAAGGTACCTTGTGACTCCTCCTTTAGTCAGCAATGCGCAGGGGTTGCAAACACAGTGCTAGACTGCTTTTCGGACAGAGGGTGAGCATAAGTTTAGAGTGTTAGTTTGGAACCTGGTGACCATGCAAGATGTATATGATGGTAACAAGTGTTAATGTTAAACATGTATGAAATGATTTGCTTACTCCTGGGAGAAGGATTGGTACATGTGAATTTAAAGCACTACTGCTTAGAGGGTAGTAACCTATTCCATTCGTAGCAGGTGTGGCTGAGGACAGACTAAAGTAGTGCTCCCAAAGTGATGGCTAGTGAGCAGAAGTTACAGATGAATGAAATAAAGTTCTTAATATCATTTGACGAATTTGAGCCTGTTGATGTTTAGAATTATGTCATCTTGGTGTTGGCAGATTTAGGAACTCTGGGACATGGTTATGCCCACTTCCCAGAGAAAGTGGTAAAATAGGGCATGTAGTGACCCCAGGGGTAAGTTGCCCATTGGCTAGCACCCTACACTCACCGAAATGCCCTTAAATGCAGTATTTAGGGGAGCCCCCGGCACCAGGAAACCAGATTCCTGCTGACCTACAAATATAGAGCACACCGAAGAGCCGCAAAAGCAAAGCCGGAGGAAGAATCACCTTACTTGGTCCCAGCCCTGACAGTCTGTCTGTTGTTCCCCCCCGATTTGTGCCAAAGTTAGCTTGTCCTGCAAGCTGCTGAGACTTCAAAAGACTGTGAGGCCTGCCTGCCTTCAACAAAGACCCCGGAGCACTCGTGGAGCAGCAGGGCTGCTTCTCTGCATTTTGCACGCACTCCAAGAGAACTGCAAGGACTCTGGACCACAGAAAACCCAACACCTGAAAGCATCACTGCACCTGTGCGACCAAGCCTGAGTTGAAGAGGGTCAACAGTGCCTACATTGTCTCCCAGCCCTCCAGAGACAAAGCACACCTTGGACTTTCCCACTGTGGACTCATCACGCCACCTGCAGCCTCTGCACTCAGGCCCCCTCAACTGTGAGTGCTCCAGTAGAGAAAACCTGACGAATCAGGACACCTCTACACCTGTCGGCCATGCCCCATGAAGAAGAGGACGGAAGGTGTGCCCACATCCCCAGACATCTCAAGATTGGAACCCACTTTTGTTTCTTCCCAAAAGGACTCCATGTCCAGACCCACAGACTCTTTTCAACTGGACCAATCCCTACTGACTAACATTGGGCACCCAATGTCGTACTACACCTCTGCACCCGGCCGCCCGGTGTAGCCTGTTCCTGTGGTCCTGACCCTTACCCAGTACTTACCTTAAGTCCTGGAGATTGTTCCTTTAAGTCGCTGAACTATACCTAAATGTAGTACTTGTTTTTCTTTCTATAGGATAACATTACAGCTTTTCAGAAATTGCACTAAGTGTTGACCAGGGTTGTAGCATTCGTATAGCCTGACGCCCAGGACATATTGTGTGGGGTCAAGAACAACAAGTTTTCATATTTATTTTGTCTTTGGGACAAGTAGGCACAAGCCCATGCAGCACAGACCCTTTGGCAGCTGCCACCTTACAGTACCACATTATAGATCAAGGAAGGGCATTGTCTACAGTAAAACTAACATTTATATCCATATGTTAATGCTGTTTGATCTTGTATTTATGGTACATTAATGCAAAGTCTTTATTATTAGGATGAGCATGTACTAAGGACATGTAGGCTCGGGCAGCACCACTGATAGTCGATCCAGTTACAAAATGTGTACACACGTTTGCAAAGTTGAACAATATGAGGCTACGTATAATGCTCCCGGAATGCTCTCTGATTAGATGCAAATATCTGCAGGAGCTTGAAAGCAATTTTGAGGATTCTTTGACTTAAAATTCAAAACGTTCAATAAAAAAATGCAATGAGGAAAAAAACATTTTGCTGAGCTGCTGTGAAATTTTAGGTACTATTTCTTTGAAGCATCACTTAATAAAATGTGCTTATGAATGCCAGTATTTCTAAAAAAGATATCCATAATGGAAAAATTAGAGCAACCACTTCCAACAAGATTATGAGAAACATGAAAAATAAACAAGCATTGTCAAATTCAGTAGATTTGACATGGGTTGGCAGCCTTTTTGTTTTGTCAATGTGTGTCTTGTTTTGACATGGTTTTTGTAAAACTTTATTGTTGTGGGAGCTGCCGGGCCCTTACTATTATAACAAACATTTGCAAAAGTAAAAATATTTTTGGTCTCAAAAAGCACACATTGCCACAGTAGTTCCTGGCATTGAACAAAACTACTTTGTGTGCTGATATGCCCCTTGTGAAAGAGCACAATACTGTCACTCATGGTGAAGCCAGCCAAAAGAGAGAGAGACAGGACTGTAAAATAAACAAAAGGTCTTTGTTAACACCAGACCTAATTAGGGGCCCAATTCTCCCTCAGGTGGTCAGTAGGACGGCTTACAGGTCCAACCAGATGGTGCAAAGCTCCAAAGATTGGCATGGAGCAGATGCTCTGCTGTAGATCAGAGACCTCGGATCTCAATCTTTCCCAGAACCAGCAACAACACGTCTGTAACTACAAAGTAGCCTGCCACTATTGAGGTTGATATCCACCTGCACCATTCCAGTTTTTGGGCCATCACTCATGAGACTTGAATTGTGTCAGACAGCCTGCTCCAATTCCAGAGGCCACCAAAACCCAAGGTACCACTAAGGGCTTGCAACCACCATCTGGCACTATGGACGAGGAGGATACAAGAAGCTAGGAGCCCAAGAAGCCTTAGTATCATTCCCACCATGACGCAGGACTGAGCTCAAAACATCGGGATTACATCCTAAATGTCCGGGACTCGCTGCAGTGGGGAAATGCCTTGAACTCCACCATGTGAAGGAAAGCGCCTATGAAGGGAATTCTCTAAGAAGGGCTAAGATTGGACTGTCACTCACTGATAGAAAACCAGAGGGAGGACAAAAGAGTAGATGCCGACCAGCACTGGTGTGCAAGCCCAACTTGAGCAGCCAGTCACTGAATTACTGGTATATTTCTCCCCCACCTTCAGTGATGAGCTTTGACCAGTCATCACTTTCATGAGTTCCCAAAAGGCCAGTGTGACGCCAAAAGGCAGTACAGTAAAGTGGAAGCTAATCACCAAAGGCACATATTGTGTGTGTGTGGGGGGGGGGGGGGGGGGGGGGGGGGGTCTGTAAATGACTTCTGTTTCTTGCAGTCGCTGCATAGTTTGAATCCTCTGGTTTTGTGGAAGACATTCCTTTACCAGCATTCTGTGTGAGCAATTTTAAATCAGTGGAAGACTAACAACATTCGGAGAGGCGCTCCCGATCCATGTTGCAGGGGTGCTGCTATACACAGCTGCGGTTCAGCATTTCCAGGGCGATGCAAGGTTTCCACACAGGAGTCACTGCTGAAAAAATCTCCGAATCCAGTCTGCCACCTGCAGTAAGCAGAATCTATCACAAGTATGTCCAGCAGGAAAAGGTCACGATAATGGGAGCTCAGCAAGTCTTGGTTTATGCCAATGATTGTTTTTGTTGTATATTGAAGACTTCTGAAGAAGATGTAGGCCTAACCCTGATGGCAGTAATGGGTTTTGGCCAAGAGGCAGGCGTAAGAGTAAACTAGCAAATAGGGAAAATCTCACCTCTGCCTTGTAAAACTGCAAAAGGAAGAGGTGCCGTTGATGAAATGTGCCCCAGTTGGAAGGGCCCCCAACACATCTAATATCTGAGAGTAGAATTATATCGCAGCAGAGGAGTCATGCTAGGGGTCAATATGGGGTGGGCACTAAGAAATGTGGAGGTCTTCTGGTGTACATTTCTAGGGTTGCCCTCTGTAAGAGCACTAGGATATTTATTTTATTGCACTATGTGAACATTCCAATCATTGCTACTCCTCACGATTCTTCAGGAAATTAAGTTCAGGGCGGTCAGGTTTGATATGGGGTGGGGGGCACACAGGGTTGACTAGAGAAAGTGCAAAGCCCGTTAGATGAGAGAGGTCTGGTGGCTTCCTGACTTTGAATTGTACTACAGTGCAGCACAAAAGAAGTTTGTCAATAAATGGTTAGTGTCTGAGAGAAATGAGGAACCTAATTTCTTACAAACGACTCTGAGCAATTGGAAGAGACGAGTTAGGAGTTGTAGGCACTCGTTCACTTACACTGTAAATGCCACTGTTGAAAATGCTACTCGAAGAGCACTAATGTACATATGGCATGTGTGACAAAAATTCTCCTTTGTGCATCCCTAGATTTGGTAAACTGGTGGACCCGGTAGCAATCACAGCTTAAATACTCTGCCTAACACCTGGTTCGTTAGTAAGTTAGCCCTACCTGTTTTTCATAACATCAAGTACAGATAACTTTCATCCAGCAAGACCCATGTATGGTTGCTAGCAGCATTTCAGAAGCATTGCCTTCATGTTTAACACGATGTTTGTATAAATATATGCCACTGCATGTTTTTGCTAAAAGTATTTTAACCGTGAAGCCAGTGCTCCTTAAATGTGCTAGATGTAGTTTAGCTGATTTATACCTTACTTACAATAATGGTTACGGTGGAGACGTTGTTATCGTCTGCTGGATCTAAAAGAGCAATGGAGAAGTGGGGCGATCCCCGATCTGTCATCACAGACATTACTCCTAGCCCTGGCCTTTCATGTGACAACCTAGTGCATTCTGAACGTTGTGCATTTGGTTTCCTTTCGTTGAATTAATAAAATAAACACACCCAATAACACTGATCTGTAGTTTAAAAACCAAGCACTAGAAACAGAATCCCTGATGCTAACGAGCAAGGTGGACAGCCTACCTGGCGGGAATGTACCTTTTGTTTAAAAGAAAAAACAGCAAAAACAGCCTTCATGGCCATCCATGAGTGAGCACATAAAAATCATGTATGGATGGAATTTGTTGGAGTGGCTAAAGAACAGGGAGATTTGGTAACTATAGTATGATTAGAGAAGGGTTCATTTAGTTCAGGCTGAAAACAACTTACTAACACTAATGTATAGTCCGAACTGCACATAGACTTGTGTTCACTCAAATTACTGCTATCAGTAATTTGTTTCAAATTACAAGCCTACTGACTTATCCTATCCGCTACCTAGAACAGTTTAACTAAGAGCAAAAACACATAGGATGTAACATCCTAGTACAAAGACAAACAAAAAGCTACAAATGCATGCTTGTTTGTCACGAAATGTTAATTACTAGTTGAACAAAAAATGTCAGCACACTCAAATTCTCATATGATCTTCCAAATAATCAATTACATGGTAAAAGAAGGCATGGCAACGCCTGTGCTAAGAGACCCCAAAGCTTATCAGGTTTCTTGGTACCTCTGTTGACCTACCTGCTGAGGTAGTTCGCTGATAAGGTACTGTGCAAACTTTTGCAATTGATCTCTCTGCAGTCGCGACAAGGACTCGGAAACGGGGGCTCGCAGGCACACTGCAGACGCCTTAGGGGTCAGGTAAAGAAATAAACAAAAAAAACAAGAACATAAAATAAAAAATCAGAAAGTAGAATACAGATACGTACCACACTTGCTTTTACTGTTTTTTCGCACAAACCCTCACAAGCTTAAGACCAAATACAGTGTGAGAAAAAAAAGATTAACTCAGTGGTAACACAAGACCTCCCACGTCGATTTTATTTTGAAGAAGACAACCATTAAAGGACATTTAAATATTAAGTAGAATGATATTTAAGAATGTATGTTAAACCACAATATGTAGCGCTGTAGCCACAGCACAGCACTAGTTGTAAACTTCCAACAGTACTGAGGCAAGCTCCAATCAAAATGAAGCAATTTAAGATAAATGGTTCAGAGGTCGGTCAGTGGGAGAGCCGCCTGCCTGAATCAACACAATGTAAGCTGTTTCCTAGGACAGCAGGCGTTCGGCCCATTCGGGCAATGATGGGCTGAAATCATCAATAAAAAGAGGAGTTTAAGAACCTCTTGAGGCTGGCTTTAGACTCTTCTAGGGCCAAGGCCACTGGACTCTAAGCCCTCCTCATAAATGTTTTCTAACATTTTTATTTTTGTGATTTTGTCTTAACATTGCAGCTACACCAGAAAATACAGTAATACCTGCTTGTACCAGCACTTGAATATTGTTAACATTTTAGTATAACACATCATAGAGTAATACATCAATAATAGTTGTAAGCCATATATCCTACCGCTACCCAGCGCAAGCCCTTCTCATAAGTTATTTGGAATAGTGCGAGGTATTTACCGCACATGGCAAATACTATTACCTTGGTGTGAGGTATTTACCACGTGTGCTAAATCCCTCCTATAACAAGTTCTCAATTTGCAAATGAGTCATAACCTGCAGAATCGGTGTTTAACACACCAAATTCTGCATGTTTTTGTCCTTTTACCAAAATTACATTTTGGCAGGTTTGACCTGCTGGCATTTATTAGAATCACACGTGTGTACACAGATAGGAATTTAGTCCTGCTCCTGTAATGAGGCTTAAGAGATCAGCTTCCTTTGGCAGAGTAATTCAGCATTGATCAATATGAGAATCCTGGTGGTTCAATCACAAGTGGCCTCTTTCTGCTCATAAAGTGCGACTGTTCCATGAAATGCCTGGTGCATTACAAGCATAATACCTTGAACGCGATTCCTTTTCTCAAGAGGCATTGAAAGTCCGGAGAGATGGGCGTGTGATTTCAGAGATTCAAGCACATTATAGCTTACTGATTTGGGAATATTTGTAACTTCTAGATTTGTGATTTAGGGAAGCCAGCATAGACGATTTGCAGTAATCCAATCATTATATGACTCAGATTCTTGTCTATTGCGATTGAAATTGATATGGTTCAGGCCTTTTACCTTTGTTGGGGGAGCAAATTTAGGTTTTATGTGGTGAATTTTTATAATAATAACTTAATTGCCAAAGGTAATTTGAATGTTCTATCTTTACTGATTGAAGTCGCCAGCCAAAAGAAAATGAAAGGGTCTTCTTTCCTGCATGTCCTTCTCAGCTAACGTGCCAGTGCCAAGTTGGGTATTCTGCCTATTTTGTCTTCATCTATTTTTGACCCTCATACTTTGGATGTGGACCTAAACGCCACGGATGCTAGGGGTCTTTGTTTTTTATTTGCTTTTGGCCGGTTATGATCTAGAAAATGTGGTGTTACACCCCCACCTCCAAGGGTTTCCTCAATTATATCAACCTTTACTGGGAGGGGACTTGGCTCCACTATTGACAGTGTATTCACTTCACGGAGCTTGCACCCTTTAATCACAGGGTTGAGGTGCTCCATTGGTCTATAGCGATCATAATCCCCTGGCATTACGGAACATGGTTCCTTCAAAACCTCGATGTGTTACAGCTGAGAGTAGTAAGATGTTAACCACTAAGGATGCTGGGCGCAGGCTGGGTTGGCGCCAAGCAGAACGCAGAAGGTAGTTGGCACCAGCATGGATTTGGTGAATTCTTGCTCTTTGGCTGGTCAAAACCCATTTGTAGTTATAAGTTATTTAGAGTTACTTATGTTTCATGTTAAAGGCATGCTGTTAAGACCCGCGGGCAGGCTCTCCCCTCCTTGTAAATCTCGGTTTGAAAAAGAGTGCAGGGTGGCAAATGATAGCCTGCGTAGGGTTCTAAAGCAAGTACCTAGAAATCCGAGCTTAACAGCAGCAAGCAGAAAGGCCCATGCAATACCACTGAGAAACAAGCATTTGCAATGCAATAGGTCTCGCATTTGCTTGAGTTACAGCTATTGGCATTATCAATTCATAACTGGGCTTTTCTTGCCACATAAATTGGTCCATCCTTCCTCATAATTTCGTTATTTCCTGCCATATAATTCCAGCGGCCCAGCATTTAAATAAAGCACTTCTATTTACCTTCTTCCTCTATTTGCAGCAAAAAATGAAAATGTTGCCATTTAGCATTCTAATTTAGATCTGCCATGGTAATTCCAATATAATACCACTTTCACCATCCCACCATCAGAGTTGCTGGCTGGCTAACACAATTCCCCAAAAAGACACAAGACAACCACAGAGGAGAAATAAACTAGAAGAGTCACCCAAACATTTCAAGAGTGTTCAAACAGTAATAGTGCAATAAAGATGTTAAGTTGGCCTGAGTCAAGGTCATCATAATTGTAATAAGTGGAGATTAATAAAATATACAATTATCATATAAACCTTTATCAGAAATAAACTTTTGGCATTAGACTGTAATGCTCAAAACAGCCCCTAGAGGGCACGTGCCCATAACAAAAATATCACTTGTAAGAAACATGATCATGTAATCATAATCTTAGCCCCTAGAGGGCAAAACCCCATGAAAAAAAAATCAGGAGAAAGTAATGCGGTGTAACCATATTCTTTGCCCCTAGACTGTTTGTAGGGCTAGCGGGCCTACTGCAACGATACTGCAAACAAGGCCTTTAAAATTAAACTTCTCCCGGCTGTAAAACAAAACTTATAGCCATGAGAAAGCTTAAAAGACACTGAATGGTGGGAGGGGTTATTATTTTGGGGTCCCTATCAACCTAGTTCGGGGACACAGAGATGATGTAGATAGGGTGTTTTGAAGGTGGTCCCATTGTCCTAGGACCACGACAGGCTGAGCAATGAGCAAAAATGTTTTGTAAAATAATGCCCTGCTAAGCATTATGGGGCGAGTTTTCGTGCTGTGAATATTATAGTATGTTGCCTGTAATGCTTAGAACAGCCCCTAGAGGACACCACAATAAAAATAAAACAGCATTTGGAAGAAACATGGTCATGTAACCATATAGTCAACCCTTAGAGAGCACAACCACATGAAAAAGAGAATGGGAGAAAATAATGCAGTGTAACCATATACTGAGCCCCTAGAGAGCATAGTGCCTTCGAAGTTTTCAAGCCTAGCAGGCCTATTGCAATGACATTACAAACAAGGACAATAAAACATAACTTCTCCCAACTGTAAAACAAAAGTTCCAGCCATGAGATAGTTAAAAAATAAATAAATAAAAAAGATAATGAATGGTGGTAGGGGTTATCATTCTGGAGTCCCCACTAACAGTGTGTGGACCCAGAGATGATATAGCTAGAAAGAGCATGTGGTGGTGAGTTTTGAGGGTGGTACCACTGGCCTGGGACCACCAGAGGCTGAATTATAAGCAAAACTGTTTTGTCAAAGTAATGCCCTGCAAAGTAGTATGGGGCAAGTTTCAATGCCACAAATATTTTAGTATGTTGATAAGGCTGTAATGCTTAGAACAGCCCCTAGAGGACACCACAATGAAAATAACCTTTGTAAGAAACATGGTCATGTAACCATATAGTTAGCACCTAGAGGACATAACCACACAAAAGGAAAATGTCAATAAATAAAGCAGTGTAACCATATATTTAGCCCCTAGAGGCTGTAGTACATTACCCATTTTCAGGGATAACAGGCCAATAGCAATGATATTACACACAAGGCCCTTTAAAAAACAAGCTATTCCCAGCTGTAAAACAAACGTTCCAGTCATAAGAGTGCTTAAAAAGACACTGGATGGTGGGAAAGGTTATTATTTTGGGGTCCCCACTAATCTAGTGTGGGGACCCAGAGATGACCTAGACAGAAAAAGTGCGTTGTGCTGAACATTTTGGAGCTGGTCCCATTGATCGAGGACCACCACAGGCTGAGTTTTGAGCAAAAATGTTTTGTAAAATTAAAGTCCTGCAAAGCATTATGGGGCGAGTTTCCCAACTGCAGTAAATATTGTTGTATCTGCTCTCCCGCAGTGCCAGGAGAGACACTTTCATTTTGATGATTTATGTTTTACGTAAAATATTTACCAATTTCAAGTGTTTTAACGGGAGATCCACAAGAAATTACTCTGATTGGGTAACTGTGAACAACGTGACCAGCTCTCCAATAACGCCGATCGAGTTCACAATGTTGTGCCTGTTTGTGCTGTGAGCACCATGGCCGCCATGCAGCACAAAGGGGAGAGACAAAAGAAAAAAAGTTTGCCCATGCTGAAGTATATCGGCAACCGTGCAATAATCCATCTAACAGGGGCAGTCTGCAAGGTGTGACAAAAAATAGCCTCAAGGCGGGACAAACGTAAACCATTTACCAATAACATCAAGTGATTTTTGAAAGGCAAGCCCAGGAACGAATAAAAGTGATTGGCGTGAGATGGGTGTGGTTAAAATCCCACAATACTTACAACAGGTCGAAGCACTTGTGCGCTTGATCTAAAATAGTAAGTCGGAATGAAGGTTGAGAAGTTGGTGACTATTGTGACTGCATGTAAGAATAAAAACCCAGAGGAGTTTTGGAAGGCAGTGCGGGCAAGACTATCTTCAGCCCTACCAACTGATAAAGTTACCGTCCAAATGGTTATGAGACCTGGATTGAGCATTTTTCTACAGTCTACTCTTCTAACATTGTGATCTTCGATGAGGAATCTCCTATGGGGCTTGTAAGTGATATCCTTTCATTTGAGGCAGAGGAGGTCTTCAAAGCCATCCAAGAAAGTCCTTGCAACAAGGCACCAGTCCCGGAAGGCGTTCCCCTGGAGTTATTTAAAGAGGACCCCGGCTTTTGGTCTCTCTTGCTTATCAACGTGTTCAATTAAGCCTTTAGGGACAGGATTCAATCTTCATGGCATATGTCTGTTGTTGTATATATTTTTTTTAAAAGAGCAATGTTCAAGATGAACGAGTTACTTACCTTCGGTAACGACTTTTCTGGTGGATACATTAGCTACCTGTGGATTCCTCACCTAATGAATACTCCCATGGCGCCAGCATTCAACGGAAATCTTCTTCCTAGTCTCTGCACGTCGACGAGGACGTCACTCTAGCCCACGCGACGCCGTCTGACGTCATACAGGCAATAAGAGGTCCTCGCCGACGTGCCGACGTCAGTACCAACATTTTTTACGTGCATGAGAACAACAACCCAATGCAATGAAAGAGCAAGGCAACATCCCATAACCTTGTAAAATACACAATATTGCAATGAATAGCTGTAAATTTAATATAACGAACAAATATATGCAAATCATGTATGTACACAAAGATATATATATATATATACAGATAAATATATACAAGTATCCATATATACAACATCTATTGCAACCTTGAAGACCAAGAGGAGCGCACTCAAGGATTACTTCGTAAGACCAGAAAGGCAACGGGGAGGCGGGTGGGACTGTGAGGAATCCACAGGTAGCTAATGTATCCACCAGAAAAGTCGTTACCGAAGGTAAGTAACTCGTTCTTCTGATGGATACAACTACCTGTGGATTCCTCACCTAATGAATAGAGTCCCAAAGCAGTACCACGCCCGGTGGCGGGTGCCTAAATGGTCAAACCAAGAAATCCTGCAGCACTGACCGTGCAAAATGGCCGTCCCTTCTGACCTCAGAGTCCAAACAGTAATGTTTCGCAAAAGTGTGAAGGGACGACCAAGTTGCGGCCTTGCAGATGTCAACCACAGGAACACCTCTGGCCAAGGCCGAAGTGGCCGACTTAGCTCTGGTGGAATGAGCTCTAATGCCCTCAGGAGGGTCCTTCTTTGCCAAAGAGTAACAGATTTTAATGCAAAGAACCACCCACCTGGAGAGTGTTCTCTTGTGGACTGCCTTTCCTCTCCTCTTGCCCACGTACCCGATGAACAGCTGATCCTCTAGCCTGAAATCCTTTGTTCTATCAATAAAGAAGCTCAACGCCCTCTTTGGGTCCAGACGGTGCAGTCTTTCTTCCTCTTTAGAAGGATGAGGCGGAGGATAGAACGTGGACAAAGTAATTGTCTGAGCCAAATGGAAGGGTGAAACAACCTTCGGGAGGAAAGCAGCCTTGGTCCTCAACACCACCTTATCCCCATAAAAAGTTGTATAAGGGGGCTTTACCGATAAGGCCTGCAACTCACTCACTCTCCTTGCAGATGTTATAGCTACCAGAAAAACTGTTTTTATAACCAAATACCTTAAGGGGCAAGAATGCATAGGCTCGAAAGGGGACCCCATAAGGAAAGTCAGGACCAAGGACAAATCCCATTGCGGCATAACAAATAGTTTTGGAGGATATTTATTTAGAAGACCTTTCCAGAATCTGATAACAATAGGGGATTTAAATAACGATGGTTGGTCTGGAAGACAAATGAAGGCTGACAAGGCCGACAAATAACCCTTAATGGTAGCCACTGCACAACCTTTCTGCGGTAGAGACAGAGCAAAAGACAAAACGTCCGATAGATGAGCATGTAAGGGATCAATCTGCCTCTCTCCACACCACGCAACAAATTTAGACCACCTATTAGCGTAGATAGATTTAGTGAAGTGTCGCCTGGCCGCTAATATAACATCCACTACATCAGGCGGGAGAGAGAAGGAACTCAGGTTGCCCCGTTCAATCTCCAGGCATGTAGGTGCAGACTCTGGAGGTTGGGGTGTAAAACCTGCCCCTGCGACTGCGAGAGGAGGTCTGCCCTGAAAGGGAGACAGAGCGGAGGGCACATTGAAAGTTGGAGAAGGTCGGAATACCACACCCTCCTTGGCCAATCCGGAGGTATTAAGATGACTAGCGCCCGGTCTTGGCGAATTTTCCTCAATACTCGAGGAATCAAGGGTATGGGAGGAAACGCGTAAAGCAACTGGCCGCACCAGGTTATTTGAAACGCGTCCCCCAACGCTCCCTGCATCGGATACTGGAGGCTGCAGAATAACGGACAATGCGCGTTCTCCAGAGTGGCAAACAGATCTACCCGAGGAAACCCCCACCTTTGGAAGATCAAACGGGCTTGATCTGGATGGAGACGCCACTCGTGGTCTGCCGAGAATTGGCGACTGAGACCATCCGCACGTACATTCAAGACCCCGGCCAGATGATTTGCTACCAAGCAAATCTGATGGTCCTTTGCCCAGGACCATAGTCGAAGAGCTTCTCTGCAGAGAAGGTACGACCCTACTCCTCCCTGTTTGTTTATGTACCACATCGTGGTAGTATTGTCCGTCAGGACCTGTACCGACTGACCACGAAGGGAAGGGAGGAAGGCCTTGAGAGCCAGACGTACAGCCCGTAACTCCAACAGATTGATATGAAACATCTGCTCCTCTGGAGACCAAAGGCCTTTGTTCTCCAGATCCCCCAGATGAGCTCCCCACCCTAGAGTGGAAGCATCTGTTATGACCGTGGCCACTGGTGGCGACTGCGCGAACGGCTTTCCTTGTGAAAGATTGTTGCTCGCAATCCACCACTTCAAGTCCACAGCAGCATCTCTGGAGATCTTGACAGCACCTTCTAGATCTCCTTTGTGTTGAGACCACTGCCTTCGGAGGCACCACTGAAGAGCCCTCATGTGCCAGCGAGCATGCGTGACCAACAGAATGCAGGAGGCAAACAGACCGAGCAGACGAAGGACCTTGAGGACTGGAACTACCGCTCCATTTCGAAACATTGGAACCAATTCCTGAATATCTTGAATCCGCTGAGGCGGAGGAAAGGCTCGACTCAATGTTGTATCCAGTACTGCCCCTATGAACAGGAGGCGCTGAGAGGGCTCCAGGTGAGATTTGGGCTCGTTCACCGAAAAACCCAGGTCGAACAACAACTGAGTCGTTGACTGCAGATGATGCGACACAAGCTCCGGCGACTTGGCTTTGATCAACCAGTCGTCCAAGTAAGGGAATACTGCTATCCCCTTCCTTCTGAGCTCTGCCGCAACCACCGACATCACCTTCGTGAAGACTCGAGGTGCTGAAGTAAGACCAAACGGAAGGACCGCAAACTGATAGTGCTGCGATCCCACCATAAACCGGAGATACTTCCTGTGTGACTTGAGTATCGGGATATGAAAGTAAGCATCCTGCAAGTCGACAGACACCATCCAAATCTTCCTTGTTCAACGCCAAAAGCACCTGAGCTAGGGTCAGCATCTTGAACTTTTCCTGTTTGAGGAACCAATTCAAGATCCTCAGGTCCAGGATTGGTCTCAACCGACCATCCTTCTTGGGAATCAGGAAATACCTTGAGTAACAACCTCGACCCCTTTCCTGCTCTGGGACCAACTCTACTGCGCCCTTTGAAAGGAGGACTTGTACCTCCTGTTCTAGCAACAGGAGGTGTTCTTCTGAACAATAAGATGGGCGGGGCGGGATGAGGGGCGGGAACTCCCGAAAGGGAAGGGTGTAGCCTTTTCCCACAATACTGAGAACCCAAGTGTCCGTTGTAATAGTCTTCCACTTGTGGAGAAAATGCTGTAATCTTCCCCCTACAGGAGAGGAGTGAGTGGGAAATGGTGGAAGCCTAAGGCTGCTTTCCCTGCTGCACCCCTCCAGAGGACGAGGAAGAGGCAGAGTGCTGCTGAGAGGCTCCTCTGGTGCGGGCCCTCCCTCTCCCTCTAAAAGATCTATAGTGATGGGAAGAGGCAGGTTGCTGGAATCTCCCCCGAAAGGAAGAGGAGGAAGAGCCACGCCCAAATCCCCGAAACCTCCTGAAAATCCTGGAAGAGGCAGAGGAAGAAGGAGCTTGGAGTCCTAACGATTTGGCTGTGGCCCTGCTCTCCTTAAAACGTTCCAAGGCCGAATCTGCCTTGGCGCCAAACAGCTTGTCCCCATCAAAAGGGAGATCCAATAGGGTTGACTGCACATCCGCAGAAAACCCTGAATTACAGAGCCAGGCCTGTCTCCTTGCCACCACAGTCGTGCCCATTGCTCTGGCCACCGAGTCGGTGGTGTCCAGCCCAGACTGAATAATCTGGGTCGCGGCAGCCTGGGCATCTGAAACAACATCCAAAAGACCCTGGGGAAGCTCCGTAAATGATGAGGAAATGTCATCCATAAGAGCATGAATATATCTCCCCAGGATACAAGTTGCGTTGGTGGCCTTCAACGCCAGACTGCAGGACGAAAAGATTTTCTTGGACTGCGCATCCAGTTTCTTCGAGTCCCTGTCCCCAGGCACCGTCGGGAAAGAACGAGGCGCTGATTTGGATGAACAGGAGGCCTGCACCACCAAGCTCTCCGGTGTAGGGTGTCTAGAAAGAAAGCCAGGGTCAGTTGGTGCAGCTCGATACCTCCTGGCTACGGCTCTATGAACCGCTGGGGAAGATACTGGTCTCTTCCACACCTCTAGCACCGGATCCAGCAAAGCGTAAATAAAGGGCAATAGAGGCTCTGCCGCAGCTGAGGCCGGATGAAGCACCTCTGTCAGAAGGTTCTGTTTTGTCTCTACCACCGGCAAAGGCAGGTCCAGAAAACTAGCTGCCTTCCGTACCACTGCGTGAAAGGAAGCAGCCTCCTCCGTGTATTCCCCTGGAGACGAAAGATCCCACTCAGGGGAAGTGTCCAGCCCACTGGCTGTATCTAGACCATGCAGTCCATCACCCGAGTCCTCTAGTTCTCCTTCTTCCAGGACTCGTTGGTACTCCGGCTCCTCTAATAAACGGAGAGCACGTCTCCTCGAATGAAGCCTCTGCTCGATACGCGGAGTCGATAAGGCCTCCGCCGAAGATCGGCGCCGATCTTCAGAAGCCACCGACGCCGCGTCCGGCGCCACAGGTAACTTTGGCGCCGATGAAAGAGCACTCGGAGCGGATGGACCCACCGGACGAAATCCCGACGTCGACGGGATGGAAATCTCCGGGGCCAATCCCTCCGAAGCCACCGGAGCGGCCACAGGCGCCGACACCGGCGCCGAGCCCACATTCCCAAAAGGGAGAAAGGGCATAAAGGGTGCTGGCCGTAGAGGCGCAGGATCACCCAATGAAAAGGCCAAAGGGCCAGCTGGAGCACCCCCTGGAGCCATCTGTTGGAAGATGGTATACATCGCATTTAGGAATGCGGTACTATCGGCTCCAGGGGTGGGAAAAGCCGGATACTGGGGTGCCTGTATCGAAGGCGACCCCGACCTCGACGTCTGCGACGCCGGGGACAACACCAGAGGCTGCACCACTTCAATCACCGACGCCTGTCCAGGTGAAGTCGGTGACGCCGGAGAGGGCAACGGCGTCGATAGATGCGGCGTGACCGTGGGACTGACCTCCCAAGTCCTCCGGCGCCGATCCGAAGACCTGGAACGAGTCTCCTTGCTTGAATGGCGCCGTGATTCTCTACGGCGCCGGGAGTCTCGATGACGCCGATGCCTTGGCGAAGAAGACTTCTTATGATGTTTTTCTTTCTTCGACTTCGCCATAAACAACTTCGCCTCACGTTCCTTGAGGGCCTTTGGATTCATGTGCTGGCATGAATCACAAGTCGAGACGTCGTGGTCGGAGCTTAAACACCAAAGGCAGTCGGAGTGAGGATCCGTAACTGACATCTTGCCCCCACACTCACGACAAGGCTTAAAACCCGACTTTCTCTGCGACATTATTACTGCAGCGAAGGACTACGCAGCAAAAAATACACTGTAACCACGAAAGTAACAGTTGCTCCCTCGAAGATAACCGTTTCGAATGCACGGAAAAACGGGAACTGACGTCGGCACGTCGTCGAGGACCTCTTATTGCCTGTATGACGTCAGACGGCGTCGCGTGGGCTAGAGTGACGTCCTCGTCGACGTGCAGAGACTAGGAAGAAAATTTCCGTCGAATGCTGGCGCCATGGGAGTATTCCTTAGGTGAGGAATCCACAGGTAGTTGTATCCATCAGAACCACGGTGCTACCGCTCAATTTCACTACTCGATTCTACAATCAAAATAACAGGTTGAGTTATTTTGGAACAGCTGCAGTCCTGGCTAACCTAGAGTAATATTCTATCTTGCGTGCAATTTGGTTTCAGGAAGGGCTTTGGAACAATCGAGCAATGCTTGAATTTACATCTTATCGTGGCCAAATATAAACATGCAAAGGGAACGCCTATCCATCTTGCCTTCATGGACCTATAGAGTGCATTTGATTATGTCAACAGGTCAAAGTTATGGCCAATTCCCCTGTCATTGGGTCTTGAGGAGGGACTAGTTTTTTTTTCTGCGGCTCCTGCATCAAGAGCTTTCGGCCACAGTGAGATTTAAGGAGGCTGGGGAGTGTACCGGGCCCATTTAAAGTAAAGCCCAGTGTATGGCAAGGCTGTGTTTTAGCCCCTATACTCTTCCTACTCTATAATAATGATTTGCAGAGTACCTTAGTGCCTGTTGGGGCTGATGTACCGCGTGTTGAGAATAAAGCTGTGCCTGTATTACTATATGAGGATGATGTGGTGCTCCTTGCCAGAACGGCTAATGCCCTAAACGATCTGATAACTAGCTTTGTCATTCATGAAGGGGCTTGATTTAGAGACTACATTTTTAAAAAACGTTTTAATGATGTGCGGTGCTAGAAACACCAAAACTCGCACCGTCAGTGTACGTGGAAAAAAATGGGCAGGATGAGCTCTTTTGTATACTTTTGTTTGGACTTTAATGAGGCCTGTACCTGGTCTGTTTGTCTCAGAAATAGGGTGTCCGAATTCTCACATACTGTTGGCACAACTTTCTCCCTTGCTGCCTCTATTGGCAAAAAACCTGTTATCCCGGTCTTAGAAATTTATAAACGGAAATGCCTCCCAATTTTCAGGTATCGCATGGGAGTATGGGTTTACTGCGATGTTGGGTTTAACCAAAGAGGAATATAGATTTAGTTGTCTCCTGTTGGGGGTCCCACCTTCGACCCCTTACTTTCATGTTCACCAAGAGCTAGGCTTAGATCATGTTCAAGACCTAATTAATGCAGCTCCCCTGGCTCTATGGTGCTAGTTTTAATCAAATAAGGAAGTCAAGTTTAATCTGGCCATTATTAGAGATTGCCTTTCATATGATCATGGGCTGAAGTTTATCAGAAATAGTACTTTGGCCCTGGGCTGTTTGAGAACCCAGCTACCATCCTCAAAAAAAGACAGAGACTGGGTTCAGGACAGCTTTTTAAAGAATAGGCAAGCTAGTAGGGAGGCTGTTGAGATAGTGAAGCCCGCCGTGAGAGACTTCTGCATAATTCAGACAGCAGTGGGGACAGCCCCATACTTACTATACCTGCAGAATGTGTATTAACATACTCTACTGACTCGACTCAGACTTGGGATGATACGCTGAATGATATGTTTTCCAATTGGGCAATGCTCTTCTGCTGACATAGGCGTCTGCCCATGTGAGGAACAATCGTATCAGACTTTACTGCACTTTGTCTTTTTTGTAAGTTTTATCTTCCCTATACTTTATTACCACTGTCGCGCAGGCAGAAGTTCACAAGGTGTAAAGCTGCTCTGTACTGCCTTCAGCAACTTAGCGACTATGCATCCTGCCTATCAGTTGGTTGTTTTCTGAAAAGTATTTTACGATATAGGAAAAGTAGGTTGTTTTAACTATTCGCTGCTCATTTCCATTGTAATTAATGTCTTGGCTTTTATAGTCTTGTGTATAAATTGTGTTGATGTTATTGCATTCCACGTTTTAATGTGTTTTTAAACAAGGTACTATATCTCTGCATGTATTTGCGTTTATATTTTTAAAATAGCTCCACATTTCTATTTGCTATTTTAATATGTGCCTTTTCTTTTAATTTATTATGTAAATTGTTTATGGTAAACTTTTAAGATCAACCTTGGTATGATCGAATAAAGATTATGATGACTCAAGTTCTTGTCAGTTTGATGAGATTATTCTGAAAAACAGGGTGAATTTTTCCACATGCATAGGTGATAATTAGTGTTTTTGGTCACAATCTGAGAAACGAAAGGCAACTCAGTAGTAACTCTGTTTGCCAGGGTCGAGCTTGTCTCAAAACAAGAGCCCATAAAAAGTTACGGCATGGTTGGAGTTAAGGCCATTCTCACATATGAGGACTTTATTTTCACCTCCTTCCCCAATCAAACTGAGGAAGCTTTGCTTTATCCAAATAAATATATTGCCCAGGTATTTAGTGGTGTTGTTTAGGTTTCCCAAATTTCTCTGCCACCAAAGATGGATGTGAATATTGTTAACTTAGATCTATAGGTGCAGTTGGTAGAGATCTATGACCTGGGTGAGAGGGAGTATGTAGACCATGAATAGTGGAGATAATAGTGGGCCTCGTGGTCTCTCAAATAAAGCTGGTTTCCAGAAGAGATGAGATGCACCAATAACAGGAGTCACTGGCGATCCAAATTTACACAGCAAACCCTGGGGAATTTACCTGGGAATATCGTAGGTATTCATTTCACTTCGGATAGTATTCTCAGAACACAACTCATAATCCCCCACTATTCATTCCCACCCTTCCGCCCCTCTCAAAATCCCTCCCCACCTTCGAGTTACCAATAACTTGGAATCCAAGAAGGAAATGGGGTAGCAATACAACTGGGACATACACTGGGCACATGTAATGAGGCCCTCAGTGCTTTAAAAGCTGGTTAGGGTGGACTGCCATTTTACATCTTACTCCTTTGAATACTTAAATATTCGAGAGCTAGCAAGGTTTGAAGAAAAGCACATAGCCACGGAATCTATAACACATGCTGCTCTCTACTCAACTCCTTTTAAGTCTAACAAATGATAAATACTATGAGGCTAATGGCTATCTGGAGATTCACAACAGAAAAGACATGCTGCAGATGAGGAGGCAGGGCGACTAATAGTCCTACCAATTTTGAGAAGGCAGGTTTTGTGGCATAATACGAAGGACCTATATGAGAGACTATTCAGCTAGCCATGAATTATTTAAACGACTGAAATGCAATTACAGTAAAAACATTAGGTGGAAAAATAAGTTGTTCAAGACAAAGGCATAAAGCAATTTTTATTTTATAGAGTATATGATTTTAACCCTTTCAGTTCTGGTGATGGTGTGGAGTTGTCCTCCACCATGGTGGTGATGTCCTAGCAGCGATCTGTGTGAGGAGTGCTTGCACTCTCCCTACATGCCCCCTGCAACAAGCCTCCATTGGGGGTGGCAGCGGAAGTGTTTCTGCTGCCACCCCCAACTTTCCACCCCCCCCCAGCAATCTGATGACGTCAACGCATGCACAGCACACCATGCGGGAGTCATCAGATGCTGCCGGGGACGAGCTGGAAGCCATTTGACTTTCAGCGTGTTTGGAAAGAAGACATAATGCAAATAAGTCATTCTCCGGTCCACTAAATCATCAGGGCATTATTTGTCATTTGGGCAGTGGGCCCTTGGGCAAGGGTTGCTACCCTGGGGGGCAATCTTTAGTATCCATGTTTCCCTCCCCCACCCCCACGGGGAAAGCGAAACTCACTACACACCAGGGAGAATATTTTCTAAATTGTCAAGAGAGACCCCCTGGGCAATTTAGCCCCCTATTTAGCATCCATGTTTTGGCCCCTGTGGGGGCTAGTTTGGCCATTTTCTTGGCTGATCTGCCCCGGGGGGGCGGTCGAAACCGACTACATACCAGAGATTATATTGGATCAATTACGGGGAGCGACCCCTTGGGCAGGGGTCTCTCCTCTTGGGGTCAATATAGCCATGTTTTGGCCCCCAGTGGGGGACAGTAAGGGCAATTTTTTTTTAGTTGATCTGCCTCTGGGGTGGGGCGGTTGCAACCCATTAGATGCCAGTGTTTATATTTGATAAATTGCAGGGAGTGGCCCCTTCGGCAAAGGTCGCAAGGCTAGTTAGGCTGTCTGGCCAATCTGCCCCCCTGGGGGCACTATATTCCATCCATTGCTTAGCACCCTGGAGGGAGGTGGGCACTAAACACCAGGGATAGTTTGTAGAAGGATTGCTCCGATTGGAGGCCGTTGTATTTCTTGCATTCCTCCCCCTCAGACAAATCAACAATTTTTAAAGACCTCCAGGTGGGTGATAACACTCAAGTCACCTGGGAATAAGGTTATGTATATAGTGGGGATCTGCTTCTGGGATAAAGTCTGCTTACACCTAATGGTGTCTTTTTTTGCCTTTATCACTCATCCTTTCGGGGGGAAATATCAGTGTTTTGACTGATAATTTGTTATTTTTATTTGTGTTCTCTTTTAGGGTCAAGCCTGTGATAGCATGTGCTAGCGCATGGGTATTGCTTGCGAGATGCTGTAGTAGTTAGAAAAGGGCTCGGAGCCCTGCCCATGTCACGTCAGTGTCTTACATTGGTTCGTGGGCTTGCCTTTTAAAATCTGCTTGCTTTCATTAGTGGAAGGCATTTATACGTCATGGCTTTTCCGGTGGTTAGCCCTCCTCGAGCGCAGCGACCAAGTACTGAAAACATACGAGGCACGCTGTTTTTCGTCCGGTTTGTGGACTACTTTTTCTCTTTTTTCGCAGCGCGATCTCGCTTGGCAGAAGTCAAGCGCTTTGCATGACATCGACCCTGAGACCATTTCTATTTCCATTTTTTAGCAGCGCGATTGCACTCATTTTTTTCCATTTAATGAGGCAAGAAAAGTCCTGTTGGGAGTTTACCACTGCTAATAGCTCTAACTCGGAGAAATGTGAGACCTGTTGCATTGCAAATGCTTGTTTTATTTTAGAGGCACTTGTTTCCTTGGTCTTTGTGGTAATCCTGTTTGTGGGTGCAGCTTTGGCAGACCTATAGCTTGTGGAGGCTGATTTGTAAGCAACTCATTTTGTATTCTTTTCCTCGAATGTGTACACTTGGCCTCCTTGTATATATATATTTTTTTTTACTGCTGTACTAATATTTGTATCTTTGGCTTTTTGTGTGATTGTCTTTCAAGGTGATGTTTTGATTTGTGCATGTTCTATACTGCCTTGTGATATGTGCAATGTGGTTTTTTTCCCGTTCCAGCGGGACGTCTTTGGTGCTTGCTGCGTAGGTGCAGTTCATCCTCAGTCTAGCTCTCTCTGGCAAGTGAGTGGTATTGTTTTTCAAAATGTAGGTCCTTGTGTGCTTTGTATTGATGGACTTTTCCTTTCAGATTACTGTATGCAAGTAGTTTCACTCTGTTTGATAAAGCCACACACTGTATCACTTATTTTACATAGTTTTGGTTATTGTTGACTTATTTGTGGTGTTTCTTTAATTAGCAAGGATTGTAGCTAGCCTCAGGATTACTGCTCAGCAGGCTGTTGGTTTGCTTTTCGAATCTTCCTCTCACCATGGTTCTGAGACTGATACTGCATCTGAGGCAGAGAACGTAGTCCAAGATTCTGGTAGTGAATTTTTTGTCCAAGAGGAGTCATCTGATAATAAAGCCACTATCAATGCGGAGGAAGTTCCTCTTTTAGAGGAGGACACTAATATGCAGATAGAGCAGCTAAAGGCATTTGGATTGCAGCCTGGGGCTGAAAGGCTTCCCATTGGAAGTGCTGAACTCTGGGTTGCTCCAAACATGGAGCAGCCTGTGATGCCTGCCTTTACTGGCGTTGAAGGCTGTAGGTTGAATACTAAAAACATTTTGACTATAAATTTCATTCAGTCATTTATTGAACGATGTATTTTGGATGAGATTGTTGACCAGACTATTTAGTATGCTGAACAGTGTTTGATGAACAATAGTATAGGACTTAAGCCCTACTCTAGAGCTAGCCGGTGGACTCTCACAAGTCTGGATGAGTTGAAGAACTTCTTGGGTTTAACTTTTTTGATGGGCTTGATAAGGAAGCAGTTGCAGTTTTCATATTGGGCTACTGGGTTCCTTGAAGGTAAGGACTATATTTCCTGAAACGAGGAGTCGTGATTGCTATTTGCTTCTGCTTCTGCTTCGGATGCTGCATTTTGTTGATAATACTTCAGCATTGCCACAAAATCATAAAGCATAAAGCAGTTGGTGTCTTGTTGTTGCTTTACAGCTCATGAGCTGCGAGTCACTGATTTCTGAACTTTCAATCATTAATAGTATATTTAATCTTTGTGAAAGGTCTTGTTAATAAAATGTACATTTAGAACCCTTCACCTACCCTCGTTCCATATCCAAACAGAAAGTGTGTGTACCTGAGGAATAGATGGTTGTGCAGTAATATTTGTTTTTGCAGCCTTTCTCTGTCAGTGTGTATAATTGTCCCTAGGGAAAATCTATCAACTCTAGATATTGTTGTAAACTAGACACCCAAGAGAGTACAAGGTGGTGTGCCTCTCATGGACCCCATCACGTTTTCTTACCCACAATGCCCTGCAAACCTCAAAATTTGACTAAAATCATATTTTCCTTGTATTCCTCTGCCATATTCTTCCGGAATCAGACAGAAACCACACAATTCCTACCACACAGCTTTTTACCACTTTCCCAATAAGAATGCTGCCCCACTTGTGTGGCTGGGCCTAGTGCCAGCGACACAAATGGATCAAACTAACATCAATGGGAGTCCTCACAAAGGTACCCACATTGACCTTGCTTTGATTTGTGCTATTGCTGGCACTAGACCCAGCCACACAATTAAGGTACCATTTATGTCAGAAGATATAGGGGAAGAATGCTTGCTGGAAAGAAGCTTGTGGCTCTCCGCAGATTTCAGAACTTTCCATCACAGAAATATGAGTAAAATGTGTCTTTTACTCAAAGCTTGGGGTTTGCAAGGGATTCTGGGTAACACAACCTGCTGAGAGCCATGCAAGTCAACCCATTCTGGAGCATGCTGGTCTAGTTTAAAAAGATTTATAGTTTTGCTGGGTTTCCCAAGGTGCCGGCTGAGCTAGGGCCAAAAGTCCACAGCTAGGTACATTGCAAAGAGTCAGTTTTCAGTGGAAAAGTGTGATGTCTACATGCTGCGTTTTGCGCCATTTCCTGTCACAGGACCTAGGCCTACCCACACTAGCAAGTTACCATTTTTATTGGAAGACTTGTGGGAATGCTGGGTGTAAGAAAGTTTGTGGCTCCCCTCAGATTCCAAAATTTTTCATTCAAGAAATGTGAAGAAAATGTGTTTAGTCCATTTTTGAGGTTTGCAAGAGATTGCCACGCAAGTCACCCCATGCTGGATTCCCTAGTTTTGAAAAATGTACAGGTTTGGCAGGTTTCCCTAGGTGCGGCTGAGCAAGGGCCCAAAACCCACAACTAGGCACATTGCAAAAAAAAAAAAAGGGTCAGTTTTCAGTGGAAAAATTTGATGTGTCCATGTTGTGTTTTGGGTCGTTTACTGTCGAGGGCACTATGCCTACCCACACAAGTGAGGTACCTTCTTTATCGGGAGACTTACAGAGACACCGAAGAGTAGAACAGTGTTATTACCAATAGTATTTCTCTGCATTTGCGCTTCACGAATGTAAGACAGTGTGTATGAAAGAAGTCATTTTGAGAAAAGCCCTCAAGTTCATGTTAGTATGGGTATCCACAAATTCAGAGATGTGCGAATAAACACTGCTTTTAAACTCTGTATCTTGTACCCATTTCAGAAATACAAAGGGTTCCTTGATACCTATTTATCACTGTTTATATTTTACTATAAGAATTGCTGTATACCCGGTCACAATGAAAAACCATTGCAAGGTGCAGCTCTGTTACTGGCTCTGGGTACCTCGAGTTCTTGGAAAATCCACAAACCCTATTTATCCCACAAGCAGAAGGGTAATGATATATTGCTTTTTGTAATTCTACCATTGTGATGAGAAGTTACAAATGAAAAAGTTGTCACAAATGCCCGTCCTTTCCTACTAATTTTCAATATTTTTTTATTTCAACACTTAGTATATTTACGAAAACCTCGAAGAATATATACAAAGGCCCCTTGCTGAAATCAGAATTTTGTCTAGCTGTTAGAAATAGGGTCTCTAGTTGTTAGTGGTTTGCACACTAACAGGAGGCAAGCTCAGTACAAGCCCTTGGCGAACCTTCGGAAGCAGGATGTAGAAAGCAAAGTCCAGTCCTTTCACTCCCAGGACAGAATCAGCAGGCAGCAGACCAGCACAGTAAAGCAACAGACGTGCACTTAGGTTTCTCCAGCCCGGCTGTGTTGAACAGCTGGGCTGGAGAAACTGCACAGACCCCAGGGCTGTGTCTAAGTAGCCGCTCAGACTAATCCTGGTGCTGTTAGCATGAAAGCAGTGCCAGGATTGCTGGGAAGCCTGTGCTAGTGTCCCAGCAAATGCTGGGACTCCACAAGAAGAGGAGCAACAACTGAGGTGGCAGGAGTCGGCAGGAATGGCAAAAAAAAATTATGTGTTTTAAAAAAAAAAAAAAACATTTAATTTTCCCCCCGTCATCCCTCCTGCCTTCCCCATTTGACATTTGCAGCCGCCGCCGCTAACATACATGGAAGAGACAGGCAGAAAAAAAAGTTAAATACCTTAATAACCACACTTCTGATGGCAATACAAATGTTCAGCATATTGCCCATTTTGTGAATAATCCTCCTGCTGTCATACTGGCTCGTGACACCGTTTTGCCCAGAAATGCCTCTCAAGCGTCGCCAAGTGGTGCCATGTGGCCTCAGCCACATCTGTGTCTGTCTGACAGAACAAGGTTAGACTTTATTAGGCACATAACAGTGCACTGACTTCAGTTCCTGCTACATTTTCAGTGTCCGGTTATGGCATCCAGATAGGAAGTGAGATAGTATTAATGACAGTGACAATTCGAGCACAACTTGTTTGCATACCTTGGAATCTTATTATCTCAATATTAACTCAAAGAAGACGATGGGCGTCAGTGGGGAATCTGCTTGAAGATTATATATCCAACAAAACTATCATTACCGAAGGGAAGTATCTTTTGTCTCTGATGGACAAATCTTCCCTTAACTTCCACACCTGATGAGCCCAAGGTAATCCACTAAGGTAGGTGGGATTGAGCAATGAGATTATCCAAGGAGGCCATGCAAAACAGCTTGAGCAAAGTACTCTTCACTGCATGCTTGAGCCGTAAGGCAGTAATAATGCTTCACAACAGCAATTGCCATCCGGAGGATCCTTCTTAGCTAAGGTGCAGCAGATCTTAATACAGAGAATGACCCAACACCAAATGATGCGTTTGGTCACTGCCTTTACTTTATTTGGTCAGTTAAAGCCAACAAAGAGATGACTATTTTGTTCAATTGAGTGGGGTTCGAATATACTAAACATGTTTGCTCCAGTCAATGCAACCGCTCCTCCTTTGATGGGAGGAGGGTGAGGGAAGAAAGATGGGAGGACATGGACAGACCCATGTGAAAATTAGAAATCACTTTTGGAAGAAAAGATGGAGAGGAATGGAAATCCAATACCAAGGTAAAAAAAACAAAATCAGTGAATGGTAGTGGAACCAAGAGGCTGAGGTCACCAACCCTACAGACTGAATTTATTGCCACTAACAACACAGTTTTCAAGGTCAAAAGTCAGACTGGATAACTGAAACGGCTTGAATGGGGATGTCCCTAGAAAAGTCAAAACAAATTTCGGATCCCACTGAGGAACAATAAACAGAGGGGAAAGAAACAAGTAAAACAACTATTTCAGAAAACACACTACATGCGATTTAAACAGGTGGACAGAGCAGCCAAAGAGCCTCTTGGGGTAGGCACTGATAGGCTCAACTGAGCAAGAATAAATGCAAACCATTACACAGCGAAAGGAAACAAATAAAAAAGGCCTCAATTCACCCGACTCACATCTGAACAAATGTATTCCAGCATTTTGCATAAACTGATTTGTGATAGGTTTTCTGGCCGCTAACATGATGTGTGCAACTTCAGATGGCAAAAAAAAAAAAAAAAAAAACAGCAGAAAGCACTCAATCTTCGTGCATGCAGTCAAAGTGTCTGGGGACTAGGTTGGAGGACGTGACCAAACTGCTGCAAGAGCAGGTCGACCTTGTTCAAGAGAAAGAAGACTCATTACTGAGTGCCAACAAATGGGTTAACTTGACCTGAGCGCAGTTTTGGATGATTAGAATCAGTTGTTCAAGATCTTCTTGCACATTGCCAAATATACTAATCCCATCATAAATGAACCTGAAGACTCTGCCAAGGAAATAATTCTGAGGGAAATGTATAGCACAAAACCAAGAACGCTTCCCGTTTTGTGCTGTAGCAAAGGATTCGCAATTGCATACCCCAAAATGTTTGTCAATTCGGGGTGAAGATCCCACTCACAGTCCCTCCTACTTAGAGCACCCACTTGCATGCTAAAGAATCCTGCAGGGTACGCTGCCAACAGAAACTGAATTGCCATGGTTGAATCATTTCCGTTTACAGCACCACACTACCTTGTCTCTTGCAACGGAGGTGGTGTTGTGGGACGGAATCTGACTGGAGCTTTGTGAGACTGAAGTTAAGAAGATCTTGATGGCATTATGAAATAGCTATAGCTCCAGTACATTTGTGTGCAGGTGCTGCTTTGACACAGACAAAAGGACGTGTCTCATCATGTCACCCAGGTAGGCATAACAGCCCAGTGAAAATACATTTGTGACCAAGGCAGGCTGCACATGCAGAGGGTAAAAGGAACAACACACCAGCAGAATGGAGGGACAAATCCACTACTGAAGTTCTTTTTTATAGATGTTACGTTTAACAAACATTTCTTTGCAAAATGTCTGTAATAAACTTTCACATCACCCCAAAAAAATAAAATAAAAATAAAGGAAAACAGTATTTAAAACAATCTGTTAAATAATTATTCAAGGTCATCAGTACAATATTCAGCACTACAGAGCTGGCTCTATCATAGGCTCCATTAAAGGCTGGGGCCCTTCGCCACAGCCTACTTTGCCCAGGGCATGGCATGGCCAACATGCTGGGAGTGTATGATGCGCTTTAGGTCCTCTCCCCTGTCACCGGCAGAACCCATACCACCCCCCCGCAAAAACACCCACACACACACCAAATGGTAGCTGAAACCGGCCCAGGCTCTGCCTAATCAGTTAGGGCCAAATGTACAAAGGCATTTTGCATTTCTTAACAAACCAAATCGCAATTACAGCCCATTAAGAAATGCAAACAGCCTTGTCCTATCTGCAAAGGCCCTGTAGAAATCACATTTTGCAATTCCCTAAATAGGAAACTGCAAATAGGGATTTCCTATTTGCGATTTCTTGGCACATGTACAAAGCATTTCCTAAATGCAAAAGGAGCTTCATGTCGATGGTAACGATGTGCACTTTAAAAAAAAAAAAAAAGCATTTGCAAAGCAATGGGTCTTGCATTTGCTCGAGTTAGAGCTATTAGCGTTGTAAACTCCTAACAGGACTTAACCTAATAGGAAATCGCTATTTGGGAAATGCAAAACCAGACCATTCTCTCAAATGACATGGGATTTCTTATTTGTGATTTCCTAATAGCGATTCCTATTTTGTAGGAATCGCTATTAGGAAATCTGTATCTGTGTACCTAGCATTCTGCATTTCATAAATAGCGATTTCTATGAAGTCGCTATTTAGGAAACGCAAAATTGCACTTTAGTACATCTGGCCCTTAGTGCCCACCACAAGGATGCTGTGAAGGCATGCAGAGCCCCAGAGAGGAGATCAGCATAATGGAGAGGAGCCGCAGTGCTGTCACCAGTATGTCCAAGATGGTAGACGCTACCTGAACGTGAAGAGGTCTGGCCTAGCTCACCCCACTCCACCGGATATGCACAAGATGGTGGGGACCTGAGAGTCGGCCCTCATCCAAGGGGAAAAAGTTGACAAGGCAGCGGGGTCTGTGGGCACCCGCTCAGCACTGACCTCCACTTAGTGGTGCCTGAGGGCCAGGAAGACCTCCCGGACCTTGGAAAGAAGCAGACAGAGGGACCCTAATGGGGCAGAAGACTGAGTCGAGTACAGCGCCTGGCAAGCGACCAGAAGGTAGGACGCAGCAAAGGAGTCTCTCACGTCCACAGTTGCCTCAGCCCATGGCACTTCTACTTCTGAGAGAGGAGTGGACGAGCGCCTGGCCCGTGTGGTATCCTACCACAATTTCAGCAGCCTGACACTTACACAGTCCGGTATGGCCAAAAATCAGCTGTTCCACCGTGTCAGCAGCGTACTGCTAGACCCACTCTGCCACCTGTGCTGGGAAAGCAGGAACCCGGCCTACTGCAATGCCCACGGCCCTAGGCACTGAACATTGCCCCCAGGCAACTTTGAATGACCACACACAGAGAGCATTTCCAACAAAGGGCTGGTGACCATCTCCTATAAAGCGTCCCCCTCCTGGGCAACAGGAGCTCTCCCTCCCGCTGCCACAAGCCCCCCCTTGGCTCCGATGACAGCAAGCCCTGCATTACAAATTAAGGAGGGCAAACCTCCCGAGACCCCCTTACAACAGCTCATCTCATCCTCAAGCTGTGATATTGGCTCGACAGGGCTGTCTGAGGCTCAGAGGAGGCACCTACCCAGCGGGTGAAGGCAGCAAGGCACATGAGGCGATAGTGACATGGAGGTAGAGTGGGGCCCCGGAGAGGTGCTGGGCCCCCACTGAGGCAAAACCAGGCTAGGAACCTAGATCTGGGGCACAGGCTCAAGGCGCAGGGAGATATGTCAGGCTAAGTTAGAAAATATGAGATACCACCAGGCACCACCTCGCTTAGATACCCTCTTAGCCAACAGGCACTCTGGCACTTGACTAGCTCATCCAGATGCACCTAGGACTCCCCAACGGAGACCGAACATGGCAACTGCCTGAAACAAAAAGGACCAAACCCTCAAAGAAATGTTGTTGAAATCATCAGTGGACCCGCTTGGAGAGCGCTCTCCCCCTGCTAGTCAGGACGCACTTCCAGCAAGCTAGAAGACCAAGGGCCTGTTACCCCATCATTTCTGGAGGCACTCTTTGCATGTCTCAGGGATGACCTTTAGACAGTTAAGAAGGACCTCTCAAGACTTGAAGGCAGTGTGTAAGGATGTAGCCAAGCTTGGAGACACAATGTCAACACTAGAGAACCAGGAGACAAATCGAGATGAGTAAGTATAACAACTCCAGCAGGAAGTCATCTGCCTCAAGAATCAACAAATTGACTTACAAGCTCATGCAGAAGACATGGAAAACAGATCCAGATGGAACAACATCCACATAAGAAGTGCCCCGACCGCAGCAGAGGAAGGAGATGTAGAGGAGTACGTGTAAGCCCTCTATGGCCAGACCCTGGAATCTCTGACCGGCAAGAGCATTTAGCTGGACTGCGCACACGCGCTGGCCTGCCCTGCTCCGAGAAATTGCGTCCAGCGGACATTTTAGTTTGTGCCAATGACTTTCCCTTGAAAGAGCAAATCTTATGTGCAGCAAGAGAGCAGCATCCCTTCCAGTTTAGAGGTCCCACTCTGATGCTATACCAGGACCTCTCTGCACTAACACTACAAAAAAGGAAAGGCTTTCATCCGGTGACTCCTTTCTTCAAGAGAGAGGTGTTGTCTATTCATGGGGAGATCCATTCCATATCACATCACTGTGCAGTAGGATAGGAAGCGCCACCAAAATCGCTCCCTCACACCAGCCTCTGAACTGTTGGGAAATGAAAGAGACTCAGATAGGGCTGCAACAACACCCCCAAGAAAAGGACAGCCACAACACGATCTAGATGGCAGAGGAGTCCGAACACATCCAGAGACCTGCATCCTGACCCAGACACTATAGGCCAAGTGAGGAGAGCAGCCCTAGAGACACTGTCTAGGGATCCAGACAAATGACAATGGCTGGAAGCATCTGAGGGCCCATGATTGCATAACCAGGAATCGGGGGGAGTGATATGCACACACAATTGAATTCTTACTCTAAATGTGAAAGGGCTAAATAACCCAGTTAAGATACGGGCCTTTCTCTCATACCTAGAGCATTTGAGGCCTGACATATGTCTTCTCCCGGAGATATACTTGGTGTCAAGTGATTGGTATCGTCCTATAGCTAGATCTTTTCCTCAACAATTATTTTCTTCCACAGCTACCACGACAACAGGGGTGACAATCTTGATCTCTCTGTCATTTTGGGGGGAAATTGGAGCTAAGCTAGTCGAAATCAGAGGCCGACTTCTGGCATACCATGTACAAGTCAGAGATTATGCCTTTGTTCTCAGTGCTATGTATGCCACCAGTGAAAGCCTGGAACACTTCCTCCATAGATGAGTAACGGAGGTCATGACATTGACGAATAGACTGGTGTTACTTGGGGGAGATTTTAACAGTCTTCAGTAATGCCTTAGACCGCTCAGCTTAGAGGCAGGAAGGCTCTGGGGAATTATCTAATGGGAGCACACAATGGCTCCAAGAGATGGGGCTGAGAGATGTATGGAGGGAGAGACACCCAAACTCCTGCAACTACACATTTTACTCAAATGCCCATGAAACCTATGCACTGCTTGATAATTTCTTAGGGACCAAGGAGGTACAAGACCTGATTACATCAATCGATATCGAGCCAAGATCACTATCTGATCACGCAGCAGTGACACTGGACATAGCAGTGCCTCCAGGACATGCACATCAGCCTAGACGCATGCACGCAACCCTCCTACACAAACAGAGGTGCTACAGCCGATCATGACGGCACTATATAACTTCCTGGATACCAGCCACACTACCAACACCCCCATTGCATTATTGTGGGACACTCGGAAAGCAGGGATAAGGGGGAAATGTATTGCCATAGCGTCGGCGGGCAATAAAATGTGCAGAGACCAACGGGAAAGATTACAGTAACAGGTAAGAGAACTGGAGCATATCCATCATCGCACCAGTGCCATACGAGTATGGTGAGAGCTAAAAGCTGCTCGGAAACAACTAGCGGGCCTAGATATCAACAGAGTTGAATACTCTTTGGAGCATCTTAAAAAATCCTTTTAAGTCTAGAGTAATAAATGTGGGAGGCTTCTAGCCAACATGCTTCGGGCCCAAAGACAGGCAGCTAGGGTAGAATCCCTGGAAGGGGAAAACAGAGATGAAATTGTGACTGACAGTCTTGTAGACGCCAACTTTCAAGGATTTTATGAAGCACTACACACAGCCCAATCCCTTCTCACGAACAGCTCGGAATTATATCTTCAGGGCACAAACGTGGGCCAGCTCACCGCAGATCAAGCAAATGAGCTAGACTGACCTATCACAATAGAGGAGGTTATAGTGGCCATAGCACAGCAGAAACCTCACAAATCCCCAGGGCCAGATGGGGTCCCCGCCTCGTTTTCTAAGACCTTTTGCACAACACTGGCCCCAATTTTGGCTTGATTTTATAACTCAGTTCAGTTCAAAACTTTATTCAGCAATTAAAAAAAAAAAGCCTTAGAAGTCCATACCATATAAACTGTATGACAACAAATATAAACACACATATAGTGATATAATCCTTCAAACTCGAAAGGGGCAAAAGACACCCTGTTAGAGCAATATCTAACATATAATGCTCTTCCTCTGATGCACAGCCTTCAGTATAAAAAGTGCAACATTAAATCATAGAAAATGATCATCAAGAGCAAACAGGAATTCCATTTCTTTTTTGTGTTCTCTAATATTGTGGGCAAGAAAAAGGGGTTTAAGTAGCAACATCTAATATTTTTCTAAAAATCACAACAAAGCATAAAGTGCAAACTGCTTTATTTAGATGACCCATCACAGGGACATGGACTCATTTCTGAGGGACTACTCTTCATTTTGGGGAATGCAACTAGATTGTGAGCCGTACCCAGTCTTAATCTGGACAAAACATAACAAAGTTGAATTTAATTGACACAAAAAAATAATATTGACAGCCCTCCATAAAAAAAACAGGACATTTAAAAGGCAACAGTTGACTTATTCGTCTGTTTTCTCAATCTGCAATCAAACCTGTCTTTAAAAAACATTTCCTTAATATGGCTCTTGGTTACACATAAGACTTAAGGTGGATTTCGCCATATTAAAAAGGGAGCTAAAAGGTATATTCAAGTACGAAAGCCAAAGGATACAAGAAACATTGTCCCGAGTAAAGCAGTCTAATATGATCGATTTGGTAAAACGTGTTTCCTCTTTCAACCTTATGGAGTGCCATAACAGTAAGGGTTTTAATAAAAGCAGTTTCTTCAAATATTGCGTGCCTACCTCCTTATGAACAATAATGGATGCCTGAGGTAGGAAGACATAATAGGCTTCTCAGAAATGTGTTTTTCTCAATTTGGAGGGAATTACTAGAGGTATAACCCCGTAGACCAGCCACATATGTGGCTGCAAACACTCCTCTGGCCTTGTAAATCTCGGCCATCTCCTTAAAGGGGTGGGTACCCAATTTAGCTGTGAAATTAAATATCCCATGGCAGAACGTACTCTACTTTGATTTAGCACCTGTTGTCCCACCCCCCCCCAAAAAATACCATTGAATACGTTTTGGAAGTATTAATAAACATTTTTGTACACACCATAAACGCTCCAAATGCATTTATCAAGCCTATTGGAGTCCCAGATAACACCGCATCGTCGGCACATAACAGCACCAGGATAGACCGGCCTGCAAAGTTTTATCCAATCCATTGGTAAAAAGTGAAAACAATAGTGGGGCTAATACACAACCTTGTCTAATGCCTCTCCCAACCCTGAAGGCTGGTTAACATTCACCCTGGGGACCAAACTGCACTAGTCAAGATAAATTCTCATAAAGATGTGACAAAAAACAAACGATCTCCTTCGCCCCGCCAAGGGAGATCAAAGTTAGCCAAAGAATGGAATGGTCAACCAGGTTGAACACAATACTTAAAACAACAAGGCAGAGGTATAGGGACCCCGGCTTAGCCCTAGCATATTTACCTATTAACAGGTTCAAGTTTACACATTCTTCAACTGTGCCGGGACCCTTCCTGAAAGCACAGTTATACTGTACCCGCTCCTCAAGTCTCACTAAGAGGATCCTACTTATCAATTTGACAGAGGAGTCTAGGAGAGAAATAGGCTGGTTGCATTTGGGGTCAGATTTGTCACTCTTTTAAAAAAATTGATGCAATTATTGAATTAACCCCGGGATGGAGGGATCTTCTATTCAGCCACTGAATTAAAAGCCCAACCCAAAATAGGCCCCAAAATATCCCTAGCCACTGTGAAGGTATTACAGGTTCTCTATCTGGGCAGGGGACAGACCACTTGCACTGACCTGCAGACAGAAAAAACGTCATCAATAGTAATATTTAGAGGGGTTGGATTTTGAAGTATAAGGCCCGTGCTCACGGGTAGACCACAAGTCTCCTGATCCTGACTAAAAGTATCTGAAAATGAGCCGACCATGCTTCACAGGGGACATAAGAAGCAAACCCTGAAAAAACACAATTTAAAAAATAAAAAAAAAAGAGGGGCATTGACTGTAGCCCAGAATAACTATATAACTCATTTAAAGGCCCTGCCTCAATGCCGACATCAATGACAGAAGCCACTATCATTGTCATTCCAAAAACTGGGAAAGACAAGAAGCAATGCGGGTCCTATAGGCCCATTTCTCTCCTTAATGTAGACGCCAAGCTCTTCACGACCTTCTTGGCGGCCTGGCTAAAGCCGCCTGTGCAAGACTTGATAGTTCCAGACCAGGCGGGTGCTGTCCCGCACTGGCAATGCAGCGACAACACTAAGAGGCTTTTCCATCTCATAGACAAAGCTCAATGCTCCAAAAGTCATATAATGCTCCTGTCCATACATGCCAAAAAGGCATTTGACTGCATGCACTGGCCCTACCACACGGCAACGCTTTCCCATTATGGCTTTGGGGAGCGCTTCCGCTCGTGGATTCTGAGTAACTATGGACAACCACGGGCAACGGTCTGAGTTAACAGGCAAAAGTCCATCCCATTTCCCATCTGCCGAGGGACGAGACAAGGGTGCCCCCTATCGCCTTTACTGGTTGCATTGTTTATAGAGCCCTTTGCTCAAAGGGTACACAACTACCCTACTCTCAAAGAGGTCTGTTTTGGAGGGGAAGACCATACTATCAGTCTGCATGCGGACAATGTTATAGTGGCCCTCGACAATCCTGTATAAGCTCTCCCAGCATTTTTAACCGTAGCAGAATCATTTGGAGCAGTGGCAGGCTTCCGAATAAACATCCATAAGTCTCAGGCCCTCAACCCCACAGCTACTGAAATACAACTTTCCCATAGATTTCTCATTCAATGGACAAAGGAATCTGTTGCATACTCGGGCATTCAGCTTGCCACAACAGTAGCATACAATGCAACCCTCAACTATGGGATATTTCTCCAGCAGGTTACCAAAGATTTTGTCCAATGGCGTCTTTATCGCCTCTGTAGGCTGAGTAGAGTGGCTGCCACAAAAATGACAGTTCTCTTACGAACCCTTTTTCTCTTTCAGACCCTACCAGTCAATCCACCCGCTGGGATGCTCCACGCATTGCAAAAGGCCTTCATCGCTTCTTCTGGCGGATAGACGCCCTGATACAAGCAGAGACCTGAGCTATCACCCACCAGCTGAAGGGGGACTTGGAGTCCTGCACCTTCTAAGCTATTATCAGGTGGCACAGCTTCTCTATATGGTGGAATGGTTGCGTGTGGCAAACACTGACTTTTCATGGATTGAGCCATAGTGGGCACACATCTGTGGAAGGTCCCATTCCTGAGGCAACTGCAACTTGCTTGGAGCCTATACTCTTCCCCAGTCCCAAGGTCGATGCTAAGGGTATGGGACTCAGTGTCTTCGCGTATGGGTTTATATTCATAACTAACACCTATAATAGGAAACACAGATTTTACACCAAGCCTTGACCAAGTTGTGTTCCGTCTCTGGCAAGAGACTGGTTGATAATTTATTGGCCTCTTTTTCGACGAGGACAGACCTATCCCTTTTGACCTGTTAGGAAGGACATACACACTCCCAAAGACGGAACTTGCAAGTTACACAACAGCTCACACACTCCAAAATCTAAGCCGGAGAGTGCCGACCCCTGACATCATTTGATAAGCGGCTAGTTACTAAAACCAACGACAAACGCTTGATCACTGAATTATATAGCACTCTCCTGTACACTTCCACAGTATTCAAAGCCCCCAGTCAAAAACACTGGAAAGTCAAAATAGGCAAACAGTTATCCCCAAAAGACTTGACAGAGGTGTACTACGGGGCACGACATACAGCACGTAACACAGCTATTACAGAAACATACACTAAAATCATCACATACTAGTACTTTAAGCACCCCTGACTACACACATAGCCCTAACTGCTAGCAGCACTGTGGAATGCCGGGGACTCCATATACTCTGGGACTGTCCTAAACAGTGCCTTTCTGGAATGTTGTCCTGACCGACATAGACAAACGTCCAGGCTTATACAATTCTGGACCTCCCAAATGCACTCACTTAACCACTCAAGTCCCACAAGGGCAGCCAAATCGGCCTCGCCTTGGGGCGGCTCACCAGACGATTCCAACACATTTAGCTTGGCTCCACTGCTTGTGGCATTTCCTGGAGATGGAGAAGCTGACCTTGGTGTTGGCAGCTCATGGTGACTCCTATAGAGAGCCCTGGAAACAATATCTCACACTACTATCCAAAGAATTCAGAGTACTGACATGACCAAAATATTTGCGACTACTCAGCCTTACGGACACATCTATGCCTGTTATTGATGCACCCGTTACCACTAGAGACGCTACACGCACAAGGGAGTTGATTGATTATATCGCCATGCATCATGAGTACCCTGGGAGGGGGAGAAGGGAGGGAAGGGAAGTTGAAATGTTGTTACACTTTGTATTCCTATTGCTGCATTTGAGCACTGTGACATTTGCTGTCACGTCTGAATATGTATCTTTCGCTTAACAACAATAAAAACATATTTGAACCATAAACCGCCTCTGCCCTCATACAAGGCATGTCCAGTGCTGTTCTTTTGAAGGTCATCCTAGCGTGGTAGTAATATTAGATTTCTGTGGGGTAGCTGCTAAAGCCTAAGTTGTGGAGAAGGGTCATATACCCTGAAGATGTTCCTTGCTTTCAGTGGCCAGTCGGTAAGGTAAAGAAATACATGGATCCCAGACCTCCGTAGAGTACCCACCACAACTACCAATGAATTGAAGAACAGCAATGGTAGGGCATAGCTTTTGATGACTAGCTGGATGGCTTAGCAATAGAACATGCTTAAATGGGAGACAGTCAAGCTCACCAGATGATGGAGGCTTAGGTGGGAGGATTCGGACAGGTTTTGAGACAGCAGAGCTAGCAGAAGGAGGCAAGGAATGGATCTGCAGCTGCTGTTTGTTTGTGATGGCACCCTGTAGATCATTCCATGCCCTGAAAGGAGCATCAGCTGAAATGTGTGATATGGAATAACTTCATTATTCCCTGTGTTAGTAAAACTGTCTATAATCAAGAAGGTTAAGCCCAGTCAGGGAGCACTGGCTCTACTATTGTTGAATCGTTCCAAGGAGCATTTGGCCTTCGCGCCACTAGAGGAAATGTTTAAGTGGAGAAGCCTGTGTAAAGCATCCAAACGTGATTGTGTAGGATGAAGCTGTGCGCCCATAAATTCAGCCACTCTGCTGCAGAATCTAGGCCTCACCTCTGGATTTCTTTGGAAGCATCCAAACCAAGGTTTATCAGATCAGAGAAGGACTTTAATATGGTCCAGGTGATTGGAAACAGTTTTGCCAGCTCCCACAAAGCGTGGATTTGGAATCTAGAAATTAGGTGGCATTCACCTTTTGGAGGGCAAACTGTCAGAAGCAAAACGTTTTGCCTCACAAAGTCTAGTTTTTTTAAACTCTTTCTTGGGGAGCACTGGGAAATGTATTTGGGTTTAGTTTTGCACAGTAGGCTTGGGACATAAGATCTGCCGGCAAACAATGTGACAGCAAGAACCCTGGATCACACACAGCAGGTCTTCATCTTCTATTGTATTTGGACTGCTGGGATAGAGAAGTCTTTTATCCCAAGCAGTCGGGCAGGCTCAGTGAAAGGTAACAAAGACTCCAACACAGAGGAGGGCGCAAAACTCCATCAAAATGTTAGATTTTGGGCCCACAAAGGGCAAAATCAGCTCCAATGCTTCCTTTTGTGACACCTTAGTGAACAGACAGACACCTTAAAAAAGATGACCAGATGGTATGACCCCTTTTGGCCACTTACCAAACCACTGGTGGTTTGATAATCAAGCTGTAAGTTAGCATCAGTGTTGTAGGAGGGAAAGGGGTTATCAGACTCAAAGTTATTGTGTTCTTTGCAGCCATAATCCTTAAAGCATGACAAGCCCATAAATGTCAGGCCCACATCGTTCTTCCCTCCAGGCAAATCTCTGGGCACCGGGGAAATGTTGCTCCAAGGGCTCATCAAAACAGGCTTTGATTTTTTTTTTCTCTACTCTGAAGACGTCAGCAGACTTTAGGAGCTTTACAGCTGTGTTTGTGCCTGGAGTCAGAGGCATGATTCAGGGGGACAGTGCTTTTCAGAGCACCTTCTTCTAGGAGAACCCCAAACCCAGAGCCTGTAAAGGCACAGAGTTGGGAGGCATCATAGTCACAACTGACAAAATTGACAAGTCAGCAGGAGTGGACTCTTCCTTGGCCAGGAGCCCCAAGGTTCCAGAGCCCTTCTAAATTATGTCCAGCATAACCAGTTGGAAGGCCTCGACCTTTGCAGGATCAGTGGATTGCTTCAGAAAGTATGGCTTCATCTTGTTTGATGCAGGAATCAGCTCAGACTAGGAAGAAGAGCCTCAGATCCAGGAACTGCTTTGAGACTACAAACGGTTGCAGGAGCAGGACCATTTCCCTCAAGGAAAAAAAAGATTTCTCCTCCATAAGGCTTTTTTTTGTAGGAACACCTTTGGGATGATTATCTGTCAGGGGGACTTATATGATGGAGAAGGGGAATGCTTTGGTGTACCCAGTCTGGTTTTCCCAAAACATATAAGTTGAACCTCTGCTCACTGAGGCAGCAGACTGTGGGGTCATAGTTGAGGCCAATACATCATATGCAAGTGTTAGGTGGGCTCAATAAGGACACTTTATTATGTTATCTGAGACATGGCTTAAATCCTGAAGTCTTAGAAGGAGACACTTGACGTAACTATCAAAAAGCTGGAGAATTTAGTTGATGAGGCAACCTGAACAGATACAGACCCAAGTCGCTGAGGCATGGAAAAATATGAGCCAACACTAGCATGCAGGAACGGGGTCTAATATACTCTGATGTCTTCATATTCAGTGGACAGAATTGTGGCTGAGGGTGGATGGCACCACCTGGCGCTACATAATACATTGCAAGTAATGGTCATACATTTGATTAGTGCATATATCAATTGACATTAATGGAAGACAAAACTATTCAGCCACTAAATTTCCTAATAACTTACTTATAACTGGATCAGAAACTATTTGTTGCAATTCCCAGCAATATGAAGGGATGGTAATACATCAAAATGTAAAATAGTTAATTTTAATACACAATCACATTTCCAGTCTTCAAAAGGGAACCCCATACATGCTCACATTCTACCCAGAGTAGGCCTTTGCCCTATTCATACATCAAACAGCTCTTTCTTATATTTGAGGGATGGGCTAATGGTTAGGGATGGCTTATTCTCTATTGATTTCCAGCCCAATACGATCTTAAAATCACTGTGCACTGTTTTATATGAAGGCCTCACCTTCCCTTAGGGTTTTTCAATGTGTTGAGAAAAAAAAGTCACATTCCTCAATCCATCCAACCAATTTAAGTGCATAATTGCAAACACGTTACTTACTGAAACTGAACAGCAGCATGCATTCCCACATTGATGTTGCTAGGGTTACACCGCAGCGAACTAGTAAAGGTGTCAAATTAAAGCTTTCATTTCACTCACAAAATTAAAATTATGCAGGATACATGATCTTGCACAAAGATATACGTGGTTTCCCAAATAACTCCCAAAAAAACGAAAAACTCATTAACTTTTGAAGGGAAAATTTGTTCTCTACAGGGTTAGACATTAGCATACCATCATTCTTCAGCAATGTAATGATTATCATTAGAAGTCAGATTAAATTTGTATGTATGATATTATTACAACATATGAAATCTACTTGGACCCCAACTAGAGCCAGAATCACACTTGCAAATTCACTTTGTCGAAACAAATCAAACAGAACATTTCCACGACAAGACAAAGCAGAACATAAATTGTATCAAAGATTTACATTTATTCATCCAGGGTCAGTTCTATCCATGTGCCAGTTTTTTCTTGCAATGAACAAACTGCAATTCTTGTCTATCGTTTAATTCTGAATTCTATGTAAGAACCGGAGGCGAGGATTATGCTCATAACTTTCATTCCTTTATTACTTCCAGCAGCATTCAACAATGGAAAATTTGAAAAACACCTTACGCAAGATGCCACAGGAAAGGCTACAAAACATTTAACCAATCAGAAACCAACAGTCATAGTCCATATGAGTAGACAGAACCTTTGGCACTTCCTCTTTCTTTCCTGCTTCCACCGAGAGATCAGTACCTGTATTTTTTATTTGCATTTCCTTTGTGCTTTTATGTGCACTGGATTAATTTTTCCCTTCTATATTACACTCACTGCAGGAACGCGTTTCAATGCTCCATTTGAGGTAGTTTTATTCCTCTGATATCGGGGTCGCAGAGTGCAGTGAAGCCTTTCGCTCACAAGAGGACAGGCAGCCTGTGATGCGATTTGCGCATCCCGATGCTTCACGGGGGAAGCGCGTCTTCAGTTGTGATAGACAAGTCACCTTCCTCGAGGAATCTACTCATATTGGTATTTCTATTTAAGGAAGCGGCGGATGCCCATTTGGGTCAGTACTTGTATAAAAACCCAAACAAGGTACTTTCACCCTCAAGCAACACACTTAGCCGCTTGGGAGGGGCAGGCCCAGGCGGTGATTTTTTTCCTGCTGAATTCCTAGGAAGGACAGCCATGGGTTTGCCCGCAGTTCAAAATCCAGTTCTTCAAGCACACCAAAAACCTGATCTGGTTTTCCCCAGCTCTAATTAGTGCCTCTTGAGTCCTTAAATCAAAGTCTTTTGGTCACCCAACACCACATACGTGTTTGCATACCTGAATGTCAACTGCTAGCACTGCTTGCGGGTTAAATATTCTGAGTGCCTACATAATGCAGTCATCTGCAGACGGCGAGTACATTGAGGATGAGACCATTTTAGTCCTTCCCATTGACAACAAGTTTTGTGAGGTGGTGGATGCCTCTATTCATCAAGCAGTGGCCTCTGCCACTGAACCACTAGAGAGGGGCCTACTTCAATTGGCTTTACACCTGTCCAGTCCCTCTTAACCTCTCACTAGATTAGTCCTTTTCAAAGCGTGCCTTTTAGGGCTCAAACAACCTGCACAGCGACCCCATTAACACAAGATTGAATCTGGGCTGGATCTCACAGCCTTTAGCAGGCTGAAGAAAGCTTATCTAGAGAGCTCTACCCCTTCAAGCCTAGATGCCTCGGTGGATGCCTTATGAGCCCCGGGGGATCTCCCTAACCTTCCCTCGGCTGACTGGGATGACGATGATTCCCATAGGGATTCCAATGATGAGGCAAGTCCCTTCAGGACTTGGCGGCCCTCCCCATCTCTATCACTACGGGCCTCTCAGACACCCAGGGAGCCAGGATTCTTAGACATGCTAGACCCTGAAGACCTAGTTCATCCCCGGTCAGCAGAACAGTTTCCCTCAGAGAAAGTGGGCAAGTACGCAGTGAGCCACGTTAGGAAGCCTTTGGAGGAGGAAGTTTGGGCTAAGCTTCAAGTGGAGTGTCCACGCCCCTTCATGGCAGGCAAGGTGTCAACCACCCCCAAGATTGATACCCGTATGCCCACTTTCCTTCAGAAATGTATCCGTGACCCTAAGAAGGGTATTGACAGATCATGGAAGTCTTGTTGGGACAAGCTTCCTAACGCCTCTGACAAAAATATGGAATTGGCTGAGGAGGCAGTGTCCTTGGGCGCCACACTCTACCCTGAGGCCGTATTGGGCTGGGCACAAAGAGCTGTGATATTCCTCAGCAACACAAATTGTGTACACTCCACAGAGCGGTGCCAGAAGCACGAGTAGCATCATTAGGGGGAGGGGATCCAGGGGGGGCGAGCAGTTCAGGGCCCCTTTGGAACGGCGTTAGGGAAATTTGTGGCCACCCTCACTTCATTAGATAAAGCACAAGCTTCCATCTTTTCAGAGGACCAGGCAGATCTAATAGACCAAAAAGTGGAAGATTTCCTTTGCAAAGAGGCTATTATCCCACCTCAACCATACCCACGTGGGTTTCCAAGCAACCTGAATGGGATGGCGGACAAAGACCAGTCATCAACCTGAGGGAGTTCAGTGGTTGGCTGGTCTTCTGCCATTTCAAAATGAAGAGGATCCATCTCCTACGCAACTTGTTGCAGCTAGACGGCTGGATGGTATGTTTGGACCTCAAGGATGCATACTTAACAGTCCCCGATCTTCCCTCCTCATCGCAAGATTCTTGCAGTTCTAGTGGTACAGTTCGGTCTTCAAGTTCAAGTCCCTGACTTTAAGCATATCTTCAGCTCCTTGGTGTTTCATCAAGGTTTGAAACCAGTGATTGAATCCTGAAGGGCTCAAGGATATCACATAATAGTCTATCTAGGCAATCTGCTTTTCATGGATAAATGCCCATTTAGACTGCAAGATCAATTACAGGAGACAATCCATCTCCTTGAGAGTTTGGGTTTCATCATCAATGTCAAACATCTTTGTTGACACAATCCAAATAGACTATCTTTCTAGGCTTTGTCATCAACTCATCCTACAAGACTCTCAGCCTGCCTTCTAGGAAAATGGCAAAAATCTGTAGTGACTTGAAGAAGACATTGTCCCGACCCTTGACCACCTTGCAGCAGGCTGCACAAATAGTGGGCCTTTTATCCTTCTCTATGCAGGTGATTTTTCTGGGCCCTTACATTACTGGGCCCTGCAGAGACTTTAGACTTTCCACTTACACAGGGGTATCCAGTATTCAGAAAGGTTCCTCTGACAGAGGAGACCTAAATGAATTGAAGGTTGACCCACATGGAGGCCTGGAACGGCTGGGCCATATTCGGCTCAGGCCCGAATCACTTGATCAGCATTTTTAAAGCTTGGCTTATCACCAGGGGGGTCTCAAGGTGCTAGCTGGGGGACGCAGGTCAGACGAAGAGCCTGGTTTTGAGGTCCTTCCTAGCTGAGCCAGCAAGGGGGACTGTCTGAGGTGGAACAGCATCATGTTCCAGGCCTGCACGGCGAGGCAGGAGAAGGATCTTCCTCTGGCTATGTTCTTCCTGAGGATGGTGGCGAGGGCCAGTTGAGCAGAACGGAGTTGCCTGAAGGCTGTGTAGGAGGAGAGGTAGGCAGGTCCAATGTTGTGAAGGGCCTTGTATGAGTGTGTCAGGAGCTTGAAAGTGATGCGTTTGTTGATGCGGAGCCAGTGTAGGTCTCTCATGTGGGCAGAGATGTGTCTGTTACGGGGAATGTCCAGAATCAGTCTGGCCGTGGCGTTCTGTATTCTCTGAAGTCTGGTTTGGAGTTTCTTGTTGATTCCAGGATAGAGTGCGCTGCCGTAGTCGAGTTTACTGCTGACGAGTGCGTGAGTGACTGTCCTTGCCTCGATGGGTATCCACATGAGATCTTCTGGAGTAGGCGGAGAGTGTGGAAGCATGCAGATGAGACAGTGTTGATTTGGCTGGCCATGGAAAGTGATGAGTCGAGGATGATAAAGAGGGTGGGTGTGTGGTTGGTAGGAGAGGGGGAAGTTCCAAGGGCGCTAGACCATGAGGAGTCCTCCCTTGCAGTAGTGGCGGGGTTTAGGATGTAGATCTCCGTCTTGTCCGAATTGAGCTTGAGGCAGCTGTCTCTCATCCAGTCGGTGACTGCTTCATTTCTTTGTGAAAGTTCTCTACAGCTCTTGATGGTTTGTCAGTGAGGGAAAGAATGAGCTGTGTGTCGTTGGTGTATGAGTCGATGTTGAGCTTGTGGTGTCTGACGATCTTGGCGAGTGGGGTCATGTAGAGGTTGAAGAGTGTGGGGCTCAGGGAGGATCCCTGGGTCACTCCGCATCTGGTTCTGGTTTCTGTCAGCATCGAGGTGAAGGGTGGGAGTCTGACTCTTTAGGTTCAGCTGGTGAGGAAGGATCGGGTTCACTTCAGTGCTTTGCCGTGGATGCTGGCGTTGTGTAGTCTGGTGCACAAGGTGGTGTGGGAGATGATGCTGAAGGCAGCAGAGTGGTTAAGGAGGGTGAGGGCTGCTGTCTCTCCACAGTCCAGTAGAGAGCGGATGTCACCCATGGCTGCTAGGGACTTAAGTTTTGGTGCTGTGGTTTCTCCTGAATTCGGATTGGGAAGGGTCGAGGATGTGGTTGGTCTCGAAGTCGGTGAGCTGTGCGATGGGTGCCTTTTCAATTACCTTGGCTGGAAAAGGGAGCAGTGAAATCGGCCTGCACTTTTTTTTGGATCCATTGGGTCTGCGGAGGGCTTCTTCAGTTGGGTGTTTATCACTGCAAGTTTTCAGGCAGCGGTCTCAATGGAGCGGTTGATGGTACGGCATAGTTCAGGTGCAATGGTGGTGCTGGCTCGATTAAAGATGTGGTAAGAGGAATGGATTCAATGGTGCCCCATAGTAGATGGTGGGGGGTGGGGGGGGGGGGGGGGGGGGGGAGACAGGCCTTTGCTTGCAAATCCCTCATAGATGTCCTGTATCTTACGCAGGAAGAAGGTGGCAAGATTATTGCAGAGGTCCTGGGAGGGCAGGATGTCAGTGGTGTCCAGGCCAGGTTTTGTTAATTCCTTGACTATGGTGAAGAGTTCCTTGCTGTTGTGTGCTTTGGTGTTGACTCTCTTCTGAATGGCTGATTTTCTAGCTGCTCTGATGAGCCGGTGTGGTGCTGTGACAGCGTCCTTGAAGGCTTTGTGGTTTGTTGGGCATTTACTGCTTCTCCATTTTCTCTCGAGTCGTCTGCATGCGCTCTTGGATTTTTGGAGGTCGGGGGAGAACCAGTTGGGTCTCTTGTGGTGTTGATTGCAGGTGGGTTTCCTGAGGAGAGCATGGATGTTGGCACAGTCGGTGATCCTTTGGTGGAGGTTGTGGTCCGAGGCTTTGGCGTCTGTGGTGTCAGGTGGTGGGGAGTGGCTGAGAGGGGTGGTGAGTTGGGCTTCATGACATTGGCCCAGTTCCTGCGAGGGGGTGGTGTGCGTGGTGCTGTTCTCCTGTCTTGGTGAATGGAAAGTGGACGCAGTGGTGATTGGTCCAGTGGTGTATGAGAAGATGATGTGGTTTCTGGCAAGAAGACTGGGTCGAGGGTGTGTCCTGCTGAGTGTATGGGGAGGTTGACCAATTGCTTGAGTCCAAAGGTGACAAGGTTGTCCATGAGGATTGATGTCTTTTGGCCGCTGTGGTTGTTGAGGGGGAAGTTGAAGTCGCCGAGGAGTATGTAGTCTGATGTAGTCCGATGAGTTGATGGCACAGGGAGCGATGAAATCGTCCAGGGCTTTACAGAAGGGTGGGTGAGGTCCAGGAGGGTCTGTAGATGAGGGTGCCACGGAGAGTGGTGTTTGGATTTGTCTGGATCTGAAAGTGCAGATGTTCGGTGACGGAGGGCCAATCGGAGGGGGTGAGGGGGGTTTAGTGTGCGTGGACAGTTGAAGGTGCAGCTGGGGCAGGAGAATGGGCTGAGAGTATCCTTAGGCGAGGCACGATGGCAGGCGGCAGAGCCTCAGGAGTTGAGGGCGTGCAAGGTGCTTGCATCGTACTGATAGATGGTGTGGGAACCAGGGTCCATGGCGCGAGCCGGACACAGACAGGCTTGCCTTTAGCATGGCAGCCATTAAGAAGGGGAGGGACGTGGGAGGGGTCTCTCTCTCTAGCTGGGAGACGGAAGGGCAGGAAACAGCAGTGGGAGGGGGGTGGTGCCACAGGGGCAGCAGTGGCAGGGAAGTGCGGGGATCGTGGAGGGCTGCGAGAAAAGGGCAAAAACTATGAAAAGGGAGTGAAAATAGGCACAAAAAAAAGTAAAGCAAAAAGACCAAAAGCAAAAATAGAGGAAAGAGAAAGGCAAAAAAAGGCAGAAGGCAGCAGAGAAACAGAAGGCCACCACTGGCCAACAGGGATGAGGCGCAAGTGGGTGCCTGCAGGTAGAGGAGGGCCTCAAACACCTCAGAGCCAGGCAGGCTCAGAGGACAAAGGGCAGAAGCAGCAACAGGCTGTGCTGTAGGGGTGGAGCAGGTCTCATGCTGACCAGGGAGTCAGTGAAGAGTTGCCCCTTCTCTGCGCAGTCGCCGCCTTTAAGAAGGGGAGGGAGGCGGGAGGGGTCACTCAGTAGGGAGGCAGAAGGGCAAGAAACACAGCATTGGGAGGGACTGCAGCAGTGGGGGAGTGCCGAGATCACCAAGGGCGGCGAGAAAAGTGCAAAAACTATGAAAAGAGAGTGAAAAGAGGCACAAAAAAGAAAGTAAAGGAAAAAGAAAGGCAAAAATAGCAACAGCCACAATAGAGGAAAGTGAAAAGCAAAAAGTCAGAAAGCAGCATAGAGATAGAAGGCCACAACTGGTCACCAGGAATGAGACGCAGGCGGGTACTTGCAGGTGGAGGAGGGCCGTTAACACCTCAGATCCATGCAGGCTCAGAGGACAAAGGGCAGCAGCAGCAACAGGTGGTGCTGTGTGGAGGGAGCGGGTCTCACGCTGATCAAGGGTCAGTGAAGAGTCCAATGCCAGCAAGTCTGGTTGGGACGCTATGTGGCAAGTCTTTCACAGGAGGAAAATGGTCCACAGAGGAACAAGCTCTTCATATCAACTTTCTGGAGCTCATTGCAGGGTAATTTCAGGTTCAATGCTGGATGAAGGAGAAGGTAAGTTGCTTTGTACTATTGAAGACAGACAACTTCTCAGACTGCTGCATAAATCACCTGAGGGTCTCCAGATTAAAGGTTCTAGCAGATCTGGCCAGGGAATTCTGGACATGCTGCATAAACAACCATGGATCAGTCATGGTGGAGTATCTTCCGGGGTTATCCAACCAGACTGCGGACTGGTGCTAGAGGGAATGGCCCAAAATGAATTTGTGGCAGTTAGACCCCTGAATCTTCTCACAACTCAATACTCACTGGACCTCATTACTTCCTATCTGGACCATCAGATTCCCAGATTCTTCAATTGGAAGCTGGATCCACAGACAACGGTGACAGGCGCTTTCCTGCAGAATTGGTCAAAGGAGAGGGGTTATGGGTTTCCCCTCTTCGCCATGATCATGAGACTACTGACCCAGGCGAGAAGGCAACAGGCGGATGTGGTTTTAATCACACCAGTGAGGAGATCTCAAGTTTTGTTTCGAGTTCTTCTGGAAATTTCTAGGATATTCAAATCCCTCTTCCCCACGCTCCTATTCTTTTGAATCCCCTAGGCCAGTGTCACCCGCTAGTACTCTAGGGGCGCTTACCACTCATGGCATGGAGGATTACCAGGAATGATGGAGTCCTTCGCCTTTCACAAGAGGCTGAATGAATTTTGGCTACAGCATGGGCAGATGGGACCAGAAAGCGATATAAATCTGTATGGTCCAAATGGGTGAGTTGGTGTGTTTAACACAATGAAGATCCCATGTGGTGTGACGCTGTCCCAATCCTGAACTTCTTAGCGTCTTTAGCCTTGCAGGGTTTGGCTTAACTGACAGTTTTTTACCATTTGGCCATTTCTGCGAGTCACTTGCCGGTACCAGGGACTCCTGTAGAAGAACACCCGTTGGTTTGTAAGTTGCTGAGAGGAATTCACCTGTCTCTACCTCCAGAATCCAGGTACTCAACCCTTTGGGACATCAACATAGTATTGAAACTCTTTCAGTCTTTGCAGTGTAATGAATATCTTTCAAGCAAAGAGTTATCTGCAAAATTAGCAATGCTTCTCTGCTTGATTTCTTGCTGCAGAGTCTCCGATGCTGTGGCCCTGGATATCCATCCATCCAAAATGCCTCCGCCCGACTGATCCTCGACATACCCCGCCGAAGTCACATCTCCCCTCACCTAAAGGAACTCCACTGGCTCCCGGTAGACAAGAGGATCACCTTTAAACTCCTGACCCACGCTCACAAGGCACTTCACAACACCGGACCCTCCTACCTCAACACCAGACTTAACTTCTACACTCCAACACGTCAACTCCGATCCGCCAACCTCGCCCTCGCCATCGTACCCCGAATCCAGCGCAAGACATCCGGCGGCAGATCCTTCTCCTTCCTCGCCGCCAAGACCTGGAACTCTCTCCCCACATCTCTTCGCCAGACCCAGGACCTCCTCGCATTCAGAAGGCTCCTCAAGACCTGGCTCTTCGACCGCTAAATCAGCAGCGCTCCCCCCCCCCCCTCAGCGCCTCGAAACCCTGACGGGTACATAGCGCGCTTTATAAATACTATGATTGATTGATTGATTGATTGATATATCATGTATTACTGTACAAGTAATGTTATGTTCCATATTTCTAGGAGAACTAAAGCATATTCTAGAATGATATCCTATCCAGCTTTCAAAAAGTACCCCCAAACTGTGTGTGGTCTGATGTCTTAAGGCATACAAACTCCTGATGGAAGCGGTCCGTCCACTAGGGTAACGAGAATTACTGATATTCCTTAAAAAAGCCTTTCAAAGCGGTCTCCTCCCCACCACTGCTCGCTAGGTCATCTGGGTTTTGCATGAAGATGGCACTGACTTGTCGCATTTTGGAACTCACTCCGTCAGAGGGGCGATGGCCTCAAAAGCCTTTTCTCTAGGGCAGGGGTCTTTTTGTAAAAAGAGCTACTTATGTTCATTGAAACTCATTGAGAGCTACTAAACATATTAGTGTTGTAATAGAAACCACATCAGACAAGATTATAGCAGAGGCACCATATGCAAGGTTACTACCAGCAATCACTTCAGTGAAACAGGCAAGAATGCCAACAGTAATGTAAAAAAAAGAAAAAAAAAAGAAAAAAAGGGTTTGTCAATATTGTTAACAGTCTCCCAACCTGGGACGTTTCTGGAGTTAAAATCCTTGACGCTTCGTTAAGTGCAAGTATGCCCAACTGTAAGTTATTCACTGCGATTACTAGTACTGCAGTTATTCTCCTTCATAGCAATATGGAGACAGGTTTGTTACTTTTCATGGTCATGTTAGTATGGTATTGATTTAATTCTGTTTGAGAAGCGTAAACTGCACATTTTTTTCCACTCAGGACGAGGTAGTCATAGTAGTTTCTCTCTTCCTTTTTTCCAGGCACTGATTCAACCAAAGGCGAATAAAGCAGAATAGTTCTTCCTGAGGAAATTCAAGAAAGAGAAAAGTGCCCAAGGATCTGTCTGCTTATATGGACTATGACTGTTGGTTTCTGATTGGTTAAACTTTTTGTAGTCCTTTCCAGCGGCGTCTTAGGAAAGGTGACTTTTATTGTTGAATGCTGCTGGAAGTAATAAAGGACTAAAAGTTATGAGCATAATCCTCACCTCTGTGTCCTTAATAGAATTGAAACTTTCAGTTACAAGAGCTAGGAAATTTTTCATTCACTAGGTGGCCATGTCTGTATTTAGTCCATAATCCACCCAGAGGTAGTTAAGTCTACTGTAGCAGGGAGCAGAAAGAAGACTAGCTCCGCTTTGTTTTATTCCTTGCACAAAAATTTTACCCACTTTCCTTTTCACTGTGAACTTCTGTTACAAAAGATCAACGCATTAATCGTAGATTATGACCTCATCAGAACATGGAAAGATAAGGTATTGTTTTCTTAAAAGTGTTAAAATGTTTATAAACAATTGATGACTATGCAGCAAAATAATTCAAATAATTTCCTGATGAAGAACCAAGCAAAGTGCCTGTGCATACATACAACAAGCTGGCAAACATAGTGAAGTGCCAAGGGAACACTGACGGTAATGGTTAGACACTCAGAAAGTGCATTTTGGCCGTATTATCAATGCATGCACTAGTACAATGCTGGTTTTTGGGGAGGCACGTGCCCACCTTGGATTAAGCCTGGAAGTTAAAAACCTCAAATCCTGGATTTAGGACTATACATGTCAGATTATTGTAGAGCTTTCTGTAATCACAGAACAAATGAGGCATTATAAAAATACAAAGAGCCAAGGCAATGCGTGCTGGTTTTGCGCCACATCTCTTATCGTCTGAGCAGCATTAAGTATGCCAAAACTGGCTTAAATTACCTCGGGCAAACCTTGTGGTGCTTAACCAAGTGCAACTGCTCCAGCAGAGGATGGAAATCTATCCACCTTTCCGAAACCGCCAACCAAAGCAGCGAGGCCGAGCAGAAATCAAGACATGCCATCAGTGCAGGAAAACTAAACCCTGAAGTGAACATCTCGTAATATTGGACCAATTAGTGCACAGGCCAATTGGGAAAAAACTAAAGCCACTTCCTCTTACATGTTCATGCAACCACTTTGTAGTGGTGAAATGCTTCCCAATACAGCGGTACCAAGCAAGACATACATTTATGCAGTGTAAAGTCAGCAAGATAGTCCACCTTTTCGTATTACTGGGGCATAACATTACTTAAGAAAAGTACCCCTCCTCCCCCCAAAGAGAGTGCATATATTTACATATGTACAACATGTATCATTGTAATTTTAAACAACAATTTTCCTGTCACAGAGAACAATCCTAAAAACGGTTAATAAAAAAGGAAGCAAGAAAATTGGGGGGTTCCCTTATGCAACCAAAAAGTCTTTATATGAAACACAGTAAAGTGACCATTCTGTAACATTAGGAGTACATAACAAACCATAGTAATGGATGCAGAGTACAGAAGGCCCTATATTTTAGTAAGTGTCTACATCTCATCAATTTCGTTGAGACCACTGAGAGCCACCTGGAATTTTTTAATATGTCAGGCTTCTACACTGGACAACACAGATATTTTTACCTCTTTTGAAAACAAAATATTGGGGTTAGTAATTCAGAACTGGATAACATCTTCCCTTTCTTTTGAACACTCCACTTGACTTGGTTACCTTTGGGGCTCTAGTTCAATACACAAGTGAGCTAATAGGTTGTGTCCCTGGTTTTTGCTTCTAACAAAGTCTAACGTGGAGTGACCCATGCCATTTTAAAATCTGTTTCACCAGTTTACTTAGGTATCCTCTCTATCAGTTTCTTACACAGGATATCTGCATTCTGAAGACACTTCTTCTTGGTACAGTTCCTCCAGATACAGAGGTACCAGCCATTTGCTAGATTCCCTTCTCGGGATCTTGGATGTCTACTGCTAAAGTGATGCATGGTGTTTCTATCAGTTAGCATTGTATGCAAACTATCACTTTCCATCACATATCTTGATGCAGAGATTCAGAAAATGTATTTTACATGTACCCTGTGTGATGGTGAAATTGAGGTCTTTAGTGCAGCGGTTAAGCCAAACCATAAAATCTGTTAAGCCAGGACAAAGGACTTTCCCAAACAATGATTGTATCTTCAATATATCTTTCCAGTTTTTATGTGGTTGAAGGGATTAGGTTCACCACACACCCATTTATATTTTTTTTAAAAAGACATGAACAAATTAACTATTGCTGGGGAAAAGTTGCACCCCATCACCACTTCCTTAATTCGTAAGAACAGATCATTTTTATCTATAAATGACTTGCCCTCAAGATATTTGGTTGCAAGTTCAACCAGAAAGTCTATTGGCACATAGGGGCTGATTGCGACCTTGGCAGAGGGGATTACTCTGTCACAAACGTGATGGATATCCCGCCCGCCGTATTACAGGTTCCATTATATCCTATGGAACTTGTAATACGGCGGATGGGATATCCATCACGTTTGTGATGGAGTAATCCCCTCCACCAAAGTCATAATCAGGCCCATAGTGTGGTAAGGGTTAGCTGTTCAGGACATTCATCCTGAAGAATATCTGTGTAGAGAACCTCCATATCAAAAGTTACGAAGATTTATTTTTCTGGTTCAAAGGATTGTCCTTATCCATAGAATCTCGTATATATACCTTAGTTTGATTTATGAATGGCTTGAGGAAGCAAGCAATGCATTGACCAATGGGCTCTAATACTGATCCACACAAAGACATTATTGGTATTCTGAGAGTATTGATAGAATCTTTGTGGGCCTTGGGCAGTATATAAATTAATGGGATACGCAGATCCTTTTTGCTGGGGAAGTCCTGTTCTTTTGAACTAATTCAGCCTATTTTCGGTTCCTGCTCAGTCATGGTGGAAATCATCTGTGAAATTCAAGGTGTGCAATCCGTGTCTATCTAGCGAAAATGAGCAGTGTTATTCAGTTGCCTCATAATATAACTGTCATAGGCCTCAATGTCCATCCCAGCAATCTCCCTACCTTTGCCTGCAGTCTTAACCAACATTTTTTGTATTTGAATAATTTCAGCAGTGCTTGCAATTTCATCATGTTGCAGTTATTGTGAGTGAGTTCTTTTTTTAATCAGGTTGTCAATTTCTTGTACATAACCTCCTTAAATATGATGACCTGTGGAGGCATGTCTGCCATTGGCGGTCAGAAATCTTAGGAGTTCAAGTGTTGTGATATTATTTTCCGCTCATGGAACATGATTAGCAAAGAAAATCTTAAGTCAAACTTTGCATAAAAATTGTACAGATTTGATTTTGATTTTAATTTTAATTTTAACAAGATTTTTGATTTTGGAGGAACAAAAGAGTCACTTGTTTAGCACTGATTTTTCAGCTTCTGAAAGTTGACACTTATTCAAATTATATATGGGAATATTGCTGTTTTCAAGGGCCTTATCATGCACTATCATCTGTATTATCTTCTGTTATGATTGTTGAGTACTCCCACGACCTCCTTCTTCCTTTCTCTCTCTTTCCACCTCTGTCTAAAGAAGGTAATGTTCCTGGGTGGAAAAACGTAGAACCAGTGGTGAGAAAGCTGGGCTGATTGCAGAAGGCCATTTACTTTTTGCCCCTATTTTTCACTTTTTGCTGGTGTTTTTTGGAATTAAAAGTACTTTCAAAGTCTTAAACTATCTTATTTTTTACATATAGGTCAATCTAAGGTATCAGGCCTCAAAAGATCATAACAATGTTACTAGAACTGCAGGTCGAGTAGCTTGAATAATCTACTAGACCTAAAGGTAATGTACTTGACCCGGAAACGAGTCTCAAATTGTGTGATCCTAGGCAAATATTGTATTTTATAGTCACCTTTTGCTTCATTCACACATACGAGTGAACCGTCAAATATGTGAGTTCAGCATTTCTGCTATAAAAAAAATCCTCTTTTGCTTGTTTAAATACATTAGACGTTTGCTCCACGTATAATAAATCTAGTCCACATATAAGGTACACATGATCCATGCATGACTTGCCTCTTAGTTTACTAATAGTTTTGCCATCAGGGCAGGAGCGTTTCTCAGTTAGTGTTTAAACACTCACTTTTAATAAATATATTGCTAAAGCATGATGTGGTAGCGCACTGTCATTTACAGACAGTACATTTCCAACAAATGTTGAAAAACCTTCCCACTAACATGCAGCTTTACTGATAAAACTATATAGTCTACTAACAATAATCTGTTAAAATTGGGTTTCAGAAAACATTTATCATTTGCACATCACCAAGTAAAGTGCTCTGACCTTTTTTCATCCTATTACAATATTGTTTTCATCACAAAAAAAAACAAAAAAAAAGGTATTTCACAGCTACTGAAATATATTTTGAAATGTTTGTAAAGTTGACTTAGTTATATAAATGTTGTGTGTTAGGAAAAACAGGATACCAAAAGCCTTTCATTTCACATAGGTCAGACAGTTACAAAATCCTGGAACTCTGCAGTCACAAGGAAAAGTATTTGCATTGCAAGAAGAAAAACTGACTTTTGACCTCTGTCTCTGAACACAGAACAAATGTGACAAGAATAAGATTTAAAGGCATCTTAATTGCTAATTCAGTTTCTGATTAAACAGAACACCTGTTCTTTGTCCACTTGCCAGAAGGGTCAAGTGGAATCTAAAAATAGCTGGACCACATAAAATAAAACTTTCTAGCCCTGGGTAGGACCTAGGTGCCCCCAAGGGTTGGGTGCAGTGTAAGTATAAGCAGGGACCTTATAAAAGATGATTTATAAGCCCTGGTGAGGAAAAATAACCACATTTGTTCTTCCCTCTTTGAAGGGAATGGACTCCATAGGCTAAAACAGGGAGACTTTATTTTAAGACAAAGAAAGTGCCTGTGGGAGGAGATCTGCCTGAGCAGATGGGGGTGGGGGGGTGGGGCGCAAACTAATCTTCAAAGGAGGGAAGAATATTTGGAGGAGCTCAGGACCTCCCTCATTTCCTGCAAACCTAGACAGCCAAGTGACCCCATTATTAGATTAGGAGAGGGGTGTGTTAAAGGAATTTAGCCACACCAGTGGCTGGACTGAGCCAGTCCTAACTTCAAAAATTCAGATTCTGACATTTCGGATTTTTAAAGAATGTTTCTCGCTGGGATTGATTTTTGACACACTTCCCAGGAAGTGGTCATCCAAGAGGGTGGTGGCATGCCTGTGACTGGACAGTTGCCCCTCCCCTTGCTTTTCACACCAGGAGCAAGGATAAATATCGCAGAGCTGCACCCCACACCTCAGATGCCTGCTGGAAGAAAATACTGGAGAAGGACTGCCATGCTGGAACCTTGGCATGTACCTGCATACTTCACTCACAAGTACTGCGCCAGCTGCACACTTTGGGCTTCAATAAGAAAAGGACTTTGCCTTGCTTCTGCAACTTCATGAGTGGACTCCCTGCAAGCTACAGGAACAAAGGAGCTGCCCATAGTCACTTCATCAAGTCCTCCAAGAAGAGCCCAGCTGACCAGCACCCAGTGGCCGTTTGAGGATTCTTACCAGGTGCATTCTAGGAATTGTAGTCCCAACTCCAAAGGATCAACTCAGAGCTTCAGGAACCTTGGATCAAGTTGTGGACATTTCAAGGACCCAAAAAGGACCTCAGGAAAAAGATCCAGAAGTTTGGAGACATTTGGGGCAACTGTCGTAAACAGCTTCATAAATTGAAGAAGAGTATTGTGGGAGTTGTAGTCCCAGATCCCAAACCAGAGCCTCTGAACCCCTGGCTGGTGTTGTTGACCACTTTCCTGTATCAAGAAACACTTCTGGAAGTGAGTGTAACAGTGTTACATCGCGGGTTCTGAACTGAGGACTTTGTCCCTGTCCAGTGTGACCTTTTTTAACCCTTGGAGCGCCAATTGCTTTTAAGCGCTAGAATTACTTTTAATCTTTAAAAATTAATATCTCCGGTTCTCTACATTGGATATTTGTCATTTTGGTGACATCTTAAAGATACAAATATAATCTATTGTTACTAATTGTTGTTGGATTTTTATTGTATTTTGTGTTTTACTTATGCACTGTTTTGTTGATATTAAATGCTTCTCACACCTGTCTCCTAAGTTAAGCCTAACTGCTTGTTGCCAAGGTACCAAGGGTTGAGCTGGGATTAATTTATTGAGACCTGACTGTACCTAGTAGGGGTTAGTGGCCTATTGCTAAGTGTTGTTACTTACCTGCCCTTACCAGTAATCCACTTTCCAAGATAGGGGTATCCTGACTGGAGCTGAATGGCGTGTCAGAAAAGTAATGAACCATCTTTTGGACCTCCCTTGGTGATGGAAATGCTGATTATTGGGGTTGTTTTTCAAGAAGTCTTCCTTCACAAATGGGTACCTATTTCTCCTTGTTATTTTTTTTATGTCACAGGCAAGTTTTGTAGTCTTTTGGTTCACTGTAAATGTTTTAAAATTGGTTGTTTATTCAAGTTGTCTAGTAGATTATTTGAATCCTGAATGGCACTGTCTTCTAAGATTTCTTTTTCAAAAGCTTCAAACTCTTTAAGCTCTTGCTTGTTCCTGTTGGAGGGCAGTCTCAATGGAAAAAGCCATCCAGTCTTGTGAGCACCTTGTGCACACCCCACTGAATTGTGACAAGTACTGTTGTTCGTCAGTAAAACTTGCTAGTATGCTATTACTTGTAGCCCCTAAGGGATCATATATATATATTTTTTAGATGTTCCAAGAAGACTTGAGCATGCAGGAAAGTTTATTTTTGCTTCTTTTGTAGTCGTTTAAGTTTTTCCTATTTTGTCTAGGTTAGTGTTGAAGTGGTCTCATAGTTCTCGATAAGGAGTGAAAGGTTGTCTAACAATGTATTTGTTCTGTGCATATGTACAGCAATCAAGCAAACTGTGCACCATATGCTCATCTATGTAGCATATGGTACCACATTGTAATACCCAGGCCCATGCTGGTTCATATTGGTAACTTTACACATGCATCCAGATTAAAGAATTGTGACATGTCTAGGGACTAGTGAGGCTAATAGTTGGATACCCAAAAAGTGCAGGTTGGTCACGTTATAACTGTATGCAATGACACAATGTTGGTTATCGGGGATGCATATGCTTACCATGTCATGGCCTGGAAGTTACAAACCTCTTAAATCCTGGAGTCAGGACCATAAATGGTAGGCAATTGCATGTCTTTCTGTGTATGGATGAGCCCATAATCCACATGGTGGAAACATGTCCACCTTTCGCAACAGGAGTTCACTCTCTTTGCAAGAAGGAAAAAAAAAGCAGTGCTTGTCTTCATTGTGTTCCATGCTACAGTACACAGAACTACCTTAGGGTTGATTATGAACTAAAACCATACATGGATACCCAGTGAATTCAGAATTAAATGATAGGCGGATTGCATTTTCAATTTTTTTGTGACAAAACCAGATACAAAGCTGGATGAATAAGTGTATATTTTTGTTGAAATTCATATATTTATGTGCTGCCTTGCATATTATAATATGAAATTGTTCTGTTCGATTTGTTGAAACTAGGGGAATTTGCCAATATAATTCTGGCTCTATTTGGGTCCAAATGGTAGTCATATGTTGAAATTTTATCTTCCATAATGATTCAGTCTGTCTTCTAATGATAAATAATCATTTTATTATTGAATGATGATATGCTAAGATCTGTCCCTATAGAGACCACTTTTCTTTTAACTGAATACAAGGCCTCAGGTTTGCACCATTCATAACAAGAAGACAAGATGGGTTTTAATATTAGAACTTGCCTGTTACAAAATTAATTTGTTAAATACGTTCCAAACATTCCACTCACAGAAACGCTTTCATTGCAATATGTTTGATGGGCTAGCTCCAGTATGGGTACATCTAAACCACTGTCAAAGGGAGCAGCAAATAGTTCAATTAAGAATTAGTATAAGCCAAGAAGACAGAGTGCAAACCCAAAGGATTATGTAAAAGCCTGACTCAAAGGAAAAACTCCAAACCAAAATCAAGGTGATCGGTTACCAGTGGGCAGATTGCAGGTCTAAAAGGATAACTATTCATTGCACATCTTCCAATTAACTAAAAAGAAAAATATTTTTCGTATCCCCTGTGGGATCACGCATCCAGACTTGCCACAAGTGCCCTAAGGATACTTTTGCAACAATCTTTTCTACCACTCTAGGATGCGACCTGACAAACTCCATTCAATCTTATTATTCACCATTCAAAACCAACAGCTCAGGGGCCGTGCTCCTTTGGCACAGAGCTCCCGCTAACACCAGTCTTAAGTCTTCACATTACTGGTTCCCCTGAGTGACCCCACTACTTTTCCTTTGTTGAAGAGCCCCAAAGATGCTGAGAGGCGATGGATGTCCGCTCTGTCTCACAGCACGACTGGAATTAATGAGGACGATACTGAGACCTGGTGCATGACTGAGGGCTGTGGATCCTGGATGTTGAGAGAGATTCCTTATGGGCAGTCGTGGTGGACCCTTATTCTTCCCTCTGCAGTCCTGCTACATAGTGGAGACCTGGGGGTGAAGGGTTACGGGGGAGTTTGGGAGAAGAGCCGGACTCCTGGCTCCATGCCAGAAAGCTGATTGCTGTCCTACCACACTTCAACTGAGCCTGCTGTGCCCACCATATCTAAACTTGGGGTGGAGAATGGGTTTTCAGGCCTGGCTAAGGATCTTTAGGAGGGGGCAGAGACACCGGGGCTGGCAGCAGACTGTTGTCCTTGCCTGTGGCTGGCGATCATGGCCCATGATGCAACAGTGGCACATTACAACTTGACAGCCCACCCTCAACCTGGGATAACTACAGAAGCTTACATAACATCTTGGAACTCACGGGGACACCTTTAACTGCTTGACCCTGATCTGTGGTGACTGCTTGCACCAGACCCCGGACTGGTGGGGATGGCATATTTAGAATTATTTGCGTTAGGACCACATGCAGCCTCTGCCTGGACAGTGGGACCCCCACGCCTTCTACTTCTTGTGAACTGCAGTACCCCTACTTAGTCTTATCCCCGCAGCAGGCCAACAATACAGGTAGATACTTGAAACGCACATTGGTAAGGTAGAGTCAGATGTGGTCCTGCTGTGACAGGACCTGCACAATGCCGTGGATCAAGTCACAGAGGCAGAGGGCTGCATCTCTGAGCTTGAAGGCTTCACCAATGACATCAGAAGTTTCTACTTTGAAATCCCCCACCAAGATGCTACTGGAGAGGATGGGGCACATGGAAGCCTCGTCCTGCCGCAATAAGACTTTTGGGATTCCCTGGGGGAGAAGAGGGATAAAACCCGAACAATTAACTGCACTACATAATCTTACTGCAAGAAGCAAGGATAACCCTGCATTCTTCACAAAGCCAGGTGTATTAATGGTGTAATAAAGCAACCAAACCCTTACATTTGCTCTATAAAAGTAGGGATGTTTTTGCCCACATCAGTGGCAATCAGTATCCTCATGGCCACATACTCACTAACCGCTGCCAGATTGTTGAAGCTCTACAGAACACTACAGGCAATTACATTCCAAAGATTCAAACCCTGAGCTATCCAAGTTAAAAGGGTTCTTGTGAGACTAGCTGAAGAGGCAAATGTCCTCACCCGAAAGGGTTTTCTCAAAGGGGAAAATCCGCAAAGAAAAGTTGACCAAGGCACTGGGTGTGATCTCTAGAGCGGTAAAACATCTGGAAACAGTGATTTCCTGATGGATGTTTTTAGGTACCTTGCCACTATAACAATACCACCATTTACAGCAATGCTGACAGAGGCTGATAGTAATGGCCCTCTTCACCCCCAAAACCCCCTCACCCCGCCTGCGCAGAACTATTATCATTGTCATACATAAATCGGGTTGAGACTAAAATTGTCATCAAGGTACTAGCAACTTGCCTTCTAGGTTTGATAGGGTGATAAGTGCACCCTGACATATGTGGCTTCATGATAGGCTGCTCCACGTGTGCCTAAATAATGTTCTGGCACTGTATAATCACCTGCAGGGCCCCCTCAGCCCTAATGTTGGTGGATCTCAAGAAGGAGTTTGGCTTGCTGGAGTGGGACTGCATCTTCAAGCTCGTGAAGAATCTCAACTTTGGGCATCGATTCTTGGGCTATGTTCACCCTCTATATATGGATCTTGTGGCAAGAGTCAGATTTGGCAGGGAGAGAGATTCCAGATTAGGAAGGGGACCAGGAGGGGTTGTCCTCTATCTCGGTTGCTCTTTGCCATTGCGATTGAGCCCTGGCATAATGGATCTGCACTGATGCTCTTATGAATGGGTGCCTGGAGTGGAGGGCCGGGTCTCTTTAAATGCGGATGATCTAATGTTGTCTGTTGTTTCTTCAAGAGTCGGAGGTTTCTGGACCGAGTTCACTACAGGTACTCTAAACATTCAGAAGTTACACAAGCTTGTACCCATAGGTGAAAACTGAGCTGTCCCCTGTGGATCCAGAATCACAGACCAACAGTAGGCTGCGGACTTGATGGCTGCCTCAGAAGAATTCCACTACTTGGGTGTATACATTGCTAGATGACAGACATGCACATGGGAAAGTAGTGTGACTCCCCTAATGTCACACTTGTAGAGTGATCTTACCTTTTGGGCTCCTCTTCCATTATCTTTTTTTTAAACTTTATTTTTGCAATCATTACAGTAAACAACAAAGCAGACGAAGTATTGTTGCTTACATCATCATCACTTTACACAATCCTATAGTATAGACAGATATTTACTTCATAAAGGAACATTTTCTGATTAACCTGAAACCCTTCAGTCCCAAGTGGCCATATGGTACCTTTCTACTCCTCGTGTATCGTATGTCTACCTGAGTGCTATCCGTGCCGGGGGCTCCTAGTTGCCATTGTACGCATCACCATCAGTATCCGTGGTGACTCCTTCCTCTGAACTAGTGGGTGTGTCTGAGCCCAATAATCAATAGCATAGGTCTCACCAAGTAGTGACTGCCTCTTTAACCTGGTCATCCCGTCTACTGAGTTTCATGTGAATTTACTCTGCTTCCAAACACGCCACCATAATACCTAGGTACCTGAAATGCAATGTTTTCCAGCACAGCCCCAGCTCTGGCAGATCCTCTGTATTAATACTCTCCAATGACAACAGGGGAAACAGTAATGATTTTGCTCTGTTAATTCGTAAACCAGACATTTCTCCGAATATGTCATGTGTGTAGGGCGATATGACAAGTGGTAGCTCGCCAAATGCATGCCCCACCCCTCAAGCTCTCAATGCACCCTGGCCACCAGCGCGTCAAGAGCCAATGAAAATAGTGGTGGAGACAATGGGCATCCCAGCCACGCTCCCCGTTCTCGTGTCCACAGCTCTGGTCTTTGCCGTCCTATGCAAAATCTGGTGCCTGGTTTTGTGTACAATAGTTTAATCCAATCACAGAAGTGGAGTCCAAAGCCCAACACCCTCATTACCTCAAGGAAATAGCCCCAGTCCACTGTGCCAAATGCTCTTTGCAAATCTATGGCGGTCAGGGCCATATCCTCATCTCTTCCCTTTACTTCGTATAGCACATGGACCAAGCACCTGAGGTTCATAGCTGTATTCTTGCTGGGAATAAACCTGCACTGGTCTTCGTGGACCAATTTTAACATGTGGGGTACTAATCAATTAGCCAGGATTTTGCAGAGTATTTTTACAACTGTGTTAATCATGGTTCTGGGTCTATAAGCAGCTGGGTCTGCAACGTCCCCCCGGTTTTAAAATTAAGTATAACTCCCCCTCATTGTTTGTGGGAGTTCCCCTACTTGCTGTGCCTTCTGTAACACCTCCAGTATGTGCTGGGTGGTTTCTGCTGGGAATGACTGATAAAATTCTACTGGGAAGCCATCTCCCCCGGTTCATCTGCTATCAGTAGCATGCTCAAAGCCAATCTCATTTCCTCCAATTCGAGGGGGGCATCCAGCTCTTCCCGGCTACTCTGTCAAACCCTGTTAAGTGCTTGAGCTTTCAAGTATGGCACACAGTGATCCGGAGTGACTTTCGGTCCGCTGAATACACCTGCTGGAGGTGTGATCTAAATACCTATACCATACCCACTCCAGTATGGACTATATGTCCATCTGGTGTCCTCAGATGTGTTTTGAGTGGCAGTGTTTGCTCTCTGCGGAGTGACATGTCACTTTCTATATGCAGCCTCTGCTGGTATTGCGTTAGGGTAAATTTATCTAGGTGATCCCAGATATCCAGTATGTGCCAGTTCCCTCCCATTAGCATGTTCTGTCTCTTCAGATGCCGCCTGCATGGCTGCTAGGTCTGTTTCCTCCTTTACTAAGTCCAACTTCAGCTGCTGTCTCACTCAACATGTCAGGCCTGTGCAGGTTCCCCACAAGACTGCCTTTAAGGCCTCCCACTTTGTAGCTCTACGTGTAGTTGACCCCAGTTATGCAGTCTGTCAGTGCCCGTGAGATTGTTTCCTTGCCCACCACATCCGTCAGTTTCTCGACTGACATTCTCCACGTTCGGTTCTCCCTTGTTTGTTCAAGTTAATGGTACAACAAACTGGAGAATGGTCTGATATGAAACGAGCCATACAGGTTACCTCCTTATCTCTGGAGTACTGCCACCAGTATACTGTCCAGCCTGCTATAAATGCTATATGTTGGGGACTAATATGTACAAGCTCGATCTGAAGGGTGCTGCTCTCCGCCATATGTCGGCTAATCCCATGTTCTGCATGGCCTGACCCAACACAGCTGTCATTTGTGATTTCGCACCGTTCTTGGGCGGTGACCGATCTAGATTGCCATTCAGTTTGCAATTAAAGTCACCCAACCATACAAGGGGGGGATCCCACAACCTGTAGAATCAAGTCTTGGAGGCCTGTGTAGAAGGCGGGATCACCTGTATTTGGACCACATGAATTGAGTATTGTCAGGGGTCTCCCATTCAGCAGTCCCTGAAAAAAGACGTATCATTCCCCCCTATGTCAGCCTCCATGTAAGTAAACGAGAACAGCAGGCCCAGGGCCACCCAGATCAGTGTCCCCTAGGGTAAGTAGAGTAAGAGGAGTGGTAGGTCTGACCCCTCCATTTTTTAGCCAGTCTTGTTGCACCTGAGTCATCTAGGTGCGTTTCCTGTAGACACGCTATATTAACTTTATATCCTTTCAGATAGGATAACAGGCTATAGCGCTTAATGTAAGTAACTAGTCCTCAAACATTCTGGGCCAGTATCCTGTATTGGCTACCCCTAAGCTCTATTTGATTGGTGCCCATTCTCTCCCCCCCCCCCCCCCAAACAAGAAATATGAGCATCTCTTGCTCCACTGCTGATTACCAACAATGAACAAACTGTAACATAATGGTACTACTCCTTTCCTCCGGCATGCTCAGCACAACCTGCTGTCTAGTAATGCCCACCCATTGCTTAGGCCAGGACTTGCACTGCATACGATTACAAACTTTTCCCTTATAAAGATTCCGCTAGTCTCACCGACTGAATCTGTACCCGCTTCTAAGCTAGCATTGGTATACAAGTGATAAATAGTTCCACTTCACCAACTGGTTCCTACGTTGCACTTTTCATTGTGTCCAGTTCACTCTATGCCCCCCATTGCTTACCACCTCTCTCCAGCAATCCACTGTTCTCTGCCCTCCCAGCGGGGAGGATGGCATATCATTCTGTGGCAAGGGCATCTTAAGTTGACACAGTTTCTAGGACAATATTGGTCTGCTGGTCCGGAGCTCTATCACCCGGGTCCATCATTAGCTGCTGGCGCTCGCTGTTCATCATCTTGCTCTACTTTCCCGACCCAATCAGCTGCATCGTTCCATCCTCTGTAATTATGACTCTTGAGGACGTCCTAGTCGCTGAAGACAATTCCTCTGTGGCTGGCTTGGGTTGCCTGGAAGCTCCTCTGGGACCGGTCTGCTGTTTTTGGCGATGGCCACCACCTGGCGGATTCTTGAAGTTCTGTCCCACTGTTCTAGCCACTCTCAGACCTCCTAAGTGTGGTCGAAGATGTGTTTTCGCCATGGTGTATAACTTTTAGGCAGGCTAGTTTAGAGTAGCATATACTGTAGCTGCATGGCTCTCAGTTTTTGTTTAAATGCTACAAAGGATTTTTGTTGTTCTCGTACTTTCCATGTATAATCAGGAAGATGGCAATCTGTGTGTTTCCAAACTGCGTGACTGCTTGCTGATGCGCTGCTCTTAAAAGACGTCCCTGCCCCAGTAATTGAGGATTTTTGCTTTTATAGTCCGGGGGGGACACGGTGGTGGAGGAAGCACTAGCGTTCTAAGCGCCCTTTCAACAGCAAAGTATTCTGATATGGCCCTCAGTTTAAGTTCAGTTCGCACCCAGTCCTCACGGAATTTTTCCATCTCATTTCCTTCCACTTTTTCCGGGAATCCCAGGAATCTAATGTTTCTCCTATGGGTGCGGCCTTCCGCATCCTTGGCGCAGCGTTCAAGGTCCCCCACCACTGTTGACACCTGGGACATCTGGCACTTTGATGTGGCCACTTCCCTCTGTAGGTCCTCTATGTTGTGTTCTGCATTCTTGACTTTAATCGCCACCTTTCTTAGGTCTGCCCGCAGCAGATTAACATCTATTGTGAGAGTCTCAATTTTATGCTTAAGGGCCGTTCTTGCTACCTGTATTACTGCTAACAGTTAAGTCCTCGTAGGCTCCTGGGACCCCTCTGGTAGACTTTCTTCAACCTCTGTGCTACTCCAGCGTGTAACCCTTTGCGTCGGTTGACAGAGGTAGTGTATTGTGTGTTGGTGTTTGATGCACTTACTGCTGTCTTTGCCCATTGTAATAGCTTTGGCTGGATTGCAGTTTTCTTTTTCAGCCTTGCAACTTTCTGGGTCTCAACTGGGTTTAAGTGAGACAGCTCCATTTCTTCTCACTTAATTGGATGTCCCCGCTGTCATCGCTTCACTTTATCACTGCTTGTTTCTCCATCCAGCTACAGGTGCCAGCCTGTCGCCGTATCTACATGGGTCTCCAGTGTATCCGGTTTCTGCTGGCTTGTTTTGCTAGCTAGGTCTTACACAGTAGAGTGACTCCCCGAAGCCCTCCCAATCTCTCTGGTCCGCACACCACTCTGTTAAGGTAATAATTCTTCCCCGGGGCGTCTGGCTTCACATCTGCACCTGTCTCGGAGTTCCGTCACCTGTCCCCCCCTCACATTCTGGAGCCACCACCTTTGCTCACTGTCACAGGGCTCTATGATGTCTTAGTGCATTGTCTTGGGTATGACCGCATCCCCCTCTGCAGGCAGGGGCACCAGTCCTCTTGTGCATCGCCAATCTATGTAGTTTCTGCCGGGGTGCACCGCCAGCTGGATATTTTCTCTCCTGCACCTGGCCCTATGTTCAATCCTCAGTGCTCACAGGGCTGGCCTAGGCCTCAGCTTCAATCCCTGCCCTCAAGGATTCTGCAAGGGGCCACAGCAGCCTGACTTGCTCTTCTTCGTGTTGCCGCCTGACTCCCCCTGTTAGCGCTCCTCACCTCTCCACAGGGTGCCGCAAGGCCGGCAGCCACATTGCTCGCTCTGCTGTGAGGGAGAGATGTGTGGGGGGAAGGGGAGGAAGGGGGGGGGGTAGTCTCACGTCAGCCTGTTTATTTCTTGGGCTCCCTACTTCACAGTGCATCTCCCCTCACCAACGGGGTTCAATAAGGTTGCTGCCATGCTTGGCCTCTTTGTTGTTTTCGTGTTCTTGGAGCATCACTGTTACTGCGACCACCAGAGTTTGATTGTCCCAACAGGAGCCAGCAGATTGACCACTGCTGGTTCCAGGTAGTGCTGTTCACTCTGCTACTTCTTTTTTTTATAATGCCGGAATCCTTCCACTGGACATCTGTCTCGCTGGCTGCTCTCCTTGGTTTCTTTTTGTTTTCAGCATCAGTTCTGCAATTTTGGGTGTCTACGGCCGCTGTGCTGTGATTAGTTTCCCTCGACTCAGCCTGGATTTGTTGGCCTTGCTCCTCTAACAGTGGTTTTTAGCTTTTACTTGTGACCACTAGAGCCTAAGGAGTAGCTCTTTAGTAGTGTCTCCCTTAATTTAGGTATATTTGATACACTAGATAGCAAAAAAAGCACATTGGAAAATTGCTACTTCCAACAGCTTAGTGCTGGGCTCTTTGGACGAGGTATCAAACATGGGGGTGGAGCCAGTGGTCAGGTAAGTACATCCTGGTTTATTTTTTGTTTTTCTGTTTTTCTATTATTCTTTTACTGTTCTATGGCTCCTGATAAGCTCAAAAAGGCTGCAGCAGCTAGGAAGGGGAGGAAAATAAATGTGCAAGTATCACCTTCCAGTGCAATAAATAAAAAGGATAATGAAGAGAGTATTGTATTACGGGGCCATGCAGGTACTGGACTTATATGGGAGGAGGCTAATGCTGAATTACAAGGAGTATCGCCCATGATGAGATCTATCAGGGAGTTTGTGGGGAAACATTTTAAAGGTGTACCATCTAGGAAGGAGCCAGGAAAAAAGTCCTTTAAATCCCACAGCGCTATCTCCCAGTCCTTCTACAAGGAGAAGATAGGGGACTCTATGCCCCAGACCCTGTCGGACGAGGATATGCTCCGCTTGGAACCTAGATTATCATCATTACCCTGTCTCCCATTAAGGAGCTTCAGGAATATTCATCCCCATGAGGATCAGCAAGAATATGTGGTCAAGAAAGAGTGGATATAGAGGAATTTGTTATAAGTGGAGCCCCACTACAAACTCAAGACATTGGCCACAGGGCAAATGGGGAGCAGGGGGAACTGCCCCGAAGTCCAATTCACTCAGGGGGGTGAAAATCTAACCTCCACATTTCCATCAGATTTTGTGGCCGGCGCTAGCTCCTCAGCATCAATTTTAGATGTGATGGTCCTGGTGCAAAAAACATCACAGGGTATTCACGGATACGTTAAAGGCACATAAGGTTTACCTACAGTGTGCAGAATCAGAGCTAAAGCAAATTAATAATTGTATGCCTAATCTGGTGAGACCTGTCAAGGTGCGGAGAGAGTAGGCAGGTCAGGACGAGGACAGTAAAGTTGGAACTGCTATGGGGTTAAGAGATAAAGCCTCAGTATGAGAGGAGAAGCCCTTCATAAATATTTCGGAATGCCCGGTGTTAATAAAAAGATGGAGATGGCGGAATGGATATAGAAATCTTTCTTATTTGGGATCCAGAGGGAGGAGTAAAAGAACAAAAAAAATAGAAGGCAGTGGAGATTAGGCAGGGAGAGAATAAGGAAAGTCGGTCAGCCCAGCCCTATAGGAGGAGACCAAGTGGATGTTAGTGTTAAGGAAAGTACTAGCATTTATAAGATAATGAATTCTATTCCTAAGACATTGCAAGTAGACCTGAGTGGTAGACTTCAGCAAAGACATCCGGTAAGGTTGGGCAAAGGAAGGCACCCCGAGATGATTGTGAAATTTGGAATAAGGAGATGGAGAGTTGAAAAGTGCATATTAGTGAGATAAGAAGTACAGATACACAGGAGCATAGTGTCAGAGGGCAGCCCAATGTAGATGGACTATCGTTAGGTGATGTTGAAGCTATAGAGAAGGCAACACATTATTTATGGGTTTATTTGGAGCCTATATCAAGTAGATGTGGAGGGGAAAAGGATAAGTAAGTTACCCCTCTTAAACACATAATGGCTTCTGGAAGTATTTTCCCTGTGCCCCAGTTTGAAGGCAATTTTAACAACTGATATTAAGCAGGTAGGATCTCTGCAGAACAGAGATGGTAAAGATGTTACAAAGCTCCGGTTGTATTCAGGATTGGTGAGAGATATCATTCTCAATGCAGAAAGTGAGCTACAAGTCTATGGTGTGAAAATATCTAGGGAACCGGCCAGGGTAATAGGTGGGGAATATCCCTCAAGTCACATTCCAGGCTATTAGTGTCATCATGGTGGCCTAAAATCAAACCAAGTTAAATGGGGGCAGCAGGAAGGGCCTATTAGTAATAATGAATGATTAGTTAGGGAAAACTGAGTAGGCAGGATTGAAGTCACTATCCCTTCAGAAGATAAAAATGAATATGAGGGGTTTCCATTTCAACCTAATAGGTATGATTGTTTGGAGGGGGTGGATGCGGCCCATGATTTAAGTGAGGGGGATTAGGAGCACACCTCCCTGCAAAGCATCAGTTTGTTCTGCTGGAACATATACGGGTTAAGTAGTGCAAGGAAATGGCAAGTGATTGATGCAATTATAAGGCAGTATTCTATCTTAAGTTTCCAGGAAACTTGGCTGTGCAGAGCCCCCCCATCATTAGATGGTTTTATGGGGATTTATCAAGCAGGCACAGAAAATAACGTAAGTTAGCCCTCTAGGGGAATGTTAACCTTGGTCTTGACCCAAACTTCCTCCAGGGTATGGCAGATTAAAACACAGTATACTTGGCTAATGGCCTGTGGCTTAGAAATGCTGGATGTAGGTAGGAGAAAGAAATATATTATGATCTCAAATGTATATATAAATATGTATGGTAGCACTGATTATACCGGACAGATTCAATTGTTCAAATATGTTATTGCCATAGATGAATTATACCCTCAAACCCTGATTGTTATGATGGGAGATTTTAATCATAAACAGCTTTCTGAGTCTGTGGATGGAAAGTATGGGGAGTGCCTCGCTGCCTATAATATACAACCTATCTGTATCCTGCACAATGTGGCAACTGGGTCAGATATTGCTTTATTAGATTTTCTTTTGACAAATGGATTAGTGAATTTAAATGCTCGTGTGCCCACAGATATCCCAGGCAGAAAAATGTTTAAGCAAGGCTACCAGATGTGCCCAATCGATTATGTGTTTGTACACATGTGGGCCTTTATGATGGTGATGAATTTTGAGGTCCTGCGGGTGGAGGGGAACGATCATTATCTGTTAAGAACTATTATCCAAATGGATATTGCCCCAAGACAGAGGAGGGACCTAATGCTGTGATGGCTCAAAACGTTTACGAACAAGGCTCTCGGAAAAGCACTTACATTAATTGAAGGAGTTGCAATATAATTACAGTGATATAGATATTGGGGAGATTGCCTTAGATCCTTTAGTCGAGTATGAGAAGGTAATAAATAAGGTGGGTAGGTGACTTACTCCTGAAGTCCGGACTTTTAATATTGGACATTCTAAAAATAAAGCTAGTAAGCAGGAAACAAATAATTGGTTCGATAAAGAATGTAAGGTATTAACATGTAATATTAGGGAACTGGAAAGGCACCAAAGGTGTGTAAGAAATATAGTTGGGGGATGCCAGCTCTCTATTTTAAAAAGGGAACTTAGAATTTTGGTAGCACAAAGAAAAAGGGAATCAAAGGCAAAATGTTGGGATGTGATGTTAAAAACTATAGAGTCTAACAATGTTAGGAAATTTTGGAGATTAGTACAGTGTGAGACAGTTATTTCTCAAAAGCGGACCCTGGGGCAGGTGGGAGAGGACGTGTGGGTAAACTTTCTAGAAGAGACACCTAATCATGGTGTTTCGGCAGAGCGGAGTAACACCATTTTTAGTATTGAGAAGGAAACAAAGATGGGATTTACTGAGTTAGTAATTAAGGAAACTATTCAGAGGATAAAACTCACAAGGGCTGCTGGCCCTGATAATGTGCTGGCAGTGGTAATAAAAACGAATATTGCAATATTATTGAAGACGATTAAGGAGTGGGTGGATGTAAATTCTATCATACCTCTGGAGCAAGGTGGTTTCAAGGAGAGTCATTTGACCATTGATCTCTGTTTCAGTTTCTGGGGCCATAGCAAGGAAATCTATAGAGCAGGTGGGGGGGGGGGGGGGGGGGGAGGGGGGGGGCACTTTATTGTTGTTTTGTTGATTTTAGCTCAGTATTTTGACCAGTTGTTGTTGTGGGAGGTATTAAAGGGATATGGAATACCGAAAGACTGCTTTTAGGTTCTCAACGAATTGCACAAGGACAACTGGGCCCAAGTGGAGCTGGATAGTGTGGGCTTACTCTCACGGAAAATCAGTTTAAAAAATGGCCTTAGGCAAGGATGTGTATTGGCCCCTACTTTGTTTTCCCTGTTTCTTGCCGATTTACCTGAAGTCCAACATTTGTCAAATACATTTAGTCCCAAAATTAATGGTAGAAATATTAGTTGTCTTTTGTATGGTGACGATCTGGTGATTTTTGATCAGACAGGAATTGGATTGCAATGGAAATCGAATATATTCGGGGATTATTGCATAAGGAAAAAAATGAAAATAAATATGGAAAAAACTAAAGTGCTCAAAATAGGAGAGAGGAGAGTAGGAGTTGGGCAATTAATAATACAAAAATAGAGAGAGTTAGTAAATATTAATACCTAGGGGCATGGTTCTCGCAGAGTTAGGTAGGAAGGACCATCTCACACCCTTGCAAGATAAGGCACTGGTGTCAACAGTGGGCTTGAGGAGATTCAATAAATGATTTGGGGGCCCTTTTCTCCGATCAGTATTGTGAGCCTATCAAGCCATGGTTAGACAGCAATTTATGTATGGAGTGGAGGTGATGGGTATAGGGGGCAAGAATAGATGGGATCTTTAAGAAGGAAAGTGTTTAAAAAAACCTACTCGGCCTCCCTACCTCCACTATGGTGCAGGCGATTAGAATAGCAACAGGTTTACTAGGATGGAAACACACTGCTTGTGTAGAGATGTTAAAATTCTGGACAAGAATTGATAACATAGGAATATCAAAAAACTGCCCAGTTATGTAAAAAGGAGATATGGCAAAGCGAATTATCTTGGGCACAGGGAGTTAGAGGAAGAATTCTGGCCTGTGCCAAGTTAATAAATATACAGCTAACAAGGGGGATCGATGAGCTGGGTGGGAGTAAAGCAGAGTTTAAAAGACTATTAAAACAGGCCTCCAGGGATGAGGATCTCTTGTAACCGAGTAATAAAAGCTCTGTTTCTTATTTGCTAAACTCCTGGGATAATGATGGAATCTTCCCCTACTTGGAAAAGAGTCCAAATATTAAGATGCGTCACAGCATATTAAGGTTTCGCTGTGGAATAAATTTAGTTTTTACATCAGGTAACCAGGAGGGTTTGCAAAATGAACAGAAAATTTGTCAATGTGGTCTTTAAGGGAAAATGAATTCAGTTAATATCCTGATTGATTGCTTGTGGCTCTTACCACAACAGAGAAAGTACTTAAGACCTATTTTTTTTAAATATGGCTTTAGCGAAAGACAAGTGATTGACCTTTTAATGGACATGAGATTTTTTTTAGATGTGCAATGGGTCGATTTTTAACCACCGTAGATAGAACGTTGAGAGACAATAATGTGATTTATTTACCAGGTTGAGGAAGAACAATTATTTTATATAGTAGGGATTTGTATATGGTACATTGATATAGTTAGGACATATTTTATTGTATTTATGACCTAGTACTTAATTGTGTATAGTGGATTTTTATATGATTATGTGTTTTAATAGTGTTTAAAAGGCTATGACCTAAATAAACATGTTTGTTTGACTGATTGACTACCTTTGGGGGCCTCAAACATTTTTTTGGAGTCATCCATTTGTAGACTTCTCTCGACAGTAACCACTTACTACTTTTTATAAAATAAAATAAAAAAAAACACCATGTCTGGTTGACAAGAATCAGGAATGCAATTAATGGCTACAGGACTGGGGGTTAATGCCTTTTACCACAATGTCACATTGAGTCCTGATGATTAGTCAAAAACTGACAAGAAGTATTCAGGGGTAGGGGAAATTGGAAGGGAAGACACTTGCCAATAGCAGAATACGAATAGGGAGGTCTGCAGATCTCTTTTCTCCCAAGACAATTTCCTTTATGAAAGCAATCTAAGTGCACTACTGTGGTACAGTGTGTGTTCACTGGCATAGTTTGGAGGACGTGAGCACAGGGGGCTCCTTCCAAGTAGGGAAAAGAAAAGCAGACTAGCTGCAGACCTGCTGCACTAAGTTGCCTAGCACTGTCAGCCCTGTTGTAGGACTTGACATTTGTGCACTCTGCTTTCACTTTGCATCCTACACCTTCTTTGTTTTTTCCCTTGGGATCTGTGGTCAGGGTACATTCAACTTCTATTATTTTTTCTTGCGTTTTTCCTTCTTGCAGTGACTTCTCCACTTGTTTTGTGGGGCAGAATTCTGGTTGTACCACGACTTGTCATATTTTATTTTTCACCAATTTGCTTCGCTCCCACTTGTTTTTTCATACTAGACTTACTGCTGTGAGTATTCGGCAGGGTGCTATTACTGCCTTCTTGAGACAATTTGCTTGCATCCACATACTTGGGGTTCTTCTGTGAGTAAAACACTGCTTCACTTACAGCTCCCACATTCCATCCTAGTTCGCACATGGTCATATGACCTATGTGATGTCGAGCCAGCTGCTTGCCGAAGACAAAGCGCATGGAAATCAGCTCAGACTTGGCTGTGTTGCGTTCTCCTGTGAGTGGCAAATGATTGTTCCCTCAATCCCACTGCACCAAACTCCTGCTTATATACTACATCAATGGGTTTTGTTCTAAGTGCAACTGGTTTTGGTTCTTGTCTCCGACCCTATAGAACAGCACAAGCATTATTACTGTCTACACACAAGGACCCATTCATAACAGTGCCTTTCCACACCCGTCCTAAAGTATGCCTACGGTTCACACATATCTTAATCTGTTTCCTCATGTGCTCATTTCATCTTGAGTCGTTGGTATGATTCCTGATGTAAGTGTTGATTTTCTATTAGACCACTGGCATGGATCCATATACACACACAATAAACAGCTGCTTTCAGCATCTGCCATCATTCAGCCTTATATGTCACATAAGCCCAGGATATGTGCATGGCAGCTGGATGTGTTCCACAGTTGTCTATGCAGTTTAGCTTGGTCTGTGGAGTTAATGGTCTCTACTGTGCTGAGCTGAATCTCTATGCTGTGAGACTAGATGTGAGATTGTAGAGACAAGGTTAACCGTGCAGTGTCGTATAAAGTCTTGCAATCGCCTGCTGACCACTGCACCTCTGGATTCTAGTTAGAGTGCCCTGGGGCAGAGAGCTAAAGTAGTACTCTTGTTCTGCTTTTTACTGTTGGTGTAGTGCAAATGATGGGCATATGGGGTAGAGTGGGGGGTTGTCTTATGATGCCCAAGATACCCATTTTTCCCTTCAGGGAGGATCCTTCGAGATCTTGAGTGGAAGAAAGAAAGAGGAGTTCCAAATAACACTATTAGAGTAGCACTTTCCATCCTTCATGTTTACTGAAGTGGTCTTCACTGGTGTGATAATCCTGTGCAGTGTGTTCTTTCCTTGTATTAGTATTTTGATTGCTAGTGTTGTGGTTTTGGCATATGGTGGAGATCTACTGCTCTTTGACTGTGATTCCACTGAGGTCCAGACAGGTGTGGAATGTTGATTTCCATGCATTGTAGATAAGGGTACTTTGTGTCACAGTGATATCCGCCTCAGCTCAACCTAGTCCAATCTCATGAGCTCTATCACCCAGCACCTGACAGATAGTATGGAACCAATGGATTGTGAGAAAGAGTAGTAGGTACTAGAGCAGTATATGGAAATGCAGCCCATGGATATGGTAGTCCAAAACATGACATATCCCAGACGTTGTGTGCTATAAGCATTTCTATCTGTAAACAAGTAGGGAGACTGCCTACTTGATTTCCCTCTGTAAATCTATGTAGTCTGACATGACTGGACTAGCAAGTTCTTCCTGAAAGGAAGGTTGCTTCATTGGTATTAGTGGTGCCCCATTCCCTGTGTGTCCCACTGAACAGGGCTACCTCCCTGTGCCCTCCATAAAGCAATTTTAAATCCAAGTCTACATGTCTTGTTTGGATTCAAATATATTTCAATGGAACAAGTAGGCATTGCTATGTTCATCTTTCCAAGATCAAGCTAGTTCCATTAGGTCACGCTGTAGCTTGAAATCTGTAAAGCCTGAATAAATTAATGGCTAATGGCAAGTTCACTGTTACACACCTATACAAACAAGATGGGCTGCCTATTTATACCTTGAATTTTGTGCTCTAACCGGCTGATGAAGCAAGAACTCAACAACAGCTTCTGAAGGGCTGTCAGAGTGGAAATAATAAGATCCCTGCTATCCCAAAATAAACCAGAGTGGAAGTACACATTTTGTGGTTTTGTAGAACTGCAAAACACCTACCGCAGGATGAACCTTTGATTTGTTTCCTTCATAGAGTTCAGACCAACTCTGAATCTGAGCAGTCAGTTAGCTTGTGCTTGGTTAACACTATTTTTAAGCATAAGCTGGCCCAGCGACTTAGTCTAAAGTTCACCTTTTCACTTTTAAGAAGCTTGGTACAAGCTGAGGAAAAGTCTTACACCGACGAAACCTGAAAGAATGGGACAGACTATCTGGCATGTAGGGAACCTGCCCTAATTCAACCCAGTCTCAGTTCAGCTGTCCACAATGCTAATATGAAGCATGTTCACCTGCAAAGGATGGCAAGACTGGACTTGCAACTGCTGTCCAGCCCAACCCAAGATTGGATCTGGTTAACACCATACCATGATCAAAGAGAATCTTCTAAGGTGGCACAATGATACTGCCATTTGTGCAAGTCACCAGAGTTTCCATGTTCTTTCCTCCATGCACCACCCATATTCTCCCTCACCACCTATAGCAGAAATCATGTGTGTGGCCTCTTCAATAATTCATTAAGACCAAAACAATGTGAACCTCATATTGGCTTTAAATGTTCAGACATATCACTCTATTTTCATAGTTATTATTGTTAAACTAGCTCTGCAAAATCTGAGCCACATCTCAAGATAGACATTACCTTAATCTACATTCCATTATTGCATATAGACCCTCGAAGACAACACATGCTTGTTTCCAGTCCAGGGAGGACGTGGCCTGGCAGCTCTGGCTGGACTGTTCCCATGGGGAACAGGGTCAAGACTGATTTGCATATAGCTGGGTCCAATCTGGGGTGGCCTGGTGCATGATGGATTAAACCCAGGTCTTTGACTGGGGGTGAGTGTCTGAAAAGTTTCAGCACTCCGTCCACCATCCTTTTGTGTTTCTATTTTCCTATGGCAGTTTCCAGGGGGCAAGCGTCAAAAGGAATCCTCAAAATCGTCACAAATATAAAGGCTAGTGATGAGTTAAGTTTTCTCTGTTAATTACTGTGTACTGCTTCAGTACTGCTAGTCAACAATTCCCCATCTTATTTTATTTCCCTTGCTGTCTGTTAGCCGTCATCCAAACCTTGGGAGTGAGCCTACTCCAGCCTTTGCCTTCATAGTGGGGGGGACAGTTAACCTTATGTAAGGTTGCTTTATATTAGCCCAGAGTGTGTCTTACCGCCTGCACAGGTGAGCCAACAAACAATAAACAGGAGGCATGACCTATTTTAAGGGACATAATGTCACTGTGGGAAAACAAAGGCATCAAAATGGTACTGGGACTGTGGTGGGGGTAACAAGTTAAGGACCACCATTGCAATAGTTAAACATTTCTGAGAGAGACTGAAAGGTCATATTCAAGGAATATGTCTAGAATGTCTTAGCTGTCCCATCATCGCTGGATATATAACACCTCATTGCTTCTTTTCTGTTAGTAACCCCTAACCCTGTTCCAGAAACCTCCTAACAGAATCTGAAAAAAAGTATTTCTTCCACTACTAAGAAAATCATATTATGACCAGATAGGTGGAGCTTTAGCGATTCACTATTGAACAGCCATGAAGCAGAATAAGAGGAAGTAGCCAGATGCCAATACTTTAGGCAACAGTTATAATCCTTACAACTTTCAATTGTGGGTAGTCCACTCCCTAGGAACAACCCTAAACAAGCATGAACCAAAGTAGCTAAAAAAAGAAAAAAATGCATAATAAAAACTTCAAAAAAAAAAAAAAAAGTACTTACCTGCTATAACTCCATTTTTGGCGTGCAATCTCTCTAACCACAGATTTCACTTGTTTAGAATATTACCAGGCACCACACAGTCTGGAGATTTTTTTCAGCAATATTTCCCATGCGCTGGTAGGTGGCGCCATACGGCTCTATGATAAATTCACACACTAAATCTGAACAAATTTCAAATATCATTGTGCCAGAAATCTAACTTCAAACCTAATTATGATGCTTAGGAGTTCAACTCCACAGTACAGGGTGGTGGGAGGGCAGTGAGAAATCTGTGGTTGTACAGAATATTCACAAGAAAGAGCATTACTGCAGATAAGTAATTTGTTCTTCTGATGGATACTTCCACGTGCAGATTTCCTGCTTTTAGACTAGATACCCCAGTAGTACTCCCTAAGGTGGAAAGTTTGAGAAGTAGACTCAAATTGGAAGTCTTGCAGAACCAAGCAGGCAAAAAGGCCTTTCCATTGAATCTGGCTGTCAAGGCAAAAGGTTTTTGTTAATGTGTGCGGACGCCCAAATTGCAGCCTGTCAAATATCCAGAACCACCAAGTCTATTGCCAATGCAGTTGTAGTAGCCTTGGCCTGGCTAGAACGAGCCTGCAGTCCTTATTGGGGTACTTTCTTAGCCAACACTTAACAGATCTTAAAGCAGACGATTATCCTTCTGAACAGCAAACTCTTTCGCATGTTTGGCCTTTCTTGGTCCCAATGAACCTCCAAAAGAACTGATCATCTACAAATTGGTATCTCATATGGTTAATGTAGAATCTCACAAGTTCTCTTAGGGTCAAGCTGGCGGACCCTCCTCTCCACTTCCAGGAGGTGTGGCAGAGCATAAAATGTCAGTAGGGTGAATGACTAACTGACGTGGAAGGGTGATACCACCTCTGGCCGAATGGAAGACCAAGTCCACTGCCCCAATTAGTCTGCAAAGAAAGTGTTGTAGGGAGGCTGCACAGAAAGCACCAATAGTTCACTCAGGTAGTGCGCAGAAGCGACAGTGATAAGATCACCAGAAGCAGAAGCAATCAACTCTGCTAACTGAAGGGGCCGAGCATGTATTCGATTCCCCACAGCAGAAGAGCCCCTTTCTTCCAATTGTGGACCAGGTGAATCCAGCTCTCTTTAGTGGTGTATCTAACCCACAGGAAATTTGCAAACGTAAATATAACCCTTTATAAGTGTAATGAGGGGCAAGCAGATTGCCTGCCTCCTCATGATCCTCCGTGTTGTGAGGAACAATAGGTATTTCCGGGGGTGAGGAGGTTAAATCCAGTCAAGATGGCAGTTGAGTCTCAATAACGCTCCTAATGGCCTGCATCATCTACAATAATCGGGATAGGAGTCCCGGCTGGCTGGCCACAATGACATTCTGAGGCCCCCACATCAGCATCACAAATTACCTGAGGCCTCCTCAGCAATCGCTGCTGGGCACTGGATGTCCCCTGTACACAGACCTGGTGCCTACATGCTTTCTTGCGCACCCGAAGCGGCCTCACTTCGCCTGCTTAGGAAGGAGACTCTGCATCCCCTGATGCCTACGGCACTGTGGGACAACCCCCGGCCCACACTCCATCCATCGCTTTTGCTCTGCACTCCATGAGCCATAGACAAGGGGCCGAGAGGGGGAGGGCTGCCCGCACGTGGCTGGTGACCTGCAACCGAAGTCCAGTCAGGGGACCCACCCGGAGGCTGATTTCTTAGCTAGGTCTGCCGGCCTTGGGGGATCATCGCCTCATCATTATCAGGTGCCTCATCAGCGCTGCAACGCCTGCCATCACCACCCCCTCATCATTATTGCCCGTGGGACCCAGAAGCAGCAGCACGGGCCATGACACTCCGTGATCAGGGTGCACAGTGGATTATGTTGTGCGCCATTAGCTGGCGACAGCCTCATCCTGGAGTTTAGCTGACACCTGTGGTTGAACCCAGAGCCTAGTAGTTCCGCCGGGTCGTTGACCAGGATGTGTAATGACGAGGACACAGAGGTAGAGAAAACATCTGCTTTATTGTCTGCTTTCTCCACAGAATGCCCCCGTAATGGTCACACTGACCGTTCCTCCTCTCAACATTCCAAAGACCGCGCACAGCGTATTCCACACGCATAGACACACAAGGATAGACAGAGAAAAAGGGAAAACACATAACACATAGGGCTAAACAATGACATACTTTTTCTAGTGTTTTGACAGAACATTACAGATGTTCCCAACTGACCAACATTGAAAACTTTCCCCTTGGTTCCGCTGTCTCAATGCTGCCATCATAAATACAGGGAGTGCAATTTGCCACAACTGGTGCCCCGGACATCAGATCTGGACACACCTGAACAATCTCAGAGACCCAAGTCTCCCCTTACAAGACTAGCCTACCATCATTTCACCTATCGAGTATATCGAATAGCCCTGGACTCATCCTCACTACTTGGGCCACTATACTTCGGATAATGGGCAGGCTGCGCTCCCCTACACCTGCACCGCCTCCAGCTACAGCTGTCCCTCCCTCCGTTGTTCCAGATAAGCCACGCTTCAGAGAGACCTCACTGCTTTCTATGTCAGTCAAGCTGGACCAGGTGCTGGCAGCCATTGAACATTAAAAGATTTCCATGGAAACCAGGCTTGGATCCCTGGCCAGAGAACTGAGTTTTTTACGCGACGACCACTGCAAGCTTGCAGACAAGGTCTCAGATGGGGAAAAAGGTCTTTCCTACCTTGAAAACCTTGGTGACTGACAACTAGGTGACAATCTGAGACCTCCAAGATTGTGTTTGATACGTAGAAGACAGAGAGGAAGATGCAGAGGGTCGCTTTTGTTGAAGTAATGTACGAATCCTAGGATTGCCATATGGGTTGGAGGTCAAGATTCCCTCTCGTAGCTTGAATCTTGGTTCAAATTATTTACCCCTGGATGACTTCACTCCCTTCTTTTCTCAGGAGAGATTGCACCAAGTACCCACTCCCCAATCCCCTTCGGGTGTGCCTTTGTGCTCCATGCTGGTAAAAGAAAATAGGTTACTTACGTTTTAACTCTAGTTCTCCAGTATTGGAATCAACATTTTCCAGTGAAGGTGACACACCCCTTTATTCTTCCCAACCTGTTATGCATATTTTACTTGCTATTTATATGTGTGTCTAGACTGTTTATTCTTCAGGAGGTATTTGTTACATTCATAGGAAAAATTTGTTTTTCCCTGCTGTTTAGTCTGATTCAAGCATGTGAATCTATGAAAATTCCAATACTGGTGTAAAAAACATAAGTTACTTGCGTCCCCTGTGAAGCTCACCTCATTTCTCTCAGGGAGTGCTTACTATTTTCAAAAATATGAGGGACTGGAGCTCCTCACAGAAGTGTTCTACTGGGTGGTGTAACCTGATTGGTTAAGACTTAAGGTTAGTCCTTTTTTAGAAAATGACTGTAATAGGTTACTAAACTGAAAGGCCCAGGGCCTTTACGGTCTAGGTCTATCATTACATTGCTTTTTAAGGTACTGGGGGACTCCCGTCTCGACTAACGAGAATAATTTAAGCATGTGAATCCATTAAAGTTCCAGAACTGGAGTAACTTTTACACTATCGAGACCAGGACGCTAGCCTGCGGGTCCACTTCAAATGGAGGACAAATCCATTATGCTGTTCCCGGATTACACACGCACTGTTCAGCGGCATCACTCCTTTTTTGTTTTTTTTAAGAGGTTAATCATCACCTGCACAGTAGGGGGTCCAGTACTCATTGTTATTTATAGCTTGCCTTTAGGTCATCTCGAAACATGACCTTCACTTTCTTCACGGACTCTAAAGAAGCTTTAGACTGGGCGAACCAACACTAAGGGGACTTGAGGCTGAATCGGGCCGGTCCTCACTCATCCAAGCCATGCTGCCAGCAGAAGAGCAAGCCATGTGCAGAGGACCTCCTCCCCCCCCCCCCCCCACAAATCCTCCCCTGGTCTTGAACAAATCATCAAGGACTGCAGACAAGCCCTGCATGCTTCAGCCAACCTGGAGGCCACTGCAGATATCACTGACGAAGAGGACGGTCCACACATCTTTACGCTAGAGGATGACCTCCTCGCCTCCAATGATTCTCATCCAGATTCCCAAACTCTCAAGTTGGTGACCGCGCAAACTGCAGAAAGACTTATTTGATTGCTTTTTCTCCCTGTATTGCATAGACACTTTAAGTTTCTACTTCACACCATAAGTTCTTGGATCCTTGTTAACTACACTTCTTCATTAGCCTGCTCATCTCTCATCACAGGATGGACGAGCTGTCCCGTACGAGACTGCCAGTATGGACCCCGACGTCTTCCTTCTTGCCTCAACTCACCCCCCGTCTTCTCCCCCTCACACACATCATCCGGGCAAGACACCTATTCAAGGCTGCTGAATGACTTGTACTCATATAATGCTACCTCTTATGGTGCAAGGATCAGCCACTGCTCATTCCACACACTATAGCTCAAATGTCTGACATCAGAATCTTCACCCTGAATGTGCACGGAATGTACACAGCCTGGAAACGTTGTGCAGCTAACTCCCTCATTGAAGGCAAACAAACCCACATAGTCCTTCTCCAGTAATCGCAACTGAGGGGCTAGAGAAACTTTGTAAGTGCTGGCGGGGTATCATCCACGCCACAACTTACTCAGCATATTCTTGGGTGCCTTGATATGGGTTAGGCCTGGTGTACCCTTTCAGAAAACTGGAATTATGATAAAGAAGGCTGGTATGTCCTCCTTGGGGGTCGCCTGGATGGTCAACACGTACTTATAGGATGCATCTATTCCCTCAATGTACACCAGGGCACGCTCTGGGAAGCTCTGTCACCAGAACTAGCTTACCACGCTCAGATGCCCTGGAAGCTTGGAGGCGACTATAATTATGTATTGTAACTGGACATGGACAGATCCCACCCTCTGCTGCCACGCTCCCCCCAATATCCACAGGCCAACTGCCTCCGGAGCAGGGCAATGCACCAATCCCTTGAAGGTCAATGCACCCCAGAACCAAACTTTACTTCTTCCACTCTGTACCCCATAACCTATACATCAACCTAGATCACTTCCTCTGCTCCACTTCTTTAATGCCCTCTCTACGTCATTCAGATTATCTGGGGCGCATCATCTCAGACCATGAGCCCACGTGGTGGACATAAGATGACTCTCACTGCGTCCCCCAATACTGATGTGGCAGCTAACCCATGGCTGCCTGGAAGATCAGGTCTTCTGAGCAGCGCAGGAAACCCATATCCAGCAATATTTAGACAAAAATAACAATAGGGCAACCACCAGAACCTTAAAATGGAATGCCTTCAAGGTGGTGACAAGGGGGACCTGTATTAGGAGATAGTGTGGCTACGTAGGACACTGGACAGGGAGATAGAGTCCGAGCATCGCCTCGCACACCTCGAGAAGACAGCAGACCAAGACCCCCACAAAGGCCCAGACCTACACAACCGCAAATAACAATTATGCTGCCCTCCTTGAGCGCTTGCAATGGTTTAATTTCTCCGCACATGCAGTAAAAAAAACATAGAGAAAGAGATAGATTGGGACATCTTTTAGCCTGGCCAGCCAGCCAGGATACCACCACAGGCCCCATCACAGAAATCTTCTCACACTCGGGCGTCCTAGTATGCACTAAAGGTGAAATACTACTGGAATTTCACGCTTATATACTCTTCTATCTACCAATCCCCAGCAGGCGACAGAGCAAGAGCAACTTCCCCCTTTCTTGCAGGTGTAACCCTTCCGCATATCCCCGCCTAGGACCTCCCTAGATGGCCTTATCACAACATCCGAGGTGGCACAAGCACTTTGTGATCTTGCACATTACAGAACTCCTGGCTTAGATGGGCTGCCATCGAAATATTATGCTACTTTCTCCTCGCTCTTGGCCTCCCACCTCACAGAGATGTTTGAAGCAGCCCTCCATGCAGGTGAGCGCCCGCAGTATCTCCAAGAATCCTTCCTAGTTTCTATTTCTAAGCCAGGCCGTGATTCCACTCTCCAGGGGTTCTACAGGCCCTTTCCTATTCTCGGGGCTGATTACAAAATCCTAGGTAAGATCTTCACTGCCAGATACTCCCAAGTCCTTCCGGAATTAATACATAGAGATCAGAATGGTTTTGTCCCAGGTCAGAGCACTTCCCAAAACATGCAGTGTCTCTTTCACATCCAAGATCGGGTACAAGGCTGCTTTCCAAATGCTGCCTATCTTATATTAGACCTGGAGAAAACTGACATGGGACTATTTTTTCAGGTGCCCGCTGGTATGGGTGTCTGGAAGACACTACTTACTTGCCTTTACCCGGTTACTTTATACAAATCCAACAACTTGGGTCCACCTGGGCTGCCTCATTAGGCCTCCTATCCAGGAAGTAGAGGGACCCAGCAGGGGTACCCACTCTCCCCCTTTCTCTACGCAATGGAGCCCTTAGCCATTAGACTATGCAGAATGGGCTGGGAATGGGGTATTCCTCTTGAGAACAGAACACACACTGTATCACTTTTTGCAGATGACTTAATCCTATACCTCAGAAACATAACATCCAACCACTCCACAATTCCCTAGCTGCCTTTGCTGTAGCCACAGGCTTGCAGGTCATCTGGGCCAAATCAGCAATATACCCATTCTGCCCCAACCAGCCTCCCCTCGACATACTCTTTGGTAAGACACAGCTCTGCTGTTGTAGCAATGCCAATCACTAGCTAGGGGTTCGCTTATATCATATCCCTCTTGATCTGCACAAAGGGAGCTTCCGCAAGGCCCTGGCAGGCATCAGGCCCCAGGTACACTTCTAGCAGTCCCTACCCCTAGCTCCGATAGGTAGGATTGCATTGGCAAAGATGGTCATACTACCTCGGCTCTTGTACTACTTTGCCAACATTCCAGTCACCCCGCCGAAATCCTTCTTTGCTGAGCTAGATTCACCCCTGTTCACCCTTAATTAGAAGAACAAACGCCACCCAGTTGTCCTCAGAAAACAACAGCTACTGGTAGGCGACAGGGCTGGGAGCTCCTGTAGTAGTTTGGACTCTTGCTCTGAGCAAGACTGCTGGTCTAAGGATGACAATACTTTCGTTTGTAGGTGACTTAGGGGGTCATTTTGACTGCGGCGGAAGTGCCGCGGTCGCACTGCAGGGCCGGCGGTATTCCGCCACTTTTGCCATGGCGGTGATAATCCGCCTGGGCAGTGCTGCTTGCAGCGCTGGCCAGGGGATTACGAGTCCCCGACCGCCAGCCTTTTTCTGGCGGTTTGCACCGCCAGGAAAAGGCTGGCGGTACGGGGAGTCGAGGGGCCCCTTACAGGGCCCCATGCAGCTTTTCACTGTCTGCTATGCAGACAGTGAAAAGCCCGACGGGTGCAACTGCACCCGTCGCACGGCCGCAACACCGCCGGCTCCATTTGGAGCCGGCTCCTATGTTGCGGCTTTGATCCCCGCTGGGCCGGCGGAAACCAGGTTTCCGCCCGCCGGCCCAGCGGGGATCTCCAAATGGCCGCGGCCGCATTGGCGGCCGCATGACGGTCAGATCTTGGCAGGCGGCTGATGCCGCTCGCCAAGGTCATAATGACCCCCTAAATCTTTCCTACAACTATTTGCAACTGTTGTCCAAACCTTACCGGCTCACTAACAGTACCTCACCAGAAACACTATAGTAAAAGGTGATTTATGGCAGTCGTTTACGCATGGACTCAAAAATAAGATATCTCAGGGAATGTCATGGTTAAACGGAGATTACCCTTTTCTCACAGATATATTATGTCTCATACAAACACAGGCAATGACACAGATGCAGTAAAGTTATAATAGCTTTTTATTTAACATAACTGCAATTTGCGATAAGTTGCATGGACTGCAATGATTAGGATAATGAATATAGCAAGTAACAGTATTGTGAAGAAGAGAGTCATTGTTATGAAGACCCCCACCATTTTGCAATATAAGAAAGAAAAATATATATGTATATATAAGATGGAATATGCCCAAATACCCTAATGAGAATAGGCCAACCTCCTACCTAAAGGAGAGCTGGGTTTGCTAAACCTAATCTGCCAAAGGCGTGTCCATGAGAGTAGCCCCCAACCCTCGTTACCTTGGAATGAGGTCTCTATCTCAGACTCCGCAGGGACACGAAGACTGGTTCAGCGTCAAGATGACTGCAGCATCGGTATCAGCGATGGTGGCGATGCCCTCTGGTCGGAATCCCTCTGATTATCTGTCTAAAGTGTGATGTATTTATACAGATCTACAAGGTCCCCTGACGTAGGTGTATTCCAAAACAATAGATAACAGGCATGCTTGGGACGGCAATTAATATCAACAATCCCTCGAAAGTATAGAGAGGGAAAATCCCTAAGTGTGAACACCTACTGTTTGTTTGTCTTTGGTTCTTGATCTTGACGCCTTGGCACGGTGACACTGATAATGTAACTCATAACAAGTGGCCTAACCATAAACAAGGCAGCCATCTTAGAAGAAATAAATAATTAAATAGGCTAAGACAGGGCAAGCTAAGTAGGTTAAAAGTCACTAGGTGACAGGGGCACGAGTCTACAAGCCAGCGGCTAAGCTAACTCCTGCTATCCCATTAAAACGAACTAGGATTCACTACACTCCCTCCTTAGAAGAATATTATTTAGCTGCAAAGCTGCAGTGGTTATCGTGTTGGGCGAAATCAGCAATGAACATCGGACTATGCCTATAACCACAAAGCAAAATCTACACCTTCCAAGGGTTCTAGCCTCATCTCCTTGGTCTCTGCAGGTGGCAACTGCTCACACTTGTAGGCTCCGTATCAATCACCTCACACAGGGGACACAAGCATATGCCACTGCCTTCCCCCTGGTCAGCCTCCCCCACTTCTCTGGTTTCTTTTTCGCCCACAGACATGAGAGCCTGGACAGTAAAATCACTGCTTATGGTGGGTGACCTGTTCTCCAAAGGCCAGCCTCTCTCATACGACCAACTGACTGCGGACCATGCCCTACCACCGAGTCACTTTCTTACACACCGACAACTCTGCAACACATGGCAAACTTTATAGGGCGCATGGGAGATGGAACCAGCTAAAATTCGGTCCCGCAACCCATACTTACAATGAGCACAGGTTGCCACCTCATCACAAGGCTGTATAAGGCCATTTGCGAACTCATGGACCCCACCCCTTATTATGAGGAGTAGATGAAAAGATGACTTTGGAAGGATGCTTCACGATAAGGAATGGGAACAGGCACTAGAATACTCCCAGCAAGTCTCCCGTAACTCCTGGTTCAAAAATATTAAATTGTTCATGCTACATTGGGCGTACCTCACACCCCCACCCAACTAAATCGTTATTACTCTGGTGCACACATTACTAAACCATACTGTCTCACACCCGACGCGGACCACAAGCATATACTCTGGTCGTGCACAGCTTTACAAGCAGCCAGTGCATGCAGGAGGTCATGGAGTTGCCTGACCTGCACACATGGGAGGCATGTGCCCTGGGGGCATTATTAGATGTAGGAAAAAAACACAAGGTGCGAACCCCATTGGTAGCCCTGGCACTCCTTCTTGCCAAGCACGTGATTACACTCCATAAGCGCTCGCTGATGGCTCCACCAGTTGCGGCTTGACACAGGGTGATGAGCAAATGGGGAATTCCAAAGGAGATATGAGAAAGTTCGACATCTCCGTAAGCCCCCACTCCTCAATGGGCCACATCCTTGCAGAATTCCAACGGGGCATGAGCAAGGGTGATCTCCTACCATGAGTTAAACAGACTACCCCAGAATTGTCATAGGTCGTGAACACTAGTGACCTCTTCCCTTCTATCCCATCACAGATATACGGCCCAACACCACCCTCCCTGACTTTTGCAGTGTGACTGGTTCCTGGAGGATGACCTATGCCTATCCTTGCCCCCCCCCCCCTTGCCCACCCACGGCTGACATCACATAACCAACCTTGACATCGCCCTCATATACAATACTGTCCATACCATTGTACCCCTCTCAGTAATCCCTTCCTGCCACGCCCATGTCTGTACTCTGTCCCCTCCACCCCCAGTTCATACTCCTTCCCCCATTAGTACTACAGAGACAGGGCACAGATATACTTCACCATTTTAGAGAGTCCTCTACTACACATCCCAATATGGAAGTCTCAATATACTCTATGAGTTATTGTATGTTGTTGATGTACTAATGGTTATCTACAAAACCTGCTTCTTGTTCCAGTGTCTGGGGATTATGTACTCAGTCATAACTGTTGTATGCATTATAAAACCCAATAAAAACATTTTTCAAAAAATAAAATAGGTATCCTCTTGGCCACACTGGGGAGGGAGCCCAGTGGGCTTAATACTGCTAATACTGGCATTGAGGAAGAGGCTGAGGCTGATCATCTTGGCTGTACAACTGTTGGTTGAATCTTAATTATTTCATAATGCAACATAGGCCCAGTGCAGGCAGAAAATGGCTTCTCAATCGGATCCAGTACTGACACCAGCAAAAAATGAACTTGTGTGGACCTTGTGGCCATAGTGAACATCTGGATCTGCTTCATTATGAGTCTCAGATTGGGTCCCCAGGGGGACTGTCTCGGATGAAAGACTTGTAGTAAAAGTCTAACCGGTCTCTCAATCCCAAAGGGTTACAAAAAAAAGGCAGCAGCACCTGGAAATTTGAAGTATGGCCTTCTTGAAGCCAGTTATCTGCTCGGAGATTGACAACTGTTGAGGGGCTGAGCAGCACTCCTTAACTAAGGATTTAATCCAACACAGTCCTAGGAAATTACATTCCTATGTGTTGTGTCAGACACTAATATTTGGCAAAGGTAAGAAGAGGAGATCAAGTGGTCACCTGTCAAATATCACCCATCGCAAAGCCACTGAGAAGAGCAGTAGAAGTCACTAGATTCCTGGTGGAATGTGCACAAATGTCAGCCGAATGGCTTTTCTTGGCTAAAGCGTAACAGATCTTAATGCAAACATGAGATGAAAAACTTGATCACCGCTTCACCTTTTTTGGCTCCAGAGAAGTCCACTGAGAGCTGGTTATCTACTCAGTCCAGTCTTGTACCGGCAATGCAGTAGGAGGACAGATACACCTTTTGGCAGAAGCGATCGGCAGGTATGAAAGACAAGCATAGGTGGGTAACACACTGTGAATGGTGGCCAGGCAGAGAGGGCCTGGAACTCTCCAACCCAATGAGCCTAAGTGATCTCTAATAGAAATACAGTTTTAAGACTAAGCAGGCAAACTGAGCATCAGTTCAAACTGAGATGTCACAAAAGTTAATACCACATTTAAATCCCACTGCAGAAGAATAAAGGATATGGGAGGAACCACACACAATACACCTTTCTAGAAACGCAGCAGTGAAGGCATCCTGATTAAAGAGGGCTGATCAAGAAGACACACAAAGGCAGCAAGTACTGCCAAATACCCATTCCCAGTGGCAAGCCCTGTTGTGCAAGGGAAACTGCAAAAGAAAAAAATAGAAAGGCAAGCCTGGAAGGAGTTTGAAGCAAACACACCCACAGCAAGAAACAAATTTGGACCAATGGTCAGCAGGCACTGTTTTGTTGGCAGGTTTTCAGGCATCCAGGATGATATCCACTACTTGTGGTGGCAAGCAAACGTTCTCCTGCTGACACAATTAAATCTCCACATGTATAAATGAGGTGTATCAGAGCCGGGGTAGAACATCAGACCATCTTTAGAAGTACGCAGATCTATCCAAAATGAGAATGCTGTGCGGATGAATGCAGAGTTCCACCAGATCAGCAGACCAAAACCCCCTTGCCCAATCAGAGGCAATAAGAATCAGTTGCGTTTGATCTTATTTAAGGGGGAAGTGCAAGGCAAATAACTTTAGTGTGCTTCCTGTTCAGGGCAGTGACACAAATATCTATTTGGGGGCAACCCAATTTGGAGAATATCATATCTTTCACTTCAGGATGCTGATCACAATCAGGGCCCTGCAAAGATAAGTGACTTAAGGCATGCCTGCCAAAAGGGATACCTCTAAGAAATTATCCTGCTGCAGAGCCTTTCATCACAGGTGCAACATTTCCCACCATAAGGTCCAAGGGCCCACAAAGCTCTGTTTGTTGATGTAATCTAAGTTCTAAGTGAGGGCTTTGTCTAAAAGTATCAGAACATCTCTTTGCTAAACTGATAGGAGAAAAGCCTTCAAGACAAATAAAAGTGTCACAACTTGAAAATACTGTTGTAGAATCATTGCTCTGGCGTGTGCCAAAGGCCTCGTTCCATCATCTCCCCCAGATTGGCACCCGAAGCCAAAGAGGAGGTATTGATAACAGTGGTTTGCAACTGCCAAGAACTTAAGGAACGACCTACTGCTGTCTGATGGGTGAAATGGGATATAGTGGAATGCCATCCCAAGCGATTTAAGTGGCTGAGATGAAGTCAAGCATTCCTTTTGCAACTTTGTTTCTTGCAGTAAACATTTGAAAAGTGTGAAATGTATGAAGGGGCCCTGTGCTCACTGTCCAATAGGGCTCTAGTAGTATTACCTCAAGGATACAGACTAAGTAGGCCAAAACCAGTATGGGATTGCTTATGTTCTCGTCCGGAGAGGAGGTGGCCTGGTAGTTAGGTCTAGAATGTTCTTACTTGAGCAGGATAAAGAATAATTTCCATATTGCTGGTCTTGGTCCAGCATAGCATGGCAGGTGACAAATGATGGACCAGAACACAGTCCCAAATGATTACCACTGTGAAGATAATTCAAGCATAGTTTACAGCATTTTGTTGTTTGTTGCTATAATCTGTTAGGCATTCCTAAGGCAACGGAATCCAAGCCAAAGAGCTTGCTCATTCGAGCAAATAACTAGCCTTTACTGAAAGACTGTGCCAGGGGTTGGTCCTTGAACAAGGCTCGAACTTTTTTTTCCTGCCACTTGAATAACGTCCACTGTTTGAGTGTTGTTGAGGTAGGTGGTGTTGTCAGGGGCTGAAATGCTAACGCTTATGAAAGGTTTGTTTGATCCAATACGGCTCTAGGAGGATATTCATGAGGACAGGATTCTGCGGGAAGAACTAGCCATCAGGAAAGCTAGAACAGCATAGCTATTTAGAAAACTGTGGTAGTGAGGTTTGGTGGTGCTATAGGACACCACTGAATGAATTGTGAGCAACTAGTCGAGAATGGAAGAGATAAATAAGATTCAATGAAGAGCACAAGGAGAAATAAAGGGAAACCTCATTGTCGAGATGGCAAGGTAGATTCCAAAATACACTAAACCACATGCCAGAAGCACAGTCTGAACACAATGCTTTGCCTGTTCTAAAGGAGAGAAGATGGACATTCTGAGCCTGGTAAACATGAAAACACAGTATCATTCCCATTCAGGTTAGCCTGGAAGTAAAGATATTTTAATGCGGGGTGCCCACTTATGGCCATTTGTCTTGAAATGGTAAACACTTCAACTATTGGCGGAACTCTTTACTGACATCGCAAATTTTCAGTTTTTTCTGGCAGCTAAAGTTCTGGAACCAGGAGACACCTTCTGCTCTCAAAACCTACCTTAGGGGCACGTGAAGCACTAATGAATCTCTGTTGGAGGGCTGAAAGGGAAGAGAAAGGCAAAAGGACAAAGGGAGCTGCTGTGCAATGAGGGAACTCACAGCAGTGGACAAAGAAATTAACGGGGGTTGGTTTTTTTTTTTCCACTTATTATTAAACCCCGCAGTTTATGCAAAATAGGAGGTGTGACCATTTCCACTCCTCCCTGAAATCATCACACACCATATGATATGATGCAAGCTCACTACCTTTGGAAATCCCAAGCAGCCCTAGGCCTGTGTCACTGACCCTCCATGTAATTAGTCTGCGGTTGTTACCTTTTGAAGTAAATGACTGGTTCTGACAAACTACAAACACTGTTAATGAACGTTCACCTCTCTACAACTCACACAGCACTTTCTTCTGTATATGCCACAACATAGTCCATAATTGTTAACAGATGACCTTTAAAGTGGAGTCCACTAAAATTGTGCCCATTTCTAAAAGGTGTAAATCCCTCCAGTTAACTGTAGTGGAGAGACAGGCAGCAAAAATAAAAGAAAGAGTTTATAGGTGGACAGATGCAAAAAAATAATAAAAGTAATCTTTCATTTCAAGGTAGCTAGCACTTGTGCATTCAAACCTACATTGTGTATTCTGAAGAGACAGAGGGCTACTACATGAGCACACCACTTGGCACCAGCTCCACAAGTGCAGCTGCACGAGGTTATTCTGCAGCGGTCAAACATCACAGCAACGTTGTAGGCTCCTTTTGGTGGTACCATTTGAGGTGGGATCACAGTGGCACTCAGATGAAATCCTGTTGGAGAGAAATAAGAAAACTGTACATACCAAGATCCTTTTATCTAGAACTAAATGTCTAAAGACCAGCAAATAACAATTATTTCTAAATGTCCATTGCCCAGTTACTAAACAAGATGTTTGTTGTCCCCACATGCTACTTTCCATTAACCCTCACCTATATCTGCCTTAGTTTGTCTATCCTCTTATTGTCTTTGGCTCCATTATATTTGCAGTTTCATCTAAATCTCTAATTCTAAGAGAGACCTCTGTTTGAGAAAAGACTGCCCTTTTGTATGGAATAGATTTAGAAATATAAATGTCGCTATTAAACTCCCCTCTGCTTCCTCTTGCCTGATGAGGAATATTTTTGAGGCTGAAATCCTGAGATTGTGTATAAAAGCTGTAACATTCTATCAGTTTGCTTCTAAAATATCTATGACATACGTTACTTACTTGACACCAATTATTCTCCCCTGATAAGGATTCTCCACTAACTCACTGTTTGGAATGCAATACTCTTGCACTGCTCTAAAAACAATAATAGCACAACCAAAAAGCATGGAGGGAGCAAGATACCTCTATAAGTTGACTTTGATTCAGACAGCTGCTGTGCTAGACAGATCACAAATTCTAACGTTAGCAAGGACAATTCCACCTCCCCATCACCAAACTCAGGTTCAAGTGGGTCTTGAAACACTAAAAACATTTATAATAATAAGGCAAAACGCAATACTGCATGCTCATATAGGGAAACAAAAGACAGCAAGTTGCCAAAACCCCACACTTACACTTCTAATTACACATAGATTCTCACTCAAACATACCCCTTGAGGCGCACACTACACATGTAGACCTCTATATGACAACTATATGATAACTGACACAGACCATCATGGACAAACAACAGATCCTCACAAGACACTACTTGTGCCCTTCTCGAGTCATCCAAACAAAACAGAGACAGAGGTCACGTCCCAAAGAACCTACAAGATACGAAAAGACAGACAATCAGGCATGGCGAGAAATGATAATGGGAGGACATCCCCCACCCACAGAGAAACAAATCATCAATATACCAGTATGTCCAGGCCAAGCAATCAATACTACTAAACCAACAATAAAATGTATGCTCCATAACTGTAGAACTGCTCTTAAATACAGCACCGAAATAGCAGAAGTAATCATCTCTACAAAATCTACATTGCATTCCTTACAGAAACATGCCTGAATGACACCATGGTACCCATGATCGATCTACTAGTTCGCCGGGGCTTCACCATAAGACGTAGTGACCAAGATGGAAAAAAAAAAAAAGGAGGTCTAGCGGTCATTCACAGGAACATCCTGCAAAAAGATCCCTCTAAAAGTGAAAATACTCCAATTTTGATTGTCTAGGAATAAACCTCACTTCAGCTGGACTCTCGCCAACCAAAACCTGCTTAATTTATCATCCACCAGGAGATTAACAGCTCTTCTCAGAACATCTGATAGATTTCACACCACATAGTCGCTCCTGGTATCCAACAACTTAGTCCTAGGTGATTTCAACATTCAATGGAAATACACCAATAACACTCTAATAACAAACCAGAAACACTTCATTGAAAACAACAACCTAAAATAACACTGTGTCAACCCCTCACAAAAAGGAAGCTACATCAGACCTGCTCATAGTCAAAGATGAATCCTTAAGCCTAGGCACCATTCAACCAATATACTGATCAGATCACCACATCTTTCACTTACATCTCAACACAGAACACAAAGATACCAAAGGACAAGCCCACAGACCCAAATGTTGGATAAGGAACACAAAACAAATAAACAGATGAATTAGCAGAAAAGATCAGCTCCAACATCCCTGCCTCAAGCAAGCTCCACTTGTTGGAAGACCTAATAATACACTACAAAGAAACACTACTATACGCAACCAAGTGGCCACAGTAAAATTCAAGAGACTAGGGGCCATATGTACGAAAGCTTTTTCCCATAGACACAGAATGGGTAAAATCCTTTGGTACATCTGGCCCTAAGAAACAAATCACTATGGTTCAAAAATGATCTAAATGAAGAAAGACAACTCAGACTAATGGGAAAAAACTGGAGAAGGGACCTCTAACCTTAAGCTACTATGGCAGGAGAGAAACCAATACAAAATACACATCTTTAAAACTAAAGCAGACTTCTGATTGCAGGTAGACAAAGCAAATAATCACCCATAACAACTCCAACACCATCAGACAACAAACACCCCAAACAGTGGCTACAGTGGAGAAATCTGAAAACATATCAAAGTTATCCACAGAAAAAATATCCTGAAAATAGAAGCATCTTTGAGCAACCACCTTAACAAGAAGGACTCTCCAGTGGACACTCCCCCCCCCACCCCTGAAAGAAATGACCAAGGACAAACAGACTGTGTCTCACCCAGCCCAACTGTTCTTGAAGAACAATGCAATAATGGAAGATGTTCAGAACGCTTCAAGAGAACAAAATCATGAAGGTCATATCAGACCTAAACCCAACAGGTCACATTGTTGACTCCTCCTTATCACAACTAATAAAAAAAACACACACATCGTAGCAGCTACATGTACCAGCAACATGGCCTCTCTAACAAATTGCACAATGCCACATTGCCTTAAAGTAGGACAAATCACTACACTCCTTAAAAAAAAAAAAACAGGTGTAGACTCCCAAGGTCTTAAAAACGTCTGCCCAGTAGTCAACCTACCTTTCCTAGTAAAAGTCATGGAGAAAAGAATACAATTTCAGCTCAGTGAACACACAGATGACCACAACCTACTTGACATAAAAGGTTGGGCTTCAAACAATGCTGCAGTTCAGAAACAGCAATCTTAAGCATAACCGATGACATGTACAGTATGAATGACACAAGGAACTCATGTCTGCTAATATTTCTAGACCTTTCTTTCGCCTTCTACAGAGTTGACCACACAACCCTACTAAACACTTTAAAATCATGCCTCGGAATCAAGGACATAGTCTGAAAATGATTCATCTCATATCTTAACAGTTGCTCACATCTACGCATAATGAATGACCTACTATCCAACACAGTCCCAGTCAACTAATGTGTTACACACATGGCTCAATCCTATCCCCCTCATTAATCAACCTTTACATGGAACCACTGGTAATGATCCTGAAATAAGCCAAACTCAACTCCCACCTATACACTGACAACACACAACTTTACCTTAAAATCACTTCACCAAAGGATAGCCTCCCACTAAATTGGAAACTAATGGAGGTGCAACACTGGCTACATAAAATCACCAATAATTCAACCACCAAAATGCAGAATTGCAACTAATCTTCCATCATAACAATATATCTCAGATGGATTTCTCAACTGAACACTTCTAACTGGCAACCAACAACAGGAGACCACTAAGGATCACACTAGACAAATATATGAACATGACTACCCACATAAATACCAAAGCAAGAAGTGTCATGCACAATCTCAAACTCATCAATAAAAATAAAAAAAAACAACCAAAGTCTTCATACCTGAGGAAGACCTCAGAAACTGATTCAAGTCATGGTGATATCCAGACTATACTACAGATACGCAACCCTCACTGGCACAACAGAAACCTACCAAGCACCTATGAAAGCCACACTAAATGCAGCAGCCAGATTCATTTCAGAAAAGAAACGCTTCAACCACATCACATCCACTCTTGCAAGACTCAAATGGCTATCAGTTGAAGCAAGATGCACTCTAAAAACATCCTGCATCACACACAATGCCATGCACCAAAAGAACACCAGAATGCCTATAAAAAAAACTGACTTGATCAGGAAGAACTTAAACTTGAAACAGGGGTTCACCTAGAACTCACGTTAAAAGAAAATATAGGTAAAACAGAAGTTATCTGTATAGAAAGAATCTCATAAAGCCCAGCAGCTACACCATGCAGCCAGGCGCCATCAAAGAGGATTATCACCCCCAGGACATCATCTGTCCTGAAGCGACCCTCTCATCCGGCCTGGGGTCGAAACTCCATTGACACCAACATGGACAGACCTTGTACTAAACCCTCACATTATGGGAACTGGTCAGTGTTGCCATACATGTTATGCTAATAAGTCTATCTTGTAAATACCAATGTACCACTGATTCACACTATTTTTGTCACTATTTTCTTCTATGATTATGTTTTTTTTTTTTTTTTTACTTGGGCTTCTTGCAAAATTTCTTCACTTCACGGCGTCATTTTGCTTATGTTTTTTGCTACTGGTTAAAATCTTAAATTAAATCTCAACCCAGTTGACTTGAACCCAACTATGTCATACTGGTTCCTCTACTTTCAAAATCGAGTGCTTCACGACAGGTATCTGTGTCTCATTATCAAAATTGTGTTTGAGATTATTTCCAGACACACAACGTCTGTTCCCACATTTTCTTTTAACATGAGTTCTATGTGAATGTCTGTTTCAAGTTTAAGGTTGATACTCATGTTCAAATGGACATTTGGATTGCTCTTGTACTTCTTTATTAGGTTGGGAAGAAAAAAAAAAACACACACTCAGGAGCACAGATACACTGCTTCTCAAACCACCAAAGTTAAGGAAAAAAAAAAAAAGGATGATACACATACTTATTCAGGGAAATGCACCAAGGATATAGAACTCCATTCCACTGGAAATCCGTGCTAACCCTTCAACAGCATACTTCAAGAAAATCTTAAAATACTTCTAGAAAGACAACCTGATTTAATTAGGAAATAGGCCTACCAACACTAGTTGCCAAACCTGCTAGGACCTCACCACATACTGGCCTGTTGCCTGGAAGGAAGGATAATAAAACTCCACCTCCATACCAAGAAGCCTCACAACTTCAAATCAAATGAACAACTGTCACCTAAAGGAAACAACAAAGTACCTAAGATTTCACTGGGGTGGCTAACAAACGCATTCTTGAACACGGAGAGCAAACTGTCCACCTGTCATAAAATTTACGATCTTTAAATCCCAACTACCAAACTGGGTAAAATTGGAGAGTGAACTCTGATATTTGTTAAAATGTATGTACAAAGTAGCATTCCATGTTTATTGTACAGCGCTCTGATACTGTATGGGTCAAGTACACACTATATAAAACTCTCAATAAATAAATATGGCGATCTGTGTGTTCAACCCATTTATGTTCTGCTATGAACAGTAACAAAGGCAATTGTTCCTCAGTTTCCATAAAGGTGTGCATCGCTGACTCTTTCTTCACAGGAAACAAATACACAATTCTAGGTTTGAGAACTCTTTCACATCCCTTGAGGCATTGTACATATAAACACACCCTAATAAAATGGTTCATTTTTTCCTATGTTAAAGTACTTAACAAGTTCACAAAGTCCAGGTGACCTCCAGGCAAGTAAAATGAAAAAGGTTAAGCAATCCTGACCTACTCTAAGCGCTGTTAGAGAATGTTGTGTGCTTTCAGAGCACGTTAAACCTTGCAACAAGTGCCAAATATCAATAGTAAAACAACAGAAATAACATTTTTAAACAATATTAAAAATGTAAAACTGGATTACTAATAGCCAGTCAGACACAAAGAGAGTGAAAGAAAAGTCCATATTAAATGAAACACTATTTAACACTATACCTGGTATATACGAACAATAAAATATATGTTAGCATTTGTTATTTACTCAACCAACCAAAAATCATGTTTCACTGATCTGTGATAACCACATTTGTGAACCAAGGGACTCCTAGATTAGCAAGCAATTATGTTGTAATCTAAACACAGAAGCCACTGGTAACAGCCACATTTGACAACATATCTTAAGTCAAAACTCACCCAATAATGCTCATTCTCACAGGTGAAGAACACATTACTTACTTTTAGTAACGCCTGATCTGGTAGAGATTATATAGTTGAAAATTTCTTACCTTAGAGCATTCCCCAGGCATCAGACTTGGTCTGGAAATTTTCGAGGAGTACCTCTGCGCACCAGTAGGTGGAGTAGTCTGTGCTGAAAGTGACGTGCACAGGGCCTATACAGATGCAACCCAAGCTGACATAAGATTCTTTTTGTGGCATTTCCGTGCTGAAGCAAGGCGCCACAACAGAATGGACCTACGAGGGCTACCGTATGCAGAGAAATCTGTTCACAGCTCAGGGAAGATGGGAATTTTGAGGAGGAATCTGCAGCTAGACAGAGTTACTACCAGATAAGATGTTACCAAAGGTAAGTAACTTGTTCATCTGATAGAGGCTTCTAGCCACAGGTTCCTTATCTCAGAATAGATACCGAAGCAATACTTCCCAGGAGATGGGTCTGCGAACAGATGTAGACCAGAAAGTCCTGAAAGACCAAAAGGGCAAACTGCCCATCATGACAGACCTAACTGTCGAGGCAGTAGTGTTTGGTAAATGTGTGCAGAGATGCCCATGCTGCAGCCTGACAAATGTCCAAGACAATGACTCCATGAGCAAAAGCAGTGGTTGCAGCTTTGGCTCTGGTGGAATGAGCATGCAAGTCCTCAGAGGGCTGCTCCCTGGCCAATGTGTACAAGATTATAATACAAAGCACAATCCATCTTGAGATGGTTTGGTCCTTCATGGCCCTTCTTTTCTTTGCCCCGATGAACCCAATGAAGAGTTGACTGTTCACCTGGAATTCTTAGGAACGAACAAAGTAGAAAGACACTACTCTTACTAGGTCCAGGCAGTGGGGTCTCTCCTCCTCTTTGGAAGGGTGAGGCAGAGTAAAGAATGTAGGCAGTGTGATGTCCTGGCCTACGTGATATGGTGTTACCACTTTCAGCCAGAAAGAGCCACGTGTTCACAGAACTAGTTTGTCAGGGAAAACAAGTTGGGTAAGGAGGGTGCACAGAGTGCCTGCAGTTCACTAACCCTCCTAGCCAATGTAATGGCCACTAGAAAAGCTATTTCGTGATCAGAAGGTGTAGAGGAAACTTTGGCATCGGCTCAAAGGGTAAGAAAATGAGAAATGTCAGGACTATATTCAAGTCCAGTTATATCATGATGAATAATTTCGTAGAAAACATATGCTGTAGACCAGAGGTCTCCAACCTTTTCTGTAGCGAGAGCTACTTCTAATCAGTGAAAATCATTGTGAGCTACCAAAGTCTAAACAACTTGTGCATCATTAACGGACACCCACATACCCAGCTTTCTTGACTAACTCTAATGTGCATACAGCCAGACACTATGGTTTGAACAAAATACTTTGACTAGTGGTAGTATGATAGGGCTGTCACGTGTCAGTGAGGCAGTGTTATTTAGGGATGCATGAACATGTGTGCATATGAAAGGGGATAAATGTGTATAGGTAACTGAAAGCCTGTGTTGTATGTACTTGTGGCACAGGTCATACATTTAGCTACTGTTGCATGTATAACACAAACATACAATGATTTTTTAAACAGCAGAATTTGAAGTGCAAAATTGTTCAAAATGTGGTAAATTGTTCTGTACTTTAAATTTCTCCCATTTAAAGAATGACTGTACTATTACAAATATGGCACAGTGTTCTACTGCCCACTGGGAGCAAGATGCCTGATTGCAGTTTGGAAATGCAACACTTTGAAACAAATTTTGAGAAAATTAAAACAAAAAGGTAACTTAATTATAAGGTTGCTTTTCATTTTAATTTTCTCCCATTTAAAAGCATTGAGAAACATCATTTTGTTCTCACCTCCAATACTGAGTTGACAAGGACTTTTATTCAAGAGTTAAAGATGTTAGTGCTTCAATTCTTCACCTCTGTGCCCTTGGTCATAAGTCTGACTCCAGCTATGATCCTTTTCAGGCCCTATGTGCAGCCTGAAAATAATTATGTATAATAAACACAACATTCTGTTAGCCTTAAAAGGAAAAATGTGACCCTGTGCTTGTTTAAAAATGAACTCCAGGCTGTGAGCTACTCTGAAGGGGTCTGGGAGCTGCTGGTAGCTCCCGATCGACTGGTTGGGTACACCTGCTGTAGACCTTTTAGAAAACGAGTCACAATTGGTGAGATAAACAAGGAGGGCTGATCCAGCACTTGCAAGAATGCTGATATGGCCAAAAGATACCCTTTAACAGCACCCAAAGCAAAGCCTTGCCGGACTAATGAGAGAACAAATAAAAAAAATAAAAAAATAAAAACTTATACAAAGGTGCAGAAAGAGGGTCAAGAGATTTGTAAGCACACCAAGCTAATCATTTGTCACAATGGCAGGCATATGCTTGTCTTGATTGAGGGATGGATAGCTGCTAGAATTACATTGCAGACTTATGCAGGTAAGTCAAAATGGCAACTACTGCCGTTCAATCTCCATGCATGAAGGCGGAACATGCACGAGTTGGGGTGCAGGACACTACCCTGTTGGAGCGACAGTAGTTTCTATCAAAAGGAACGCCTGATCAGAGGACCGAAGCTCATGCTCAGGAGTTTGGGATACCATACTCTTCATGCCCAATCCAGAGCCACAAGCATGGTTTGGGTCCGGTGGTTCCTGATCTTCCTGAAATCTCTGAGCAGGTATGGTATCAGCAGAAATGCGGCCAGGAGGCCTAAGCTCTACTCAAAAATAAAAGTGTATCCGAGCAAGAGTCACCTTGGAAACTGGAGCGTGCAGTTGCGTTGACTGTCATAGGTATGTCTGCAAGCATCAGAGTAAGGAGTAACCTGTGGCCTAAAGGTTAAGGTCACAGACTCTCACACTGAAAGAAGAGGTTCTACTCCAGGTGTACCGGTGGTGGATTTTCTTCTTTAATTTCTTTTAAACTTCAAAAGTTTAAGGTTCAAACTGAAAGGTGAAATGACACTTTTTAAATGCCTAATAGATTTTTCTTGTCAATCTGTCCACAAATATCTCATTTTAAGTATATCATGCATCAATGCCTGAAAAACTCTCTCTCTCCCTCTCTTTCTGTCTTTTAATCTCTTTTCCCACTCACAGGCCCACTCAAACACTCACGCACGCACCCACTCACAGCCACACTCAGACCCTCACACAGCCACTCAAACCCACACACCTGTGCAGACTCACTGAAACCCTCACGCACCCATTCACAGACCCGCACAGACACTGACGCACCCACTCACAGACCCACTAAGACACTTACACACCCAATCTCACACCCAGATAGACACTCTCACAGCCACACTCACACCCAGATACACCCTGTCACACCTATTCTCACACCCGCAGAGACAGGCCACGGCCAAAGGCCGTGCGCAGCATTGGGTTGGGTGGTTATAGGGGTTGGCTGCAGCGTCTGGCGGCAAGTCAGGCCCTGCGACCAACAGCCGCTCCGCACAGCCTGCAGCCAACCAGTGGTGGTTGGACTAACGCATAGAAATTAAAATTACTTTACGTTTAAAAAAAACATAGAAATTCACTGAATAAACCAAAGGTTACAGGGACTTTATACTTATGTTCACATTGTAAACTTACAAAACCATAGAAATTCACATTTTTGCACAGCCCCAGAATACTCTTGTTACTCATTTCCTATGCTGTCTCTCCCTGGTAATTATATCTGTTGTTTCTATTCAGGATCTTCCTTGCTTGCATGGGGGGGGGGGACAGAGACATTACTGTAAAGTCTTAACATGAGGCCACCTTATTCAGTGATTATGTTTCATGTGACATACACAATCTGGGAACATTTCTGGGTGATTGCACCATGAGGGTTTTGACAAGTGCTTGTTTGGTACAGTGTTACTGATTTATGTTGCATTGGTATTGTACTACAGGATGTACATTTTAGGTGCCTGGCAAAGCCATGTGGGAACGTTTCTCCCTTAAGTGCATTCATGATAATGTGTTTATTATGGCGTGTATTCTTTTGATAATGACGTATGCCCTGTGGAAATGTTTTCATGTTATGTGCAGTTATTTTGGTGATAATGATGACCTGACAACTGCTTTAGCAAAGTGCTAATAACCTGTGTACTCTTCAGACAACTGCTTGTGTAGCAGGGTATTATGGATACATGTCATGTTTGGTCTAATAATGTTTTTGCAATACAGTTAATTTTTATATAACTTGATGTTGTGTTTCCTTTGTGGTGTATTTTCTTTGTTATGTGTGTTGTACGAACGCTTTACACACTGCCTCTGGGATAATCCTGACTGCTCGTGCCAAGTTACCAAGGGGATGAGCAGGGGTTATCTTGGGTGTGTAATCTCTCACCCTGACTAGAGTGGCAGTCCCTGCCTGGCTGAGGTGCCTACCCTAGCCAACCAAGAATCCCATTTTTAACAATCGGTCACATAAACAATGCTGCTTCCTGTTATGGCAACATGGGAGGTTTAATCTTTCATGTGTTATGAGCAAATTGTGCTATAAAGTGCAATTCTCAAACCCTGCAGGCACATGTTGTATCATATTCATCAGATCCACATGTACATATTGTTAAAAGCATGACAAGCATCTTGGGAGATGTATTTCTACCAATGAATCATTATGAAAGTGCTAAGTGCTATTCTAAAGTGGCCTCGCACATCTTATTCCTCTCCTATCTAGTACATGATAGTAAAGTACAGAGGGCTGTGTCTCACTTGAGTGTGAACGAAGTCCTAAAGGGTCACTCATTGTGATGGTTCCAAATTGGATTTTTTCCAATTCTTATCCAGATAGTATGTAATGTTTGTGATAACCAGTATGCACTATGAGGAGCAAGAAATGCCTGTCATGTTAAGGGTACTCTGATTCAGATGTATTTAACTATTGGGTATACATCTTGTGCTCCATATGTCCTTTATGTTATCTCTATCATGCCCTCTAGTGGGTTAAGTTATCATTTGCCATTGTATTATCATATCAAGCTGCATATATTTGATAAAATATTTGAAGAAATATTTTATCCCAAAATGTCTGTTACATTTAATATCACAAATTGGACCAGTTAGGACTAATGCATATTTGGTCTTGCCTATAGTTAACCCAATACATTCTCATTATCATGACCTATGTGGACACGATAAGTGGATAATAGTCATCCTCCCTTAACTGTTTCCATTTCCCACATGTGATCTAAAATGCAATAATGTGCTCAAAGTGCCATGCGCAAAAAAAGAAGCAGCCATATTGTCATCAGCAGATGTAACAGGCAAATATTCTCATCTCCTTCCACATATTGATCCACTGTGACCATTTTCCTTTATCACTCTAATTTGGACATATATGTGTTCTTGATCACCGCTAGGGGAAAACAAATCACATTAATTACGCTAGTTTTACAAATACTTCTTCCTTCAAGCTAATGCCACCGAGACTGATGCTTCTTAATTTGATAATGTATCTGGATTCCAACTTCCATAAAGCTCTGCTCGACTGCCTCCTCTTCTGATTTGGGTACATGGTCTACGTCAAAAAACTTTGGGAGTCATTATGAGTTTGGCGGTACCAGGACCGCCATGTCGGCAGCGGTGGTCTTACCACCAACTGGTCAGCGGAGAAGACCACTAAATTATGACCATGGCGGTCTTCCCAACAGAAGACAGCCAAACAACCGTCAGTAAGGTCATGCTGCCAAGGACGTCGGTAGCCACCTTCAGGCCGGCGGACACCATGTTCCCGCCAGACATATCACAAGCATGAACACCACCAGGGTTTCTGCCTCAGCTGCACCACCACGAAAACCCTAGTGGAAACCACCTCTATAAAAGGAAATACTCACCTTCTGGAACACATACCTGTCTGGAGCCGCTCTGGAAGTACTCCCACTGCTCCAGCTCGCACAACTCCGGAACCAGCGAATATGACGAGGACAACAACTGTGAGTACACACACCTACCTGACACTGTAGGGAGAATGCAACATACACACGCACACACAACAAACATCCAGGATGGCTTGCGAAGGCGACCCACACACACAATTACACAGCTGCATGCACACACACACACACACACCCACACACCTACATACACGCACACCAATACTACAAAGACCATGGCCAACACACACGTGCAATACACACACCAACCCGCGGACACACAGCACCGGCACAGTCTAACACAGCAATACACAACAGCACCCATTCACACAATGACACCACAACTACACAAATGCCTCAGCAAGCAATTACATTACACACCTCCACGACAGTACATACATACAACACAACACCTGACAACCAAAATATGCTTCATTGTATGTCTATATGATTGTGTAAGTCATACCACGCTAACACAACACAAAATGCATCTGACACATCCATCACCACATACACACGGTCACCCACATAACCACATAAGGGCACACAACACCACCACTACACCTGTCAACAGAAAACACAATGTATCTACATACGTGCATGTACCAAGCACAAACATATCCTACACTTAATACACAGGCATGACAGTGGGACACACACACACACGCAGCCCAGACACAACAGTTAGCACAACCAACATACACACACATCACACACACACACAAACCAAAGCCGCCAAATACAAAACAGACACGTGGAAAGAAAGGCAGGACAAGTATGCTACCATCAAATCCAACAGGTTGGCTCAGATGTATTAAAATCTTAAATATGGGCATATAAAAATAAGTATTTACAATGAGAAGGCCATTGGCCAGTCCAAAGTGCCAAAGGCACAAATGTCACCTCTGTGTCCCCCTACATGACTCCTGACTGCTATAGGTCCTCCACAGACAGATAGGATTTGTGGCAGGATCAGTGAATGTTGGTGTGGTGGCTGCAGGTGTGTCTGGTGCAGTGTCTGTGAGGGGGGGGGGGGGGGGGATGTCTGTGCAGGTAGTGGATGTTGGTGTGTCTGCAGGTGGTGGTGTTTGTGTGCATGCCGGTGGTGGGTATTGTGGTGCTTGTATTTATCAGTGGTACCCTTGGCTGTTGAGGTGGATGTATGTGTGTGTGGCTGTGTGCTTTGGCTGGTTTTGGGAAGAGGGGTTTGAGATTGGGAAGAGGTAGGTGTAGGGGGGACGTTAGACAAAGGGTGATTGGCTTCCGTCAGTGTGGAGGCCAGAGCCTGAAAAGATCTCTGTAGGCCAGCCAGTGTACTGTGAATGCCCTCCAGGAACGCATTGCTCTGCTGGACTTGTGCTGCCAGTCCCTGGATGGCATTCACAATGGTCGACTGACCCACAGAGATCGACCTCAGTAGGTCAATAGCCTCCTCACTGAGGGCAGCAGGGCTGGCAGAGGTGTCTGTTGTGAAGGACACACCCACCCTCCTGGGTGAGAGGGCATGGGCAACTGGGTGGAGAGCTACGAGGAGGGCGGTGGTAGTAAGGGGGGTGGCGGACAAAGATGGTGCTGGGGGTGGTCCCAGAAGGGTCTGCCACCACCAGGGAGTGTCACTGGAGGACGATTCCAAAGATTACGTGGTTGATCTGGTCTCCCCCGTGGCAATCTCCTCACACTCTGTGCGGCTGGGACCCTTGCTGTAGCTGGTAGCAGCACTCCGGGTCCTGTGGCCTGCAGCATCCGCACACGCCTGTGCCCCTTCTCCTTCGCCTGCCAATACTGATGCACACAAATAGAGAGAGGGAGGGAGGGAGACAGACAGGAAGAATAGGGGTTAACATATACCTCAAATACACATGTTTAAACATGCACATCTGTGAGAATACATATATTGGCTAGGCTATCTCGGGTGCCAATACACATTTCCCACACCATGCCACTACCCACCCCTATATGCCAACCCTTACCCTACATCTACATCCAAGTAAGTCAGGAGAACTGGAGTCATCCACATGATCATCACCATAGCCATGTCTGCATTGACATCATGCCCTGGATGAAGTACAAAACACATAAGACATGTACACTCAAAACAGCTGATCAGTTCATGTCCTTTGTTAAATTCCCAGAACCATGAATATTACTCCACTCACAGAGCACACAGCATCTGCCTGCCACATTACGTGGCTGACATAACACTCTGATGAAGCCACTATAAGTTATACACCTATACGGCTGAAATATGATGTGTACAATACAAGTGTGGGGTACAGGCATGTGATTAGTCTGACCCAATCACAGAGGAAGATTTGCAGACAGCAAACATATGTACATAACAACTAATCATACATCTAAGTGCATCTACAATGGCCCATATTACACATCCATACTCGATCTCTGAGTGCAGTGTCACAACTGATGAACCTCAGGAACACACATATGACATCATGGTCCACATATAATACCAGCACACATGCAGTTTCACCCGTAGGACTTCACAACATGGCAACACCACCCTTTCTCACACACACACACACCATTCCAGATTTGTGAATATCTGTACCTATATCCAGATAAAACACATCTCAGACGGTTAATACATGGAAGCATTATGCATACATGAACCAACACAACTGCCTTTGCACTGACAACACATCCCACTACTACACAGGGCAGCCTCAGGACATTAAACAGAACTTTCATTTCACATCAACATCTCATAAGTCATGCAATACCCAATCCTGTCCTAATCACCCACTTTAACTAGGGCAAGGGTAGCAGACAGTGTCCCACTAGTAACCATTGAGACATTATGTAGACAGCATATAAACTATGTTGCACTGTAATTGCTAGCACACTGGCAACATAGCATTTACATTACATATTGACAATGACGAGGTCTGCCTAGGCACTTACCACCTCTAGTACTATCTCATTGGGTTCAAGGTCTCATCTCCACAAGTCTAGCCCTTAGAAATGCATATTGATTGTAATCAGACCAAATCAGAGGCACAATTCAAATGATTCTACTTTAGCAACCTTCACATACCCAACAGATAGATTACCAATACATGGGGAGACAACTATTAAGTCATTCGTCCAGTCCTATACAGGCCATATCTGTGGTGGGAATGTATTGGCTGCCTCACATGGATTCAATACCATAACCAGTACTTGATGTATATAGTCCCAGTGATAAAAGGTGAGCCGCACATATACAGGTGTGCTATACAGATGGGAATGGACTGACACCTTAGAGTCACAAATGTCCAAATGCAGACGGATGGAGAAGGTCGTACTCAATGTGTAGGGTGATACACAAGCTCACATTCATAGTAAAGGCAGGATGGAGTCACACATGTGCCAATGTGATTAGACCATCTCCGCAATGCAAACATGGAAAAGTCTGGATATGGGAGATGTACGTCCACTGACAGCAAACCATCAAAACACATCAACAACTAATACTCATGCTAGGTGGTTGCAGGAGGCTGGCCTTGTTTGTGGTGGGTACTTACACCTTATACCAGGGCCAGTTATCCCTGATCAGTAAAATGTAGTTAGTGTCTAGAAGCCAGGCTGTCTAGAAGCCAGGCTGTCTAGAGGTAGCTGTAGGCAGAGAAGCCAAGGCTGAACTAGGAGACATGCAAAGCTCTTGCAACACCACTGTAGTTACTGTAGGAAAGTACCATCTTGCTTGGCATATTACCCCCATTTTTTCTTGTGGGTCAGTTTGTTTTTGCCTGTGTCACTGGGATCCTGCTAGCTAGGACCCCAGTGCTCATAGTTTGTGTCCTATATGTGTTCCCTGTGTGGTGCCTAACTGTATCACTGAGACTCTGCTAACCAGAATCTCAGTGTTTATGCTCTCTCTGCTTTTAAAATTGTCACTGCAGGCTAGTGACTGTTATCACCAATTCTAATTGGCACACTGGAACACCCTCATAATTCCCTAGTATATGGTACCTGGGTACCAGGGTATTGGGATTTCAGGAGATCCCTATGGGCTGCAGCATTTCTTTTACCACCCATAGGGAGCTCAGACAATTCTTACACAGGACTGCCACTGCAGCCTGAGTGAAATAACTTCCACGTTATTTCACAGCCATTTTACACTGCACTTAAGTAACTTATAAGTCACCTATTTGTCTAACCTCTAGTGAAGGTTAGGTGCAAAGTTACTAAGTGTGAGGGCACCCTGGTACTAGCCAAGGGGCCCCCACATTGTTCAGGTCAATTTCCCCGGACTTTGTGAGTGCGGGGACACCATTACACGTGTGAACTACATATAGGTCAATACCTATGTGTAACTTCACAATGGTAGCTCCGAACATGGCCATGTAACATGTCTAAGATCCTGGAATTGTCCCCCCCCAAGCCAAATCTGGTATTGGGGTGCCAATCCCATGCATCCCCGGGGCTCCAGCATGGACTCTGGGTACTGCCAAACTAGCTCTCTGGGGTTTTCTCTGCAGCTACCTCTGCTGCCAACCCTCAGACAGGTTTCTTCCCTCCTGAGGTTTGGGCAGGCCAGTCCCAGGAAGGCAGAACAAAGGATTTCCTCTGAGAGAGGGTGTCACACCCTCTCCCTTTGGAAATAGGTGTTAAGGGCTGGGGAGGAGGTGTCTCCCCCAGCCTCTGGAAATGCTTTGAAGAGCCTCCTTGCATAATCCAGTCTACACCGGTTCAGGGAGCCACCCGCCCCTGCTCTGGTGCAAAACTAGACAAAGGAAAGGGGAGTGACCACTCCCTTGTCCATCACCACCCCAGGGGTGGTGCCCAGAGCTCCTCCAGTGTGTCCCAGACCTCTGCCATCTTAAATGCAGAGGTGTGAGAGCACAATGGAGACCTCTGAGTGGCCAGTGCCAGCAGGTGACGTCAGAGACCCCTCCTGATAGGCTCTTATCTGGTTAGGTAGCCAATCCTCCTCTGAGGGCTATTTAGGGTCTCTCCTATGGGTTTCTCTTCAGATAACGAATGCAAGAGCTCACCAGGGTTCCTCTGCATCTCCCTCTTCGACGTCTGCTAAGGATCGGCCGCTGACTGCTCCAGGACGCCTGCAAAACCACAACAAGGTAGCAAGAAGACTACCAGCAACATTGTAGCGCCTAATACTGTTGGCTTTCTCGACTGTTTCCTGGTGGTGCATGCTCTGAGGGCTGTCTGCCTTCACCCTGCTCTGGAAGCCAAGTAGAAATCGCCAGTGGGTCAAAGGAATCTTCCCCCTGCTACCGCAGGCACCACATTTCTACATCACTGACCCTCTGGGTCCCCTCTCATTTTGACGTGCTTGGTCCCTGGAACACAGGAGCTGGATCCAAGTGACCCCGACAGTCCAGTGGTCCTTCTGTCCAAATTTGATGGAGGTAAGTCCTTGCCTCCCCACGCCAGACAGTAATCCTGTGTACTGCGTGATCTGCAGCTGCTAGGGCTTCTGTGCACTTTTGCAAGACTTCTTCCATGCACAGCACAGCCCAGGTCCCCGGCACTCCGTCCTGCATTGCCCAACTCGCTGAGTTGACCTCCGGCTTTGTGGGACCCTCTTTTGTTCTGTTGAGTCGACCGCTGTGCTCAGATTTCTTGAACGCCTGTTCAAGTGCTTCTGCGGGTGCTGCCTGCTTCTGCCTGGGCTCTCTCTCTTGCTGAGTGTCCCCTCTGTCTCCTCCTCCAAGGGGTGACCTCCTAGTCCTTTCTGGGCCCTGGCAGCACCCATAATCTTCAACCGCGACTCTTGCAGCTAGCAAGGCTTGTTTGCGGTCTTTCTGCGTGGAAACAACTCTGCATCCTCCAGCACGCCGTGGGACATCTTCTGACTAAAGGAGAAGTTCCTGGCACCTTCCATTGTTGCAGAATCTTCAGCTTCTTCCACCCGGAGGCAGCCCTTTTGCACCCCCCCCCCCCCCCCCCCAATCCTGCCCCCCCAGGACACTTGCGTGACTCTTGGACTTGGTCCCCTTCCTTTGCAGGTCCTTAGGTCCAGAGATCCGTCTTCAGAGCTTTGTAGTCAGTTGTTGTCTTTGCAGAATCCCCTATCTTGACTTTCTGGGGTAGAAGGGTAACTTTACTCCTACTTTTCAGGGTCTTGGGGTGGGGTATCTTGGACACCCTTAGTGTTTACTTACACTCCCAGCAACCCTCTACCCACTTTTGGAGTATATGGTTTGTGTTGCCCCTAGGCCTATTGTCTCCTATTGCATTCTATTGTGTTCTACAGTGTTTACACTGCTTTTCTAATTTTGTGTTTGTGTGTATATTACTTACCTCCTAAGGGAGTATATCCTCTGAGATACTTTTGGCATATTGTCACTAAAATAAAGTACCTTTATTTTTTAGTAACTCTGAGTATTGTGTTTCTTGTGATATAGTGCTATATGATATAAGTGGTATAATAGGAGCTTTGCATGTCTCCTAGTTCAGCCTAAGCTGCTCTGCTATAGCTACCTCTATCAGCCTAAGCTGCTAGAACACTACTAATCTACTAATAAGGGATAACTGGACCTGGCACAAGGTGTAAGTACCACAAGGTACCCACTATAAGCCAGGCTAGCCTCCTACAGTTACACAATGCCAAAAATACTTTGTAGGCTATACTCTCTTAGGAGGCAAGTAAATTGCACAATATATACACTAGTAACCAGAAACAAGTACACAGTAAGAATATAGAGCAAATAGTGAAAAACACCATAGGTTGCAATGGGCCTAGGGGGAACACAATCTATATACTAAAATAGTGGAATGCGAAAGTCGGTTTCCCACCTAGGCTAGTATGGTGTGTAGAGGGGCGCTGGAAGTGTAAGAAAACACCAAAGGTAAGTAAAATACCCCACCCCAGAGCCCAGGAAAGGAAGAGTAAAACACAGCAAGTGTCCTAAAATACACTAGAAGTCATGATAGAAGACAATGCATGAACCAAAAGAGACTGCAAGACACCAACAATGGATTCCTGGACCTGAAGACCTGCAGAAGAAGGGGACCAAGTCCAAGAAGCACTGAAGTGTCCAGGGAGATCAGGAGCCCCTGCTAACCCGGATGAAGGTATAAAAGTGGAACCACTGGTGAGAAGACAAAGTCAGTATTGCACCAAAGAAGACAGATGGGGGTTCCTGGTTGGTGCAGAAGATGTCCCACGTCGGAAGGATGAATGCAGTCTGGTTTGCGGATTCTGCCAACAAGCCTTGGTAATCGCAAAGCTCATGGCGAGTGGAAAATGGCTCTTCCCGGGACCAGGAGGGACCTTGTGGCCTCTACCCAGGAGGGGGAGACAGGGGACTCTCAGCAACCCAGAGAGCTCTCAAGTGACCAGGCAGCGCGCACAGGAGTCCCACAGCAAGGGGACAAAGAAGGTGCAAATGGAGGCCCACCCAAAACAACACAAAGGATTCCCACTCCGCCAGAGAACCACTCAGTAAGCTGTGCGTCGCAGGATGGAGTGCTGGGGACCTAAGCTCTGCTGTTCCAGAAGAACTTCTGGAAGGTTGAACACAAGCCTTGGCAACTGCAAGTCACGCAGTGCATGGGGGTACTCTCTTGCGTGGGAAGGCAAGCTCTTACCTCCACCAAAATTGGACAGCTGGACGTTAGGACTGCCGGAGTCACTTTAGTCCACCACCGATGTCGCTGGATTCATGCCTGTTGTCTGGAGAGGGGACCCAAGCCACCGGTCATCGCTGCAGAGAGGTGCCTGCTGAAGCAGGGAAGTGACTCCGTCCCTCCATGGGAGATTTCTTCAGTTCTTCTGGTGCAGGCTGAAGACATGAAGTCCTCGAAGGATGCACGACCTGGAAACTGTTGCAGTTTCTGGCAGGACCTGAAGTTACAAGGTTGCAGAAGTTGTCTTAGCTTCTTTGTTGCAGTTTTGTAGAGTTCCTGGAGCAGTCAGCGATTGATCTGTCGGTAGAAGATGAAGTAAGGATGCAGATGATTCCTACTGGAGTCTTGCAATCCGAATCTGAAGAAAAACCCAGAGGAGAGACCCTTAATAGCCCTGAGAGGGGGATGGGTCACCTAACCAAGTAATCACCTATCAGGAGGGGTCTCTGACGTCACCTGCTGGCACTGGCCACTCAGATGCTCCCATCCTGAAAACAAGATGGCAAAACCCAGGGACACTCTGGAGGAGCTCTGGGCCCCCAGAGTACATGGGATTGTACAACCAATACTGGAATCAGTATTGGGGTACAATTCCCAGTTGTTAGACACCTTACAGGGCCATATTCGGAGTTACCGTTGTGAAGCTACATATATGTAGCGTACACTTATAATGGCGTCCCCACAATCACAAAGTCCGGGAGAATGGGCCTGGGCGACGTGGGGGCATCTATGCTAGTGCAGGGGTGACCTCACAAACAGGTACTATGCACCTAGCCTTCAGGGTCTGAAGGTTAGACTTATAGGTGACTTATAAGTGACCTGGTGCAGTGAAAATGGCTGTGAAATAGTGTATGCACTATGTCACACAGGCTGTAATAGCAGTCCCTAAGAAGTGTTTGTATGGTCTCTTTATGGGTGGCAAAAGAAATGCTGCAGCCCATAAGGATTCCCTGGAACCCCAATGCCCTGGGTACCTATGTACCATTTACTAGGGACTTATAAAGTGGGTCTAGTGTGCCATTTGGAGTGAAATATGGAGTCACTAAACTGTAGTGACAAATTTAGAAAGAGAGAGCATGAACACTGGAGTTCTGATTAGCAGGACTCTAGTGACAATTTAGATAATTAGAGTTTAGATAGATAAGAGTTAAACACACTGACAAGCAGGCCATAAACCATAGGCACTGGGGTCCTGGCTAGCAGGATACCAGTGACTGTCAAAAACACACTGACATCAGGTAGAAATTGGGGGTAACATGCCAAAAAGAGGGTACTTTCCTACAGTGGTTACTATCCGTTCCCCCCAAGTCTACATACATGTTGCACTGACTACATTGTCACATAAGCTACAGTGAGGCAGTTAATCCCATAGAACCCGAGCCAAGTCCCAGGATATAGTCAGTACTCAACCCATTGTGGCTGCCGTGCTGCCCTCAAACGCCCATCAACCTCAGGATAGGCCACTGCCAAAATTCTAGCCATTATGGGGGTCAGAGTCCGACGGGTACCCCTCCCTCGTTGGGAGGACATCTTCAGTTTTCCAGGCCCAGTGTCTCAGGTCCTCCCACCACTTGCGAGAATGGGTGCTCCATCGGCTGTGGAACCCCGCGGTCCACACTTCCTTGGCGATGGCACGCCAGATCCTTTTCTTTTGATGGACGTTCACCTGCATAGATGAGACAAACAGAAGGAGAAAGTCATGCACTCTGGCACCATACCAACAGGAGTGGTCTATACACATCTGACTCACCAAGTGCCCACACATACCCATCCTCTCTGCCCACACAACTTCACTTTATGCCCTCTGCATGCATATACTCTCTCACCAGTACACTTACCCCATTCACCCTCACACGCATCCCTATCACACATGACTATGGAATTGGGCTCACCTGTTCTTCTGGTGCCCCATACAGGGGTAGGACCCCTTCCACAAGCTTCTCCAGCTCTTCTGTGGTGAGGGCTGGGGCCCTATCACCTGCCGGATATGGCATAATGGCTTCCAGAGACAGTACATAGCAGCTCAGGTCGAGAAGTTCTTGCTAGGAAAAGTGTCAGGAGTCAAGTGAGCAAGGCTGCAGCAAATGTCGGTCATGGCCGCTAGGTACAGGATCGTCACTACCGGCAGTCAATGCCATTGCCATTGCCTCCAGTCCCCCATAGGCAGCAATGTTAACCAATTACAAGTTGCACACAGGTTCTGACCGCCTTCTGGCATGACGACATACACCTGCAGACTTAGGTCACTTTCAACTGTTCAGTGCTGCAGGACAGGCGGCTGCCATTTTGTGCACATATCATGCATTGATGTGCCAATACAAGTGCGCCAAATAGAGGAGCAACCCTATGTTGTGCCATCATGGTAGTGCAGACATGTGACATGCATGACACAGTGACGTGATGTGGCAATATATCTGTTGATGGGCTTGGTTAGATAATCAGAGGCACATAGGTTGTGGCACCATACAGGTATATACCATTACTTTTGGAAATGATCCGTGCATGACAGCTCAGTCTACCACATATTGCATGTGATATATGTCCTATACGGCTTACAGGTTCAGCATTGTGCTGCAAGCTGGTGTCCAAAGCGATTCAGCATGCCTGTTATAGTATGTGTCAGCAGTGCTATGCATGTGCTACAATGTTAGGTGTGTGCCATTTGGACATGTTCTGCTTACACGTGTCAAGTGCATTTCTTACTGTACATTCTCTCTTCTCTACCTAGATATCCTTCCATGAGGAGAATGAGACAACCACCAGTGTACTGTCCACTAGTTGACCTTGCAACCATGGAGGACAGGCATATCATCTAGACCTATTGTCTGAATCGTCATACCATCATGTATCTATGTACACAGTTGGAGCCTGATCTCTTACAAGCCATACGCAACCCCTATGCCATCCCTTCCACAGTGCCATGCCTGACAGTGCTACACTTTCTTGCCACAGGCTCCTTTCAGAATACAGTGGGGTTGGCAGCAGGGATGTCAAAGCCTATGTTCAGTCTTGTGTTGAAGGATGTACTGTGAACATTGCTGAAACACCTGGACAGCTACATCGGGTTCCCCCAACGTGCGGATTTGGTCTATGTTAAGACAGACTTCTATGATATGGGACACAACCCTCATGTGATAGAAGCCACTGATGGCACCTATATAGCCCTGGTCCCCCCCCAGTGCCAATAAACAGGTGTGTAGAACCAGGAAGACCTACCACTCCATTAATGTTCAGGTGGTGTATCTGGCAGACCACTAAATCTCACAGGTCACAGCCAAGTTTCCTGGAACTGTGCATGACTCCTTCATTTTGAAGAACAGCAATGTCCCACAAATTATGTCACTGCTACACACAAAGAGGGCCTGGATCCTTGATATGTATACATTAGAAGGTGTTTTACTGTTATGACACCTGTCATCACATTCTACCCTGTCGCTGTTCCTGTTATTTCACTGGTCCTACATCTTTTTAATACAGGTGACTTAGGCTATCCTAACCTTCCCTGGTTGTTTACACCAGTGAGGTACCCTGCTACAGATGGGGAAATCCGCTTCAATAAGGCCCACAGGGGGGCAAGGCGTTTAATATAACAAACATTTAGCCTCCTGAAGGCCAGATTCAGGGGCCTGGACCTATCTGCAGGTGCCCTCCTCTACTTGCCCCAAAAGGTATGCCAGATAATAGCAGCCTGCTGCATGCTCCACAATCTAGCCCTAAGACGTCAGATACCATTGCTAGCTGATGAGGTTGAGGCAGCAGGCACAGTGGCTGGTAATGCTGACATGGCAAGTGATGAAGAGGCACAGGAGGAAGGTTCAGCTGACTCTAGGACTGAGCTCCTCAATCAGTACTTCCATTGACATACAGGTATGGTGAGTGTGGGTTAACAAGTTTTGTATATCCACGTGATTTGCTGAAATTAGTCCTCCTGAGTTAACTCATCAGTGGGGGTGTAATGCAGTCATATCCCTATGTGGGTGTAGGGGCGCAGACTGATGAATGTAAGGTGCACAGTATAAGTGTCTTAAATCTAACAAGTGTACTCAATGAAGTTACCTAGATTTACATCTCCAATGTACACACCAGTATTGAGCTGTTTGCTGCATTCTCCCGTTCTCATGTCATTCCACCCACTGACTGTGGTAAACAAATATGTGCTTCTGCTACCTACAGCTTGAGGCATTCATAGTTATCAGCCACTGCTGAATGATTTGAGAATTGAGTGTTGTAAATGACAGATGGCAGCTACAGTGATTTCTGATGAATATTCTATGACTGGTGTTGTAAAGGGAATCTCTTGGGGGTCCTGGTTAGGAGGTATTATACAGTGGGCAAGACATCTATATGCTGCATATGCGCTTTGTGTGGCTTCATGCCTTCAATCCTGATGGTACTCTCAGTCATCGTCTTTTTGCAGATTGAAATATTGACTATACTCTTGTGTAGGCCAGGATTTTGGACTGTCTGACGTGGTCTGGGACATATCTGTTCTACTGTGTCTCCTGCTGAAGCTGCATCTCTCTGCTGCCCACCACACTACGTGTTGGATGTTGGGGTGCATAAGCATATCACATTTCGCAATCATGACTTTGGTTGATGTTGTAATGAAGAAGCATATATAGTATCTACGTTCCATTGGTGTTTATTGTGCATATATTGAATTTGACAAAAAAATATATGGTTTATACATGGTCCAATAGGTGATAAGTGAGGTCATGGTAGATGGAATCATCAGAATAGGTGGTACAGCTGTTGGTTGCACAGGTCCAGCGTCCAAATGCCAATGGGAAGATGGAGTTATGGTCAACAGGGTGTCTCAGTCACATACCAGGGGGATAAATCAGGTAAGGGTCACTTCCTGGTAGTGGGCATGGTCTTGGCATCTGCACCAGCCAAATGTCTGGATGGACTACCACGCTTGCGGCAGTGTTCTTCAGCTATAGAGGGAGGGGTGTCTGAGGGCTGTGGTTCCCCTGGCAGGGCCTCCATTCCACTAGCTGCCACTGATGTGGATGGCTCAGATGTTATGTTGCAAGGGGAAGGAGCATGCTGGTGAGTGGAGAAAGCACGCAGGGTGGCCATGGTGGCATTGTGGGCCTGCCACTGCTGCATGACTTCCTAATGGTATTTCCTCTGCAGCCTTTGGCTTTCTTCCAACATGGTGATAATCTGGCCCATCCTGTCCTGGAATTGCTGGAATACTTCCAGGATTTAGGGATGGTTTCCTGGTCAGTGGTGTCCCTTGGGGGTCCCACCCTCTGCCCCACATATTCCCTCCCACGCCCCCTGACCACATGTGCCTGTGCCCCTGGCACGGTGTGCCCACTCCCAGTGTTTGCAGGACCTTCATTGCCTGGGGTGTGAGGGGTCGACACAGGTCCGTGTTCTGTGGGCACGCAATTGTTTGATCTGTCCTTGGAACACAGATTTGGGGAAGAATGGTTGGCTCTGATGTAGAAGCCACAGGGTTGGGAGGGATTGATGTGGGCAGGGTGAGGCAGGGAGTCGTAGACTGGCCAGGTGCCCCAGATGGGCCAGGTAGGTCATCAGTGTCCAGACATCCAGGCGTGTTGTCCTCACTGGTTCCTTCATCCTGAGGTGGGTTGGCAGTCTCTGGTATCCTCTCCATGGTGGCACTGTCAGGGGTACCTGTTGATGGAGTGAGAGGGGGAGTCACATATTGAAGAGGTGTTTGATTATCTCTTTATCAAATGCATACAGGGGCTTGATGTGGTTCCCAGCAATGACAATGACAGATGCTGCACAGCATACCATTGGTAGTAGATGGTGGTCTGTGACGTGTACCATACTCCATTTAGGTTGATGTCCTTCAGGTTTAGTTACTCTGGGTGTGTGTATGGGCACTGGTACTGACTGATACTTCACATGACTGTTTGCCAAGGGCTATGTGGGCAGTTGGGGTGGGTGGAGGTGTGGCATGCAGGAGAGGGGCATTAGGTGGATGTGTGGGATGTGTAGTGAGACATGCAGTACATTGTGGAGTATGTGCGTGGTGAGGAAGCATGCAGGACACAACAATTGTGTGACATTGTAGTTGTGTGTACTTACCAGAGTCCAGTTTGCCAGGTATTCCAGTCAGACCCTCAGGATGCAGTATGCCCAAGATGTAAACTGTGCAGGAGAAGGAGGGGGCCCACCACCAATCTTGGGCATGGCGATCTGGTGTCGTGATGTCATGGAATGCACTTTCCCCCTATAACTCTCCCTAAGGTAACTACAATTTGTGCCCTCGCCATGCGCTGCTAATTACCACACAAATTATGGCACTCATGATATCTTTCATAACACCCTTGATAATATCAATTTAATATCTGCAGTAAAATTGTAGAGGAAAAAACTGTGCATGGCGGGTCGCAAGTTATAGTTATCTTAACTATAACTGGTGAATTTCTATGGTTTGGTATGTTTAAAATGTGAGCCTAACATATTATCCCTGTAACCTTATATATATATATATATATATATATATATATATATATATATATATATATGATAGGTTACAGGAATGTTATATTTAGGTTATGAATTTTCTCGCACAAAACCAGAGACATCCAGCAGTTAGAGTAATTTCAAGTAACTATAACTTGCGGCTTTAAGTGTAGGAAAGTACCATCGTGCCTGGCACGTTACCCCTATATTTCACTGTGTGTATGTTGTTTTAGCCCTTGTGTCATAGTATGTGCCCTGTATGTGTTCCCTGTGTGGTGCCTAACTGTATCACTGAGGCTCTGCTAACCAGAACCTCAGTGTTTATGCTCTCTCTGCTTTCTAAATTTGTCACTACAGGCTAGTGACTAAATTTTCCAATTCTCATTGGCACACTGGTACACCCATATAATTCCCTTGTATATGGTACTTAGGTACCCAGGGTATTGGGGTTCCAGGAGATCCTTATGGACTGCAGCATTTCTTTTGCCACCCATAGGGAGCTCAGACAATTCTTACACAGGCCTGCCACTGCAGCCTGAGTGAAATAACGTCCCTGTTATTTCACGGCCATTTTTCACTGCAAATCAGTAACTTATAAGTCACCTATATGTCTAACCACTACCTGGTGAAGGTTGGGTGCCAAGTTACTTAGTGTGTGGACACCCTGGCACTAGCCAAGGTGGCCCCACATCGTTCAGGGCAAATTCCCCAGACTTTGTGAGTGCGGGGACACCATTACACGCGTGCACTATACATAGGTCACTACCTATGTATAGCGTCACAATGGTAACTCCGAACATGGCCATGTAACATGTCTAAGATCATGGAATTGTCACCTCAATACCATTCTGGTATTGGGGGGGACAATTCCATGATCCCCCGAGTCTTTAGCACAGAACCCTGGGTACTGCCAAACTACCTTTCCGGGGTTTCCACTGCAGCTGCTGCTGCCAGCCCCTCAGACAGGATTCTGCCCTCCTGTGGTCCACGCAGCCCTGGCCCAGGAAGGCAGAACAAAGGATTTCCTCTGAGAGAGGGTGTAACACCCTCTCCCTTTGGAAATAGGTGTGAAGGGCTGGGGAGGAGTAGCCTCCTCCAGCCTCTGGAAATGCTTTGATGGGCACAGATGGTGCCCATCTCTGCATAAGGCAGTCTACACCGGTTCAGAGATCCCCCAGCCCTGCTCTGGCGCGAAACTGGACAAAGGAAAGGGGAGTGACCACTCCCCTGACCAGTACCTCCCAGGGGAGGTGCCCAGAGCTCCTCCAGTGTGTCCCAGACCTCTGCCATCTTGGAAACAGAGGTGTTGGGGGCACACTGGACTGCCAGCAGGTGACGTCAGAGACCCCCTCAGATAGGCTCTTACCTTTCTTGGTAGCCAATCCTCCTTTCTTGGTAGCCAAACCTCCTTTTCTGGCTATTTAGGGTCTCTCCTCGGGGAATTCTTCAGATAACGAATGCAGGAGCACACCAGAGTTCTTCTGCACTTCCCTCTTCGACTTTTGCCAAGGATCGACCACTGACTGCTCCAGGACGCCTGAAAAACCACAACAAAGTAGCAAGACGACTACCAGCAACATTGTAGCACCTCATCCTGCCGGCTTTCTCGACTGTTTCCTGGTGGTGCATGCTCTGGGGGTCATCTGCTTTCACCCTGTACTGGAAGCCAAGAAGAAATCTCCCGTGGGTCGACAGAATCTTCCCCTGCTAACGCAGGTCCCCAAAAGACTGCATCACCGGTCCTCTGGGTCCCCTCTCATCCTGACGAGCGTGGTCCCTGGAACACAGGAACTCTATCCAAGTGACTCCCACAGTCCAGTGATCCTTCAGTCCAAGTTTGGTGGAGGTAAGTCCTTGCCCCACTAGACTGCAAACCTGTGTACTGCGTGATTTGCAGCTGCTCCGGCTCCTGTGCACTGTTCCAGGATTTACTTCATGCACAGCCTAGCCTGGGTCCCCAGCACTCTGTCCTGCAGTGCTCAACCCTCTGAGTTGGCCTCCGCCGTCGTGGGACCCTCCTTTGTAACTCTGAGCCAGCTCCGGCTCACAAATCTTCTAAGTGCCTATTGGGGTACTTCTGCGGGTGCTGCCTGCTTCTGTGGGGGCTCTCTGAGTTGCTGAGCGCCCCCTCTGTCTCTTCCTCCAAGGGGCGACATCCTGGTCCTTCCTGCGCCCAAGCAGCACCCGAAAACCTCTACAGCGACCCTTGCAGCTAGCAAGGCTTGTTTGCGGTATTTCTGCGTGGGAACACTTCTGCAACCTTCATCGCGACGCGGGACATCTTCCATCCAAAGGAGAAGTTACTAGTCCTCTTCGCTGTTGCAGAATTCCAAGCTTCTTCCATCCAGAGGCAGCTTCCTTGCACCTTCATCTGGGGTTTCCAGGGCTCCTGACCCCCCCCCCCCTCCCCCGGACACTATTGCGATTCTTGAACTTGGTTCCCTTGCCTTGCAGCTCCTCAGGGACAGGAATCCATTTTCAGTGTTTTGTTGGTGTTTGTGGTTCTTGCAGAATCCCCCTATCACGACTATTGTGCTCTTTTGGGGTAGTAGGTGTACTTTACTCCTACTTTTCAGGGTCTTGGGGTGGGGTATCTTGGACACCCTGACTGTTTTCTTACAGTCCCAGCGACCCTCTACAAGCTCCCATAGGTCGGGGGCCATTCGTGATTCGCATTCCACTTTTGGAGTATATGGTTTGTGTTGCCCCTAGACCTATGCTTGCCTATTGTAACCTATTGTAATTCTACACTGTTTGCATTACTTTTCTGACTCTTACTTACCTGTTTTGGGTTTGTGTACATATAAATTGTACATATTACTTACCTTCTTACTGAGGGTACTCACTGAGATACTTGTGGCATATTGTCATAAAAATAAAGTACCTTTATTATTAGTAACTCTGAGTATTGTGTTTTCTTATGATATTGTGCATATGATATAAGTGGTATAGTAGGAGCTTTGCATGTCTCCTAGTTCAGTGTAAGCTGCTTTGTCGCAGCTACCTTCTATCAGCCTAAGCTGCTAGAAACACCTCTATTCTACTAATAAGGGATAACTGGACCTGGCACAGGGTGTAAGTACCACAGGGTACCCACTATAAGCCAGGCCAGCCTCCTACATTGGTGGTGCACCGGTGTGATAAGTACTTGCAACTGCTTTACCACTTTGTCATTTTGTACTTTTCATAAGAGAATCATATACCAAACAGTTCAGTGTATGTGCACTTAACCCAAAAAGTTTGCTTTTCTATCCTAAAACTTTTTACGAAGATCTGAAAAGTTTCATAAAACTTCTAAAAGTTTTCTAAAAGTTAGAAAAAGTTTTTTTTCTCTCTGCTTTCAAAAGTTCTAAAACTTTTTCTCTTTCCTCACTATTCTTAAACCTTTACTATCATGTCTGTTGTAGAGTCCACTCTCAAGACTTTTAATGCAACATATGAGAGTTTGAACTATAAGGGGTCTCTGCCTGGATAGAGGTTTGAGTATAGGAAAGAACCCTACAAAAGAGTTTCTTTTTAACATGCTTGTTGTGGATGACCAGAACCAGTCTGGCCCATCAAATGAGAGGTTAGAAAATGGGGAAGCTTCCCAGTCTGACTCAGGAGAGTTCCCTGAGAAGGGTGGGGAGGGTTCTTATCAGGGCCTACCCCCTAGCAGGGCACCTAGTGATGCTGGTAGTGATAGAGGTTCCAATAACAGTAGGGCATCCTTTATCCCTCGAGGCCAGGTTACCAGGGTCCAGATAGTTAGGGACAGGTCCCCCTCTGAAACTTCCCATATTTCATCTGTGTCAAAGCATTCCCAACCCACCCACCACCCTGAGGATAACTTGTTAGAAAAGGAATTCAAAAAGTTGAGGGTTGTAACTATAACTCACTACCCCGCCATGCATGGTTTTTTCATCAATGATTTCACTTCTAACGTTCCACTGACTTATAAAAGTTGTCATGAGTGCTGTAATACCTTGGGTAATTAGCAGTCCAAGTCGAGGGTGAAAGTTATAGTTACTGTAGTCTTCAAGTTATGGTTTCTTGAAAAAACTCTGAACGCTGAATTTCTCTGGATTTGTGCGAGTAAATTCAGAACCTAACTATAACGTCCCTGTAACCTTTGGTATTTTTAAGTGTGTGTGTAGAATATATATATATATATATATATATATATATATATATATATATATATATATATATATATATACATACATAGAAACTACTGGCGGTGACCAGTAGGAAGTTGAAGTTAGGTGCATGTTTCCATTAAATAAGCAGCTTTTTTTTTTTTCTACTTGTCTATATCTTTGGCATCATTTGACCAACATTCACTAAATTTTCCAAAACAAGTATGCCAAAGAATCTGGTGCATTGGAAGTTTTGAGGTGATCTGTCTAGCGGGGCCAAGAAAGAGGGGGGTGTGGGGTCAAAAAAGTGAATTTCCTATGTTGATTCCCATAGGAGCTCTGAACATAACTGCAGCCCGAACCACTGGATGGTAATACACCAAATTTGGCAGAAAGGTAGCTTCCGGAACGCAGATTACACTTTTTGTTATTTGGTCTAGATCCATGTAGTAGTCAAATAGAAATTAAAGGAAAACCAAATTTGTTTATCTAGAGGCACAAACGCTTCATGAATCCTCCTGATCTCGTGCTGAGATCTGATTGGCTGCCAACACTTCAACCATGAAATGCTGGGAGCCATCTTCAGGCTCGGCTTCAGCCGAGTACCATAAAATAAGTTTTAAAAAAATAGAGAAGGGGCAGGGTTGGGACTTCCTGACCCTTCAGCTCTGGTGCTGGGGTCCCAGAGCGACCCAGCCCAGGTCAAAAAAACACATTTGTTTTTTTTAAACAGTGTCACAACGTAGTGTAAAAATAAATAAATAATAATAATAATAAAACCAGTGCGGTCTCCTGCCCTTGTTTTAATAAAGCACCCCGGTGGGCCAGGTCTTGGACGCATATAAAAAATAAAGGAGGGGGGGGCACCCATGCCCACAACCTGGTACCGCCACCTCCCCGAGACAGAATGAAAATGATGTAGGGGGTCAGTTGCAGGTCCTGGGGACAGCCACCTCCCCTGGGGCTTATAATCAAAAGTATGCCCGCAGCCCTTGGGTCTACCATTTCTCCAGGGCTGAATGAAAATGATGTAGGTGGTCCACTGCGGACCCCAGGGGCCCTCTTCACTCAGGGCAATTTGTTGTAAATAAGGGAGGGGGGTTTGCATGGCTAGCTCGCAGCCCCAGGTACTGCCACCTTTTCAGGCCTGAAATAGGATAATGAAGGGGGTCCATGGCGGACCCCTCGCTCCGGGGATCACCACCTTCCTGGCGCAAATTAAAGGTTGGAGGAGGGGGACCAATAATGGCCCTGGGGACTGCCGCCTCTCAGAGGCGGCTCCTGCTATGTCCCAGGGTGTCCACCCACGGGACATAGCGGTTTGCTCTGACAGCCAAGTCCGAGCAAACACAACTCCACTCCCAGCAAGTGTAAGTTGTCAAGCAGCTCTCGTTTGCTGAGAGCAGAGGTTTCCTCCGTTTCCCTGCTTGCAGACAAGCAGGCAGGGAAACGGAGTAAACGATTGCTCTCACAGACAGGGAGCTGTATATTTAGTAGCTCCCTGTATGTAACAGCAATGCCAGCTCCCACAAGATACGGGGAGCCAGCTGGGACTGCAGGGGCCTTGAGAATCCCCCTGTGTTTCCATTTCCCTAGAGGGCACCCAGGAGAGATGGCAGGGCCCCGGGGGCCAAAATCGCCCCAGAGAGAGGGGTTGCACAACCCCCCTCCTCCATTTAATTAGGGCTGGGCCCCAGCGGATGGGGTCTCTGGGCCTGAGATTAGCCCAGGGAGGGGGGGGCCAGCAGCACCCCTCCTCCATTCAATAGGGGTGAGCCGAGGGGGATGGCGTCCCCGGGGATGAAATAGGATAGGCGGGACGGCAAGGCCCCCATTCCCAATTAATATTAGAGGGCACTGGGGCTGAAATCGGCCAGTGGAGGGGGGTTTTCCGGCCCCCACTCCTGCACACAATGAGGTAGCACTGTGGTAGGATTAACATACCTTAGGCCAGTAGTTATAGTTACTTGAAATAACTAACTATAGCTGCTGAATTTGTCTGGCTTTGTGAGAGTAAATTCAGAACCTAACTATGACGTCCATGTAACCTTTGGTTTTTTGAATGAATAAATATATATTCACTGAAAAAAAACAAAGGTTAGAGGGACGTTATAGCTAGGCTCACAGTTTAAGCGTACAAAACCATAGAAATTCAGCAGTTATAGTTAGAGTAACCCCAAGTAACTATAACTCGTGCCCCCGCCATGCACAGGTTTTTCCTAAAAAATGTTACTGCAAATATTACATTGATATTATCAAGGATGTTATCAAAGATATAATGGGTGCCCTAATTTGTGGGGTAATTAGCAGTGCATGCCATGGGCGCAAGTTATAGTTACCTTAGGGCACGAGTCATAGTTACTTGAGGTAACTGTAACTATAATTGCTGTATTTCTATGATGTTGTACATTTGAAATGTGAGCCTAACTATAACGTACTCTAATCTTTGGATTTTTCAGTGAATTTCTGTGTTTTAAAAAAAAATCTATTTCCCAACTATAACGTCCCTGTAACCTTTAGTTTTCTCAGTGAATTTTTATGCTTTTTTTAACGCACAGTAATTCTCATTACTATACGTTAATCCAGCCACCACCGTGCAAGGCCGCTGATGCCAACCCCCTATACGCACCCAAACTTGAACCATGCACAGCCTTCCCCGTGCGCAGGGGAGGTTGCCCGCAAGAACTGGCCTGCAGCCAACTCCATCAACACTGAACCCCATGCCGTACACGGGCCTTTGGCTGTGCGCGCCGGGAGTTTCACTGCTGCCTCTCTGGGTTGAGAATATATATGAGGGGGTGTGTATCTGGGGTGAGAGTGGCTGTCAGATTGTGTGTCTGGATGTGAGAATGCGTACATCAGTGTTTTAATGAGTGTGCCAGTGTGTGCGCGGGTCTGCGAGTGGGTGTACGAGCGTGTGAGTGGGTGCATGAGTGTCTGAGTGGGTGCATGAATGTCTGAGTGGGTGCACGAGTGTCTGACTGGGGCTGTGAGTGGGTGCAAGAGGGTCTCAGTAGGTCTGAAAGTGGATGTGTGGGTGTCTCAGTGGGTGTACGAGTGGCAGAAAGAGATTGAAAGAGAGAGAGGAAGACGGACTTTTTTAGGCTTTGATGTAGGATATACTTAAAATTACATTTTTGTTTAATTTTTTTTTTACATTTGTTTTTTATTTTTAAGAACTAAAATCACCTTTCATTTTGTACTTAAACATTTGTCTTTTAAAAAAAAAAAGCTGGAATCGAACCCTCAGTGCTAAGTGTGAAAGTCCTTGACTTTCACACTATGCTATCTTTATTTATTTTTTTCAGCCCTATTTTTTGTGCCCTTTAAGGGCTATCTGGGACAGTGGGGGGGAACCCTCAAGGGCTCCCCCGCAGTCCCTAAATGTATTTTTTTTTTTTATAAATTATTTCAAAACAAGCCTCTTGCTGGCTACCTGGCACTGCAGGGGAAGCCTTAAGACTTCCCTCGCGGCACCAATGCTTCAGCAAGCAGGGAACTGCTTTGACAGCAACTCCCTGTTTGCTGAAGCATTTCATCTTGGTCGTGTGAAGGGGAGAGAGATGAAACTTTCGAATTTGACAGTGGGACCTGTGAGGGGGGGCATGGACCATCTGCATATATCTTTATAGAAGACCCGGGGATGCCCAGGGCCGTTGGTGGTGGTGGTCGCCAGGGCAGTGGAGGGGGATGGGGGGGGGGAGGGGGGAGGGGGATGGGGGGGGCACCCTGCATTTTTTGGAAAGAGTACCCTGGGGAGGTGGCGGTCACCCTGAAACTTTCCATGCGCAACGAGAAGCACTACAACACTTTTTTAGGAATGTTTTGTGAAGATCCATCAAACGTGCCAAAGATATAGGCAAGTTAAAAAATGCTTTTCCTATAGAAACATGGTCCTAACTAGAACTACCTACAGGCAACGGCCAGGAGGATATATATAATGATATCAGATGCTGAGAGGGGTGGAGCATTTATGCCGGCGTAGCAAGTCAGCAGAAAATATAAAATTTTCTAGCACTGGCATCAAGAATTTTCAATTCTATTAAGGACACAGAGGCAAAGATTATGCTTTTCTTTCGTTTACTGCAAAAACACAGCAGCCAATTAATTCAAAGAAAACAGACACTACATTTCCCATGAACCAAAGTCCACCCTCTTAGTGACCTAGCAATCAGGCACCGTCCATACATATACAACCCTCAGAGTCCATAGTCCTTCCTCTTTCTTTGCGAACCAGAATGCTGTGTTTCAACCAACTTGTCAGCAACTGATAGCCATGTAACTTAGACCATTGTCCAACCTAGAAGAACCTTCAACTTCCAACCGCTGGAACTATCACATCTGCATCTGAACCATTGCGGTTAACTACCCCTCCTGAATCTCTGTCTTCGGACCTCCATACTCTTGACATATCCTTGTGCACTCACAAAATCAAGCATGTGATCTCCAATCATTATGTTGTTTTGACATCTGTCCCTGTAAATGAAAAAAACACCATAATATCCCACATATACTGACATGCAAACAGAATTACATTTGGTGGTAAACAAAAACATTGATACAGTTCATGATAATCCTCACCTCTGTGTCCTTAACAGAATTGAAAACTCTTGAAGCAAATGCTAGAAAATGTTCTATTATAGGTCAGGTATGGAGGCTTCAGATTATGCTTGTTCAGAAGCTGCGCCACCATGCCAGATGTCTCATCTACTATAGGTTTATGATAAAACAACTTAAATGTGGAATCTGAGGAGCAATCAGTGGCCGCCATGATGTCCTCCAATCTAGATGCTGAAGAAAAAACTTTTGAAGCCTCGGCTCCCCGTAAAGAATGTGCTCCAAATATAGAAATATCAATGCCTGCTTCTCGCAAAAGCCACTTGACCCAGCGAGCTAGGGTTGCTGATAAAACTGGCCCAAATGTTTTTGAAGGGACACCAATAATTGACTCACATGGTCTCTGCGCAACTCGCACGTATCACCTTCGTAGACTCTAACACATTAAACCACACACAATTTAAAATTGTCCGGAAAAGCCGGACAACTTATACACTTAGAACTGGTTTTGGTACGCTTAAAAATACGAAAAGATACTCCTGCAGGAGTCAGATACTCATCGACAATTGACTAAACAGAGTCAGTTTAGCAGAAAGTTTTTTCTTAGCAAGATCCTCATTGGCAGGTCAAACTCACAAAAACGTTAGAACCACATCAACATCCCAGAGAACTGAATACTTAGGAGCCAGGGAATGCACCAACCTGACTCCATGAAGTAATTTATGAATCAGGGGATGTCTCCTATCAGTTTACTGTCTATCTGGGGATGAGCTGACAAAATGGCTGATCCAAAATTATTGACTATCCTGTAAGCAAATCCTTGAGATGCCAGATGGGATAAAAAATTAACCATCATCTGCACTGCAGATCCTGCAAGGGATCCACACTCCGTACACCGCACCAAGCAGCCCATTATTTCCATGCTGCTGCATATCTCTTGAGTAATGGGATCCCAAAACTGAGAGGAAGAATTTAGCTCAGTTTGAAATGCCAGGCATTTGCCAATGTCTCCCCAAAGTCCCCACGCCATGTCGGACAAGTGATTCCCCAAAACTAAAGTATGAGGAAGGCCAATCGGGTCCAAGAGGAGGTCTGGAGATGAGAAGATCGGTACCAGTGGTGCACAAAATAGTACCATTGCCACCAAAAACCAAGACTGCACTTTCCAGCAAGGCGTTACAAGAACCACCTCTGACAATTGCCGACAAACCAGGGAGAGAACTCTGTGGATCATCGCAGAGGGGATTAATAAAAACATCAAAGAATGAAGAAATGCATCTGACCTCACTGCTAGGGGATCCAGTCTCCAGATGTAGAAGAGAGGAAGATGGCAGCTCAGGCGAGGTGCAAATAAATCTGTCTTGCAAGGACTTCATAACTGGTTCAGAAATTGGAATATGCAAGGGTGAATTTTCTGGAGTCACAGGGGAAGCGAGAGTTCCAATCCACTACAATGTTCACTCTGTCTGGGATGTACTCAGCCATCACCACAATTTTGTGTTCTAGGCAATAATGCCAAAAATCTTTAGCTATCTCCACCAGAAGACGGGACTGAGTCCCCCGAAGTTTGTTCATATATCTCACAGCTGAAATATTGTCCATCCGAAGAAGTATGCAGCACTTCACTTTGAGAGGGAAAAGAGTCTTCACCGTAAAGGAGCCCGCAAGATACTCAAGACAGTTGATATGAAATTTGAGTTCCTCCTGGGACATTTGACATGATGAGGATGTTGTCTAAATAAACGATCAGATGTTGCCCTTTTTCTCTGAGACATTGTACAATCGGGCGCATCAGCTTTGTGAAACACCAAGGAGCCAAAGACAGAACAAATGGCAGCACTGTGATCTCGTAGCACTGGTCCCACCAGAAAATCTGAAGGAATTTCTGATGAGGTGATGATATTGGGACTGTCAAATACGCCTCTTTTAGGTCTAGATGTAATATCCAATCCCTTTCTTATCATAAGTCTCTTATGAAAGATGCATGCCCTCCATCTTGAAATGTCTGTAGACAATCCAAGAGTTGAACTGACAGAGGTTGAGAACTAATCGAAAGCCCCCGCCCTTCTTTTGGAAAAGAAAAATGGTGCTTATGAAATTGTTGGGATGTTGACATGACTACTCCCTTGCAAAGGAAGTCCGCAATTTCCTGATCTATGAAATTACTCTTTTTGGCAAAAACGAAGAGGGAAAGGAGGGTTCTCCTGAACAGGAGTCTAATAGAATTCCATATGGAACTCTGATTCCAGGATCCAAGCATCCTGTACAATCAGTTTCCAATTGTGTAAAAACAAACCCACCCTGCCACCAGAGATCCCCGTAGAAGGAATGTCTGTTACCTGAATAAGAGACATCCTGAGCAGATTGTTCTCCTTTGGCATTGTTTCAGTGTAAACAGCCTCTGCCTCTTCTGTTGCGGGAGGGGGAGAAGTTGTTGCAGCTTGCGTAGTTGGATGTTACTCTTATCCTGCCAAAGTAATAATTTCTCTGAGAGGTTTCAGTGGCAAGGCAGCCTGATGCACGACCTATGTAGTGCCTGGCCAATAAGGCCACTGTTAAATACTTTTTTATTGAAGACTGGGCTTTATCCAAAGCCAAAAAAAGTGGCCACATGTTTACCTAAGTCCTTAATACATTTATTCCCAAAGAGGAAACCGTTCACCAATGGACCTGCCTCAGAGGGGGCCAACTTAGAATCAATGTGGATGAGAAGGGTTTTGCGTCTCTCCATTAAAATGTCAAGTTGACAGAATCTTTAGCTTGAACCGCCAGGTTGAGAATTTTAGTAAGAAGGCTAGGTACATCAATTAACTTATCCTGACACCCTCACCAGGCTCGGCCAATACCCTTTTTTGGATCTTTGGCATATTTTTTTTAGGAAGGTTGCCATATTGGGGTCGAGTTCCAGAGCGCTACCAGCAATGCAACAGCCCATTGTCAAAGCTTATCTGCTTGAAACTTCACTTGCACATATAAGCGCAGCACTGAGAGACGAACTATTTTTGGATGCATGCAGTGTTGCATCACAAAGCGCTTCAACAGCTACACCTTTGATTCTGCTTCCAATGCCCTGCTCATCTGTAATTTCAACATCTTGAATCTTCAACTGCATCCTGTTTACATGATCATCATCTACATTTGGCAAGTAGCAGTATCATTGGATTTAGTTCCAACATCTAATTTTTGTGATGCAAGTGAGACAAGTTGAACATCTTCGTCCCCTACCTGTGGACTCTTGTTGATGCTACAGATTTGACAGTTTCCATCTGTTTTCGGAATGAAATGAACTCAGTAAACAAAAGAAACACAGTCTGAAGCTTCTGCTGTATATCTGCATAGCCGTCTTCAGCAAGCTTTTTCATCATTTTTGGATTAATTATTGGTTTTTGCACGATGCCGTTTGGTCAAACTAGGCACGATGCGTTTTGTGAGCACATATTTTTAGTTTATAAATATGGAGTGCCATTAGTATTGATTGAAAATTAGGTGCATCAATTATTCATACACTAGTATTCATATAATTAATATTTTATGGTAGAATTTAGAGGAGGTTCTTCAAAATTCTTGCATTTTATAACATTCATCACAAGGACTGGCTTTTTTGAAATAATCAGAAAAGTACGTTTAAGTTTGGTATGGACATGCATTAGGCAGAGGAATCCTGAACTTTTGGGGAGATTTGATTTATGAGGGCTGAGCTACAAACATCCTCAGTGAAGGTCATCGGCTCCTCTGAAGCCAGCCTGGGCTTATCACCTCATTTAAGAACACCACAAATTGGAAAGAGAACGCCCTTCTAAAAGAGGAACAGAACACTAGGCTTTTTGTTAAACTAGGGTGTTAGGGCTACATACCACCTAAAGAAACCTGGAGGGCACTTGTAGTGCTATGACAGCTTAGATAGGAGTCCGAAGGGACGGAGCAGTTAAAGACTGGTTTCATCTTTCAACGCAATGCATTTCTGAAGACCTTACCACAATTCTTTTCATTATTTTGCTTATTGTTTTCATTGCCATTATATTGTTTTTAAATTCCATCTATAAAAATTATCTGCACTAGATTACGACACTGACTTCAAAAAAGTCTCAAAATATTTATAGCGTGGGTTCTTGTTCGTGTCCATCCATGGTGAAAGGAGTTTCTGATTTCTGTAACAAATAATCCTGTAAGTCTCACAAGACTGATAGTTACCTGGAACTCACCATCTTCATGTAATAAGCAAGTGTTCATGGGTTACAATAAACTGGCTCGGAGCCAGAAGGTCAATGGAATCGAAAACCGGGATGTATTTTGTAGAAGGCTGGGAAAATCGTAGCACTTTCATGGAGAATTTTCTGGCAGCTCACCAAAATATAAATTGTGCTCTTGCGCATCCACAGACCGGAATCAGGAAATGTCAACTGCCACCTGAGCCCTGGCCTCACACTCCTTACAAAAGCCTTAACGTTATTATGCTTCATTTAAAAGCTATATATGAAATAAGTAACACATTACACGCATCATGGTTCAATAATACCTCTAGTGTACTAGCATGTTACTTAGATTACTGCTTTTAAGTGCTGTGCCTGCTTGGTCACATGGGGAAAAGTTACATAGGTAAGCATAAACTGATGTCCATGTAGATTACTATGCACCCAAGCAAACATTTCTGTGCTGGCTTGAAAAGGGAATAAAGTAAAATAAAAGTAGTTGTGTTTAAAAGCTAAATTTCAAAAGCGTGCGTGCTTACATGAAACAAACATTTGTAAAGCCAACAGGTCTAGTGTCAACATCAGCTACTGCTATGAAGAAAAGCGAGGGGGTCAGGCACTGAAGGACTTAATGGGCCCTCTGATTTTGACGTGAGCGCCTGGGAACAGAACCAAGGAAACGCTGCAGAGTCGATCAAGTGTTATAAAGGTTGCTTTGTCGATTAAGAGCTATAAAAGCTGCAATGAAAACTAAAAAGACCCACTTTAAATCCTGACCATCAACCTCTCAATGGAAGTGTTTTTTGGTGTTTCTTGGTTTTTAACAAGTGAATTACACAACTGTTGTATCAGCGGTATAACAAGAACAACAATTACTTTAGCATCCAGTTATATAGTTGAGACAAGTTACAAAAGAAACAAAAACGCAAGCTTAACCAGTCGACAAGCTGAGCATCCCCATCCTGCTCCTTTCTACCTTATTCACCCTGTTTTATCTCAGAAGCTCAAGAAACCAGGACTGCTCTATCTACATCAAACCAAGCTCAAGAAGCCAAATATCTGGATGGTACTTACACACTTTTAAAATCTTGGCCCGAACCACAGTCGTATCCTGTCCCTCTGCGGGCTATATTCCTCTCAAGGGTCAATGCAGCCTCAAGTGCCCCAACAGCTGTCCCGTCCCTACCCTACCCTAGCATGATATTGGTGACAGGGTTGTCATTCAAGCAAATATAACAATTTTATAGAATTCCAAATCATCACAAGGCCTTCAAAAAAATCAGCAGTTCTACCAAGACACAAAATACAAAAGCCACATAAATTAATATCCCAGATTTTTCTTTTCAACCATTTGAAAACATTTCTCAACTGCACTGTTACCTTCAGAGAGTACCTAGAACATAAAATTGCAGTGAGCTCTGGCACGATTTTGAATTACATTTAATTAAAATAGGTTTTAAAAGTCATCACCCTATTGCCAAGAATGACGTGAGACTCGTTTCGTTGGGTCTCCAGCCCCTCGTGGAAAAGTGGACGCCATCCTCTGCACTGGGATCCTGGCAGGCCACAGACACACAGCCATACTCCCCTACAAGCCGGAAAAGCACGAAATCTGTAACCGTGCTACGATCCCGGCCATAAAATGGCAAATGCGTCCTGCGGCTTAGCTGCCAGAGGGACGCCATCTTGGGGAGCCGGACCCGTTGTCTCTGCCTGGATATGGAGTGGCTCAGGCTCTATCCTGCAGAATGAAGTGAATAAAAGCCTTTCGCCGAAGCACCTGCCTGGCCTGTCTAATCATAGGGATACTGAACAGAGCCATCTCTGCTACCCACAAGGCCCCGAGGCTCCCAATGGCACTAGCTGAAATGCTGCAGCTGCCGAAGAGTGTGAGAGGCGTTGCAGCCCTGGCGGAGAGGTGAGCCGCTGCATATGAAAAGTCAAAAGACTGGGCTTGACTCACTTCAACGACACACCTTCTCCAGCTGGCAGCATCAGTGAATTGCCATACCCCTGATTGCGTTTGAAACATGACCGGAAGATAGATAGAGTGGTTGATTTGTCGTAGTGCCTGTGGTGTTCCAGGAACGGCCGCAAAAGCGACCAACAGTAAGCAGCTGCTAGCAGGAAAAAAACAATAACAAACGCACTCCACCAGGAAAGGATTCGTTGCTCCACACACTGGGGAAAACCTCCCCAGGGTATTTATTGGCCAAACAATTAATGAAACAATTAACTACGTAACGGATTCTACCATCGAAGAATACCACTAGAGGGGGAATTAAAGCCATTCCCTTTCACAAATTCTTCGATGGAAGAGCCCACAAAACATAACATTCCTCCTTTACCAAAAAACCAATTCATGTCTTCAAAAAATTATATATCATAGATCAGACAAATAAACACACAAAACATAAAATCAATTCACTACAAAATCACGAAGCCTGGTAGAATACTGTGGACGAGGGCGTAGAATGTATGGACCATCCCCCCCGGGTTGATGTAACCGGACCAGCCAGCCCGGATCCACATGTAATAGGTTCCTCAACCAACTGATCACCTGAGCCATGATCCAACGCCATACTACCACCAGGGTTTTGCATATCAGGACACAACACACCATCAGGAAATGCATCATTGCTCTCAAAACATGGACTTTGCAACATAACATCATCATAATCTTGATCCCCAGAAGAAATGTCTATCGGTACTTGAAAGTCCGAGGCATATACCTTTTTATAGAATGAAATGTTCTGTGTAATCGACTCCGAACCCCGCTTAGCAGTGATCATAGTACCTCTAACATCACTCACTATCCAAGGATCCTTCTCAAAAGGTAATACAAACTTACTTCCCCCTTTTCTACATTTCACGAGAACCATATCACCAACACAGATGTCACGTTCCTTGGCTCCCCTCTTCCGTGACATCTTGTCATTTCTGTCCTTCCTCCGTGACAGTGCCTTCCCCACCTGTTGGTGCAGATCATTACATTCCAAAACATGAGGAATGGTATCCCGCACCGGTCTATTAATACAGATAGTACTCGGCGCTTCTCCAGTAACAATATGCGGGGTCAAACGATATTCCCTTAAAAACAAATACACAGCACATTCCACATTCTGGCCCTCAGCAATGGCTATACCTTATTCAAAGTTCTCATATATCTTTCCACTTCTCCATTTGCTTGAGGCCACCGAGGAGTAGTTTTCCTATGCACAATCCCCCTAGACAATAAATAATCAGCAAAGTCTTGGCTGGAAAACGGAGGGCCATTATCAGTACGAATCTCCTGCAGTAAACCATGAGTGGCCATAATCTTTTCCAACCGTGGAATAACTTGGGCTGCAGTAACAGAATCAACAATTTCCACCTCTGGATATTTAAAAAAATCATCTATCACAACAAAGGTGTGACGACCATCTGGCAAACTGCCAAAATCAGCACTTGCTCTAAACCAGGGAACAGGAGGAATGGACTCGGTAATGATCGGTGGAGGCCGTTCACCAGGACCAACAGCCTGACACATCATACACTGATGTACCACCCGCTCCACATGATCATCCAGTCCCGGGAAACACACCTTACTTCTCAATCTGGTCTTAGTCTTCAACATGCCTTGATGAAAAGCATGGGCCAGTTCCACAACCGACTGTTGCAATGCCAAAGGTATGACAAGCCTGTGTCCTCTCAACAAACATCCATCAGGTGACACAGCCAGTTCTTGTCGAACTTTATGTAACGAGGACAACATGGTACGTGCTGCAGCTGTCCGAAGAGCCAAGTTCCTCAAAAGGGAATGCCACTTTCCGGATGCCACAGCTGGTATCACCAACTGCAAGCACTCATCCTCCTTCGTGGCTAAGCGAATCTCATCAAGAGACATAGGCAGTGGGCGAGACCGTTCCACAATCAAACGTATGTATTCCTCAACATCCTCTGCGTTTGCAACCTCACGAGACGTAGCAGGTCTGGCATGTTGCGACAAATAGTCAGCAGGATTCAAACTACCAGGACGAAATACCACCAGGAAATGATAATCTTGTAATTGCAAAATCCACTTCTCCATACGTGGTGGAGGCTTAGATGAGGATCCATTAAATAACGGAATCAAAGGTTTATGATCAGTATACACAACAAACGGCTGACCATACAAATATAGATGAAAGTGTCTACCGCCCCAATGTACGGCAATGGCCTCTTTTCAATCTGTGAATAGCGTTGTTCAGTCTCCGTTAAAGCTCTACTGGCATATGCCACAGGAGCCCATTCCCCATCCCTCTGCTTTTGAGCCAACACCGCTCCCAACCCTGTAGGACTAGCATCAACCGACAGTTCAGATTCTTTAGTAGGATCAAAATAAACCAGGGTGGTATATTCAGAGAGTGCCGATTTAGTGGCTTGAAAGGCAGCTTCTTGATCAGGCCCCCACTCCCAAACAGTGCCAGCCGTAATAAGATCTCTCAAAGGTGCCTTCAAAGCTGTCAAATTTTTAATAAAACGCCCACAGTAATTCAGCATACCCAAATAACTGCGAACACCAGACACATTGATGGGAGCCAAGGCGGTTTGAATGTCTTCAACTTTATCCGGATCAGGCAACACTCTATCTCCCGAAAACCGATATCCGAAGAAAGCCACTTCTGATTGCAAAAATGAACACTTATCTTTGTGGAGTGTCAAACCATTTTCATGGAGCCTCTGAAATGTGGCTCTAAGTCGTGCAAGATGTACTTCTTTACTTGGCGCATGTACCAAAATATCGTCACTTACATTGATGACCCCTGTCAGACCAGCAAGTACTCCATGAATGGTATCCTGAAAAACTTCAGCAGCGCTAGAAATCCCAAAACTTAACTGTTTATAGCGCCTAAGACCCATATGAGTCGAAAATGTGGTAATGTCCCTAAAATCAGGATGCAATAGCAATTGATGGTATCCTGCCCACAGATCCATCTTCGAAAACCATTTCGACCCTGACACCTCAGCGACAAGGTCATCCACAGTAGGTGTCAAATGCCGTACACGCTTAACAGCGACATTGGGCAGGCGCATATCAACACAAATTCTCACCTCCCCTGGCTGACGGGATTTCCTTGCAACCACAATGGGCGACACCCAAGGCGTAGGCCCATCGACCTTCTCAATAATATCAGCGAGTTCCAGCTTCTTTAATTCTTCCTCCACCTTGGGCCTCAGATGGAATGCAACCCTCCGATGCTTCAAAGCCACGGTTTGTATAGAGTAGTCAATATGTAAATGCACCATACGATCCTTCAAACAACCTATGCCTTCAAATAGTGATTGAAACTACTCCGTTATCAAATTCTCCACAGTCCCCCACTGAACACTGAAGGCAAAGGATATAAGACTAAGCTGTTCTGCAGTCCGGCAGCTTAATAACATGTCCGACCCCGTGGTGGTAACAAACACTATTGCTTGTATCGACTGATTTTCGTGAGACAATAACGTAGTAAACACCCATGCCAACGGCAATGGTTTTGAAGATCCAAATGCATAAACCTGAGTTGTTGTAGGCCGTAAATGGGGCTGGAAAGGAATACGCTGCAAAACTGAAGTTGCTATAACATTGATGGAAGCACCAGTATCAATTAGCGCATCAACATCTTGGCACTCGCTTCCTAGGATGCCCACTAGGCTGCATTGCATGTATCATATGAACTGTACCTTCACCATTCTCATCATCATCCAAATCATCATCATCCATGACAACAACCGGCTGCACCGAATGAACAGCCTTGAATTTCTGTGATCAAGAACGGGACACGGATTTGCAGACTTTAGCAAAATGATTGAGTTTCTGGCAATTGGAACATGTCTTGCCTTGCGCCAGACACACCCCTTGAGGAGGGAAAGGACCCCCGCAAGAATAACAGAAACGGGGTAACGTGGGGGGGTCTTGAACTTGTACTTCTTTCTCTCCCCAGGTGCAGTAGTAACAGCATTCACCGGCTCCACTTTGACCTGAGTCTGCAATGCAGACTTTCCCTTTCACTAATTCTTTGATGGAAGAGCACACAAAACATAACAGTGCACAGGGGGCCTCTCTCGCGTTCCCTAATCGACTACTGACAGGGTGGGTCGCTGGGCTTCCCTCACTCTGGCCAGTGCCGTCTAAATAACAAGGCCATCCAGTAGGGTGGCCTGGGACTGCAGCCTGCATGCAAGCGAGATCCGGTGGTAGCATTGGCATCATATTTGTTTTGGACATTATTGAACATTGCCTCCTATTCCTCAGCAGGGGCCACTTGGACAGGGAGACAAGCATGCCTGTTGGCCGATAGCGGACACCTTATATGAAGGTGCCCATACCGCAACTCCAGGTGGGCTTTCTGGGATTTATGCAGATGCACTGGGCATTGCGGCTGCTCCTACTTAATGCGCCACTGGTTACCATCCTTCATACCTACACGCATTAAACACATTTTGGCCTTACTACAGACAGCGTGCAAAGCACATGCAAATCCCCCCCCCCTTACCCCTCACCCCACCCCCACACTCCCCCCCCACCCATCCCACACCCACCCCTCACCCTCCCATCTGTGGTCTGACATTCTAGTAGGGGCAGTAGTCATCCACCACGTCAGGAGAAGGCATAAAGGGGTGCCCTCACTCTGACACTCCTCCCTCAGTACTAACTGAATGCTTGATAATGATATGCTGTGCACCCAAGTCTACTAAAGATGTCCAGGTGACCTCCCTCTGGAGCACGCCTACCCCTGCAGAAGCAAAATGAAAAGATCACCCCCCTCCCAAAAGACATGCTCGAAAAGACCCCCCCCCCTCCTATCATTATCATGCAAGATTACATGACTCATTTTCTCCAGGAAACCCAATCTGCAATAGGGTCAATTAAAGCAGACCTTAACACGTATATCAGAAAGAAAGAGGGATATATCTTAGATGGAAGGGGGGAGGGGTTAGTTGATGGCCTGAAACGTACAGTAGTTGAAGATCAAGAGATACTATGGTGATGAGTATGAGTCCTGGAGGAACAGCACAACGACCTCCAAGCGGAACAGATATACCTGGAAAATCGGAGTTGCCAGAACAACATCTGCATCCGGGGACTACCCAAGGGAGTGGAAGGCAGTGACATTATGGGAGGGCAAACAACACTCTCTGTACTCGTTGGCAAAGGCAAAACAGCTGCTGGGCCTTGCTTCTGAAAATCAAGACAGGGCCGCCTCTCCAACCTCTGGCCCTTTCAGAGACGATCTAAAGTCTATCTGGAGCACTGTTAAACTCTGTCGCTCAGATAAATGTCAAGCTGAGACCATCACTCAGGAGAAAAAACAAGACATCATTCAGTATCTCCGAAACATGGATAGAGGCACATCCCCAACACCCTCTACCTCAGGCTCCATATAGCAGAGGTGTTAATGCTGCAGCAGGATCACCCACCTAATTAGAGGGAGATGGGCACTTTGCTTGCTTCCGCAGCTTGTGGAGGTGTCAGCACTTTATTATTGACTTTCTGGCCTTAACTTTGTTCTACATCTGATGGCCTACCCCTCAGTTATGCACCTGAGAGGGTGACTCCTCTGGCAAGATGCAGGCACACATGTGCCGGTATTCATGGGAAGCGGACGCACAAGCTGGACCCCGTTGGTCTGCATTTTTTGGTTGGTTCCCTTAACTTTTTCTTTCAGACCTCACGACGATCACAAGAACTATGGTAGAAACAAGCAGGCAACCTTGGAGGTTCTATTGCCCATTCAATTGCCTAGGTGGGATACTCTAACACTGAGGGGGCACACAACAGCACACGCCCGTAAATTGTCCACATATGCCTTCATAAATATGGCTATGGATGCCAAGCTACTCTCCCTCAATATATGCAGTCTTAACTCCCCAAATAAACACAAACAGGCTTGGGGATACAACCTACACCACGATCCAGATGTCACATTTTTACAGGAGACCTAGCTCTGAGGGATAGACATAAAATGACGCACTAGCAATATCCCATAAGACACTGGGCCTCCACTGACACAAACACTGGGGTTAGGCATAACTATGCAACTCAAATTTCAGCTCTAATATCATTAAAGTGTTGAGGGACAGGGGAGACCAATTTTGACATTACATCTATTCTGTCGGAAACAGCTTCCCAAGCTTCTCAACATATATACTCCAACACTACACAAGACTCCTATATCCACTGCACTCTGCAGAAACAACTAACGGGGTGGATGGTGACCTAATCATAGGAGGTGACTTTAATTTGGCATGGGACCCAGCAATGGACAGAAGTCCCACCGCACACCAAGGCACAAGAGCCATGTCCACTCTGCTAAAAAGGGACATAGCGAACTTAGGACTCTGGGGTGCCTAGCGCTCTTGGGATTACTGCTTCTATTCACATGTTCACACCTCATACTCCCGAATTGATTATGTCTTCATAACTCATACCCTCCTCCGGACCCTTGTCACTGCTGAGATTTCAGACATCACCATATCTGATCATGGCCACATTGAGCTAATGTGTTCCCCATACCTATCCCATCTTCTGAGGGCTCTACACGGAGGCGCCAACCCCCACGGCTCCTTCAGGACCTAGTAGATGTAGAAGAGATACATAAGGGAACACTGACTACTTCACACACAACACTATCCAGGATGTTTCACTACAATCGCTATGGGATAAGTTTAAAGCCACCATTCGAGGGGTGGTGATCTCAGTAGCAATAACACTGGGGAGAGACCTAATTAGTAGAAACCAATTTGACGACAAAGCTAAAGAACCTGGAACAACAGGACAAAATAACACCCACCAGGCGCAATAAAAGATATCTCACCATGCTCATAGCAAACTACGGGCCCACATGATGAATAGAGCCGCGCAGTCCCTTCTCGCACTTCAACAACAATAATATGAAAGGGGTAACAAAGTGGAAACACGCCTTGCTCGTAGGCGGTGCCAGGCACACGCTAAGGCACACATCGTGAAACTTCAGACAGCAGATAAAGGCTGGACAATTGCCGAATGTGATATGCGAGGGGAATTTAATAAATACTATCAAGCCCTTTATGATCTTGAAGTACCACCTGCACTAATCAAAAACTATCTAGCAGCATGCATATAGGAACCTCTCTAGCCTCACCACACAGAGAGCCCAGATGCACTGATCACACTAGAGGAGCTACGCATTGCAATTCGAACCCTTCCACTCTGTAAACCGCCTGGATCAGACGGCTTTCCAGTCAACTTCTACTAACTGTTTCTACCTGAACTGGGACATTGCATGGTGCACCTGTTTAGCTCCTCTAGGCAAGAAAAAGGTCTCACCTCCTCAGGCCAAACACTATGCTCCTACCACCGCTCTATAGAACACCAACTCCCAAATCTTTACTAAGATCTTGCCTACTAGGCTCGAACGATACAACACCCCCCCCCCCCCGAGTCCCACAGACCTCGATGAAGTGGGTTTATCTGTAACCAACAAGAAGCAGATAACGTGCGCCACGTGGCACATCTAGTCAAGAAGGCGCACTGATCAACAAGGAGAAGGCTTTTGACAGGGTAAACTGTGCCTTCCTTAACACGGTCCTGACGAAAATAGGGATGGGACCATGTATACTCTCCTAAATTATGGCCTTCTACGTAGCCCCTGTAACTACCATCCGGGTCAAAGGGCACCACACAGACCCCATCACTATCCGCAGAGACACCCGACAAGGCTGCCCCTTATCACTTCTCTTATTTACCCTAGCAGTCGAACCAGTGGCTATCACCATTCGCCACACTAAGGAGATAGAGGGCATCCCCTCTGAAGGTCAGGTACAGAAGATTAACTTGTTGCAGAGGACCTGCTACTCACCCTTTCACAGCCCGTCACCACTCTCCCAATAGTGAGAACCTCCCTTAATGTTTTTGCAGCAGTGTCAGGCTTTAAGGTCAGCATGTCCAAATCGAGCATTCGCAACCTCAAAGTCCACAAACAAGGCGTGTCTCTGCTACGGGGACTGGCAGCATTTTGGTGGTCCTCAGATAAGATTAAGTACCTGGGCCTTAATCTCGTCCCTACACTGACCACCACTCGGGGCCCTCCACCTTGGAAGATATCTGTAGATGGAAACCTCTCCATATCTCGTGGCTGGGACGGGTAAATGTAGTCAAGATGAATATCCTGCCGCAAGCCCTCTATCTATTTCCGTCCCTCCTCACCCCAATCCTCCAAAAATGTATTGCACAACTACACCACAATATTCGCACCTTTATTTGGAATGAGAAACAGCCTTGAATATCCAACGCTCTCAATGCAACTTCGGGATAGAGGGGGGTTGGCCTGCCCTAACCTTCTAGAGTATTTACTGCGTGGTGCATCTGCAATACATCTCTGCCTGGGTAGCACTGGGGAGTGAGAGCCACTGGTTCCACATGGACAGTGCCATAGCGATAGGCCACTATGGGTTCTGGCCTAGCTACCCAAGCACAGTCGACCATGCAGCACATATATTGTTACCCCTACCAGAACAGTCTTGGATATATGCGACGAGCTAGCTCTTACAACGCGGCTGACTACCTTTCCCTCACCTAATACTGCTATCACACGCAACCCAGAAATTACTCCTGCAATACCCCCTTCATGACTTTTGAGATCGGACAGATAAAGACTGTAAGACACTACCTGACCTTTTTGTGGGGACTACTATAAAGTCTTTTGAACAATGTAAGGCAGAATAAAGTGTTCCAGATACAGCTAGGATAAAATACCACCAGCTTAGGGCCTGGGCAGTGCACCCCTCGGTTTATCTGGAGATTGTCCGCCAATACACCCCCTCCAAGAGATTGGTGAGAACCTATGATGGCTCGCGAGGACTTATCTCAAACACTTAACGCATAACTCAGCACTCCACACCCCTTCACCAATCGACCTTGTGCACGAATAACTCAGAGGACATATCACAAACAGTGGGAAACATTGTGGCAAGACATACCAAAGACATACCAAAAACATACCACAGCTTCTCCCTTAGAGAAACCGCATATAAACTCATGTTTCTGTACTATACACCAGCTGTCTCTCCACCATTCATCCTGGCGTATCTGCACTTTGCTGTCGATTCAGACTGCACCACAGAGACTTTTGCCATATATGGTGGTCTTGCATCCTTATTGCTACCTTTTGGAAGGAAGTCCTAAGCCACATTAAAGCTACAGTGGGATATGCTCTTCCTGCATCCTACCTTACCGTAGAAGAACTTTCGCGTAACCTGAATAGAACTAAAGCTAAATTGCAATCTATCTGCACCCCTTGATACAAAATCTCACCCCCACAGAATTTACCTGCTTTAACCCACCAAGGCTTGTAGCACTACAGTTATTTACCTGACTTCCAGCAAGCATGCTTGATATACTTGATGACTAAGAATCCCACCCCTGATCCATGAGACGACGTCACGGTTGTATAGTCACCCACTGTAGAACCTATAGAAGTAATGTATGCCGCTAACTCTGACCTGTAATACACCAATGTGATTTCAGCTATGTACCACAACTGTTTGTTTACACCCTGTTTTCCTTCCCTCCCCTTCTCTCTTCGCACTACAATGTGACCCTATGTACAGAACATGGCATAATATCTATTTCATACTGCTCAACAACAACCATGTTGTATGTGGCCTTCTGCTGCACATGTGATCACTTTGTACTGCCAGAACCCCATTTATATTGCAATGTTAGGAGTCTAGGTTAGTAATATTCTGCTTAAATGTCTTGCAAAACTTCAATAAAGAGACTCTGAGTGAAAAATGCATCAGCTTTGCCCTATACTAATAGGATATGCACACTGGTACTTTCGTATTCAAACCACTGCAGTAATATCCTCCAACTTTCTCGATAGTGTTAAATAACTTCATCCTAGACAATTTGGGATTTATTCAAAGTCTAAATTTTAGAACTTTATATTACATACCTTGGTCTGACATTCCGGAAATATAAGGATGCACATCATCATTACACCACAAGTCGAAAATATACACTTGTTATGTGCACTTTATGGGTGGCCTGGGTTCCTATCATACCTGAACAACATTATAGTTTATTAAATCAAACATAGAAGCAGGTTTTGTGCAGCGCACACCATGAAATCATGTATTTCGAGGTCTTCTTATATGTGATAATGCAGAAAAAGGAGGGAAAGGGAAGTTAAACAATTGTCTAGAATCACACAATTTGGAAAAGTGGGGAAGCTGGGATTAATTCTAGGTTTTCTGGTTTCCCATTGTTCATTTTAGCCACAAGATATTTATCTATCGCTTCTTCTACACCACCTTGCCACCGATGCCCCCAGGCACCCCACCCAACCGCCACTGCCCTGGCATCAATGAGGCCCCCGGGCACATCACAGACCAAACTTTTTGGCCCCTGGGAAAATGTCTGCGAGTACCCATGCCTTAGATCATTAAAATCATGATCACTAGACAGTACTTCTGTTTTCATATTTAAGTTGAGTCGAGAGATTTTCACAAGTAGTTCTAAAGTAGCAGAGTATAAAGAGAACAAATCAAGAGTTTTCTTTATATGTTCTGGATTCCCTCACAGGTGATTAGTCGCCCTATACAAATCCAGATTGACTGTTTGATGCTCTCTTACATTCGCAGCCCAATGCAAATCACTATTCAAAAGCTGCTTTTTAAAAAGATGGACAATTGTATCCTCTCCATCAAACAATAGCCTATTCCAAAATCCTATTATTAATTTCACTGAGGTAAAATGCCAGGAAATAAGCTTTTTGCCGTCTTTATTGGTTGCACATTGATGATGGAGAGAGGTTTGAAAGTCTTTTCAAAACACTGTCTTCCAGCTAATTCCATGCTTGATATCCACTCGTATAAACATTTTTCGTTCTGTAGATATTTTGTTTGCACCATTGCTTTAAAAGCTTGTAAAACCAGAAGCATGTTTGGTCCTCCATAATCCCTATACAGCTTGTGTAGCCCTGATTGACTTGGAAGCGTTTGTGATTTAACGGAATTCAAGTACAATCCCCAGTCTAAATTTGACGCAAAGTTCATTTTGAAGTACCTATAGGGTGTAACTTCTTTCACCCATATTTTATTAATAAACCACTGTTACTTTTTCTTTTTCAGTCCTAATGCCATTGTCTTTGTTCTTTCCATATTATCAGTTTTTAATTTTCACAATATTTAGTAAAAGCATCCAATTTCCTTTCCAATCCTATTGTGTTACATCCACAATTACCAGATCATCTGGATATAGCAGAGAAGATACATGTCGTACTCCAATTTTTGGAACACTGGAGACACAGCAGAATTAAAGGTAGCTCAATTAAATTCAGGACAATCTCTCAACTAACTTTAGTATGTCTTTTGTGGTGGTTGTAGGACGAAAAAACACAAGAAGCAGGAGAATCAGGGCAAATGACCACAACAAGTTTAGTTATTTTCCCTTTTTAGGGGTAGTGTTTGATAAAGGCTGCACTTGGAACTCTCCAACTAAATGTAAGAGGAATATTTTCAGCCAAATGACGACAGCAATTTTTTAGCTTTGCAAAGCGTTTGGGGGAGTCGCCGGTTGGTACAATCATTAAGCTGCACGATGCCAAGTGTGTTTCTTAAGTGGTATATGGTAGCGACATATGGGTTTATAGAGACATTACCGCTCTACAGGTGTATGAAAACCATATCTGTGGGAGCCTCCTGAGTGCACCGCAGAACACATCTGCTTACATGACCAAATAAGAATTAGGGCTACTGTACTTATCTGATGTCACCTTTGCAGAAATGGATGTCCACGCGGACATACCCAGAATATCACCTAAACAGGGAGCTTCTTCGAGCCTGTTTGACATTGGATAATTCTGCAGCTATTCGATGGCTAGCATTTGTTAAGGAGTATATTAGATAATTTGGGAGGGGAGAGTTTTTCGACAACCCTGAGGCGATCGTTAAAAAAGATATATTTCAGCCCAAAATCAATTTTAAATTATGGAAGGATGTTAAAGATTTGGGTTTTAATGAGGTTCGCCCAGCAATACAATATTTGAAAAATGTGCACAGTGACTACATGAAGTTCTTCACTGCATATTTTGTTATGAGCTGCAGTGAATAGTCATACTATTTCTTGCAATCAACCCAAGGGATAGCTAGTTGATTTTTTTTTCTTTTTTCTTTTTTTCTTTTTTTTAATGGACAGCCCTTTTAGAGATGGCACTTTATCCCTGTCTGCAGTACTCACCCACTGTTTTTTTTAATGTATTATACACAGTAAAGAGAAATTAATTAACCTCTTTGTCTCTTACCTGAAAGCATAGTGGACCCGTTGATGTTTTTGTTTTTGGGTTTGAGATCTTTTATTGTTTTTATGAGCAGTAGAGGTTTGTCTTTGTTTTTCTTTTTCTTGTATGTATCTGTGCATTTTTGTGTGATATGTATACATATTTTACTGTTCTTTTATGTTTTTTCTTAAAACCGAATAAAGATTCATAACTATGATACAAGGTAAATAAAATGGGGGTCAATACACAACCCTGTCGTAGGATGTTTGTGATAGGTATTTTTTGACAACTGTCTTGATTTAATTCACCTGTTGCTCAATTGCCCAGGTGTACTTTCTTCAGGATATTACCCAGTCCGGCATCTTTATGTTCTGTAGCTGCTCCCACCGTACAGTAACCCATGATTTACCAAATCAAAAACTGACATCAAATCAACAAAACAGAATAAATTACCAACAGTTTCTACTGATTTCTTATATATTCACCACAGAAAAACAATGATCTAGAGTCAAATGACCTTTCTTAAAACCGTCATGCTCCACCAGTATACAATCAATTTCAATACACTCCTCAAGATGGCTAAGTAGAAGCTTTGAAAACACTCTTAAGCCCACCTGTGTAAAGCCAAAGAGGCTAAAACTCATGGAGGAACACAAAAGGCCCCTTTTAAGAATTAGTTTTATTATTTCCCCTTTCCAATTTTTGGGCATAACACCATGGGTCACCAATCACTATTTATCCTAATCAGCACTGAAGGTGAATTATCTGGGCTTGCTGCTCTGTTGAGCCTTAGTGCCATAATTACCTCTTTGATCGTTTTGGCAGAAATACTCTTCAAAAAGTCCTCACTGTATTTGTACTCAACTATGGGTAAATCTCTATACCCATTGCTATATCTCTCTTAAAGGAACTCTATCCACTGCTCTTCAGGTACCATGTAATTTACCTTTTTCTGTTTAACATCTATGCAGTCTTGAAATAATTTGGAACAGCTCCTGGGGTCTTTAGATCAAATCACTTTTAGAATCATTTACCAATTTTTCTTATAGAAATCCCTTTTTTGATTAATGATGTATATTCCTGACTTACTCTTGCTAATTCTTCTTTGTGATTTCCAGCTACAAGCTGATCCTCCCAGACCTCATTCTTCTCAGTTTACCTTTTAAATTCTTATAGTGTCAAACCATCTTAGACCTTTCCTTTTCCGACTTTAGTTTACTTATACTTTTGCATTCTTGTATTCTACCTTCAAGCATAATATCACTCGACAATAGCTCGTTGTACCAATTCCAAATATTTATAGGAGCTACCCACAGACCAAGAAGATCTATTGTATTTGTAATTGGTCAATTTGTGTCGATCCAATGTGAACTGTACCTCTTTTGGCACATTCAATCCGAAGTGGAAATGAGGATCTTATAGTCTTGATTATTTCTAAACGGAGGCCCATGCTTACTTGAAAGTGATTGATACCACTCAATTGCTGCACCCTAAATCTTGAGCCCAAATCTAAGTGCCATATAGGAATATGCACAAAGACTATGGGGTGTTCTTATTTCCCAAATTTAAAGTTTTTTTTGCAGCGGTATGAGTAGTAAAACACCCATCCAAGCACATCAAACCCAAATTATTTAATACTGCCTTACATTTTGTTTTTCAAATTTCATAATTATCTGATTCTGGATAGCAGCTTGGGGAATGCCATATTTAAGTGACATAACCTCCATCCTTCTCCCTCATAGGGCACAATTTTGCATTATAATCTCCCATAAGCATAACCAAAGTGTGCAGAGCTCGAGTTAATAAATTACACAAATCCTCTTCTAATTTAAGCAACTTGGAATATTTATACAGTTTTTCACACAAGGGCACAAATTTTGCCTGCACAAAAGACTTACTGGGCAGAGTTAGTAAATAATTTAAACTCGCTAATTTGAATCCAATCACATTTGTCTTCTCGCGTAATAACATCTTTTAAAAATTTTACTGGGACGAAACACACTAAAAGACCCTGCAACACTCATCCAAACTCATTCAGGGAGCATGCAGTATATACATGTGCAAACTCATCAAATTCTGTAAATTGTGATAGTTCCCAGCACACCCACAAATCTTAAAAACACATCACATCCTATCTTTGTGTTTGTTTGCCAGTGTTCCTACGTTTCATGAGCCTCCTAAGACCATGAACATTCCAACATAGATCCTTTAGGTGGGACTGAGTCCTTTCATCAAAATCAATATCACCTTAGCATAGTTGTAGTCTCAGCCTCAATAACTCAAGATTCTTTGCGATTATCTATCTTAATATCCAAATCTTTTATCTTCTGAACTGTAACTGTAAGACCCCCTTCCTCATCATCCACCTATCTTTTATTTATATCTTCCAGGTCCTTCATGCCTGATGCACAAGCGTTTTTCATTATCAGGGCTGAGTGATTCCTCAAAAAGTCATTCTTCACAGACTCTTCTATCTCCTCATTCCCAACTACCTTATGTCTTTTTTAGTCAGTTCCTGCTCTGCTTTCAACACCAGACCTTTCACTAAATGAGAAAAGAAACAGGTCCTTGTCACCCCTCCTTATCCTAACAGTCATTTATATACCCTACTTATTTCAAATTCTTTGATGTGATTAAATTAAGGGTCACATAGTTTTCGAAGATTTGCAAAAGTCTTCCCCTATTTAAGTGTTTTATCTTTTGCCTTTTTCCTCACTCTACTAATATCTACATAAAGCTGTACATTTTGTCTTTATCCTGAATCCCTGCTCACAGGTTCCCAATATAACTTCATCTAGATTTACACTCTTTAAATGTAGCTCTGGTACACTTTTTACATTACCTACTTTATTTGGGTGCTTTCTATAATCCTTCTTACAGTTACATTGTGCCAATATTTTTCATATCACTATAACCCCTTTCACATTCTTATTGAGGCTGTGTGCCATCTTTGTGGGACACCCCCAACCACTGTTTTATCCCTCATCTGAGATTCCTTATTTTGGGGCACTTGGGATAACATCTCCTGCATTTTGTTACCTAAAACATTTAGCATAGTATCTCCTATTTTGTTTACCCCTTCTTTTACCTTTTCTATATCTATTCTGCTACTATTCTTCTTCTTGATTTTTTCTCTCTTCCTTTGGAAATAAACAGTTTTCACTGCAAAGGTCTTCCCTACTTGCATCTTTCCATGACTAGCTGGTCTACTACCTCTTCTTGTATATCTTATTATTATAGGGCCACTCACCATGCATTCTTATTAACATAAGTGTATAGGAGATATAAACTGCTCCTTCCTTTCCAGTCCTTGCTTCCTCACTTTGTACATCTGCAATTCATTTCCTTACATCTCCACTGGGTTTTAACCCAACAGGCCCTAAAGTGTTGGCATACAATTATTTATTCCCCTTGGTTCACATGCATCATTATCTATTCCCCTTTGTTCACATGTGATTTTTATTCCATCATTATTTAAAACCATTATTTCAAATATTCCAAGCGGTGGAGTATTTTACGTAATGGTCTTACCTCCTGTTTGAATTTTTGATTTTAAAGTGCCTGCACACAAAGCTTTTTTTTTGTTGATGAGGCAGGGGAAACAATCACGAAGGCGATTCGATGAATCGCGAAGGCGAAAAAAGACGACCAGATTACCCTCTCTATTTATGCACTAGGTAGCAAAATTCTGTGAGGTTGAGGAATGTTTGGTTCTCAAAGGGAGATTCCCGTTAATGGAAGAGGTGGTCTCACACCCGTATCTGGCATGCTTCATCACTGACCTCTTCTCCCCACCCTGGTAGGATGGTGCCACCAGGGCGGGCTCAACATCTTCGTAAAGGACAAGGAGTGGGCCTCAGATTAAAAATACCTCTATGACTACCAGTGTATTTCACCTTTATTAGTGGTGTCCGTGGGTATGATTAAAAACACTGGGGCAGCATGAAGAGCATAATTACTCTAACTGTCTCTGGAAGCCAACATGTTTCTGCCCTCACTAACAGTCGAGTTTGGTCTGGGGCATTCCTCGGGGCTCCGGTCCCTAATTAATTGGGTATGTTCACACCCTACCTGGGTATTTTTTGAAACACCAAAAACACAATCAAGTCCTACCCGAGTGAACATCAATTTGTGGGTACATAAAGGATAGGGGAACAAAAACAGTGCAAGTCCCTTGACAAATGAAGATGGAAATTTGCCTCCGTCTGGGCCTTCTGGAGTTGTAAACGTACACACATGTGAAGATGCAGAGTGGCAGTAACTACAAACCACAGCAAACAAACGTGCAAAAAAGTGCTTGAAACCCATGCGTTATCTGGAACTAGGACAACTTGATAACCATATCTGCTAGATCTCTTTGAAATCAACAAGAAACAAAATCCTTCTTGGATCTCACATAGAGGTTTAGCATCAATGCACAGTAAAACACCCTTGATTGCTTAAAATATAAGAGACCCCCCTTAACTTAGACTTTAGGGGTAACAAGCTGGTGGTCTGGGGCCAGGACGATGACCTTTGTAGTCACACACTAGGGGAAAACAGCAACAGAAGGATATATATGCAACTTCATTATAGATACTTGTAGGAAGTTGGCTCTGTATATATTTCAAACTAAGAAATAGTGTGCACAGAGTCCAAGAGTTTCCCTTAGAGGTAAGATAGTGGCAAAAATAGATAATTCTAATGCTATATTTTGTGGTAGTGTGGTCGAGCAGTAGGCTTATCACACACACAGGCAATAAATGAGGAACACACACTCAAAGACTTACTTCAGGCCAATAGGTTTTTATATTGAAAAATATATTTTCTTAGTTTATTTTAAGAACCACAGGTTCAAGATTTACAGTTAATATTTTAAATGTAAGGTACTTCACTTAGATACTTTAGGAACTTTGAATGAAAGCAATATCACATACAGTCTTTGTAAAAATGGCAATGAGCTATTTTCAAAGTGGACACTGCAAAAATCAACAGTTCCTGCGGGAGGTAAGTAAAGGTTAGTTTTGAAGGTAAGTAAAACAATCACAAGTCTCAAGTTTTGGGCATAGGCAGCCCACCGTTGGGGGTTAAAGGCAACCCCAAAGTTACCACACCAGCAGCTCAGGGCCGGTCAGGTGCAGAGGTCAAAGAGGTGCCCAAAACACATAGGAGCCTATAGGGAACAGGGGTGCTCCGGTTCCAGTCTGCCAGCAGGGGTAGGTACTTGCGTCCTCGGGGGCAGACCAGGGGAGTTTTGTATAGAAATACTGAATTTAGGGGTTTGTTTAGGTCTGGGAGGGCAGTAGCCAATGGCTACTGTCCTTGAGGGTGGCTACACCCTCTTTGTGCCTCCTCCATGTGGGGAGGGGGGGGCACATCCCCAATCCTATTGGGGGAATCCTCCAAACTCAAGATGGAGGATTTCTCAAGGCAGGGGTCACCTCCGCTCAGGACACCTTAGGGGCTGCCCTGACTGGTGGGTGACTCCTCCTTGTTTTTCCCATTATCTCCTCCAGCCTTGCCGCCAAAAGTGGGGGCAGTGGCCGGAGGGGCGGGCATCTCCACGAGCTGGGATGCCCTGGGGCGCTGTAACAAAAGGGGTGAGCCTTTGAGGCTCACTGCCAGGTGTTACAGTTCCTGCAGGGGGAGGTGAGAAGCACCCAGTACAGGCTTTGTTCCTGGCCACAGAATGCCAAAAGCACTTTCCCCATGTGGCCAGCAACATGTCTGGTGTGGGGCAGGCTGGCAGAACTGGTCAGCCTACACTAGAAGTCGGGTATGTTTTCAGGGGGCATCTCTAAGATGCCCTCTGGGTGTATTTTACAATAAATTGCACACTGGCATCAGTGTGCATTTATTGTGCTGAGAAGTTTGATACCAAACTTCCCAGTTTTCAGTATAGCCATTATGGAACTGTGGAGTTCATGTTTGACAAACTCCCAGACCATATACTCTTATGGCTACCCTGCACTTACAATGTCTAAGGTTTTGCTTAGACACTGTAGGGGCATAGTTCTCATGCACCTATGCCCTCACCTGTGGTATAGTGCACCCTGCCTTAGGGCTGTAAGGCCTGCTAGAGTGGTGACTTACCTATGCCACAGGCAGTGTGAGGTTGGCATGGCAATCTGAGGGGAGTGCCATGTCGACCTAGTCATTTTCTCCCCACCAGCACACACAAGCTGTGAGGCAGGGTGCATGTGCTGAGTGAGGGGCCCCTAGGGTGGCATAAGACATGCTGCAGCACTTAGAGACCTTCCCTGGCATCAGGGCCCTTGGTACCAGGGATACCAGTTACAAGGGACTTACCTGAGTGCCAGGGTTGTGCCAATTGTGGAGACAAAAGTACAGTTTAGGGAAAGAACACTTGTGCTGGGGCCTGGTTAGCAGGCTCCCAGCAAACTTTCGAATCATAACTTAGCATCAGCAAAGGCAAAAAGTTAGGGGAAACCATGCCAAGGAGGCATTTCCTTACAATACTTTTCTCTAGGGGATTCACAGAAGACAAATATAAGACCAAGTAAATGCAGAGCCATATTAGGAAAGAAGTATTCAAATGCATAGTGATTGATGAGTCCAATAGAGAGACTGACTGGATACTAAGCGTCTCACCAGCTGTAATGTTTTGAAAAAACATACTAGCTGGATGAGTGTGCCATAGTTGTTAACACTGCCATCAGTCTAATTTCAGGGGCTCTGATTCCCTTGTTACAGCACCCCCTATAACAGGAGAGTGTTCTATTTCTGTCTTGACAGTCCAAATGCTAAAATGATGACCCAAATAGTGTGCTGGATTAAAATACCACGTAAATCAAGTGTAGAAAAGGTAGTCAAAATAGATTTATAGTAACCGGCTTCTTATGAAGTGACTCTGAGATCCTGAGGTCCTACGCAGCGGTATGAGCCAAAATGCGGGCAGGGAGGGTGAACCCCAAATCAGCCCCCCACCAGTTCACGTGAAATACCCAGAAGAAACCAGACTTGCATAAGCAAAGTACTTATGTCTCCAAAAGGTACATCGCGTATGTATAACCTACTTGTGTCTTCTCCCAGCCACTTGCACAATGAACGTGCAGTGGGGCAGCGTTTTCAAGGCCCCCGCAGTGTTGGAGGAGTGATGTGTAGTGCATGGAGCCCTGGTGTCGTGGAAGCATCATAGTAGGTGCGACCTAGCTAAGAATCATGGGAGGTGTAGTCTTCCCCTAGCTGGAGCAGCATCAAGTTTATTTATTTATTCTTGAGGTAACAACACAGGGTCTAGGGATTTAATACATCTAGGTCATAGGTAGTGCTGTGTGGTCTCTCTACTATATAGTCTGTTTACATGTGACAACCTTGTGGGATATCCCAATGGTGCCCAAGGGGACCAACCTAGGATGATAGGTACATACATGTCTCCAATAAATGGTCTGCTTTTACCTCTGTAATGCAGGCCATGGTACCTCGTCGTTGAGGCCATTCGTATCCATGTGGAGCCTCCACAACCACCTCCAGTCAAATTACAGTAACTGTTGGGTCATGTTCTGTTGTATCTGAGTTTCTCAACTACGTACCTCTCAATATCATCAGCACTGTGACTCGTATTAAAAAATGATTGGTTAGACTTGTTGAGTCACGTTTACATCAGATCGTACTCCTGTGTCCGTAGATATGTGTCCCTACCTGCCTTGTTGTCATACCTATGTATCTAGGGTTACACTGGCAATTTATTAAAATTTTGCTATTGCAACTGGACAGGGTTCTTAGTCCCCCATGGAGTCTTAAGTCCGAGATCCATACGTTGTTTTTTTTCACGTATGGGCAAACACTGCATTTCCCATAGGGTGCGTGGCATACAGGTGGCAGAAGATTCCCAACTGTTCTTTGACATGTGGTGTTTTTCTGTTCCTTTGGATGTGTGTGCATTAACCTGTCCTTGATACTTCCTGCTCTCTTGTGGGTGTGCATTGGTTGTTCAAAAGGGAGGCCATCTGAGACCAGAATCCTCCAATTTTTCTTAATGATCTTCTGTAATTGATTGGATAGGGGACACAAACAATCTTTCTACTGTTTTTTTTTGTTGGTAAGACTCAAGTAGTTGTTCTCTATTGTTGTTTAGGGATCTTTTATTGGCTCGTAGAATTAGAGTCGCAGGATAGTTTTTTGCCTCCAATTTTTTAGTCAGCTTGTTTGCGTGTGTGACATATTTCTTTTTGTTGGAACAGTTCCTTCTCAGGAGCAGAATTTGGCCCACTGGAAGATTCTCTCTCAAGGATTGAGGGTGAAAACTTTCAAATTTCAGTAGATTGTTCCTGTCGGTGTGTTTGTAAAATACTTGCGTTTGGAGATGGCCATTTCTGGCTTTAATTAATAGGTCCAGGAAAGCTAGTTCATTGCCACGATAGTGAGGTGAAATGTACGTAGGGGTCCAAAGTGTTCAGTCAATCTGCAAATTTCATTGCCTCACTTCTGGTATCCTTCCAGATCAGAAGGACATTGTGTATGTAATGTTTCCACAGCCTGATCTTTTTAAGGAAGGGATTGGAAGACAAATTCTGTTTCAAAGGCATGGACGCATAGACACTCTAGGTGTGGAGCGAAGGAGCTCTCCATGGACGTCCCATGTACCTGGAGAAAAAAACTCACCTTCAAACTCAAAGTAATTACGGGTCAGAGCCAGACATGCTAGGTGTAAGAGAAAATCAGGTGGTGTATAGATTCCCAGACGGTTTTGTTCAGGACCCCATCTATTACCTCTAGAGTGGCTTCCTGGGGAATGTTAGTATACAACGATTTAACAGCTAAGAAGTAGCTCCTCTTCACCACTGAAAGTCATTTTTCCATGAGTTTCAAAACATCCTTGGTATCTTCCTAACCAAGTCGGAGAAACGTGTCACAAAACTGTGAAAGTGGCCTTAGGGATGGACCTATTCCTGAGACAATAGGTCTTCCAGGAGAAGGGAGGCTCCCTTTATGAATTTTCAGAAGGATGTAGAAGTACGGCATTTTAGGTGTTCTTTGTACCAGAAATCCTGCCTCATGTTTGGTGATCCAACCATTCTCCAGACCTTTAGATACCAAAAAAGTAATCTCTTCCATGATCTCCAGACTGGGATCCCTAGCCAAGTGTTTCTAATTCTGGGTGTCATTCAGTAGCCGTAGGCCCTCTTCACGGTACATTTGTGTTGCATTCTCAGTATCGCTCCACCCTTATCTGCGGGTTTTATCACAATATTCCTGTCATTAGACAGTCTACAAAAAGCTTCCATCTCAACATTGCTCATGTTGTTAAAAGTGTTCTGTGGTACATTTTTGAGTGTGTCAATTTCACGGTTGATGGCATTTTCAAAGGCGAGTACCTCTGTTGGTATCCCACTAGTGGGTGGTAAGAAGGTGGATTCTGGGCGTAGACCTGTGTTTCTCTATTCTTCATTGCTGGTGTTGGGATGGTCAAGAAAAAAGGTTTTTAATCATATTTTTCGCAGCAACTCAGCTACGTCTACCTTCAACTGGAAGATGTCACTTTTAGGGGTGGGGATGAAACCCAGACCTTTATCCAGTACAGACATTTCTACTTTGTCAAGTATTTGTGTGCTAGGGTTGAGCACCATATCTTGTGGGACCTTTACATCCTGCTGATGCTGGGATTTACTTCTCTCTCTGCTCCTGTTTCACAGAGTGTCTCTGGTCTCTGCCACAATACCCCTTTCTTTTTCTTACTGCCCTATCCATAAAAGGAATGTTTTAATAGGACCAACGTGTTGGATGTGGGGGAAAGATGAGAGCTGGGCTGAATTGGGGAGGGGGGGGACTCCTTAGTGCAGTGTCCAAGCCCAAGTTTGTTCATTGTGAGGTTGGAAAAGGGGAAACAACTGATGGGGACCCGACAACCCTCATAGGCAGCCCTTCTGTTGTTTTCAGCCAATTTCTATCCACCTCAACCACTTGGGCTTCACACCCCTTTTCCAGCATTAATTTATTTTCATCAAATTGAATTTTTCCTTTCCTTTATGACATACGGACTTACTGGTTTTCATCCTGGCATCCGGCATCTCAATGGACTCTTTTATGACTATGTCTTAAGCATAAAATCAATGAGAAAGTGAGAATACACTATCTTTTTCAGGTTATTTCTACTCAAGATGCAAATCCCATGTGTGTCCTATGCAAACTTTAACATTTTCTCCTTTTATGAACGCACAGTGTTTCCAACTCAGCTAGCTTGCTGCCAAACATGTGTGTATTTCCCTACCCACCTCTCCAACTGCTCAGGTTCGCTTGCTCCTTGATTGCCTTTTTTTTCCAGCGCACTCCAGAGCAAAATCAAAATTAGCCTGACCAGCCCCTGCCACCTGGCTCACCCCCACTGCTTTTGCTAGTACATCCACCACAAGACTCCTCCTAGACAGGCAGCTGAGGGGGCTAAGAGCAACGTTAGTACCTGCTTACCACACACAAGGATGATTACGGTGACAAATCTGTGACATCTGCTGCCTAGTCTAGCTCGTTGAAGATCTTTTGAAGTCCTTGAAGCCCTTTCCGAACACCCCAAGGTGCTTCAAAGTACTTCAGTAACAGCTCGGGCATGGAGGCAGGCAAACAGTAAATAGTTAAAATGCCAGAGACGACCAAATGCTTTAGTTCAGAGCAAGGGCAGTGCACGACGAGCAACAGCAGTGCACGACGAGCAACAGCAGCGCACGATGCATCAATGTCGGACTACGGATGGTGGGAGGAGCACACCATCACGGGTACGAACAGCAGCTTCCAGACTGAGGTATCTCCCTCACCATATCCTGAGGTACTTTTAGCTTATGTTCTTAGTTCTACCAACACTCAACGACTCTCACAGCGGTCTGGTTCCACTCACCGACTGTCAGAGCGGTATAGTTCCAGATAAGTAAGTAGGATACTGGATCATTTCAAGACATTCCATGAACTCTTCACTAGCTTATCATCCTTTCTCACTCATTTCAATGTGTATTTCCTCAACTTTGGCCTATCCCACAATGCCCCTAACCCAACTGTCAGGAAATGGTGGCTTGGGACTAAGCCAGTGTATGGATATCCGTCTCTTAGCCCACAGTGGCCAGAATCAGAAACTGTCATCCAAGACGTCCTTTTTACTTTTTCCCCTAAGAGGCGTGGCACCATTGTGACTTGCAATATTTCTCCTGTATAGTATCCAAGCTTACGAAGTACTTCAGCCCAAAAAACCTTGCATCACTTCGCATCCCCATGTGACATGTATGAGACTGGCTTCTCCAGCTTTACAGGTGGGACACCCTGAGGAGCATCCGGGTTTTACTGTATTAGCTTAAATTGTGCATTACTCTATTTTTTAGTTTATTCCTTGACAACTTTAACCTACTCTCTGTGAATAATTTGTCTATATAAGCTTGTCCATTTTGCTGTACTTTAATTGTTTTTCAAGGAGCATCCGCCCTTAACGTTCAATATATATTTAAGATGATATTTTCTTGCAGTGTGGGAATGCTAAATTCATTATGTTTGGGGAGGTTTGGGTGCCTCCACAAACGTGGCCCATATTTCTCTGGCTACACTTTTTCTATTACAGCATATTGTAGGAAATTACATTTTCCTATCTTGTAGTGCCTCCTGCATCCCTCAAAAGTAAAAACATCTATTCTCTGGGTGTAAGCCAGCAAGTGTCGAACTGTCTTCCCCGTCTCCAATGCAATGTTTTGGGCTATTTGTAAAAATAGATGGAAACTCCAAATCAGCATACAGAGTGCCAATGTTGGCTGTTTTAAAACATTTTTAACCACTGAGCCCCCAATTACAGAAACATGTTTGTTTCCAAAGAGTATTTGTGGTGGGACACTCCTGCACATCATCAGTATGTTCTGTGATGGGATGCTCACATGTGCTCACTCCAACAGTCTCTCCTTGTTCTCACAGTCTAGCTACTGCACTGCATGTTGCAGCTCAACCGTCATATAATATAGCTTCATATCGGTTACCTGCAACCCACCCCTGTCCCATTCTTGCATCAGGGTAATTAATTTAATCTTACATCATTTACCTGCCCAGATCAGCTGATCTAGCTCAGTGAAAAGCTCTGTGGGATTGTATATATGCCACCCCGGCATAAATACATTTATTGCAGCAAGAATACAATTTTAGCCAGTTCCACTCTACTCATCACTGATAAGTGAAGTGTATTCTAAAATGTAATGGAGGCCCGGAGGCCATCTATCATTCTCCCCAAGTTTAGTCAATAGCTATTACCTCTTTATGTGTAATACAACTACTCGAATATTGAAGGGTCGTAGTTACCCACAAGAGATTAGCCCTCCCCTAAACCCTAGGCCCCACCTCCCCATCGAAGTAGTCTGGATTGGTAAATTAACATTCCCTTTGCATAAAATGACACCACATGGGTAGTAACTCTGACCTGTATACCCCAATGTTTCAGTTCTCCTCTTAGTGTACACACCAGTGGCTCAAAGGCCAATGCAAATAAATTGAGATGACCGGATACAACCCTGTCTTCTCCCTCTTTCCAGTTCAAACTGCTCTCAGATGACTGTTCCCATTCGGACCTTATCCAAACGAATAATAACATAAGCCATCTCATTCAGTCATACCCCAGCTCACAGATCATAGTACCTTCCATCTATAGGACCACTTAACAGTGTCCAAAGCAAATTCTGTATTTAACAGAGAAAAGACAAGCAACAGTCTGCGCAGGTTACACAGTGTACGTCTCAGTAGTATGAATTTATAATGGTCTTCATGCATCAGGTCCAGTATCACTTCCAAAAGCCTATTAGCCAGTACTTTTTTGAGCATCAGCGTTTAACATTGATAGTGAGCGAAATACCGACAGATCTGTCAGGTTTTGGAACAAGGACTGAAGTGCTACCCTCATCATTTCTGGTAGTAGTCTGGTTTCATACACTTCTGTATATACTTCAATCAGAATGTCTGCTAGTTGCCCTGTATGGATCTGGTACAACTGTTCAAGAAAGCTGGTCCTCTCCCCGGTCTCGAATTCCACCCACCCCTGGAGCTTTAACATTTAATGAAGCAACTATTTGCTCACTCATAAGAGGTGATTTTATCTTTTCTAAATGCTTCTGGGATGATCCTTCTTGGCTGGGGTGGAGGGAGGTTGGGGAGTGCTGTAAAACAGGCTTTTATTTGTTGTCTTACATAACTTCTGCACATGTGTAAAAAAACAAAAAAGATTCCATTTACACCTGCCAGGGTAATTCCCCACTCATACCCCTTAATAGTTGTCCATCACCAAAAGTATCAGGGTGTGTGGAATATCTGAGCAGCCACGCTCATCACCTACTCTATATCATTTTTGCCTATATGCTGCAGTTGTATGTTTATGCTCTTCATATCTGTTCATTCACCCATTTTTTCTGGATGAAGTGGCAAATCGGCTTCCACTAACTCTAGACATGTTTCCTGTGATGGCAAGAACTTTTTCAATTGTATCTGGATGCTGAATGTTTTTGCTAAACATTCCACCCTAAGCACCACTTTCATCACCTCCCACTCCGTAGACCTACCTCACGGCCACTATCCCAATTGTTTGTAACATAGTGTGCAATTGTTTCAGTAAGCCACTGGGACAATAACACAGCAGACAAAGCCTCCATCTTTAATTGCCATGTTGGAACCCTTGGGAACAACCCCTCTACTCTCATATGTACGACAAAAAAAATAAAAAAAATAAAAGATATGCATAAGTATTCGCACCACAGTTTGCTTTTAGAGTCATGCAGTGGATTTGTTCAGATGTCTCTTTTACTTTTATTAATGGATGTGTAAAGAATCCCCGGTTTGGGCAGTTCGGGCTGGACTGTTCCTTTGAGGAACAGGGTCAAGGCTGATTTGCATATGGCTGGGTCCAAACTGGGGTGGTATGGTGAGCAAAAGAACAATGGATTAAACCCAGATCTGTGACTGGGGGTGAGTGTTTGCATTGTTCAGCACTCCGTCCACCATCCTTTTGTGTTGATAAAGTTGCCCTACGTGGGAAGGGTATGCCCAGACGTGGGCCCCTTGCTCACTGTGCCACTGGATTCAAGCTAGCCTGGCTGATGAAGAGAGATACCCTGAAACTGGTCCCAGGATACTTGTTTCTGGTCAAGGGAGGGTCTGGCTTGGCAGTTCAGGCTGGACTGTTTCCATGAGGAACAGGGTCAAGACTGATTTGCGTTTGACTAGGTCCAAACTGGGGGGGCATGGTGAGCAAAAGAACGACTGGGGGTGAGTGTTTGCATTGTCCAGCACTCCGTCCATCCGCCTTTTGTGTTGCTAGAGTTGCCCTAAGTGGGAAGGTTATGCCCAGACATGGGTCCCTTGCTCACTGTGCCCGTGGATTCAAGCTAGCCTGGCTGGTGAAGGGTGATACCCTGAAACCGTTCCAGAATGCTTGTTTCTGGTCCAGGGAGGACCTGGCTTGGCAGTTCGGGCTGGACTGCTCCCATGAGGAACAGGGTCAAGACTGATTTGCATATGGCTGGGTCCAAACTAGGATGGCATGGTGAGCAAAAGAACAATGGATTAAACCCAGATCTGTGACTGGGGGTGAGTGTCTGCATTGTTCAGCACTCCGTCCATCATCCTTTTGTGTTGCTAAAATTGCCCCAAGCGCACTGAGGACCCTTGAAAGGCTGACACATATGTCACCTCACATTGATGGATCTAAGTTGATTACATTTTGCCCCAGGGGAATCATTGTGATCCCAGGTTGCTCCCTTTTTCCCTGGCACTTTTTATTTTACACCCTTGGAGCAATGTTATGATGAGGAATATGTTTATGAATGTATTCAGCTTTAATACAGTTTGGTACTAAATTCAACTGAGTATTATTTTTTGTGTTGTAATGTGAATATATACTTTTCCATTTCCTGAAAGAGTTTTTTGTCATGAAATAATGGTCTTTTTTTCTCTCTCCTTTGAGCTGAGATATATGATTACTATAGAGTCTGGATAGGCCGACTTATTTGCTATATCTCCGTGTATCACCTGTTAGGACCAATTGTTTGTAGGTCAACTCCAAAAAAGGCATATCTATCCCCTGGTCTCTTGGGTTTATTATTAGGTCTATGTGGGTGCTCCCCATGTACCCTGTGAGTGTTTTAACTCCAGCAACATAAACCCCCAACTTCCCCCTCACACCCCTTGGTTATATGCGTATTCTGTGGGTTAACTACACTGAGCAGCTAGACAAATTGACTAAAGCTTTCCCTAGACCTAGTAAACTATACATAATTTGTGGTTACACTGTGGAGATTCAGAGATGTCGGTCACTACTCCTCCCCTGACACTCGATTATACCCAACTCCAAATATTAGCATTCCTGTGCTGTAATGCATGGATGCACCCACCATCTAGAAAATGCTGAAGTCAGGGTTTTCAAAGCTCTATATTAAGTGGGCACGTTATAACAACATGGCATCTCATTGCATTTACATGTTGAGTCTACACAATGGTATTTCTCATATCCAACCCGATATCAAAATCAGTGAGCACACCTATGTGTGCTATCGATCTCCAATCCGCTCAAGTAGCAGAGGCAATCACATCCCATATTCACAGTACTCCCACAAAGCTCATTTGTCACTGTTATTAATGAGGGCTCATCTTGTGCTGCCTTTGCTCAAGCCTTCACTTGTCTGTGTAGTGGGGGTTGAAGCAGTCTGCACTGTCCCCCCATGGCTACATAACTCCAATATGTCCATCAGGGCTACATCGCCTTGTACCTCGATTCTTCTTGCATGTTGAATCTCAACTTAGCTCCCGGTCAGGAAAAGCTCTTTTGAAGTTCGTCCCACTTGGTGTTGTTTTCCTGTTCCTGTGCAGGGCCTCATCTCTCTGTCACCAGAATTTAAGCCAACCACAACCTCGATCAGTTCCCATTTTTCGTCTGAAGATTAGATGAAGTGGGTCCTTCTATCAAATTGAATTCTCAGTTTGGATGGGAACATGAGACCATACTCCCATTTCCCTCAGTTTCTTCTTGACCATTAAAAACTATTTGCACATAGATTGCACTTTTTGGGTATAATCCTACAAGATAAGTATGGATCTGTTCTCGTATTGTGGTTCTCCCATCTTGTGCATATGCTGCGGAACAACCCCTTATTCATAGTGACTAAATAGGCTGGCAATCAGTGCCTCAAGCACCACCACCAGTGATCTGTGGACTCTTTCTAGTATGAAGAACATACATAACTTTTTTGGAGTAAGCTAAGTTTTAGCTCTCCATTCTTCCAAGAAGCTTCTTCAGGGGGACGCTCAATTCCTTCGGGAAATCCAATAAATTTCAAGTCATTACGCCTATACGTCCCCCTCCATCTTTGATTTTATCATCAATCTTGATTGTCTGTCATCCCGGCTTTTAGACTGTTAATTTCACGCTACAGTATAGTGAAAAAATGTTCTGCCTCAGTAAGGCATTCTGCAACTCTCCACAGTTCCACCTAGAGCAAGCTGACTGCTAAAGTCAAGGTGCCTATCTTCCCCCTCGACAGCTTTCTAGAACTCTGTACATCGGTCATATCGTCAGTTGGGCAGGTTGACTCGAAGAGCTAACGCCAAACATGTCCAGTCGAACATCTTACCAGGCCATGTCCCCCTCAATGGAAGGTTAGGGGCATAATGAAAACATTGGCAAAATGCTGAGGGTTTGAGAACAAGCATCCAATGAATTGCCAACATGGAAAAAAAAGGAAAGCGAATGAATGAAGTAGGGTGGGCTAAAGCCCCTTTCTCTATATTTCTGCATTTCTTTTGGTAAAGTTAGAAGATTGAGAACATGGGGTCTTGCAACAGCGATCCGGCCCATTACCACCCAATATCTATGTAGAATACATATGACCTAAATCCACAAATGGAGTGCTAGAGTCCCTGGCTTTAAGATGGCCGCACTCTTTGAGAGGCTCCTTGTGCCACAGCAAAGATTCACCTGAATCCCAGCAATGCAAGACTGCTGATCCTCAACAGATGGACCAAGCCCCACCAGAAAACAGATGAGAGCTGCTGGAGCTGTCAGAAAGAACTGAGTGGGAGAGTTATGTGCAACTCCTGTCAACCGCAGTCCCAGAACTGCGTGCCTCAAGATGGCAGTCTGACATGTTGGAGAGGCCTGGACTGACCCGGTGGCCACCTGTTCTGCTTGCAGGGCACACTGCTGAAACCAGCCAGCCCCTGAAATAGCTGAATTAAGGGGGGGCCAGCTGAAGGCTAACTGGGGGGCTGCAGCTCACGGTGCTAAGCCAGAACTAGACTGCTGTGTTAATGGCTGCTGGACCTGGCCTGGTGGCCTGGGCCCAATTGCGTGCTGTATGTCTGGAACACAGCTGGGGATACACGTTAGGGCTGGGCATGTGGATTGCCTCGGGCTGCTCAACTGCTGGCTTTGACTGAGGAAAGCAGTTCTGGGGATAATATACATGACTCAAATTCTCATTCTCAAATGAGCTGAGGAGAAAGGCATTGCTTCTGAGGAGCAGTCTGGGTTCAGGAAGAAACTTGGCACGCCAGATCGGTATCCAAACCACTATTAATTACTTCAACATATGTAGTACTGGGGCAAGGTTCGCTGCATCAGATTCATTGACATGGCATCAGGTTTAAACCCCATTAAATAACTTTAGTTGTGAAGGATTCTAGATGAGACCTTTTTGGAACCACCTTCAATCAGCTTTTTAGTCAGAATTCATATTAATCCCCAAGAAGCTGTGGCCAGACATGGCCCTGAGGATAAACACACTCTTTCCTTTATCTTTGTAAGGGTGGCAGACAATCTTATGTCCTAGCAACCTCTGCTTTCAAATTATACATCAATGGCTTGGAAGGTGAGATTTTGAAGGGCTAAGGGACTCACCAAAATTTAGGAAAAGAGCAGGACCAACTATATTATACAGTTCTAATTTTAAGAGCTGGAAACGCACCTCAGTTTTTAATCAATACTTTAAGTACTCAGGTCAACTATGGTTAAATGTCATAGTTAAGGACTACCGATCTGAAGACCTTAAAGACTGAATTTTACAAGTTATGGCCTTTTTTAGAATGTTAGGACATTTTCCTATTTAGGAGCAGAATACAACCTAGCATGAACTGAATCTTATTTCCGTTACTTGCACACACTAGGCCAAGTCAGGTGAATAGGACAGTATTTAACTTTCCCCAACAAAATTAAGGAGTAACGATTTTTTACTCTATGTAGAAGTAGCATATTTACAAAACAAGAAGGCCAACTATGACCCTTTACGTGGGTGGTATTTGGGGAGGGGGTCATATTTGAAACTCAAATGTGCTATAAGTGAGTCTCTACTATGTTTGCAACAAACCGTTTATGGTCCTAAAATTTATTTGACTTGGACAATTATGTTAGAATGGTTTTATCCCTTCTGGTCAGACTGTTGCCAAATTGGTTGCCTCACCTTTGGATGGACTCATCTGAATGACTGCGCACACTGTGTGTGAAGACGCCTCTCTTCAGATGAAATGTGATTTTTTTTTGCACTTTTTTTTCTATGTGTAAATCTTTTTATTACATTTTTAAACATGGAACAGCAACTGAGTCACAGGCCAGGAAAGGAACACGCAGTTACGAGATAGGAGTGTGCAGCTAAAATTTACATTTTAACACTTAGCCCACTGATAACGGAAAATACACCAAACCTATCACAATCCAGCATGCATTGGGCCCACCAGTCAACCCACTCTTTGCCTTTGTAGTCCGGCTTTGGAGGACAACCCCTCCACAAACATAGGCACCAAGAAATACACCCTGTAGTGCATAGCTCATCTGTCAACAGAGTTCATTATTGCAAAAGATTAACAATCCAATACAAAGTAGAGGATCAAAACCACAACCCCACTTAATCAAAAATACCCAAAGCTGACCAACTAGGGGGAAGTATCAGGGGCGATAAGCCCCAGGTCAACAAGGTATATATCCAGGCTTCTATTTAGTCTCATAAAGGAGATTGGTGTTATTCAGATTACTAATTAGTCTTTCCATCGCCAATAGCCTAAAGATGGTGATACCAGCAGGGGTGTGCCCGACGCCCAGGGCATATTGTTTGGGGTCAAGGACAACAAGGCCCAACCCTTTACATCACAAACCCTTTGACTGCCAGTCTACAGTACATTATGGATCAGGGAAGGGCACTGTCATTGTGTCCATATGTGTCTGCTGTTTGAACTTGTATTTACGGTTCATTAAAGTAAAGCCTTTATTATTATGGTGTGTGCTCTAGGGAAATAATGTAAGCTCGGACTGCACTACTGACAGTGGTTGCAGTATAAAAATGTGTTCACATATTTGCAAAGTTTAGCAGTATGAAGCTATGCATAATGCTCCCAGAATGCTCTCTGTTTAGATGCAAATAGTTAGAGAAGCTTGAAATCAAAACTGAGTTGTTGCTTTCAAAGTACAATGTTCTAAAAAAATAAAATAAAAGAAAATGCAATTTTTGCTGAACTACTGCGAAATTGTAGGTACAACTTCTTTGAAGCATAATTTAGTAAAATGTGTTGAAGCATGCTAATATTTGCAATAAATATTCATAATGGAAATCAGTGTAACCAGTTTCAGCAAGATTATGGGAAGCATGGAAATAAGCAAGCATTGGCAAAACAATAGGTCAACATTGGTGGTCAGTCTTTTGTTTTGTCAATGTGTGTCTTGTTTTGACATGGTTTTTGTAAAACGTTATTGTTGAGAGAACTGCCGGGCCCTAACAATCATAACAAACATTGGCAAAAATATTTTTGGTCTCAAAAAGCACACATTTCCACACTAGGCCCTGGTACTGATCAAAATTACATTACGTGTTAATATACTTCATGTGAAAGAGCAGAAAGCTTTCACTCACAGGTAAGCCTGCTGATAGGTAGAGAGATAGAAATTTAATAAAAACAAAAGGTCTTGGTTAATGCCAGACCTAGCTAGGGCCAATTTCTTAAGGACAATCACAAAACTGCACCCATAGTACATGGTCCTTGCTTTAGTGCAGATTTACGCCTTTCGTGCATTTACAAGAGTTTACAGAAGTTTGCAAGGAAATTGTATTCCTAGAAAATATTTATGAATTGCATTTTAGCACGAGCAAAAGTACATCTGAAGATCTGCTCCCACGAAAATCTGTTGAGCATTTACAAGTTCACTTTCCTTTCAACCACTTTTTTCTCCAACCCTGGAAGAAGTTTTACTTCTGCCCCTGTCATGAATAAATTTCCAACCTTTTCAGAATGGGAAAGGATTAGAGAAGAGCTGATGAAAAACCCTAAAACATGCAAGTTAGGTATGCACAGACTCAAAAGGGCATTCCAACCCTGAAACTATTGCTTTCGTCTACCTCCACTCCCAGCATGCAGATCTGCTGAAAGGTGGCAAAATAAAGGAATTGCTAGTATTCAAACTTACTATAGTATGAGCTCTTGCATAAACAGAAAGGCTTTTACCAGAGCTCTTATATAATGAAACACCTGGCGTAATTTGTCACAGCACTACGTAGCACCATAGGGATAAGTGGATCTTTTTACAGGACAAGCAGATTTCTGAAGCAAACTATCCCATGAACAAGTAGGTATTTTATTAAATTCCACACCCAGTGACTAGTGAGTCAAAGGAGGACAGTCTGAACACCTCAAGTCATGGTAGATAGTCAATTTGGCACCTACCACACATTCCAGTACGATACACCATTCCTGCTTCAGTATAGCCTTAAATTCTGTGTTTTAGGTCAGACAGCATCACTTCAAGCATAAAAGGCACCGGGAAAAGCAATAAGCTTTTATGCATGTCAGCTACCCTTTCCCAAAAGTATACCCACCAAATATTCAAAGCCTCTCCAATGCCCAACATCTTCTCTGTCACCTCAAAGATGTATTATGATATATGTGATGTAGTCTGGAGGAAGTTTAGTGCCACCTGAACCAGATTCTATGGTGAATTTCCCTTCCCCAGACCAATGCAGAGGATGAATAAATGCCCTTTTCCAGGTGTTTCCAGTCTTTAGGTTCAACCCAATCTGTTTCCCAAGAGCCAAATCCCACTCCTTATTATGTTTCAAGGCAGTAGGCAGCACTTGCATTAAGAGCAGCTTATAGAGCCTGAATATAGCACCCCTCGTCCCTGCAAGTGTAGGGAATAAGATTTCAAATGAAGTTTTATCCCGGGTAGCTTTAGAACGGATAGAAGGATGGTTAATTAAATACCCGATCTGAGCATGGCGTAGACGTTCTGACTCTAGTAGATTACAATCTACCTTGCATTGCAACAAAGTCTTAGGGGGTCACCTCATCTAACATATCCAAAATCATTCAGCACCGTCTTACACCCCACTGTCACAAAGCCTGTCTCTCCACAGTCTGGTAAAGGCAGTATTTTAATGGATTGACCTTCTCAAATTGGTGTTCACAGTACTGCTGAGGTAGGCACTGAGAGGCCTATATTGGTTATCCACCGTGACTAAGTCCCAGAGTGGTCGACATGGTCCATCTTCCCCCAATTCTTTTCGGAGTCGAACGCAGACCATTCTGCCACAGTTCTGAGCTGGACTTCCTAGTAGTGAGGAACACTGGATGCTGTTACCCCCACCACCTCCCTAGGATGGATCAGTAGTCTCTGAGGTATCCTTGATGCCCTGACCGTCCAGATAAATTGCAGCAATCACTGCTGAATTTGCTTTAAGCATGTTCTGTTCAATCAGATTAGAAGTACTTGAAACATGAAGTAAGTGCAGCAGAATAAATATTTTTATCACAAATTCTTCTTCCTGTCTAGCTAAGAATAAGGTTTCCTCAGGACCCTTAGTCCCATTTTATAGATGCCAATAGTGAGGGGTAGTTAACGGAGAAGAGCTCCTCAGGGGTTTTCAGAATTCTAACCCTGAGGTATTTAAGGAATTCTTAGTATATAAAAAAGTGAAGGAGGCTCCCAACGTCGCTACTTCAGTTTCAGACTGTGATTTTCAACACTAGATTATACTCAGAAACTCCCCCCCCCTTCCAAAAAAAGTCGCAAAAGTTCCAATGTCGGTGGCAAAGATGTGGTCAGGGAGCCCAATGACAGAAGGACATCTTCCGAGTATAGTAAAATTGTATAATCCGTTGCTCTGAACAGTATGCTAGACTTTGATTTAGTTTGTCATATTAGACAGACCACGGAGTTAATAAAAAGGACAAATGAAAGTGGGAGAGTGGGCCTCCCTGCATGGTGCCCCTGCAAAGCATGAAAGATACAGAGGTCTGGCAATTCAGAGCAACCCTCGCGGTCGGCCCAGCATAATTTAAGAAAACTATTCTCAGGAAAGCGGGGCTCATGCCCATCTTCCATTTACAGTTTTGTATCTATATTAAGAAGCATGTTGAGTGATAAGATGCAAACAGCTTATGGGCCGTAGCCGCATTTGAGAGGGCTGCAATCCAATGATGGCTTAGCCCATAGTAGGTATAACAGAGCCTGCACCAGCACATCAGTTAAGTAAAGAGACCAGTTAGGGGTCAATTTAGATTGGAATGTTTTATCAAACTGGGACGTGAACCAATGAGGTCCCAGGGCCTTATTAAGTTTTAATGATCTCATGGTCTTACTAATTTCATCTAACTGGGTCATTTGTTCTACCATATCCCTCTGTATTTCTGTTAGCTGAGGGAGTTTGATCCCCTCCAAAAATTCCAACCTGTTACAGAGTGGAGCACTGCAGTGTGTACAGGAAAGAATAAAACCAACAAACTACATAGACTTATCACAATCATTGATAAGTTTATAATCACAGCTAGTACCAAATTCCTTACATATTCTTTTTCCCTTTTGTCTTGCAGTGATCTAGCCGAGTTTCCACGCTGTTTACGGCAATATAAGAGAGGTTTTAAGATGTAAGAGGGCATGCTCAGCCTTAATGGTGTAGTGCATGCGGAGATGGACTCTAGAAGCAATTTAGTTTGCATGTGATCTGGTGGGAGGGATGAGAAGATTCCTCTCGCCCCAGGTCCCTAAATTCCCTTTCAAGTTTTTTAAAATCCATCTTACTGAGATTTACTTTTCAACGGATGTCCCCTAATCGCCATCTTCAAAGTAGCCCATACACCACTGATCAACACTTCTCGGCCCCGAATAATTTCAAAATATTCATCAATTTAGTGACTGATTTCTTCCAGCAGTAGCGGTCACGCAATAATGAGAGATGCAGAAGCAAACTCCTAGAATATTTTTAAAAAGCCCACAACGAACCACCCCAATACCAGGGCATAGTCAGAAACTGCAATCGCTCAGACGTCCACAGAGAGGGCCACAGAAAATGTTATGGATACAGGAATACGTGTAGTGGACATGATAGTAAAAAGGAAATCCTAGATCAGAAAGGTGGAGTTCGCACCAAGCGTCCTAAGGCCAAGATTTGCTATGGATGTCTTTATTCACCGGGAAAAGCCAGCGGTATGGCACGCGCCACCTCCTTCAGCATTAATGTCTCCCCGTCAGGATAATGTCACCATGTGCAACTCCTGACAAGTTGTCCAAAAACTGCTGGAGATAAACGCCTTGCACTCTATAAGGAGTGTATACTGTAGCCACAGTATTGCGACGTCCCCGCAGGGTCCCCACAAGAAACAAGTATCTGCCCTCTTTATCAGCCTTGATGAGGGAGACAGAGAGGTGTGTTTCATTTTATGTAGATCGCAAAGTTCCATTGTTTATTAGAAGCTAAGGACTGGTAGGCCATGGAGTATGCGTTGTGCTGCGGCTTTTCTTGCTCCCAATGCTGGAGAAGCATTTTCTGAAGGCATACTATATTACGGCTCATGTTTCTAATTATCTTCCAAATATCCCCACGTTTGTTAGTTGTATTACGGCCCGTGCATTAAGAGTGACTACATTATACATCTATCCCAAGAAAGATGTGAGCCAGTGGAGTCAGTGTGGGCAGACGAGCCTAGATGCCGTAAGACTTGATAGAAACCAAACATCCCAAACATCAAGGAAGAACAACAAAGAAAGAAGAAGCAATCAGTAGCCTCCAGCCACAAGGGGGCAAAAAAGAAGGTACAATCACTGTGTCACATCATATCCTCTGTGATTCCAATATCTACACAGGAGGCAGCATCAGGAGTTAAATGAAAGGGGTCCAGCAAATAGTAGCACATCAATGTTCAGATATATGCGAAGGGTCCCAAAGCATTTATGACAGGAGCTATTCTTGATCCCTCTAAGCCTCTAAGAACTGCACTGCGGCATCCTAGGCTGCTCCCACCCATCAAGTCCATGTTTCGCAGCTACAAGCTTGTTTCCCGCTCCGGTCATGGAGAATCCCATATGGAGTCCGGGAACAAGGTGAATGGAAGCTAGACCCAGCTGCCACACCAATCACAAAATATCAGTGGCAGTGTGATGTTTTCCAACCAATTTGAAGGAGATACCGAAGGGTTATTTTCATCTGTAGGGGACACTGTAATCTTGAAATTTTTGGGTGAGTGCTTTAAATTCGGCCCTGTGCTGGAGGGTTACCTGTGCAACGTGCTGGTAGATAGTTCAAGAGTGGACCTGGATGCAGACGTTGCCCTCTTCCCTAGCTTTAAACAGGACCGTCACTTTTTCTGAAAAATAATAACATTTGATGACTATCTATAAATCTTTGTTTCTGGCTTGTCATCTGGGATCCAACCGATGGGCATGACAGACATGATTGACTTCTGAATGGTTGTCACCAAGGATACAGGAGGACATGCCTGTGATAGAAGTGCATATCTCAACATCTGTGACCTCCTCATTGAGAACTCAGGAGTTGTAGATTTCCTCTTCTTGGACGATTTTCCAGGTCCTCAACCTTCCACAGGGCCCCTTTCAACTCTGCCGCTCCAACTTAGTACTCATGCTCTTTGTTACTAGGTGGTCCAGTTCCAGTCTGTCCAGCTTAGATGCCACACCCATCACCCTTTGGCCTACCAAGTTGACATCCATTTGTAGAGGCTGCATATTAGCAACCAGATTGGAGCAAGGGTTTGCCGGGCCCCTAACAATGCCTTGGCATAACTTGTTATAAAGTTCAGTCTTAAAGGTTCCAAAGCTTTCCAAGAGGTCAGGCTTCATCATGGACATGGCAGACTGATCTTGAGAGCAGTAAGCCATCTGTAGATCATGATCAGTCACTGGTTGGTGTTGAGGTTCTTCTATATGGGCCACAATTATGTCACAACTCGACTTCATTTAGGGGGCATATAAGAGGACAAACTAGGGTGCACTGGCACTCGCTCCTCAGGCACATGAGAGAGCAACGTTGGGGATCTTCAGGAGGTGGCCCTGCATCTTGTATTGGTTGCTCCTTGAGGGGCCTCAGCTGCTACTATCAAGAGTTTGACCACCAGGCTCAGGGAAAGATTAATGGAATACTTGAAGACTCACGGTCCTAACGATGGCCCGCCATTTTCGTCCCATATAGTGCACAGGCACACATGTGCCACCCTTGCAGTGGAAAGTGGGGGTCATCCATGACCCTTTCTCCAAGCAACCAAACGAGATTGGCAGTCTCAAGCATGGGCTGCAAAAGGGACTCCAAAGGGGTCACAGATGACTTGAAGTATGTCCAGCTGCAAAGGGGCAAGGTCAGAACCTCAGGCCATCCCTAGGCCTCAGTTAGACTCAGCTAATCTGCTGCACAAACAGCACCTCTGCTGTGCCACCCCTTGCCAGAGGTGGTCCTCCAATCATTCAGTGGGGACCCTCGGCACACACCCTTCTTCAAATATTGGCACGGTAGCATGCGCAAAAATACACTGGTGCCTTCCTACATTCTGCCCAGTGACACCATCCCCCCTCACGGCTCCTGGCCTCAGCAGGCCCGACTGGGCTAACTCCTTCCAGCTCCACTCAGGCCGTATGGATGGCCTCACATGGCAGGCACCTCTACCTCCCAAGGACCGAGCCCTGCCAGGCTCCCTGGGTGACTCTCAATCCTCCCAGGTCATGCAGACCATACAGACCTTGCCTCAGGTCTCCTGCCTCCTTGATTTTGCCCACAGTGGAACAACTTGCCCTGGGCCATGCAGTGCTCCTCATCCTGCACTGGGGAAAAGGGGGGTTGGGTGGGTCTTCCCTGGATTAAGATACAGTCGATTCACCCATCTGGCACAAGTATTAGTGAGGCCTTTTTTAATTTCTAGCTGTAGGTACATTTCTAGTAGCGGTTACTGCATGCAGCAAAGTTATTACTACTACGGATACCACAAATGATGTAATTGTTCATCTCTGCTATTATTGAATGTTGTGGCTGATGGACCTATGTAATACAGAATTAGGATTAAATCTAAAGCCAAATTATTAAAATTAGATTTTTAAAAATGATTTATTGACTGCTGCTTGGTGGATGGACTTTTCTGCTGTAATTTCTGTTTTTTTTTAAATTTGGTATATCTATTTCTCAGTGATTTCATTATGCTTATGTACAGTGAATAAATCTCTTTATAACTTGCCTTGATAATCACCCTCTGTTACACAATTCAAATCAAAAGTGTAAAAGGGGCTGAGTGCACTTTTTATGAACCTCTTTTAAAAGAAATAAACTTAACGCCAACCTGAGCAAGAAAGGCAGTAATTTTTAATAGCTGCAATTTGACAGTGCACTTTTAAGGTAGCCACTTGATATAGTAGGCTATCATGTGCTTCACTGGCAGTCATCAGAGATCATTTTGTAGGAACGTCAGGGTCTGGATCTCATATGGATTTTGGTACTGAATCTCCTCTGTGGAGCACAGTGGTTTGCTTATGGCTTTAATGACGATTCCTATGATGGACTACTATGATTACAAATAACATTTTACTTCTCCTTCGTCATTGACCATAAGCATAGAAGAATGCTGCTCGCCCATCACAAGAGATGACAGGACGGCAAACCTCAAGAAAAGGAATCAATCAGCTAAAAAGTTTTGCTAGGAGGCTTGACATACCAGGTTATCTTTCTCCAAGCGTGAGTCCAGATAACAGTGTTAAATATGTGAAAGGACCTCCAGGTTGCAGAGTTGCAAACATCTAAGACAGTAACACTTTTCAATAAGCTGCAATGGTAGAGTTTTCTTTTGTGACATAGGACTTGGGTTTTACAAGAAGGTCTCCTATACTTCTGATAAAGAACTATGCTGGCAGCTATCCATCTGGATATGGATTGCTCAGAATAATTTAATCCAGTACAATGGGACTATACTTCATGAACAGTATTGTATGCTAGAGATCTACCCAAGCTGTATGTAGGTTAAAGGTATGTTAGTCATGCTTCCTTTGCAGTGCAATTACCACATTTACTAAATGCCAACGCTAGCCATTCAGAATCACAGATGACCTTGGTTTCCAACTTTTTTTTGTATTGATTTCACCTACAAAACAGCATGGCAAGCATGACTGGCTGTTCAATAGAACAAGAGTAGCATTTCACAAGAGGCTATACCGCAGGATGATCCTTTGTACTTAATCAATAGAATAGTTCTATTGCCAATCTGAAACTGGATTATGAATCACAGCACTTATTATTATGAAAGTAATCGAGACTCTATGCCACGATGGAAGCAGGCAACAATGTCTTCAGCATCTCCCTACAATGATTTATTTCTTCACTTGCTTTAGGACCTGTTCGATTTTTTTTAACAAGCTTTTTTTTAAATAAATCCCTTTTATTGCTTTGTTGTCACCAAGAAAAAGAAATGGCAGCAACTTGTTTGGTCTTTCACATGTACAGACATATAATCACCATGTTTTATATGTTCCAATAAACCCATGAGGCCACTAAGCAAAGATCCAGAAAACTCACCTGTAATGCCCCCCCCCACTCTTACTGTACTTTGGTGGGCTCCATCTAACCTTGTAAAAGCTTTCTTCTTGTGGGAGCAGTGATCCATACCTCAAAGCCATGTACCCAAACAGAGGTGACCTGTTAGATCTCCAATGATGTGCTATATCTTGCTTTAAAAAAGTAATCTCTACTAATGTGTGTGAGCCACTCAATTACTCCATAAACCGAACAGAGCACTAATTTTGGTGGGAGATTAAATGGTCATTCAACTATCTCCATCAGGAAATATTGAACTTTTGCCCTATGTTCTGGGAGTACCAGACATTCCCATATTTCAAATCAGAGGGTCCGCCCTAATAAAGAGAAGCACTCAAAGTGATAGAATCTAAGCGAAGGGCTGGGTCATCTCTGTCCTGTGAGGTCAGTCCTTTATAATAAAGAGCTGCAATGCTCAGTAGTACAGTCAAATGTTCCAATGTGCCTAAACCCCCATTGTAAATTGTTTAACTTTGTCAAGCAACACACCTGGTTGCTTACATGCCCAGAGAAGTTATATATGGGCATGTGTCATCCTAAACAAGTGCAGCAAGCTATCAAAAGAATAACTTTGGAGTACATAAAGCATTTTAGGTAGGTTAATCATTTTACGTAAGGCCATTCTGCCCAGTACTCATAGGAGTGCACTCCACACCTTGCTGAGCTCCCAGCGTTTCAGCAAATTGAATACAATATACATTTCTAATTACTTAAAACAGTCTGTCTGGATGCACATTTTAGGCTACCAGTATGCTGTCAAGATATTGTCCAGCACAGCAGCTGATTTTAGCCAGTTGACCAAGAGCTCTGAGGCCTCCTAAGATGTCTAGAATTGTCATCAGTCGCTTTCCTGTCCACTTGGAGTATCACAGAAAAAGGTACATAATGTTTGTGTTGACGTCTAATTCCCACTCAAAGCCTTGCACCAGCCCATCTCGCCTGAACAGCTTGGCCTCTGGCTCTATGGCAATGGTAGATAGTGGGGATAAAGGGAACTTTCTGACGGAAGGCCAGCCTAAGGGAGAAAGATGCAGACATAGTGCAATCACTCTCACTTGGGCCCAACGGAATCATACAGGATCCCCATGTATTTTGGGAATCGCATGCCAAAATTAATTTTTCCAAGGCCGTAGTAGAGAACACCTAAACCAAGAAAATCAACTTGCTCTGGGACCAGAGATTGCACAAGTACATGCTAGTACTAATTTTACTGCCATGTGCTCTGTCCAGGCATGAAGTCATTCTTGTACTTTTGTCGAACCCCTGAGATTGTCTGGAAGGCATCCAGTCTGGCGGGCTATGTTGAACAGAGCTAGAAATTGCAGGGTCCCCTTCTTTTTGAATTCAAAAGGTGCAGGTTCCCTTTCTTTTTGAATTCAAGGGGTAAACCATTAGGACTTAGGTTTTTGCCTTACTGCTGATCACCTATATCTTCTGTTAACTTCTTCACGGTCAAGGGGAGATCAAGCTCTTCCTGACATGTCTGTAGGATAGACAGAATAACATCTTTATTCTGTTAAAATAAATATCCATAAAAGATGCATAAAACACATAAAACATGCAAATCCATGCTCATTTCAATTTAAATACATGATACACAATACATGAGCCATAAATATTGAAACATGATCAATCACCACGTATATAGTTAAAAAATGGACCTAGTGGGCAGAAAATGTCATGGAAAACAGTAATATTCCAGACGTTAAAGCCAGCCCCCTCGAGTCTTAACAATACTACTGAAAAATGGCCCATTTTTACACAAGTACAGATCTCCCCTACAAAAGGAGTAACAACTTTGCCGGCCTGCTTGCATTTTCCTTGGGGAAGTATATAAACTACAAAACATTACAAATTACAAAACATTAATAGACTGAGCTGAGGTTTTGTCACACTCGCATGGGCCTAAAGTGCTGTCAGCAGCCTAACCTTTAGGAAAACTGATTAGTGGGAGAAATGAGTTCAGCCTAAATCTGGAAAAAAGCAGACGATGGTAAACATTATTAACCCAGGTCAGGTACAGTTCGATGGAACTAACTGCTTTTGTCAGACAGTAGGCCCGAACAGCTGGTTTCCGCATTTCCTATTCCTCCCTAGGAACAGAGAGGTATAATAAAAATTCTTAATTTCTTCAGGATAGGTAAACTGGCTGGGGCAGACCAGAGTTGTCAATTCAGATTTGATATAGCACAACCAGGGATTTGCTTTAGAATTGTCCAGGGATAGACAGTCCCTGATTATCAGCCTATTGAGGACTGGCTCACTCTTATACCAAATCGAGAGCCAGAATAGCAGGAGCCTGAGGCCAAGTTCCTCGTGCACAGCAAATGTTGGTGATAAAGTGAGTAGAACTGCCCCTACACGTGGACAGTTTTTGTCTCCTCCTCAGTCGCTGCTCAGTTTAATGTTAATGAGATTCAAATACACAACTCAGCCTTGAACCTGTTTTAATCCCTGAGCTCAGCTTCTAACGTGGCTTTGTTCCAGGAAAGGAACCACAGCTGATCACTAATGTAAGGTGCCAAGAGGCCGCCCCACCTCTTCTTCTGCTGGTCTCATCTCAACCCCGGACTCGATACTAGGTAATCAATCTATCCCCTCAAGAGATCCAAGGATCTTGAATCTTTTGGAAGAGGTGAGAGGGGCAAGGTTCTCCCTAAAAGGCTCACAGTCACACTAAAGGGCCTTGGGGAGCCCTGGAATGATGGGGACTGCTCCCCCCTGGGTCAGAGGAAGTGAAATAGACAGACTGCTCCCAAGCAGACTTGTATGTGTGGCTTGAGACATCTGGGAGTGGAGGACGCCAAGCAACTCAGAACCATTCCCTGACTTGCAGATAAACCCCAGCGGGTGCAGCCCAATGCCTGTGCTCTTTATACCCTGGGAGGAAGCCAGAATTCTGTGGGCAGACCCACAGTTATTAATATTCACTACGATGCAATCACCTTTTAACAATTCGGAACCTCGGTAAACCCATCCCACTCTACGGACCATATTTATCTACGTGTGGATGCTAGCATCCACTCCAACCTGCTAGCATCCACCCCTATATGACTGTAGGAGAACTCAGATGGGGAGCCCTTGTAATAGAGGGTTTTCTACTTCCACCGACCAGTGTCTCCTGACTTCCCTTGTGCAGTTTCCTGTAGCAGTCCACAATAATGGCAGCAATCACAGGGTAACCAGTGATAAATTGTCCTACTGCAATATAAATTATTAGGATAACTCTGTAGTCTGCCAAGCGGTTTGCAAGCCAGTGTAAATTTACCAGCCTATCACCTCACCAGACATGTAAATGTGGTGCTGTGAGACAAGCAGACAAGACTGGCTTGGACAGGTGACAACTGTTTCAACTGAAACTTAGCAGAATCAAGCTGCCACAACACCTCATCATCCTGTTTGAAAATAAAAGCCTGTTCTAGCCTAGGGCTCTTACCCTCTAAGGTTATGACACTGAGTTCCCAATTCCTTGCCCACCACAGAGTTAGGCTATTGTTTTCCCCCAGATTACAGTCCTGAATGCCTCTGATATTTAAGTGAGCAGTAAGACCAAGCCCATACTAAGCAGGAATATAGAAGTGACCTCCTTGCACAGGTATGCTGAAAAATCATCTTCCAATAACCACCAGGCATTCAAACATCAAACATGATACATTCCATCCCTGGAATATTACAACCACAACTGTATTGGCAAACAATCTGAGAGGCCTTGCAGAAGGATGCACCTACCAAACCTCCTCACTCCCCTCCCCCATGCCCATTCCCACACAAATCGGTGGCTAGGGGGGGAAATAAATAACCCAGGGGGGAGAAGGAACGGTAGGGAGCTGTGTAAAATGTGAAATAATGTTTGCCCAAATGCCATGTTCACCAAACATTTCTGTCACCCAAATAGAAAAGGCTTCAGTCCTACATAATCTGGGCTGCCTCGCAGACCACATTATCAAGTTTCTTTTTCAAAACAGCATTGAAGTCCTTCCCAGTCAGCGCCATGATCTGTGAGGCCTCAGTCAATATTCTGGTGAGAGCATGTAAGTTACTGTCAATAAGTATAGGTGGGGTGTAAGCACAAACAAATGCCCAATCACAGCTGACAAAGAGCCAGTTATCAGCGCATAGTGCCCGAGGTTGTCAGTCTGGACCCAGGAAGGTGTAAAAAGGGAATTATGGGTGTATAAGGATTGCCATTTCAATGGAGCCCTTTGTAAGTCTGAGTGAAATACTTGAGTATTCAGACAGAGTTTCTTGCAACAGCAGTAGGAGAATGAGGCTTAGCAAACTCCAAACTGAGGCTGTTGGCATTACAAGTCACAAAATGGTATTCATTCAGGTCTTTAGTGCATGTCATGGTGGCTATTTGTCAGGGTCATGACTGACCGCTGTCACACACTGTGACAGCATAAACTGAATAAAGCCCATCCTCAACAATCCTCTATCACTGAAGTGTTTGTTTGCCTACAGAATTTTACCTCGTAAAGAACAAAAACATACCATAAAAGGTTATGTGCCCCTGAAACACCATATGTCGCCCTATGATGCATGTCAACATAACAGATCCCCATCCAAAGTATTGGGTTCTTAACCATGGAGAGAGGAATATTTGTGTGGCCAAGGTTCATAAATAAATCATAAACCTCAAATTCCTGGTGAAAGGTGCAGCATTAATGGCTCAGCCTGGTATGTCTAACAGCCACAACAAGGCGTCCAGAGAGGTAACATGATACCGATTCCAGAAAAAGGAGAACAGCATCTAAATATAAATGGCTATCTATGAACAGCAAAACAAGGTGGAATAAGAAGACTGGGGAAAAAGAACCAAAGCTGTATGCTACACAGGACTGCTTTAGCCTTTCATCATCTACATGTTGGGTCTCCTTCTCGACAAGGCTCATTTTCAGTCTCATCTCCTCTGAACTGAAGCATGCTGTGTGAACTCTGTGCGTCTGGGCAACTATGGTGGCATCTCTTGTGGCTGGCTGCACTTTCCTTTTGGTATTCAGTAATCAGACAATGGCTGCTGACTCTGCATGGTATTTTTATGCCTGGTTGGGCCTCAATCTTCCCCTCGCTCCTCAAACAAACCCTTGCCATCAACTAGCACCTTTAGTTTACCATGACAGAGTTAATTACAATCCAGCTCTATGGCACTGAGCTTCTGCTTGACCTCCATGACGGACTTGCAGTGTTACTGAACTAGCTTTGATAAGTGTGGGAAGACCATCACTTGGAGGAGTCATAAAACAGGTCTCCCTTGCTTCTGGAAGCATGGAGGGTATAGTCCTGGCCCTTGTAGTAAATGAACCTTGTGATAAAGGGCCTAGCTGGATCACCGGAGGGAGAGGCCTCCATGCCAGATCAAAGTGCACACTTCTGAATCACAAAGCAGGCAGACAAGTCTTCTGCTTGCATTCAGGATTGAAGCCAAATGTGGGTCTACTACATTTCAAAGGTCTTGCCTAAAAAAGGGAGACATCCAATTCTCACCTGCCTAGTCTTGTTGTGCACTGTGACTTGCATGACTTGAATTGCTTGGAAGATCACTGCAGTCAATGTGTAATCTGTGTCCAACAACCCAACAGCTGGATTCTGCGGCGACAGAATGTTATGGGGTTCCCATTTTGGTGATAGGACTGCACGTGCCAATACCACCAAGCGTGGTAGACTGAGTGAATTCCACGCCACTTGGCAGCTGTCGGCCTAACTCCTGGCTGGCTCACAGTGCCTCTCCCTGACCACCAAATCTGTTAGGGCAAAAGGTGATTATAGCAACCCCAACATGACACTGACTCCCCAGGGAAGTCGTGGAAACAGATCGTGCCCTTTTCTTTCAGTTACTCACGCTAAGATGAAACACAGAATAAAAATGGGTTTCAATGCGTTAATTGAAGCAAATGCATTTGAGTATAAAAAGCTTGTGCTGCGATAATTAGGCAGATAAAACAGCACAGTAACCAACAACGCAGCAAGAGTGAAGATAAACAACCCCATCATATTGCATGTTTCTAGAGTCTAGATGTTCCTACCAGAACCCTATGTCTAAATCTGAGAGCATAGTGGTTTTAACCCTCTGCCTGACCCAACCTCAAGGGTTCGCCCCAACTCCATTCCTGAATTAAATAACAGGGGTCTGCCTGGTACGCTGATGAAAATCTCCCCAGGAGGCTGAGAAATCAGTGTCAGTCAGAAGGAAAGTGTCCCAGGATGGTCATGACCACAATGACCTCTACCCCCATTAGGTCTAAATGTAGTTTATATAATGAACCATGCCTCGGTTGGACAGCAGCTCTGATGGAATGCTATGTCTCGGAGACAGAAGCTGACTCCTGGGCTGGCAAATGCAAGGTAGCATAACATGTCTTGTGTGTCCCTGCCTTTGGCAAGGAATGCAGATTATATGTAGTAAAGGGCTGATTAAACATGCAGCTTGAACTGTGCCTTCCTAGAAGAAGCAACTGATAAAATATACAAAAACAATTGCTAAATGTAAGCTTTCTAAAATAGGAATAAAAATATGTGTAAATGTAAAACAAGGCACGAGCCGTGAAACCAAGCTAAGACAGGGGTGCCTAACCCAGGTTCTAAAAGGGCCTTAAGACAATACTGCTGCACCAGACAGCTGGCCAGTTTGGTGAATTTGTCAGTTTTGCCTTGTTGTGGACAAGTAAATCCTTTACCATTAGCTGTAGGGCCATTTCCTAGAGGACAGCCAGGGAATGGAAGTACTCTAAGCCTGAGTTTCTCTCTAAGAGGGATTATAATGGATCAGTTTTGTGGGTTTCAGGCAGTTTGAGTAGCTCTGACACGAGGCAGCTGGAACACTACAGTTTTGGGTGGAGTATTGTGAGAGGTCTTCCTCCCCAACTAAAAGGGAAGAGAGCTAGAGCTTTTGATACTGATCTCTCTCTCCCTCCTGCCAGACATCAATGCCACGCACATCAGACTCCACCAGGCCTCTTCTGAAAACAAGGCCATACACACCATGCATGGCCACACAAGAGGGCACAACTATCCGAGAATGCAGTCCAGAGAGAAGGGGCGACTAAAAAAGGCACTAAGGGAAATTGGTTGGCATCAAGCAGGATGATCATGGGTTGACAGGACACAGACCCGGAGCCTCACAGAATTGTGCCTTCCAACTTGGATAGTCATATAACACCACCATCCCACCTCTTTAATCTCTGGCATATGAGTTACAAAGGCCTATGGGCCAACAACTGAAAAACAAGATCAACCTACAATTAGGTGGGGACTATCTAAAATAGTGGAAAGGGGTGCAGGAGAGTCTCAACTAAAAGCTGAAGTACACAATTATACAACACAAAAACAAATACTCTGAAAATGTTTGTAACTCTACCACAGGTAGACCAGGTATGTTCAAATATACAAGAACACCAGACCTTGCCAAGAGGCCAACAAAGAAACATTTAACCAGAACAGGATAAGTGTGTAATCACCTGCTCCTTGGTGGCTTGAATTACATCCCAGTTTTATGTCCATAAGAAAACTCATCAGGAAACAGGCAGTTACCTAGCCATGAGGGCACTGATTGAGGTGAAGGCTCATCTGATGGGACAGCCATAAGTAGAAGACAACATTACAGGCTACAGTTCTAGGGCTAAAAAAAAAAAAAAAGCATGCATTTCCCCTGAAAGAGTTTTTTCCTCCAAACCCGGAAGCAAATCGATTGCAGTTAGAAATTCAACAGGAGGCAGACATGTCTACGCTGCATGAGTTCATCCTCGAAAAGAGCAGATAATACTAAGTCGTTGAGGTTCCTTTTGGGCCACATAAATATCAACATGCTGACGGGCTCTACCTCAGTACTGAAGGAGAATGCTAGATGAATTATTGTCAAGCCACACCAAGATACAGAACTCAAGATATTTTAACTACGTGGGTACATGACCTTCAATTTCTTTTGGTATAACAGAAAATTAGTTACTTACCTGTAACTGTGGTTTTCCAGTATTGGTATCTTTCACAGATTCACATGATTGAAACATTCCTTGTTGTCGACTGAGCGTCCCACAGCACAATAGAAAGCAGTAGTGAAAACATATAAGTCAATGTTAAAAGACATGCACTTTAATAATGTATTAACATCATTCAAAAAGACCCAAAGTTGAGCCAATCAGCCAACAGCACTCTCTAGAACCCTCAACACAGCGGCTCCAGTCCCTCAAATTTTCCAGCACAAGTAGGTACCTAAGAGAAATAAAGGGAGCCCCTATGGGGAGGAGGGTGGGTCGCATGTAAATCTATGAAAGATACCAATACTGGAGAACTACAGTAACAGGTAAATAATGTATTTTCTTCTCCAGTATTGGATCTTTCATAGATTCACATGCTTAAATCAGAAAAGTCAGCAGTTAGCATTTGCTAAGAGTAACATATCCTAGTGGACGGTGGGAAAGATAATTAGAAATGGCCTACCTTTTTCAAAGAATTGGTGCAACACTGCTTGTCCCACAGCCGCACGGCTCGTCAGCAGAATCTAGGCAGTAATGCTGCATAAAGGTGCGCCTCCTGGAACATGTTGCTGCTCAGCATATTTGCTGAATAGGCACCCCCACAAAGAGCTGTGACAGTAGAAATACCTCTGGTAGAATGAACCTCAACCTTCTGTGTTAATGGTTTTCCTGATTGTCTGTGACAAAACTGGATAGTTGTTGCAATCCTTCTATCTATACTTCGTTTTGAAACTGGGAACCCTCTTGGCAGATTCCCATAAACCACAAAAAATGGATCCAGTTTGCGGATTTGTCTAGTTTTGTGTAAGTAGAATTTGATACATCTTTAAACACCCAACGTATGTAGTGACTTTTCACCCATAGTTTGGGGATTGGGAGAAAATATTCTTAGTATTATGGGTTCATTAATGTGAAAATACAACAGAACCTTTAGTATAAACTTCGGACTGGTTGTCAATATCACACTGTCTTGTTTGAACTGCGTGAATGGTTCCTTAATGGTAAATGCTTGATTGTCACTAACCCTTCATGCTGACCTCAGTGCCAAAAGCAGTGTTGTCTTCCATGTGAGATATTTCAAGTCTGCCCTGTGAATGGGCTCAAAAGGAGCTTTCATCAATTGTCCAAGTAGTATATTGTAATGCCAGCTTGCGTAGTATTGCCATTTTCGGTTGTCCTTGGTCGCAAAGAGATCCAGGTTTGGGTTGCCCCAGCGCTTGAAGACGTCCTCTAGAATCTGTTGACTGAGTTCCCACAGCTGTAATGCTCAACATATCATCTAAGAGGGTGTCTGCCCTCGGCACATGTTCTGCTTTTAGAGTTATTTGATTGTGCAGGGCCCACTTCCATATCTGTTGCGCTTGACGTAACACAGCTGATGGCCTCGTTCCTCCCCGCTTCTTCATGTAATGCATGCTGGTGGTATTGTGCGTGTAGATTAATACAGATTATCTTGTTATCCTGGGAAGAAATAAAATTCGGGCCCGCTCTATGGCCTTGAGTTCCAGCAAATTTATGTGCATTTTCTTCTGGAGTCTGTTCTACATCCCACTGATTGTCAAATCCTGAAGATGAGCACCTCATCCTTCTAAAGATACTTCCGCTATTATCACAAAGTCTAATATCTGTGTGAGGAATGCTAGCCCTTTGGCTATGTTTCCACTCTGAGCCCACCATTCCATGGATGATGATATGTTTGTGGTAATCCAAATAATGTTGAATGATCTTTGGGCTTGCCTCCACTGCTTGTCTGGCCCCCTCCTGCAATGGCTGCACATGAAGTCAGCAATTGGGTATTAATGGAATGCAAGAAGACAACATTCAGAGGAATGATTTGTACATCCGATTTGAAACAGACTTTTGTTTGCTTAGCCAGTGAGCCAGTTGCTGAATCCTCAACTGTCTTTCCTGCAAGATGAATACTGTGTCCTGGTCTGCATCCAGAATCGCTCCCAAGAAAGCCAGTGTTGTTGTTGGTGTAAGATAAGATTTTTGTTTGCGGACTGTGAAGCCGAGATTTTTTAAAGAGTGTGTTGCAGGTGGATGTATTTGTTACCGACTGCCGAGACGTTGCAGCCTTTATCAACCAGTCATCCATGTATGGGAATATCTGCACTCTGTCTCAAATGAGCTGCCACCAGAGCCAGACAACTGGTGAAGATGCAAGAAGAAGATTTTAGTCCAAAAGCTAGGACCTTGAACCTGTAGTGGGTGTCGGCCACCTTGAATCAGAGCTATTTTTGATGTGTTCGGTGAATCAGGACAAGGAAATATACATCCTGAAGCTCTAAAGCGGTCATGTGATCCCCATGATTGAGGAAATTCAAAATATCTTGCAGGGTGATGATGCAAAAAGATTGTTTTCTTAAATACGTGTTGAGTTTCTGAAGGTCTAAGATGGGGAGCCAGTATCCTGATTTTTTCTGTATCAGGAAAAAACAGGAGTTCAAACTGATTCCCCTCTGAGTCTTCTGGACCTCTTCACTCGCCCTGTTTTTTTTTAGCATGGTTGATCTGTCAAGCAGAAGTTGTTTTAGATGGGGAGGTGGTGCCTCTTTGGGGGGAACATTTGGTGGTTTTGGTGATTAAATCTAGAGTGTGTCCTCGAGCTGTAATGTTTAGAACTCATTTGTCCGTTATTATAAGTGTCCACTGAGGGAGATAATTGGATATACAGCCTTCAAGCTGCTTTTGTGTATTGTGGGGGATAAATGCCTAAATTGCTTCTGGGCAGTCTCTCTCCCTCTGGAAGGTTATTTGCCTCTTGGCGTTTGTTTGCATGCCACTTAAGGTGGGTTTTTTTTTGTATTGCTGGGTATACGGAGCACAATACTGTCCTTGATAGGGTTGAAATTCTTGCTAGTAAGGCGGAAATCCTCCTCTGTAAGAGTAGGAACCCCTGCCTCTGGCTCCTCAAAATGACTATTTATGTATTTGAAGCGTTCCCAGGGACCTGGCCATGTCTGGTTTTATAGTTTGCAGAGCATCATTGACATGCCTACCAAACAACACTTCGCCATCAAACAGCATAACAAGGATTTTGCTCCGGATGTCTGGTCTGAAAGATGTTGCCTTTAGCCATCCTTGTCTTCTAAGTACAGCAGCCCCAGCCAGCTGTCTAAATCCCATTGAGTAAATGCAAATTGTGCAGTCAATTATCTTTGCAGAGGTCCTCTCTCCTTCCTGGAGAATCTTTTTTCAGTTTTTGCATCCTCCGGTAAGAGAGGTCAAGGTATGGAGCGATATCAGTCGATATGTCCTAATATCGCCAGGGAATTAGCCACTCTGACAGTAGTGGCTGCCATGGAGGAAAATTGTTTACCAATGTTGTCTAGTCTGTACCCATCCCTATCTGGAGGTGATGTGATAGGTGTTTATGGGTTCTTGGAGCATCACTACACTGTCTGAGTTATGACTGAGTCCGGCCTGGGATGACTAATTAGACATGCCAGTGAATCGCAAGGGGCTTTGTATTTTTTATCTAGTCTAGGGAGCACTGCCGATACTGTTGCTGGATTCTTCATTGTCTTGGTTCCCTCTTCCAAATAAAGTCTACAATAGGGATGGCCTGATTGACTTCCTAATGGGTTCCTTAAAGTCAGGGAAAGTAATCAGATTGCTTAGTTGTTAAGGGAAGCTGAAATCTCTTTGCTGCTCTCTTCATGAGATTGTGGAAGCCAATGATGTCATCTGGTGGCAGAGTCTACTGGTGGTGGAACCGGTGGGGAGGGTGTTGGTAACAAATAGTTGGCCATCTCGTTGGGAACTAGAGTAGAATGTCAGATCTCTCCTTCTTCCCTATCCTCGTCTGAGGAAGGTGGGTCGTCCTCTGATGGGTCAGCCAATGTACTTTCCAGAGTAGGTAGAAGTGTCGCTAACACAGGTAATACGTGTGGTACATGAGTACCCGGTGTCTCAACATGTGGATATCGGGTAGGTTTTGGTATTTGCTGTAGAGTATCAGTTGCTCCATGCTCTGGGAATCTTTTACATTAGTCCTGGAGCATATGTTGGGGATTGTTTACTAGTTACAGTGGCATTTGCACTGTCTGCTGTCCATAATCAGAATAGCCATCTCCATATTGTACTGATTTTCCACCTGTATAAAACTTATCCCACAGTATCGATCATCACCATCATCATCATCCTCCTGGCTCTACCCATACAGCTCAGAGGGACAATGTGCTACTCTGAAGGGGTCTCCATCCTCTGAGTCATCATCATACAGTAAATGTGGAGGTGGAAAGGGTAGCACTTTTCTAGGCAATGTATCAATAGGTAGTATTGTCTCTGTGGGAGATTTTGCCTTAATACGTATAACTGAGAAGCATTAAAGGAGTTAATGGCACCATCGTCGACGGTGGAATTGCTGGTAACGTTGTTGACGAGGTTTGTAATGGAGGTTTCTTTATCGACGGGACACTCGGCGTTGTCTTCCTCAACGGTGCTCTTGTTGGCGTTGTCAGTATAGACAGGGCTTTCGTCAGCGGTGTCAATGGTCTTGTCGACTGTGTCATCTTCGACGGTTTCTTTAGAAACGTCAGCTGTGTTGTCAAAGACTACTCTTTTAACCACCTGCATGGTAGACTGTGCCATCGTTGAAAGTATCCGAAACGTTATCATCATCATCAATGATATTGGCGACAGTGTTATTATCGTCAGTGATTCCGCTGACTAGAATGTAGATGTTCTTGTAGTGGTGGTGATAGTCGACAGGGTCATCGATGATGGCTCAAAATGAGTTGTTAAAACCATTTTCAAAAGCCTTGAAGGTATTTCGAAGGTTTCCTATGTGAAACTTCCTTCAGAGAAGGAGGTCCAGATGGAACCTTTCCTGAGGAGAATTTCACCGTTTTGGAAGATTGTGGGTGCTCCTCAGAATTTTTAGAATGTCTTTAAGACCCATGTTAGGTCTTCTTCAAAACATTTTTGGGGGATTCTGTAGGACTTTTTTCAGAAGACTTATCTCCCTTACAGGATTTTTCTGTTTTGGAAGAGTCGTCACTGTCCTTCTCAGAGAGGATTTTCTTGAACTTCAGTTCCTGCAATATCTGTCTGTCTTTCAGAGTTTTTTTAAAGTTTTTTTAGAGAAAGTGCAGCATATTTTGCAGTCCTTTACTTTGTGTTAGGATGGAGACATGTACTTCCTATGTGGGTCTTCTGAGTGTAATCTCTTTTTATCACAGAAGTCACAAGTTCTGAAAAGTCACTTTTTAGGTGGTTCTGACATAGTTGGGTTGTCTGAGTTTGATAAAGGTAAATATAAATCTGACATGAAGAGAAGTCTTCCGTGTAGTTCAAACTGAAGAAAACTGAGCAGAGCTCAGGGAGACCCCATCACACGACATGCAGTAGAAAATCTGAGGGACCAGGGCCTCTGTGGTGAGGGTTTTAAAGGGTGCTGTCACATGACTGGCTGGCCTTTGGGTCTTTTTGAATGAGGTTAATAAGCTATTTAAGTGAATGCCTTAACACTGACTTCTATCTAGGTATTCACTACGGTTTCTATGGTACCGTGGGACTCCCACTTCGACGGAAAATGATTCAAGCATGTGAATCTATGAAAGATCCAATACTGGAAAACATTTGTGATATTTTTCGGGAATATTAAAGCCTTCTTTCCAAATGGAATGCACAGATACCTTCAGGATGAAAAAGCTAGCCTTTAGTTCCAGGAAAGAATTGTGATAGACACTCCCCTCAAGGACAACCCATGTCACACTCATGTGATTCTTAGTGATTTTAAGGTAGGGCCCCATGGAATGAAAGTCTCAATGATGGGACTCTTACTGAGAATGTCACATATGGTCAAAATTGCACTGTATGTAAAACAGAAACCAGAGCAGTCTGCATCTGCCTAAGATCAGACATTTGTGTGACTGTGCAGTCAGAAATGTGACTGAGCCCACATGAGATCAACCAGGGCACTCTCCAGAGCAGGAAAATCAAACAAAACCACAATTTCTAACACAACTTTGCTAAAAGATAGGTACTGAGTTGGATCTACAAAAGGTTGTATTACTTGGCTTTATGAGAAGGAAAATCCAGGCTTCCTTCTTGAGGGACTGATCTGTGGAGGAGAACTGCTGAACTGTTCAGCACTAAGTCAGGTTTGAGCTACCAGTGGACTGAATCCCCAAGCCCAGACATGTTGAAGCCTGTGGCCATTAGGCATAAGGTACAGAAGGAGAGGAGTCACCCGAACCTGGATCCATTAATTCCAGGTTGGGCTACAAACCGTGGTGGGGTGGGTTTAGGGCACCATGTACAATCCTGCTCCACTGCCTGACTGTGAGACTTGCATCTGCCATTAGTCCAGATTCAAGTTGGGTCACTGCATTTCTTCTATCTAGGAAATTGTAGGCTTGGCCCACATTTTAGCTGCACCTTTAAGGAAACTATTAGAGGTGAACGTTGATCAGCTCACATGATCCTGTCAATCACTGGTCTACTGCCGTAGAAGTAGAACACCTCTGGCTTAAGTACCGCCAGAGAGAGAAGAGGAACTGCATGCACTTCCTTCGATGAGTGAGATTTAGGCTTACCTGTCCATCAAGGATGAACTCAGCAACAAGTTTTGAAGTGTATACAAACCAACACCTAATGAAGCAACATTCACTGGAAGGGTGGTCAACGTCAATTGAATATATGCTCTTTAAACCATGAAAGAGCAGCCAGACCAAGAGCCAACCAACCTGCTAAATAAAATATGAGCTGAACCTATACACTAAGGTAGCATTCATGTCAGACTGATTATGTGTAGGTGGAGGTAACTACCACAATGCATACCTATGAATTTCCGGGAGATCTATACCTGTGTAACTGATGGCATTAACAATTCTCCATGAGGTAAGGCAAATAGATTACAAGTTATGCTAATTACATTTACAAATAGAGCAACTGTTTCCTATGCATGATCTCCTGGACATCTAGCTGGGATAATCAAACCTCTATATCCACCAGCTGATTACTTTTGGGGAGCAGAATGTGAAAATAAATTGTTTTTGTTAAACGTTGATAATCACAGAACTGAGTGTTCACTCTTGACAATCAAATGCTCCCAGGTAAAGCAATATCAATTAAAAACATGTATTAATCCTTCTGGTACAATATATTTCTAGCACAAATACTGATTTTTCCATCCACCCCAATTTCTTTTTTTTTTTTTTTTTAAATCAGTGAGTAAGTGCCAATGCATGTAACTATCGATGAAAGCTCAGTCAGATACTCCACAGAAGGGTGTCATGTTTCTGCAGTCAAAGCAAAACTGGTTCAGATTCCACCTTATCAACATCTGTGTCTCTGTAGATGATGTATGCGCAGATGACTTGCCCACAGTTGAGCAAAAGTGTGGGCAAGTGATCTGCCCACTCGTGTGCTCCTCATGAAGAATAATGACATTAAAAAGAAAAGCCTCACTGCAGTATGAACCTCAAACATCATGATGACATTTTGTCATAAAAGCCAAACAAAAAACTACAGAATTATAGATGGGTAACAGGTGAACCTCAAACATCATGATGACATTTTGTCATAAAAGCCAAACAAAAAACTACAGAATTATAGATGGGTAACAGTTTTCACCAAGAGGTTTCAATGATACCAAATAGCCAACATAAGGAAACGCAAATTGTCTATTAAGTCACACTTTGAGACCTGAGAAAACGTCAAAACCAAGAATTGAAAAACATCCCAGTCATTCACATTTTTTCTCATCTATACGTTTATGTTATATATGACCATCAAAATAATAAGGCCCACTTTCATATACTATGTGGGGATAGAAGAGTAACAGAAGAGTTATAAAATAAGATGTTTCCTTCCTGTCACAAATGTAAAAAAATAAAGAAATAGTAGTCCTCTTGCTACCCACTTCACCACCATCACTGCCTTCCTTCCCATTCCTCTCCTCCCAAAGCTGTGCACTCAGCTTGCCATCAGAGCACAGAAGCAGGGCCTGACTCTCTCAGAACCTAGTCAGAGTAGCTGGAATAACATACACAATTATAAATGGCTGACAGAGACCAACAGGAATGTGTTTTACCAAGGGGTTCTGAAAGTCATCAAATGGGCAACAAGAACAACTTTAGATTTCTAATTTTATATACATGAACACCATACCCTTTCACTATTATTGAAATGGGTTTTCTACATGTGGTTAGCCAATATAAGTATGTCACAGCAGCAGGGAATGTACAATTTAAAACAGTGCAATATTTTTTAATAAAGAGTAGCATTTGTTTATTTGTGACTACCAATTAATAATTATACAACATGGTATATAATTTGGAATTAAGGTCACCTATGTGTTACAGGAACATAATGTGCATTCAGTAAGAAATGTTTACATAATTGCCGCCACAAGCCTGCCCCTTTATCTGTTGTTTGGGAACATACCTGCGTCAGTGGTCCTACAAGATCTGCATAAATACATCTCACATAGACACGGATATCAGAGGGATTCCTTTCAGATGCCATCTACGCCATCTATGCTGCATGTCTCCTTGCTGCAGAAATCAGCCTTCGTGTCCTCACGGGGTCGGACCTATAGACCTCCTTCCAAGGAAACGAAGGTTGGGGGCGCTTCTCATGGACATGGTACTGGCAGATTGGGTTTATCAAACCTAGCTCTCATTAGGTTAGGGATTACGTTCTCTTTGCTAGGGTTCTTGCATTTCATGTTTATTGCTAAATGGTGGGGGATTTTCTATTTACAACTCTCATCTTCACAATTATGCAACTTTTATGGTTCATTATCCTAATCATTGCAACTCATGCATTTTACCGTAGACTGCAGTCTTTTCAATAAATATATTGAAAACTTCTGTGCATATCCTTCACTGCCTGTGTGAGACTGAGACTTATTGCTAACGTGAGAAAAGGGTAACTTCTGTTCCACCACAACTCCCCCGAGATGTTAAAATCTACAGTCTATGCATAAGGCTGCCAGAAATCACCTTTTACTGTTTGGGTTTTAGGTGAGGTTCTGCTTGTGAGCAGGGAGGGTTGGGCCAACAGTTGCGAATTGTTGTAGGAATGACCTAGTCACCTACAAACAAAAGTGCTGGCATCCCTAAACCAGCAGTCTTGCCTAGAAGCGAGAGTCCAACTATGACATGGAGCCCACCAACGATGGTGCTCTGGCACTAATTTACAGATATCCTCAATATCTCTGTCTCACACACAACAGATAGCCTGGATGCATTATGCAGAGAAGTCTCTGGTCTTGGGGATAATCCTCCTCAGCTGAATAGGGAACACCTAACTAGGCTGTAGGTTTTTCAAGCTTGAACTCTTAAAAGGATTCCCCCACCCCCGCATTTGGTGTTTCATCTCTACACCCAGTATTCAGCATGGCTAACGCCACTTACATTTCAGAAAAGGTCAGACACTCATTACTACAACATCTATTAGCCCATAGCTTAACAGATGAGGGCAGGGTTGTCACATTTATAGTGGAAGCTCATGAAGTTCACCAAACAGAAACATTCAATTCCAGGGTTACTTTTCCTGAGGAAGACACTACAACATACGCATTTCACACATACCAAATTGCAAACGTACCGCAGCGGTACAGACCACATCAGTATTTAGAGATACTCCTTTCCTATCAAGAACATCAAAATTGGTTCAACGGCGCCCTAGCACATGTAATACAACTCGTGAGATTAGGTCCCTTAAGTAATGACGGACCAATGTGGCCCATGTTTGCCACATACAGACCATATCCTGGAGTAAAGGCACTGCAAGTAGCTGATGTATGTGCACTTTATGAGCTAGTACAACTTTACAGACGATTAGTAAAAAACGCTATGCGGACCTTGAACACCGCCCGAGCACGGGCTGCACAAGCTGGTCACCAATTGGCCATTACTGGGATTAATCCACAAACAGTACATTCTTTCATGGGCAAAGCACCCACAGAGCGTAAGAAGATTCCGTTCTGGATAGCACAAAAAACTAACCAGCTGGAAGCAGTGTTTCCCCATACGGGACCCCAAGATAAACATAGAATTCTCACAATGTGTTTGCAATTCGTCATGGTTCCCTCAGTGGGTGACTGCACCACATGGGATTGAGCCTTCGCTGCAACTTACACTACCATGCATGGTAACCATAGAAAAATGAGCACGGGCTGCAGCAGCCCTGCATTTGGGGATGAAACTGATGCGTAACTTCGAGACTGTCTCCTCAATCATACTCAGTAACTGTAGGGGGCTGGCCTGGCTTGTAGTGGGTACCAGAGGTACTTACACCTTGTGCCAGGTCCAGTTATCCCTTATTAGTGTAGAAGAGGTGTTTCTAGCAGCTTAGGCTGATAGAAGGTAGCTATGGCAAAGCAGCTAAGGCTGAACGAGGAGACATGTAAAGCTCCTACTATACCACTGGTGTCATATGCACAATATCATAAGAAAACACAATACACGGAAGTACTAAAAATAAAGGTACTTTATTTTTATGACAATATGTCAAAAGTATCTCAGTGAGTACCCTCAGTATGACGATAAGATATATACACAAGATAGATGTACACAACCCAAAATTATGCAGGTAATAGCAAGAAAGGTAATGCAAGCAGTGTAAAATTACAGTAGATTGCAATAGGAGCACATAGTATAGGGGCAACACAAACCATATACTCCAAAAGTGGAATGCGAACCACGAATGGACCCCAAACCTATGTGAGCTTGTAGAGGGTCGCTGGGACTGTAAGAAAACAGTGAGGGTTAGAAAAATAGCCCACCCCAAGACCCTAAAAGGTAGGTGTAAAGTGCACCTACTACCTCCAGAGAGCACAGAAGTCATGATAGGGGGATCATGCAACACAATGCAACAACAGTGGATTTCCGGACCTGAGTACCTGTAAGACAAGGGGACCAAGTCCAATAGTCGCGACAGTGTCGAGAGGGGGCAGGAGCCCAGGAAATGCCAGCTGAGGGTGCAAAGAAGCTGCCATCTGTTGGAAGAAGCTTGGAGTTCTGCAAGAAAGAAGAGGACTAGGAACTTCTCCTTTGGAGGATGGATGTCCCACGTCGCGATGAAGCTTGCAGAGGTGTTCCCACGCAGAAAGACCGCAAACAAGCCTTGCTAGCTGCAAGGGTCGCGGTAGAGGTTTTTGGGTACTGCTGTGGCCCAGGAGGGACCAGGATGTCGCCACTTGGAGGAGGAGACAGAGGGTCCGGATCACAAATCTTCTTAGTGCCTGCTCCGGTACTTCTGCGGGTGCTGCATGCTTCTGTGGGGGCCCTCTGAGTTGCTGAGCGCCCCCTCTGTCTCCTCCTCCAAGGGGCGACATCCTGGTCCTTCCTGGTCCCCAGCAGCACTCAAAAACCTCAAACGCGACCCTTGCAGCTAGCAAGGCTTGTTTGCGGTATTTTTGCGTGGAAACACTTCTGCAACGTCCAGCACGCCGTGAGATATCTTCCATCCAAAGGAGAAGTTCCTAGCTCTCTTCGTTGTTGCAGAATCCTAGGTTTCTTCCATCCGGAGGCAGCCTTCTTGCACCTTCATCTGGGGTCTACTGGGCTCCTGCCCCCCCCCCCCGGACACTATTGTGACTCTTGGACTTGGTCCCCCTTGCCTTGCAGGTCCTCGGGTCCAGGAATCAGTCTTCAGTGCTTTGCTGGTGTTTGTGGTTCTTGCAGAATCCCCCTATCACGACTATTGTGTCCTACTGGGATAGTAGGGGTACTTTCCTCCTACTTTTCAGGGTCTTGGGGTGGGGTATCTTGGACACCCTGACTGTTTTCTTACAGTCCCAGCGACCCTCTACAAGCTCCCATAGATCTGGGGTCCATTCGTGATTCGCATTCCACTTTTGGAGTATATGGTTTGTGTTGCTTCTAGACCTATGTTCACCTATTGCATCCTATTGTAATTCTACACTGTTTGCATTACTTTTCTTACTATTACTTACCTGTTTTGGGTTTGTGTACATATGACTTGTGTATATTACTTACCTTCTAACTGAGGGTACTCACTAAGATACTTTTGGCATATTGTCATAAAAATAAAATACCTTTATTTTTAGTAACTGAGTATTGTGTTTTCTTGTGATATTGTGCTATATTATATAAGTGGTATAGTAGGAGCTTTGCATGTCTCCTAGTTCAGCCTAAGCTGCTTTGCCATAGCTACCTTCCATCAGCCTAAGCTGCTAGAAACACCCCTATTCTACTAATAAGGGATAACTGGACCTGGCACAGGGTGTAAGTACCATAAGGTACCCACTATAAGCCAGGCCAGCCTCCTACAGACACCTATACTAGTACAGGACGGGATAGTTTGGGAGTCAAGCCGAAAAAGCCTGACATTCAGATTACCATCCCTAAGGACGGTACTAAACAAGATCAAGAGGGTTCTAAAAAAATGCTGGGAAAAACAAAATAAAGACAGAAGAAGTCAGAGAGCAGACTCTCCACATCCGAAGAGCTCCGATAGGAGATATAATCCCAGAAACAGAGAAACTTTAAAAGCTTCTGACAGATATACTGATTCACGTCCTTCTTGTTCCTTTTAGGACCTACTGGATAGACGTAGTGAGAGAACGGGTCGGTCAGAGCAACGTCCTGACTATGTGAAACAGGAGAAAGACTTACAGCCGTCTTCAGACAAGAAAGACGAACAGTGTCCGCAACGAAAGCCACAATTCAAAATGAAAAAGGTGCAGCAATTTCAATTGAACATGTCAGCAAACTTCGCTGAAGAACAAGACCTGGGCAGTGACCATGCTGGACAGAGGCAGAAGTCACGATATGTCACCAGAGTCTGAAAGATCATCTGGATGCGACAGCAACTAACTACTTTCTTGCAGTCGAGACTGCGGATGGACGTGGTGGTGGTGGTGGGGAATACAGACCTTCAGGTGAAGGTGCAAAATGGCTGCCTCCGGTTGGAAGAAGCTGCAGGATTTGCAACAACGAAAGGTGGTAGGAAGTTCTTCTTTGTGCAAAAGATGTCACACAGCGTGCTGGAGGATGCAGAGTTGTTTCCATGGCAAAATACCGCAAACAAGCCTTGCTAGCTGCAAGAGTCACAGTTGGAGAAAAAGATAGCTGCCCGGACCCAGGAAGGACCAGGATGTCGCCACTTGGGAGAGGAGACAGAGGGGGCCCTCAGCAACATAGAGAGCCCATGCACAAGCAGGAAGCACCCGCAGAAGTCCTTGAACACTGGTTCAAAAAGTCTGAACACAGCGGTAGTCTCAACACTGCAAAGAGAGGTCCCACGACGCCAGAGATCAAGTCAGGGACATGAGCATCGCAGGACAGAGGGCTGGAGACCTAGGCTCGGCTGTGCATGCAGGATTTCTTGGAAATGTGCACAGAAGCCCTTGAAGCTGCAGATCACGCGGTGCACAGGATTACTATCTGGAGAGGGGAGGCAAGGACTTACCTCCTCCAAATTCGGACAGTTGGATCACTGAACAGTCTGGGTCATTTGGGTCCACCACCTGTGTATCAGGGGCCACGCTCGTCAGGATGAGAGGGGACCCAGATTACGGGTGAAGCTGAAGTTTGGTGCCTGCTGGAGCAGGGGGAAGATTCCTTCAACCCACAGGAGATTTCTTCGTGGCTTCCAGTGCAGGGTCGAGGCAGGCAGCCCCCAGAGCATGCACCACCAGGAAACGGTCGAGAAAGCTGGCAGGATTAGGCACTACAATGTCGCTGGTAGTCTTCTGGCTACTTTGTTGCAGTTTTGCAGGCGTCCTGGAGCAGTCAGCAGTCGATCCTTGGCAGAAGTCAAAGAGAGAGGTGCAGAGGAACCCTGATGAATTCTTGCAAGTCGTAATCTGAGGAAAAGCCCACTGGATAGACCCTAAATAGCCCTCCGAGGAGGATTGGCCACCTAGTCAGGTATGCACCTATCAGGAGGGGTCTCTGACGTCACCTGCTGGCACTGGCCACTCAGAGGCCTCCAGAGTGCCCCCACACCTCTGGAAACAAGATGGCAGAGGTCTGAGAGACAGTGGAGGAGCTCTGGGCACCACCCCAGGGGTGGTGAGGGACAGGGGAGTGGTCACTCCCCATTCCTTTGTCCAGTTTTGGGCCAGAGCAGGGACTGGGGTTCCCTAAACCGGTGTAGACTGGCTTATGCAAGGAGGGCACCATCTGTGCCCTTCAAAGCATTTCCAGAGGCTGGGGGCGGCTACCCCTCCCCAGTCTGTAACACCTATTTCCAAAGGGAGAGGGTGTAATACCCTGCTCTCAGAGGAAATGCTTTGTTCTGCCTTCCCCAGGCGTAGGCTTCCCAGAACCCAGGAGGGCAGAACCCTGTCTGTGAGGTGGCAGCAGCTGTAGCTGAAGTGCAATCCTAAGAGAGCTGGTTTGGCAGTACACGGGTCCATAGTGGAGCCCACAGGATGCATGGAATTGGCTCCCCAATACCAGATTTGGAATGGGGGGACAATTCCATGATCTTAGACATGTTACATGGCCATATTTGGAGTTACCATTGTCAAGCTACATATAGGTATTGACCTATATGTAGTGCATGCGCGTAATGGTGTCCCAACACTCACGAAGTCCGGGGAAATGGCCCTGAACTATGTGGGGGCACCTTTGCTAGTGCAAGGGTGCCCTCACACTTAGTAACTTTGCACCTAACCTTCAGCAAGTGAAGGTTAGACATATAGGTGACTTATTAGTTACTTAAGTGCAGTGAAAACGGCTGTGAAATAACATGTGCGTTATTTCACGCAGGCTGCAATGGCAGTCCTGTGTAAGGGTTTGTCTGAGCTCCCTATGGGTGGCAAAAGAAATGCTGCAGCCCATATGGATCTCCTGGAACCCCAATCCCCTGGGTACCTAGGTACCATATACTAGGGACTTATAAGGGGGCTCCAGTATGCCAATTATAATTGGTAAATGTAGTCACTAGCTTATAGTGACAAATTTAAAGGCAGAGAGAGCATGAGCACTGAGGGTCTGATTAGCAGAGCCTCAGTGACACAGTTAGGCACTACACAGGCATTCACATTTAGGCCACAAACTATGAGCACTGGGGTCCTGGCTAGCAGGATCCCAGTAAGACAGGCAAAACACATTGACATATAGGTTTTTATCTATGGGTACTGGGGTCCTGGCTAGCAGGATCCCAGTGACAGAAAAAAACATACTGACGCACACTCACAAACAGGCCAAAAGTGGGGGCAACCATGCTAGAAAGAGGCTATTTTCCTACACCACTCGAACACATCCGTAAGCTCCCACATGGGAAAGATGTAATTTTGCCTTCTTTCTCTGATCTTGTTCCAGAAGCAATAAAACAAGCCTACGCTGTCGACTGGGCTTTGGCGCCGGCATCTGCGCTATACAGCAACCACGTAGGGTGGGATAGAGAGTCCCCCACCAAGTAATACATAATGGGTCTAAACTCCAAATCCTGTTAAACACGACGCTAAAGCTCCAGTGAGAGAGATCCTCACTCAGCTTGAGTACAAGGGAGTAACAGAGCCCTGTGTCTCTGCAATGAATAACCTGTTATTCCCCGCTGTAAAAACCAGACCATTCCTATAGAACAGTCTTGGATTACAGACACTTAAGGAATTATCAACGAACATATGCAATACAAAATGCACACAGCACCGCACTAATTAACAACATAGTGCGTAAAAAATACTTAACAACCTTGGATATTTCCAACGTTTATTTCTTCCAAAACTTAGCACATGAAAGTCGGGACATAAGTTAATTCTCATTTGGCTTACAAAAACAGATTTACCGTTTACCCTAGGGCTATAACAGCAGCCCAGGTTTGTTCTCTGCCCGTGTAACATCAGTATTGCATGATATTGATCTTGATGCATTGTCCTATGTGCATGATATCGATCTCACAGATGACAACCTCAACATTCATCTTCCCAGGGTCAATCGGATTGTTCTAGGATTTGCAGCCCTTGGCTACAAATTTAATTTTAGGAAAATTAAAATAGCCTCTCTCAGTATACTGCCCCTGGGATACAAGCTATCAAATGAGGGCAAGAGCCTGGCACTGCACATTTCAGAAAAATGCGTTCAACTCCAACAACCGAACACTATCAAGAAACTACAGTCTTTAGTTTCTTTAACTTTGGCAGAACTTACATTCCAGATTATGTACAACGCATCAAACCACTCGAATTTAATTTCTCAAGCAGACACTGGACAGGTGAACACACTCGCATCTTTAGAGGATTGCAGCAAGATATGCTAGAAGCAAAACACTTACACACACGTGACAACAAAACAAATGTGGTCATTAGAATATTTGCTGGTGTCACAGGGTTCACCTATGCCACCTTTAATGAGGGCGACACAGTGCCCATAGCATAAAAATCACATTTATATTTCAATGCAGAACAATGCTTTGAACCCACAGAAAGAATTTTGACTGCTGTAAAGATAGAGGTCATCAAGAAGAGGGCACTTGCCTAATGGAAATGCATTATTGTTGTTATCCCGGTGCCGCTTAAAGAGGCTGTCACCAAAGCAAGTGTTCCCATCGCTAAACCATTACATCTACATTGCATTCAGTGGGCAACCTCCCTGACTGCCCCTGATGTTGATTACATCTTTGACCAAAACCTTAAGAATTTCGCCCAATATGAATAGGAGTACTCTACACCTCTTACATCTTGTTATTTGACAGATACCACTCTGCCATTACACTGATAGTTCAGCACAACCAGCTATATGTACAAAACATCAATACTCAGCCATTTGCGCAGCCGTGAGCGGAGTGATGAAAGATGGTGTATTCCACCCTCAGCATACCTACACGCAGACCCTGGGGGACTGCATAGTTCAGCTGGCTGAGCTTAAAGTTCTTATCTCGGTACTGGAACATACGGATCCAGGACACCTTACACTGATTGTGTGTAATTCATACTCCTGTGTCCAATCCTACAATGATTATCTCAATCATTTGTGGTTGAACGGGTTCAGAGACTCAAAAGGGAACACCTTAAAACACAGAACTCTGTGTGGGAGGGTGGCTGATCTAAAGGATAGGCAGGCAGATACTGGTGGCCAGGTCAATACACACAGACCACGCAATATGTTCTTTGCTGTGGCATTTGCTAGCAAATAAAGGGCTCAAACATGACATCCTCTTGGTGTCCATTAGGCCACTACAATGTGTGTGCCAGGACCATTGTGGCCCCTTACAACCTGATCGTGCCTACAAATACATCTTAGTCACTGTTGATTCTTATTCTATATTCCTGTGGGTATAGCCACAGCGGTCAGCTGACGCTAGAACTGCTGGTCTTTGCTGGTACATATGCAGTTGCAGCATTCCACTCGGACCAGGGCCCTGATTTTGCCGCTAGGGCATTCCGGGACACCATGACACCATGAGGTCAATGTGTGTTCAACTCCCTTACCCTTCCCATATCATACCAAGGGAAATTCTGTTGTGGAGAGGAGGAATCGTGACCTAAAGAAGTCCTTAACAGCTAGAGTATTAAGTTTAGGCCACAGTTGGCTTAATTACCTATATGGGGTCCAGAGAGCACTGAATAATCAGCCAAGACTCCTTACGAGGTCCTCGTTGGGATGCCTATTTAAGTCCCAGATCTACAGTGGCAGCAGACACAACTCTTGACATAAATGAACACCTCACTGTCATACAGGAGATTCAGCAATTTTGTGATGATAATTCATCCGCAAGTGCTGCCAACAGCTTTTACAGGTTGGATTCCTAAAGTTGGGGATCAGGTTTGAGAGAAGATTGCTGTGAAGAAGTAATTCGGACATTCCTACAGTACTCCGGTTCCCGTCCAGGGAAGACAAGGCACCAGACTGTCATGCTACCACCGCTGCTGGGTTCCAAAGGGAACAGATTTGTCTCCATCGACAACAAAGTTGCATCATGTGGCTGATCCTGCACAGTAGACCCAGAGGTCCTTTGGGTAGTTCCCAGACCCCTCTCACTACTCAACAGGATAAACCTCTTCAGAGAAGAAACACCAACACTTCTGACTATACCACCATGTACAACAATGCTACAAATGCCTCCTCAAGCATGGGGAGGGCAGAGAATGAGGTTTTTCTGATTCCTGTTACCACTCAACCAACAAGAACTGTCCAAGATGTGGCTGTCTTTTACTCCAACGTAACGCAAACTGACAACACAGTCTACTGTGACCCTCCATGCGAAGTGGGTCCATCCACCAGTAATGCACCGGCACCTGTGTTTGCAGAGACTGGTTCTGGTTACTTCCACAAGCAATATGACTTCTCTACAACTTAATCTACATCTGCAACTGAAACTGTTTCAAAGACACATAAGCTGTACATATAGCTTAAAAATAACTATTTGGTTTATCCATGGAATTATCTGAGGATATTTCTGACACTGCTTGCCTTTCTGTTATTTATTGGTGTTGTGACTGTTTCCTTTCTCTTGATAAATGGTCCTTATCTTCCTGAACACTCGCCTGTCGAGCCAGTGTATGAAGGTTTAACGTCCTATCTTTCCTCACATAAGGTTCGAAGAGACTTGTCCTTTGTGAACATTTCAGCAGGGCCAATTCCAGATGGGATTGTTTGGGATAAAGTTCCCTTCGATATATATGGGCCTACTGAGGTTATACAAATTCCATATGTATTCAGAATTTCAATGATTGATGTAATTACACTTGGTGTTGTCTCTGATTACTGGGATGTTCAAACAGTTGATTCTATGCGTGCTGAGCTGCAGGATTACACTATATTTGAAAGTGATGATGTATATATGAACACAGCCAATTATGGAGAAAAGCTCTGTTATAATCATTGGGGACATTATTATCTGCACTGAGCAAATAGACATTGATCGGTATTTAATTACGTACAGTGGGAACATTGTTCTACTCCACCTGTGAGGAGCCCCAAATCTTATGTAGACAAATTTGCATACTTTTCTTGGCATGACACTACGAATGCAGAGTCATATTATTTCAAATTACCACCATGCGGAACATTTTGCTAACTCACACCAAATTAATCAACAAAACAATAAGGTACACTATTCTGAAGTGAGGGGGATCAACTGTACCCCCATATTTAACAGAGGTCAACTATGCACTTCTATATTTAGAATGACATTCCTATATTAAGGAAAGGGACCCCTTGGGAATGTGTGAGCCATAGGACAACTGCGATAATTTTGCATGCATAGTCCGTTCCTCGTAACCTACCCAGCGGCCACACACCCTTTCCTTAATATAGGAGGGTCAACCTAAAGTTAGAGCTTCTAGACTTATATGTAAATCTTTCTTTTATATTTCTACACACTGCAGATACACTTGTGATTTCTGATGTTAGGTCCGTGATTTTTATTTACCTTTTGGTCCTGAAAAACGTTAACTGACTCTTTGGTGACAACATAGGAATGAAACATGTTGACTATTATTGTGGGCTAAAGGATTATTTTTCTTTTCCCCCATCTCTTGCTCTTTTGGCGACTGCTGGAACATTCTTTCCTTTGCCACTCCCTCTGTATGTTTTTAACCTCGACATACACCCTATAGAGATAATAAACAAATCTGTTTTAAGGCCTATTTTCAATTTTAACACACTATCTCCAGTCCTTCACTTCCCTCACCTGTAGGTTGGAGTCTATTCCTACGAGCGACAATGGCACTCATCAAAAGATCTCCGGCAAATAACCCCACTGAAGAGCCTGTCGGGCATTGCAGCACCGGCCCGTCGAAGAGCTGGCCCAATGCTGAAGCATGACACACATTGGGGTGTGTGAGGGCTATTGCTTCTAATTATAGAAGTGCCTAGTTGACCTCTGTTAAGTATCAGGGTACAATTGATCCCCCTCACTTCAGAACAGTGTACCTTATTGTTTTGTATTTGACTGTTGGGAGACTGTACACTGGACCGGACAATTGTACTAGTCCCTGTAATGCATGAAGAACCACATCAATCTATTAAGATTCCTTTGTTTCCCAACTTGCTGTAGAAGGTTATGAATACCGTAAGTGCACTCTCTATGTGAAAAGTATATGGGGAATACAAGATTGACAAATTCAGGGTAGGGAAGCTATGTTTAGAGCATGCCTCATTCCTTTCTAGATTATATATTTAAATGACATGGTACAATAGACATCATGCCTAGGGTTAGCCAAAATAAAGGAAATTAATGTGCCCTGCATCCCCACACCAGCCAAATTCACCAATTGGCAAACATTCCTAAATGTCACTGCGGAATAACAGAATGCTTGGGTTCAAGATGGTACCTATAATTCCGCACTTTCAAGTCCCGGTGAGTGGTTATTGTGGCCAATAAACACAAATGGGTGTCAGGCATGTTTTGTTAATTCCTCAGGGGGTTTCAAAATAAGCCTGCCGGGCCCTTGCTATATCTCGGGTCAACACTTGGCCGCATCAAGTGTGGGTAAAATATGCCAACAATGGATACAGAATAACTCCTTAGCAGCATTTAAGGAACATCTTAATCTCCTATCAGAGGAAGCAGACTTGCAAGATTTCTTGCTAGGTCCAAGAAAGTCACTCTCTAAACGATTCCTGTATGCCATATACAATTAAATATGGCAGCTTTCTCAAATGAAGCAGCTGCACGTTTAAGGCAGAAGGATAAGGAAAATATGGAAAAGGCTTTGCCTGTTGTCGATAATTGCATGAATACTCTGTCCAACAGAATATACGTCTTTAATAACATAGGCCCTCATTACAACATTGGCGGTAAATCCCACTTACCGCCGTGCAGAAGACCGCCAACACACCACCGCGGCATTCCGCCACAGCTATTACGATCCACAGCTCGGAATCCGCCTAAATCTAGACACCCACACAAGTCCGCCACCCCAAAGGTCAGTGATAAACTGGCGATAACAACCGTCACCTCCACCGTCACGCCAACAGGAATACGCTCCACACTATCACGACCCACGAATCCACACGGCGGTCTTTCAACCGCGGTATTCCACTGGCGGAACACACCGCTGGGCTCAAAATACACAGACATTTACAAAACACTACCACATTGGACAAATCGAAATACACACACCTGATACACATACACACACCACTCCCACACAACCAATACAATATAAAACACACACCCACTTTACCCACAAACCCTTACAATGAAAAATTTGGAAGAAGCAGAGAGACAGAAAAGCAAAGACCACACCAGCATACAGAGGCACACAACACCATCACTCATACACGCACAAAACACCACACACCCCTAAAGATCACCCCTCACATCGCAACACACACCACCTCACACATCACCCACACCACCCCATGGCACCACAAAGACACCCCAGGTTTTCTGAGGAGGAGCTCAGGGTCATGGTGGTGGAAATCATCCGGGTAGAGCCACAGCTATTCGGAACACAGGTGCAGCACACCTCCACAGCTAGGAAGATGGAGCTATGGCGCAGAATCGTGGACAGGGTCAATGCAGTGGGACAGCACCCAAGAACTAGGGATGACATCAGGAAGAGGTGGAACGACCCACAGGGGAAGGTGTGTTCAGTGGTCTCAAGACACTACATTGCGTTTCAGAGGACTGGCGGCGGACCCCCACCTCCTCCCTCACAACTAACAACATGGGAGGAGCAGGTCTTGGCTATACTGCATCCTGAGGGCCTCGCAGGAGTAGCTGGAGGAATGGGCTCTGGTAAGTCAAATCTTTAACTACCATATACCCCATCCTACCTGCATGCTATCACATACCCCCACCCTCACTCTCACCCCCATCACTCCAACTCCTCACATATGTCCCACTATCACAAACCACACATCCCAACACCAAGCCCGCATGCAACAACAGAGCATGGACACCCATCACCAATGCATGTCCACTACACATACCCACACAGATCCCCAAACCAAATATCACACAAGGTCCTACACAAGAATGTAAGCACTGGGGTACAGGGACACCCACCCATTGCACACTATGGCACACACAGATGCAATAATCATGCCTTTACAGCCCTGCAGGACCCCTACCCAACGTCACCGGACAGGAGGTTCCAGACATGTCCACTCCCCCCACAGAAGAGGCCCACAGTGATGATAGCAGCTCTGTCCAACTGGATCTAGATGACCAGCCCGGCCCATCTGGGACCTCGGGACAGTCGGTTACCCTGACACAGTCACAGGCCACCACAGAGCCTCCCCCCTCAGGAAACACCAGCACAGCACCCACCCAGCGGGCCCATACCTCTGTCCCCAGGGCACGTCAAGCAGCAGTGTGTCCACCACTACAGAGACCCCAGGCAAACCCACCACCCCAAGAACAGCAAGGACCTGGGGGCAGTGGCAGTGGGCACACAGTTCAGGGGACAGAGGCCCAGGAAAACCAGGGAACTGGGAGGTCTGCTGTGCGACAGGGCGAGGACAGGCCCAGGGAACCCACTCTCCACGAGGCCCTCTCCAACATCATGGGAGCGTACCATCATTTCCAGGAGACGATGGCAACGGTACTGGCCAAGTTTCAGGAGACCCAGCGGCTGCAGGAGGAACAGTATTTAGGGTTCAGGCAGGAGCTCAAGTTCATCAACACCACCCTAGGCACCATTGTAGGGGTGCTGAAGGACCTTGTGAACACCAGGAGGGACACTGTGGCACAACAAGGGGCCCCTGACACTAGCCTGGACGATGAACTGCCCACCACCTCTGCCGCCGCTAGTGAACAGGAGGCACCGCCACAGGACCACGACACCAGCACCCCACCCCCTGCAGATGGAGAACCACCCGCAAGCGGTCCCTGAGATCCAGGACAGAGAACAATGCCAAGACCCCCACCTACGAAATGAGACCACCCTGAATGTCATCTTTCTGTCCCACTTTGTCACCCTGTCCATCCGTAAACTGCCCTAACTCCACTTCCGATGCCCCTTTGGACAATGCACCTGTGAGACAAATAGACTGGACTCTGGCATGGACATTCCTCCACCATCACCCCTGACCATTATACAACCCCCTCCACTATTTTGCACTTAAATAAACACCCTTGAATCACAAAACAAGCTGGAGTCAGTCTGTGCTTTCACAATTGAGTATTTGCAATAACTGAGGAAAAACCCAATGTCCATTCTAATGTCTACATGCCTATGTCACACAGCTCTAGTCCATGAGGTAACATAGCAGAGGTCACACAGTGGGACCCACATCTGTGAAATTGAAAGGCAAAGTGACAAATCAGGGTCCATACACTGGGTAAAAGTGACAGACAGATGATAGGTCTAACAATTTTATCAGATGTAGGAGGCAGTGATGTCTTCTTACCTGTGTCTCACTGGAAGTACTGCTGGATCACGGTGTTTCCGTTGTCTATGTTCTCTTCTTCTGCCTCCTCTTCTTCACTGTCCACAGGCTCCACAGCTGCCACAAGACCTCCTTCTGGACCATCCTCCTGCAGAAAAGGCACCTGTCGTCGCAAAGCCAAGTTGTGCAGCATACAGCAGGCCACAATGATCTGGCACACCTTCTTTGGTGAGTAGTATAGGGAACCACCTGTCATATGAAGGAACCTGAACCTGGCCTTCAAGAGGCCGAAGGTTCTTTCAATAATCCTCCTAGTTCGGCAATGTGCCTCATTGTAGCTTTCCTCTGCCCATGTCCTGGGATTTCTCACTGGGGTCAGTAGCCATGACAGGTTGGGGTACCCAGAGTCACCTGCAAATGTCGAGGGACAACTGTTAGACACACACTAACTCTTAGTGACAAACCCAGACCCACACAACTATTCACACGGTATAGGGTCCTTTTCCTCACCTAATAGCCAAACACGGTGCCTCTGGAGTTGACCCATCACATAAGGGATGCTGCTATTACGCAGAATGTAAGCGTCATGCACTGAGCCAGGAAACTTGGCATTCACATGGGAGGTGTACTCGTTAGCCAAACACACCATCTGCACATTAATTGAATTGTAGCTCTTCCGGGTTCTGTACACCTGTTCACTCCTGCGGGGGGTGCAATGCCACATGTGTCCCATCAATGGCACCTATGATGTTCGGGATATGTCCCAGGGCATAGAAGTCACCTTTCACTGAGGCAAATCCTCCACCTGAGGGAACACAATGTAGCTGCGCATGTGTTTCAGCAGAGCAGACAACACTCTGGACAACACGTTGGAGAACATAGGCGGGGACATCCCTGATGCAATGGCCACTGTTGTTTGAAAAGACCCACTTGCCAGGAAATGGAGTACTGACAGGACCTGCACTAGAGGGGGGATTCCTGTGGGATGGCGGATTGCTGACATCAGGTCTGGCTCCAACTGGGCACACAGTTCCTGGATTGTGGCACGATCTAGTCTGTAGGTGACTATTACATGTCGCTCTTCCATTGTCGACAGGTCCACCAGCGGTCTGTACACCGGAGGATGCCGCCATCTCGTCACCTGCCCCAGCGGATGTACTCTATGGTGGAGAACAGCGAGCACAGAGTCAGCCAACACTGAGGTAGGAAAACAACAATAGTATTGCACACATTTGTCAATACGGCATGTGCCTGTCTCTGTGTATATGAGGCCTGCATGATCGGACGGTGAGGGTATGTGCGTCAGGGTGAGGGTATGTGCGTCAGGGCAAGGGTGGGAACGTGGGACAATGACTGTGATGGTACGGACAGTAAAAGTGTTAAAAATGTTCCCCTGTACTTTTCCTCTAGGTCAGCGCCCACCAGAAGAAGGATATTTGGTGTGTCATCGCCAAGGACGTCCGGACCTTGGGGGTCCACCACAGACGGAGCACCCACTGTCGTAAAAGATGGGAAGACCTTTGCTGCTGGAGCAAGAAGACAGCGGATGCCCAGCTAGGGATGGCATCCCAACGTGGGAGGGGTGCCGATCGCACCATGACCCCCCTGATGTTCCGGATCCTGGACGTGGCGTATACGGAGTTGGATGGGCGCTTGAGGGCATCACAGCAGCCACAAGGGGGTGAGCACACTCACATTCAGCTGACTCTGCGTGCATTGTAGGAGTCTGGGTGTGGGAGGTGGGCAGTGGGTTCCCCTAGGCTAGGGCGAGCTTTGTAGGCAAAGACCCTTTGTGAGGCAGGCTAAGTGGCACCCCATCCCCACCAGTGGTAAGAGCCATCTACACCTAGTCAGGCTCCTGTGACTTCCATGTGTGCAGCAATCGGGCATAGGCCATGTACCACATGTCCCTGTGATTAATTAGGGAACTCCAAGTGCATGGCGTAGTGCAGAGGGCTGCTGTGTCTGTAGTGTCTGCCAACAGTAGCGGTATTGTATGCACTGAACATGTCTTTCTTCTTTCACTCCCCTCCCTTTTTGTGGTCTCCCTGTTCTTGTGTGCATTAGCATCATCAGGTGGAGGAGCTGTGCCACCTGAGCAGGAGGAAGCTGCAAACCACATGCCCTGGAGGGCCAGACAACAGAGTCTGAATTCACCAGTGGGACGGAGGGCGAGGGGAGCTCCACGGCAGGGACAGGAGCTGAAACCGACGACACAGACTCTTCATCAGATGGGAGCTCCCTTGTGGTGGTGGGCCCCTCTGTGCCCACCGCATCTACAGGTAGAGCCGCCACCCCCCCTACCAGCACCGCCCTCCCAGCAGCCCCTCAGCGTGTGTCCCGTGGCCGCTCACCCAGGAGGGTGGGCATCTCCTTCCCCCAGGCACTTCAGGCCCTGCCCCAGTCAGCCCTGCTGCCCTCAGTGAGGAGGCTATTGACCCCCTGAGATCCCTCACTGTTGGGCAGTCTATCATTCTGAATGCCATCCAGGGTTTAGAGAGGCAGTTGCAACAGACAAATGCATACCTGGAGGGCATTCATTCTGGCCACGCAGCCCAACAGAGAGCATGTCAGGCTCTGGCCTCTGCACTGATGGCAGCCATTGTCCCTGTGTCCAGCCTCCCCCCTCCAACTCCCTCCACCAAGACCCAATCCCCAGTACCACAGCCTATCCCAAGCACACCAACAGACCAGCATGCACACACCTCAACACACAAGGGTGGCTCTGGCAAACATAAGCACCACACATCCCACAGGCACTCACACAAGCATCATACCCATGCACACATACCAACATCCACTGCCTCCACTGTGTCCCCTCCTTCACGTCTCCCTCCTCCCTCCCTGTCACGTCTCCACTCACACCTGCATGCACTACATCTTCAGCCACTACTTCCATCACCAGCACGCCCATCACCACACACCGCTCACGTGCACTCACCACCAGCACTACCATTCACACATCCCCAGTGTCCTCTCCCAGTGTGTCTGTGAGCCCTCCTCCCAAACTACACAAACGCAGTCACACACCCACCCAACAGCCATCCGCCTCACGACAGCCTCCAGCCCATGCACCTTCACCCAAAGTCAGCCAACGAACACCTCCTACAACCACTACCTCTTCCTCCACTCGCAAACCCCCTCCATCTACCCGTCCCAGTGTGTCAAAAAAACGTTTCCTCTTAAATGCTGACCTCTTCCCTACAACTCCCCCCGTCCAACCCCTAGGGCCCACCTTTCCAGGTCCCAACCCAGCACCTCAGCCACCACATCACCGGGCACAGTGGTGCCAGCAATATCTGGTTTTTGGAGTGCACCATGCAACAGGGCTGCCAGTGTCCCAAGGAGCGAGGCCAAGGACATTCCCCAACCTCCAAAACAGAAGAAGTTGCCCACATCCCGGAGGGAGAAGGCCAAAACACCTGCCACCAAGGGCTCAGCCAAGACAAGTGTGGGGAGTGGCAAGACAGCTGCGCCAGCATCCAAGGTGGGGAAAGGCCTGAAGCAGAAAGGCAAGTCAACGTCGCTGCCAACCTGTATGGCAGACAAGACCGGCACCGCCACATGCACCGCCGCCAAGGACACCGCCGCCAGCAGCCCAGATACAGAGCCCTTCAGCAGTACCGCGGTCAGTGAGCCAGCCACCAGCACCACCATTACAGACACCGCCGCCAGCACCGCGGTCAGTGAACTAGCCACCAGCACCGCCATTACAGACACCGCCGCAAGCACCACGGTCAGTGAGCCAGCCACCAGCACCGCAATTACAGACACCGCCACCAGCACCGTGGTCAGTGAGCCAGCCACCAGCACCGCCGCCACAATGACCGCCGCAAGCACTGCCACAGACATGGCTGCCATCCCCAGTGGTCATCCGTACATGTCTGGTGGTCAGTTCCAAGGGCCTGGGCAGCTTCCATGTTGCCCCACCGTCAGTGGAGTATCAAATCCACTACCTCTGTCCTTGGCAGGATGAAGCACTCTGGGCACAAAGCCCCCTCCAGAACCAGTGGAGAGATACATCCACTACCTCTGTCCTTGGCAGGATGAAGCACTCTGGGAACAAAACCCCCTCCAGAACCAGTGGAGACTGTTATCCACTTGAGACGGTGGCTTTGCACTCCCCAGGATAAAGCAGTGGGCAAACCACCCACTGGAGAGACTTGAGAGACTGTGGCTTTGCACTCCCCAGGATACATCAATGGGCATGGAGCCCACTCGTGGAGCTGGCATCGTGCACTCATCCGGCTGAGGTGACTCCCCTTCCCTTCCCCCTGAGGTGCCTGTTTTATTTCAATCTGATGCCCCTGCAGTGTTCTCTCTGTTTCAAGCGGGTATCTTGTGTTGGCCTCACCCATGCATTTTGGGCCCAGTGGTCCACGGACTATATAGGGGGGGGGGGGTCGGGGTGTAAATGTAATGTTTCAGCATGTATTGGTGTGTGTGGTGTTGTAGGTGAGGGTGGGGGTGTTCCGTGTGTGTGTCACTCTTTTCCCTCCCCCCTCCCCTGTGTCGTAGGTGCTGTACTCACTGTGGTCGCCGTCGGTCGTGCTCCTGGTAGAGGAGCAGGAAGACAATCGCAGGGAGTATTTGGAGTTCAGGCTCCATGGCGTCCTGGTTCCTCGTGGAATGTGTAGAGGTGAGTGTTTTCCCTTCCAAGTCCTGTTTCCGCCGTGTTTTTGTTCGCGTTGAATCCGCCCCGGATAAGGTGGAGGATTGGCCTGTCATAATAGTGTGGGTGGTACATTGTCTTCCGCCTGTCTGTTGGTGGTGGCTGCCATGCTGTTTGTTTGTACCGCCTGTTGGCGGTATTACCGCCGCTTTACCACCGACCGCCAGGGTTGTAATGAGGGTCATAGTGTCTTCTGCAATTGATAATATACAGAATGACATGTCCCTATTACACCATGGGCAAAGTCAACTGCATTCCATCATGCAGTTGGGTTGGACGTTACAGATTGTGAAAAATGGCCACGTGCCACGGAAACACATTAACAGTAGTGACTTGTTTTCTGCTTTTAATTTGTCCAGAAAGCAACAGATAATAGCTAAAAAGGAAGCGAGGTTCACCATGCTCAACATACAAAAGTTAGAAAAGCTGCCTTCCACAGCAGCAGAAAGTTCTTCAACAGTATGACTCATACATGGCATTATAAATCTGCCAATTTCCACCGTTCATTTCACAAAATGTTTGAAACATTTTGCTGAAGGCAGATACGAGTGGCTTGGAGATAGCTTTATTAAAGAAGAGTGTAAGTTGCCTTTCGAGTTCAAATGTCTAGATGGCAAAAAAAGAGGTCTTTGAGAGGAAGAGAATGTGAGACTACTGTTAGTCATTCCATGACTTGCAAACAGGTGTCACTTCACAGCTTTTGCAATATGGGAGTTGTGAACTTGACATGCTTACTGAAGGGTACTCCCGTCCCTTTGATTCGTCCAGCATTTCATATACCTTCAAATGGAAGTTATTAGGTCCTGGGCGATCAGAGCTGCAGCAGAATGAGACCAGGAATTGCCTACGCAATTTCCGTCTGTCAAATTGTAACTTGTTGTGGACGTGTTCTATTCCCCCCCACACAAGAGATGAGAGTAGCAGAAATGTGGCCTCACACTGATAGTACTAATGTAAATTATGAGAAGCTGAGCAAATTAGAGGTGCTACTGTTCCAAAAACAAATGGCGTTGACATTGGCCAGAGAGACGTATGCTCTCCAGATAGCAAGATCAGCCGCCGAGATTCCATCCCAATTAAATACCAACTTCCCCAAGCACTTCAAAGAGCTGATTTCCAGAATAATCAATGCCTCGAGCACTACTGGGATTGTACATTTCTTTACAGCTGTAGGGTCTAGATTTGTTTCCATCTTCCAAACTGTCTTCGGAGTCATTCCATCAGATATCCATTCACTCTTCTCAAGTGTGTTTGGTGGCTTTCTTGTGACTTTGGCACTGACTGGTGGGATACTGCTGCTGCTGTTCCTAATACGCAGTGGTTGTGCCTTCTCAGCTAAGCGGAGTGAAGGAGCTACTGCCACCAGCCCAGTTGTTTGGTGATCGCATGGTACAGTTCTTTGGTCCTCTGTTGCTGGAAGAATTGGAGCACGATTGGTCCTTGTCATTCTGACCAGTCCTGCGGTGCGTGCAACCTGTCTTTCCTTGCACCAGGTGCCTCTTCGGGTGTCTACCTTTAGTGTGTCTTGCTGTACCGCCTGTTCCTCCTATGGACAAGGAACTGCTGATTTTCCCGATGAGGGTTCATTCATGGACGTGCCCCATGAGACTGAGGCTGATACACTATTTGGCCCCATCAAGCACTATGGATGATGCTACCTTCACAGTTGATCCGGCGCCAGAGGACTCTGCACACTTCAGCTCCATGGATCCGTCTGCCAATCCTGTCATTGATCTGGCATCTGATGAAGTGGGTAATTCCTGGATGCGCTCCTATTCGATGATTTCAGAGACATTCTTCAAGATCACAACTATTGTAAATAAGTTGACCATTGGCCTTATTTTAAAGTTTAAAAGTTCATGCCAACTTGCCTTATTAGTTCTATTCACATTTGGCCTGCTGTGCTCGTCATGATCAACATTTTATCTCTTCGTATGTTTTTAGCATGGTTTTTAATAAGGTTTTAGTATGATTTTAGCCCAGAGCATTTTAGCTTAGACTCATGCACCTTCTTTAGCGTATTGGCACCCTTATTACGGCAATGGGGAGGGTGTGGTGAATCCATATTAGTTTTATTGGGAAGCAGGAGATTATCTTACCCCTTTGGCTTGCAAGCCTGTGCCCCGTCACCTAGTGACTTTTAACCTACTTAGCTTGCTGTTTCTTAATGGATTTTATTATTGTTTTTTTACATGGGTGCTATTGTTTAAAGTTAGAGAAATGTTTTGATTTGGTTATCAGTGCCACTCTGTGAAGGTGTCACTAACAGCTTCATAATCAAGTGATGTACACAGATATTCACATCATGTCCCTTTCCCACTTATGTGTGACAGGAACATAATGTGAATTTGGTGGGAATTGTTTACATAATTGCTGCCACAAGCGTATCCCCTTATCTGTTGTTTGGGAACATACCTGCGTCAGTGGTCCTACAAGATCTGCATAAATACATCTCACATAGACACTGTTATCTGAGGGAACCCTTCCAGATGCCATCTACGCCATCTAAGCTGCATGTGTCCTCGCTGCAGAAATCAGCCTTTGTGTCCCCACGGAGTCTGACCTATAGACCTCATTCCAAAGTAACGAGGGCTGGGGGCGCTTCACATGGACGTGGAACTGGCAGATTGGGTTTATCACACCTAGCTCTCATTAGGTTAGGGATTAGGTTCTCTTTGCTAGGGATTTTCCATTTCATGTTTATTGCAAAATGGTGGGGGAGGTCTTTGTTTTCACGAGTCTCATCTTCACAATTATGCTACTTTTATTGTTCATTATCCTAATAATTGCAGCTCATGCATTTTACCGGAGATTGCAGTTTTTTCAATAAATATATTGAAAACTTTCCTGCATCTCCTTTATTGCCTGTGTGTGACTGAGGCTTATTGCTAACATGAGAAAAGGATAACTTCTGTTCCACCATGACTCCGCTGAGATGACGCAATCTAGAGTCCATGCGTAAGGTTGCCAGAAATCACGTTTTACTGTCTGGGTTTTAGGTGAGGTACTGCTTGTCAGCCGGGAAGGATGAGCCAACAGTTGGAATTTGTTGTAGGACTGACCTAGTCGCCCACAAACAAAAGTGCTGCCATCCCTAAACCAGCAGCCTCGCCTAGGAGCAAGAGTCCAACTTCAACAGTACCAGTTGAAGTTTCCTAATATTTCTCTCAATGCTGAAGGATCATATTGTTCACAATTTTGTTTTTTTAATGTACACAAGAAGTTTGATCAAGGTTAGTGGAATGTGTCTTATATTTCTGTCTTCTGATACCCAGTGCAAATATTTTTAGACAAATTTAGATCTAGGTTTGCTTTTTTTTAGTTCCTTTATTTCTTTAGCTGATATAAACTATAGTCTTATTTGTAGGTTGAATATGGTTGCTTATATTTGATGCAGTGGTTACTCAAGGTTTAATTATTACATTTCACCTTAGTGAAGTCTGTTATTTAATTGCTTTAGTAATCAGAGACAATTAACTTAGAAAGCTTTCTTTTTCCTTCTTGTATGAAGGGCCCTGCCATGCGTGGAAATAGGTAGGCTGCTCTAAAGCTATTTTGAGGGTGAGGTTAGCTTCAAGAAGTAGGGCTGTTCTTGGCTATGACACGGTCAGCTAACCTGATGACTGACCGTCTCTCGGCCGACAGGAACACTGTGAGCCTGTCATCCAACATGAATACTGCTAGGCAGTCGGTGGAAAGTAATGAGCTCATTGGCTTTGAGGTGCAGCACCAAGTGACCAGAAAGTGGTGGCACTGATCAGAAAGAACCAGCTGATGAGAGGGGTGCAGAGGTGGGAGGCATGGGCAGTCATAAAAGTTCCACATCTGTTAATTAGATTCAATTGATTGGGCAGCGGTTGCAAAATGTCCATTTGCGATCAAGCATGGGTTGGTAAGAGGTGTAGAAGAAATTGGAAAGGGTTTTGTTTACCACTGCTGTGATGTACATACAGCATATAACAGTGAATAGAAAAACAAAGTCACAATAGTGAAAGGGTATAGAATTCTAGATAAGTAACAGTTACTAACAGGGATGTTTTGCTACAAGGGGTTCATAGTGGCATCATGCCTGAAGTCACACAGACACCAGAGGTGAGAAACATTCCTGTTATTTACTGTTTACCCATCTATAATTATATGTTATGTACAACCCCTACCCTGCCCCATAACACCTTTCAGTTGCTACACAGTGAAGGAGGAGTAATGAGGGAGCCACCCGGCAGGGGTGAGGAATTCCTACAGCTCTCTCATAAGATGCAAATATTTGCAGAGGCCTGAAAGCATGATTGATGAATCTTTCCTTTCAAAATACAATGTTCACAAAAAATGCTACTAGAAATGTTTTTGTTCCTAAACAACACCTTTTAGATACCATTTCTAGAAAAGTATGTTGATGCATGCTAATATCTCCAAACATATTCGTAATGAAAATCCAGAGTAACCAGTTTCACAAAGATTATGGGAAACATGAAAATAATCAAGCATTGGTAAAGCCAATAGGTCTGATATTAGTGGTCAAACTTTTGGTTTTGTCAATGTGTGTCTCGTTTTGACATGGGTTTTGTAAAACCTTGCTATAGCAGCTGGTGAGCCCTAACAAACACTGGCAAAAGCAAAAATATTTTTTGGTCTCAAAAAACACACATTGCCACAGTAGTCCCTGGCACAGAACAAAACTACTTTGTATACTGATATAATCTTTGTGAAAGAGCAGAACGAGGCCACATAGAGTGAAGCCAGCCAAAAAATAGAGAGAGACAGAATTTTATAAAAATAAAGAGTATTTGTTAACGCCAGATCTACTTAGGGACTCAATCCTTAAAGGAAGTCACTAAAATGCACCTATGTTAGGTATATGTCATTGCATTAGTGCAGATTCATTGCTTTCATGATTTCACAAGAATTTACAGAAGTAGGCCAGGAAATGATACTCCTAGAAATTATTTGTGAACTGCATTTTAGCACAAGCAAATATGTATGTGTAGATTTGCTCATGTGACAATCTGTTGAGCGTTTACTTTCCCTCCAACCACTCCCCCAACTCTTGAAGAAGTTTCATCTCTGTCCTTGTCAGGAGTAAATTTCCAACCTTTCTCTGTATTGGAAAAATGTAAGAATAACTGGTTAAAACCCTTAAAACATGTGAGTTAGTAGGTTTGAACAGAACCAAAAGGGCATTCTAACCCTGGAAAAATTGTTTACAGCTACTTACAGCCCCAGTATGTAGATCTACAGAAAGGTGGCAAAAATATGGGGCGTATTTATGAAGAGAATTGTGTCGCCCTTGTACCACGCAATGGGGCACAAGAGCAATGCAACTCTTAAGTTAAATTGATCAAGCCACGCAAAACCACCTTGTGTGGCCTTGCTGGCTTGATAAATCTTGAATAACACAATGCAGCGCAAATCGCTGCATTACTCCACCCAGGGAAGGCGTTTCAAGGGTGGAGTGTGGGTGTTCCCATGCATCCACTAATAGATTTTGGCACATTCCTCAATTTACCATTACTGGTAGACCTGGCAATGAGCCAAAATCCTTCGTCTACCCAGGTGAGGCGTAACAAGGAGAAATATCTTTACTTCTTGTTACTTAATGCAAAGAACATGCCTCTCAGGATTTTTTGTGTGCAGGAAGGTGCTCCTTCCTACACAAAAACAATCCTGCTTACAACGCATAGTGCAAGGGTGTCTGCATTGGCACTAGGCAGCACATTGTGCGCCAGCGCAAGGAAAAGACAGGAATGCGCTGTACAATTTAAAAATACCGCACATTTCTGCCCTTTTCCTATCGTGCAGCGCAGCAAGCTGACTTGCTGTTCTGCGCTGCATGTTTTTCTAATAAATATGTTCCTATGGGAATTGCAAGTATTCAAACCCTACTATATTATGAGCCTTGTATTATCAGAGAGGCTATTATCAGAGCTCTTATATAATGAGATCGCTGGCATTATTTGTCATTGCACTACGTGGCACCAAAGGGACAAGTGGATTATTTAAGAGGACAAGCTGGCTTGTAAAGCAACCTGTCCCACTCACATGTAGATATTTTATTAAAATTTCACACCCCTGGTCACACGTAACATATAATCTGACCCCTATCTCAAATGTAAAAAAACAAAGTGTGTGGTCACCTGCCACTCTCTGCACCTTCCCTCCCACTCTCCTTAAAGCTGTGCTTTCAGGCTGAGACCCCTATCAAAGCTGCCTGGAATTTCTTCATGACACAATACCAATGGAAAAAATCATTTGTTTCACAGTGTTGTTATGGCATAATAGTCATTCATTCAATGTAATATAAGGTCAATAGGCTACTAATGGTGTTATAAGTTGGAAGGCCGGTAGGATGGGCAAATGCTTAAAACTCCTCGCAATGAGCAAAAACCATAGAGCACGCAGATGGCAAAGCCATTAAAATCCTACAGTAGCAGAACAGAGTCCATGCTTAGACAAATACAGCAGGAACAATTCAGTGCCTCCTAAAATCATTCTTAAAAGACTTGAAATGTCATGGTAGTGTGAGTTATGCAATTAACTCAATTAATAAGCACTGGCAAAGCCAATACATTAATCCTTCAAAAAGGCTTTAGTCAGCGTTTTGCTTTTGTCAGTGTTTACCAGTGCTAAACACCATCATAACAATGCACAGATAATGCCAAGGGGCCTGGCTTTAAAGTGGTGGTGTGTGGTAATATAAAGTGACTCTGTCAGTGAGGGGAGATCTGCTGTTATCTGCAGGTCACATTTTAGTGGACCTCTTTCCATTCTTCTGAAGTCAGTGAACTGACTACTGTTAAACTGATTAGAAGCAAAAACAGCTAGCTACCTTTCATAACGCTTTTTCTTGAAATGACTATCTAACCACAGATACCTCACCTTGCAAATTTCTGCTAATCGCCACAATGGATCAGGACGATTTTCATAGAGGTTTCCCCGCACGCCTGCAGGTTGTGTCGTGCAGGTAATCCTACCCCAGATATGACATCAGAGCCACTGTATCGGCAACACCTCCATGCGCTAACATCAGTTTCTTATTGATATCTGTCAACGCCATCAGAAGCAGAGCCCATAGGAATCAGAACCTTATTAAAAGATTAAATGAGGCCTTTCCACAGAAAGTGGAGGAAGGTAGGTCACTCTAGCATCTGTGGTTATTCTCTCTAAGAAAAGGAACTACCGAAGGTAAGTAACATGTTCTTTTAATAGAGACTTCTATCTGCAGATCCCTTAACTGTGTGGATAGATACCAAAGCAGATGGTGGGTGTGTGGAATGACTCAGACCAGGAAACCCTGCTTGGACGAAGTACCTTTTCATTTGGACTTGGCTGTCCAGGTAATAGTGCATCATGAACATCTGGAGGGATGGTCACACAGCTGCCTGGCAGATATCCAAGAGTGGCACACTGCAGGCTAGCAAATTGGCAGCAGTTTTTGGCCCGGTGGAATGAGTTTTCAAGCTTTCTGCAAGCTGTTTTTTGGGTAGCCCATAACAGATCTTTAGGTATGAGACAACTCATCAGGTGATAGTTGCCTTGTGTACCACTTTGCCCTTTCTGGCTCCAGAGAAACCCACAAAAAGTTGATTTTCAAATCTATATAAAAACTCAGGGCTCTCTTAGAATCAAGATGGTCGAGCTGCTTCTCTTCTGTGGAGGGATGAGATGGAGCGTAGAAAGACAGCAAAGAGATGGATTACCCTATGTGGAGAGGTGTGACTACTTTTGGCAAGTAACCTGTTTTTGTCCAAAGGACCTGTTTGTCAGGAAAGAAAGATCTGTATGGCTGCTGGATGGACAAGGCCTGGAGTTCCCTCACTCGTGCGGCAGAAGTGATTGTGATGAGGAACACTGATTTAATGGTTAGCAGGCGTAGAGAGCAGCTCTGCATCTGTTTAAAAGGGGTGCAGATCAAGTAGGTGATAACCAAATGAAGCCCCCGTTGCAGAATTACAAAAGGTGTTGGCAGGAATATGCAGAGCAGTCCCTTTAAAATACACATTACAATAGCTAGTTTGAAGAGGGATAGCTAATCGGGCAACCTTAGAAAGGCCATATGGGCAAAAGAATAATCCTTAGCTGTCGCAACAGCAAGGCCTTTCTGGGTTAGAGAGAGAACACAGTAGAATGTCATTTGTTTTGTCTGTAAAGGCTGGATGTTATGGGAGGAACACCAGACAAGAAACTTCTCCCATTGTCTCGCATATACAGTTTTAATGAGGGATGCCTGGTTATCAGGATGACAGCAACTACTTCGGCAGGAAGATCAGAGGCAGTTCACTGGCACTGTTCAAATGGAGGTGTAGGTTGTGCAGGACCCAGCCCTGATGTTGCAACAGGTGAGCCTCCCAAAGAGGCACCCAAATCGAAGGACATGAGCTCGCTTCCAGAAGTTTCACAAAAAACACAATCTTCACTCAGTATGGAGCCACTGGAATAACTTGGGCACAGCCTATCTTGATCTTTTTTCCATTCTCTGGGCAGGAGAGGTAGGGGCGGAAAGGCATAGAGAAGCTCCAACCCCCAGTCCAGGCTAAAGGTGTCTCTGAGTGTGAGGCATCTTGGAAACTCCAATGCGCAAAAGCTTGGACACTGTGTGTTCTCTGCAGTGGTCAATCTACAGTCAGGGTTCCCTCCATTGCTGGACATTTAACTGCCATTTGTGACCACCTAGATAACGTCAGAGTTAGTCTGCCCTTCCATTTGAAGATCCTGTCAGGTGTTGGGCAATCAGAGATATGCCCTGAATGTTTAGCTACTTCCAGAGACGCAGACCCTCATAGTGCAGGACCCATGACCCCACGTCACCTGTCTGTGCAGTAACCCATGGCAGTCATTTTGCCTGCGAGTATTTGTACTCAATCCCTCCAATGGATGGAAGGAATATGTATAATACCAAGTAAATCACCCAAAATGCCAAAAAACTGATGTAGAGGCTAGTCTCCACCGGAGACCAGGGTGCTCTGATCACCAACTCTCTCAGATGACTGCCCCAACCTAGAAAAGATACATCCATCACAACCATTAGTTCTGGGTGTGGTAAGGAGGGGGTTTTGCTACCAGTCCATTTGCAGTCAAGGAGCCACCACTGGAGATCTTTCACAGTCTCAGACACCTGCATGGAATCTGAAAGGTTCTCTGGATGCTGACCCCCACAAACTTCAGATCCCTCTGCAGAGCCCACATGTGCCACTAGCCATGGTTCTCAAGCAAGATGCAGGAGGCCAAGAAGTAAAGAAGCCTCTGAGCTACTCTCACTGAGACCTAGGTCAGGCTAAAATATCGGGATCAAAGCCAAATGTCCTAGATTTAATGAGGTAGATGGAAGGCTCAGAAGAGCACCCAAACCAAGATGGCTCCAATGAAAGAAAGCCGTTGTGAAGGGGCCAGGTATGACTTCAGCACTTACAAGGAAAAGCCCAACAATGTCAACAAGCCAGTCATCTTCTGAAAGGGATTTACATCTGTTTAAGACAAGACTGCTTTCAGGAATCAGTCACTGAGGTATGGAAAGACTGATATTCCCAACCACCACAGATGGGCTGCGAAAACCAATATCACCTTTGCGAACACCCAAGGTGCACTAGTAAGGCTAAAGGAGAGCACCAAGAATTGAAAATGCCTATGGCCTCCTGAAAGCACAGGTACCGTCTGTGGGACTTTAGGTCAGGGATATGGAAATATGCATCCTGTAGGTCCAATGACACCATCCGGTTTCCTGCATGCAGGGTAAACAAAACTTGGGCCAGGGTGAGCATCTTGAATGTGTTCTTCTGGAGGAAGGAGTTCAGAGGGTGAAGAGGCAGGACGGGTCAAAGGCCTCTGTGCATTTTCGGCACTAGGAAATCTCTGTTGAGGGCCCCCACTCTAGGGTTCTTTGGCTTAGACTTCCTTGGAGTATGTACAAATGGTCCTCCGTTAGGTGTTGTGGTGTGGGTGGTACAGCCAGGAGATGTGACAGGAAGTTCCGGAATAAGCACCAATTGGTCAGAGGTGATGCCTCCGCCCAGTGGAGTGAAAGGTGATGCAACCTCCCACCAGGCCAATGTGCACTGCAAAGAGGACTTAAATTGGTTTTGCAGTAGTTTCACGGGAGGGGCTGCAGCCTGGAGTAGATCATTGCCTCTGGGGCCTTGACACTGGCAGGCTGATCCCCTGCCTCTACTTCGAACGGACTGAGAGGGTTGCTGTTGTAGAGGCACATTCTGGTGTTGCGTCTCATGGTATCTCTTCTGAAGCCTTGAAAGGGGTGGAATTGTCGGGGTTAACTGCCAAACAGGTGAAGCTAGGCCCAGGGAGCATGTGGTATCCTTGCTCTTCATAAATTGTTCCATAGCCAAGTCTGTCTTTGCTCCAAAAAGAATAGAACCATCAAAGGGCATTGTGAGAAACAGGGATGTTGGTTGGGGGAGGGGGAGCCCTTCTCAAGCAACACTCACAGTCCTAGCCAGGGTGAACCACAAGTCACTAAATTAACCTGCACTTAACCCTCTGGTAGCTTGGCACAAAATCAGTCAGGCTTAAACTAGAGGCAGTGTGTAAAGTATTCATGCAGCACTCCTACAGTAATAGAGTGAAAACACAACGCAAGAAAAATACCACACCAATTTAGAAACATGGAGTAAAAGGTAATAATTTGACACCACAATAACAAATATCCAATCAGTTGTGATTATTTTTTTCATTTTTTTAATGCAATTTAGTGCCTAAAAGATCAAAGCACAAACTGTGGACATCTAGTTGTGAGGCCAGGGCAAATTCAAAAGTTATGGCTAACCACGATGGAGCACGGTTCAGATACAAGAATGGAATTGGGCCTGGTCTTGGCTTAACCTCAGACATGGAAGGAATTTCAAAGAAAAATGCCTGAGAAAGTAAAGTTCAGCAGGGCAAGGTAATCAGTAGTGCCCGAGGAGGAGCCGTCATCATCAGGGAGCCACTGGATGAAGTTGCAGGGTCAATTTCTATGATAGAACGTACTCTCTTTTTGGAAGTCGAAAATCTCCAGCAGGATGAGGGCTGCAGGCTGTAGCCGATGAGGGCTCCCTGAGGCTGGATACCTTTCTGCGAGGAGCAGCTGAACAGAATTTGCTGCTGGGGAGAAGAAAATAGGGGGAGCTACCACAAAGTCAGGCTGACCAGAGATGCATCCTGAGTGGAACAGCGGGCAGGTAGGGCCCAGTCTCCTCTTGGTTCTCAAGACACTTTTTGTCTGAATTTTGCAGGCTTTGGATTTAGGCTATCTAGGCACCTTTAGCACCATTCCTAAGCGTCCAGGACTGGATGGGCACACGCCTTGGAGGGTCACCCAGGATAAAGGCTGCAGGAGCCAAATGATTAGGATGAGAACATGCCAGCTTTTTAAAGGTGGCATTTCTAGAATTGTGACTTAAAATCTGATTTTACCATTAAATTACAGTTCTTTACACATCAAACATGATATTTCCACCTGCTCCCAAACAAAGGTTATCACGTATTTAATGTTATGAGGTAACCCAATGTTATCCTATAAGGAGGTAGGTCTAACAGTAGTGAAAAACAGTTTGTTTTTCACTACCAGGACATGTAAAACTTAAACGTACATGTCCACCTTTTAAATACAAAGTTGTATAAAAAATGCAGTTCTGAAACAGGCAGTATCAAGAAGAAATGCTTTTACTTCTTTCTTTTCCGACTTTGCATATGTACTGTACTAGACAGCACACATACAAAGTAGGAAAACATTTACATTTAGTTTAAGCATAGTATTGTGTTCTAGAAGAGTATCTTTCCACTACAAAACCTATGCTAATCATCCAGACACCTCTGCACTATGGTGCAAAGGATTGTGTGTGGCGCGAGGCGACCTGATGGTATGCCAGGGCCAGTGAGAGAGGAGGCAAATGCCATATCTCTGTAGATATGGCTGTCTTCTGCTCTCTCCTCCACAGACAATGCAGCCCAGCATTTCTGGCTGCTGTGATACATGAGAATTTTGTAAGTAGACCACATAGGCCCTTTTATATCACACCCATCTGTGTATCTTGCACCTTATGCCTTTCCTCTTCAGTACATACTTTTCCCTCTCTCCTGAATGCACTTCCTAACATCTCCTTCACTTCACCCCCAAATACTCAACGCATCCCCTCACCTGTAAGCATTACAGTTTTGTACTGTAGATGTGTCAATATTTTGACCGCCTCCTTCACACACAATTGCAGTGAATCACAACTGCATTTGGAATACATCACCATTGTTCTGCAGAGAGGTCAAGGATAGAATGGCATTTAGGCTGAACACCTTCTTGACTCACTGGTAGGCACTTTGAGGCCTTCAACCTCAACTCAAGTGAGGCCTTGTGCCCCATTATAAACATACGTAGAGTATTCAGTTCAAACTATGCACTATATTGTGATTCCAAAAACAGGAGGCAACTCAGTTCAAAGTATGCATTATAGAAGAGTAATATTTGACACACACAAAAAAACTACAGCTACACAAAATCTTTAAATTATAAAACACTTTGGGATGCAAGATCAAGTAAACATGTAAAATATAAATAACTGGGACTCAAATGCTAAAGATTATCTTAATGTTTTTAACATTAATTGTTCAGAAATTGTGTCATGTTGTTAGTGAACTCCCTACTGGCAAAAAAAATGCATGATTTCTGGCTGGAAATTATATGCTTAAGTAAAATGGACATTGAAACAGGTCTCTAACTCTAACTTGCCCTCAATTCATGTCCTTAACTTTAACAATTTTAAGTAAAATCGCAGTTACCTGGGAGAGGTGAGGCCACGGAAGTCTTCTTCTCTGTCCAGTCCTGCGTGGGCTTAATTCTGGCCCCCAGATATACCTCTGTAAAAAAATATTTGACCAGAGATTTATAGTTTTGATTTGTGTTTTTGGATCATTAGAGAAGCAATTTAGCTTGGGTAGACATTGCTGGTCCGGGCCGAGTTTTTCTGGACAACATTTTTTAAAATGGCAGATGTGAGGCAGTGATGATGTAATATTTCAGGAAACATGAGACCTATATACTTCATTTTGGTGTCAATGTTTATGATCTGAATATGAACAAAAAAATGTGTTTATCACTTCTGTTTGAGACACATTTTCACAGTTCGCTTTATTTGTTTTGGCAGTTGCTTGTGGTACATTTGCAGAACGTTGATCATTTGAGAAAAGCATATCGACAGGGACATCTTTTTGTAGCACAGGTTTTGCAAGTACGTGTATGTGTGAGTTTTGTAGGTAGAGGCTTTCGAATTTTTGTAGGTTTTAGTACCCCATCAATATCTTCCCAACTAAATTCACACGGATCTTTCTCTACATATGCATGATCCAAAATATATGCACATCTTCTGATCAAGTAGAACACTCTTTTGTTCCAGGCATAGAATATGACGTCGGTGGAAGGTCACTTAGCGGGTTCTGATCTTTTGAACTCACTGCACTGAAGATCATCAAATGTATGACAGTTACAACTTGTATTCCACACACACATAATGTATTTTTCTACATCTTTAAAGTCACATTCTTCCGTCTCTCCAAATCCTTTTAGAAACTTCACAGGTTCAGCAGTTAAAGCTCCAAGCCTTGTTTCAATTTTGCTCATATTGTCATCACCTATAAGAATATGTGCCTTGATAAGAACATTGAGCATCTCTGCGTCAAGTTTCCTGTACAGAATATGAAGCAGGATTAAATGTCTTTTCGCACCTGTTCTACAACTTATCAATAACTCTGACAATCCTTGACTTATGAACATTGCAACTAATCTAAGTAACACAACAATATCATCTGTGTCATTTGACAGTACAATTACTCAACTAGAACCATTTCAAACAGTCCACTCAACATGTTTCACAAGAGGAAGGTCAGCTTCCTTCAATTCGCTGTTAAATTCTTGAACAATATGGTCTGTACCTTTTGACTCTCTCTCTGCAGGCACCAACTCCACATTGACAATCATTCCAATTGCAATAATTGGAAATTCAGTATTCACTGAAGCATCAGCATTGTTTTGGTGAGTTAACTTCTCCTAGTTCATCTTGTTTGATGTTGAAGACTGGAATATATCAAGTTGCACAGGTACAGGGTGTCAAAACTTTGAAGCAGGCAAGGTCAACTGTTCCACTTGTAGACATTTGTCTGAGTCTCTCACATTCTTTGACAGATAGTTCACGATAACTGTCAAAGACAATGTGCGGTCCTTGCAAGGTGCACACTGACTTTCATATCTGTTGAACCGACTGAACAACCTCTCTAAAGTTTTGCATGGGTGAACTCTTGACCATTTGCAATTGTGATATATAGTCCACAACAAAAGCAATTTCAATAAGGAGACCTTTTCAACTTGAAATTCTTCAGGTGAAAGGTTTTTTTAATTACTTTTTTTTTTTTTTTTAGCTCTTGTAGGAGTTTGTTCTTCCCCGGTTTGGTTGCAGCATCTCCATCAAATAATGTGTTTGTTGGAAGAAGATAATACGACAGAACAGCCTTGATAAATTCACCTCTTTCTTTTGCTGCATCAATCGCTCTGTGTGCTTACAAAAGTTGGTTTTTGTAACCTGTTTTGTAGTGGCTGATTGGTCGAAACTCTTACTATGGCAATTAAAGTGTGGAAGTTTAGCTTTACTGATTGTCAAACAACTTTTTCTCTTTCAATACAAATCTTTCCTGCTTTAGATCTGCGTATATTTTCGATCTATGTTCCAGGACATCTAGTAGATATGTCTTTATATCGTTATCCACATATTGTTGGTCACAAAGTTGTGTAGTTGAACAGGCTCGGTCATTTCAATAGGTTTTCCTTGCTACTGCATGAAATGAAGAAAGCTGTCAACGTTTATTAAAACGTCCCCCTCTCTTTTCCATAAGTTCATGGTGAAGAACAGTTTCACAATGGTCCATTAATTTTGAATTTGTCATCTCTTTGAAAACATTGCAAATATAAAGGACTTCCTGGTAGTCTAACTGCCATTGAGCAACATATTCACTTTTACATACCTGGCCAATAATTCCCTTGGAGCTTTTCTGTGATCTCGGGATCGACTGTTCCAGTTCCATAACTGGAGCCACAGCATTGAACATTCCCTCTCTGTCTTTCACAACAAAATGTCTTTGGATGAATTATCTGTAGAGGTATGGTTTTTCTACCTCTAGCTTATTTACTGTTTCCAAATCCCAGGACCCATATCTCGGGGAATTTATGCAATTGAATTTGCAAAACACAGGAATCAGTGACTCCACAGTCTTCATGTGCAGCTCCAAATGACCTTCCCGATCAGCATGTACCAAGTTTTTCATGAGAGCTATCATGTGCAAAAGATTTCCCCAGTACTTGCAAAGTTCTGATTTTTCTTCACATTATTTGACAAACTCTACGAAGTTTGTTTTCAGGTTTTCTGGTTTCGAACTGAGTGTATTGAACATTGCCTTGCTTTGCATAATGTCTTTTGAATGTACACCCTGAGCCTTGCTCACTTCTGAGATAAAATATCAAAACCAAATTTGTCATTCTTATTCCAGAAAGCATTCCAATGCAATGTTTCTATAGCTGAGCATACCTTGTACAAACAAACATAATGAGTTCCGCTCAACACTGACTGGACAGTTTTGCTACCAAAGATATCAGCCTTAATAAGTGCATCCTCTATGCCACAACCAAGGAGATAACTTTCTGCACACTGCAACACAACTTTGGTCATGTGGAAAACGCCCATCATTGGTTAAAGATCAACAAATTCTACTGGATTGCTCATAGAAATGTCAGGTACAATACGGAAAACAACTTAATCGCAGAAAATTGGTAGAATAGGCTGGCCTTCAAACTGAGCACACACATTTTGGAGATTTTTTTGTAGCTGTGTATACTGTTGCATTGTTTGCAGCTGGAGATGGTATTACTGTTAAAAAACCCAACCTTCTTCAATGAGGCAGTATTCTGGGAGATCAGAGCATGAATTCCAGCCCACAGAAGAACTGGCTTTTGTTCATTCTTCAGTCTTCACCAAAAAAGCAAATTCAGTTAAATCAGCTTTGCGGACCGCAGCATTAGGTAGAAGAAGATCCATGTCCTCAGCTACTTTTAAGCTTTTTGGTAGACTGGGACATGTTGATGGCTTGTAGTGATTTTGCACACATTGGCAATGCAGTTGGGTTGTACCTTTGCAGCTTTGTTTGTTTAAGCTTATAGCTGACACCGCTTTTTTCCAGCAGCTACTTCATTGGTACTGTCTTGAAAAAGCACCATGGCAGTATCATGTGTGCTGGATGTTCCAGACAAAGAAGAGCGGTCTTCAAGATCAAAATTATTAAGAACAGCAATTGTAAGTCCTTTCCTGGTAAAGTGACTTGGAAGTAGTGTGCTGTTGGATTCACAAGATTTTACAGCATGAGCTTCTAACAAGTTCCTGCTCCGTACTACATCATTATAACTTGTTGATAAACCAATCCTATTCATTGAAGTGATTAGCTCTCTATTTTTGCACTTGTCATAGATTGCGTGGGCAGTCATTGTGTGCAGCGGAGTTTTCTTTTTGCCATGATGTAATTCATAAAACATGATTTGGAAAAGACAGTACATTTGCATTGCATAGGCATGTCTGTTCAAGGGATTGTCTTCCACTTCATCACTTATATCTTCAAAGCCATCATCAATGTTGTTGGCTTCTGTCCTGAACTCAAGAACTTTAGTTTGTAACTGTTCTGCTTTGCTGATATTAAACTACGATGTCAAAAATGGTAAGACAACACCAGGCATTCTTGTTGACTCCTATGATTTGCAGAGCTCTGGTGCATCACAAAATTTGGCATCTGTTACTCAGATTTTGTAGTTACCGACTCTCCGTCAGGAGGTAAAGATCCTCTGCTACCACCTGCTTCGCTCATGTTTACTAATTTGAATCAATGGACAACCTAAAACAAACACAATAGTAAAATAAATGACCAACATGTTGGCTAAAAAACATCATTATAGAGTCGATACTTTGGAAAATGGCGGAAGGGTTGCTCTGAGGAGTTATTTTCTGTCTCTATAAGACTATTTGACCCCCAAAACCTATGTTTTGACATCAAAATTAAGTATTCAGGTCTCAAGGATTCTTAAATATTACATCATCACTGCAACACATCCGCCATTTTTTGAAATGGCATCCAAAAACAAAATCAGCTTAGATTAGCAATGTATACCCAAGCTAAATTACTTCTCTAATGATACAAAAACACAAATCAAGAATGAAAATCTCCAGACAACAGTTTTTATGGAGGTATATCAAGGGACCAGGACTATCTTAGGCAGTCCAGTCCCAGCAGTTGGTGACGCAGCCAGAAAAAGGTACTGTAGACCAGTGCAAACCAAAAGCAAAAGCACGTTCTGTTTACAGATTGTGACCTGACATCACGGAGTCATGACTCTGAGATGTCAGGTTTCTCACGGAATGGCGTGTCCTATTGCAAAAACAGCCTCCTGTAGCCCCTCTATTTTCTAACTCCTCTCAGAGTTGAGTGGTGTCAGTTATTCTTGCTTACCAGACCCATCCCGTGACAATGTGGAAAACGGTGGGGTGGAGGCAGCTTTAGCAATAATTGACATGCAACTTCGGGAGCACAGGGCTGACTGACACTGTACCCACCCGAGCCAGCTTTGAAATTGACACCACTTTGTGCCATTGGTGGGTGGTCCATGAGGACCCCCAAGTTTTGCAAGCCAGGGCTGGCACCACATCAGCCCACATAGCTTGCTTACAAATCACCGTAAGTGTCACATGCGCAATAGCACATGTGTCTTAGGAAAAGTGCCTCACTGCCTGCCTGGCATGAGGAACTGCTTAGCAAACATCACATCAGGCAGGCAAAGCACTGGTTTATTAAAGAAATATGGATGGTAATTGTCTTTTGCAATTACCATCCACATGGCAATACAATCCAGGAAGGGCAGGGCCCCTCCAACCATTATAAGGAACCGCCACTATGGGGGCAAGACTGGCAAACGAAAACAGCAGCTTTGCAAATGTTTCCATGCGCTACGACTGCCCCTCTGGTGGGGTGGTTAGGAATGCATTTGGGTTAAGTTTACTTGTGGATGTCTGCACCACCAGGTTTTCTGTGGTCAGATGTTGTAGTCAAGAATCCGGATTTCCAGGGACAGACTTATGCTATCTTGCTACCTACTTGTTGACTGGGGGCAAGAACCTTGCTCTGTCTAGGTGTCCATCAGCACATTCAAAAAGGGCCTCAATGAAAGGAGGAGAGGTTCCTGACTTGTCTGTCCTGTCTGAAGGACCTCTGTCAGAACTCTGGTGTTAAACTGTGCTGTATGCACAGTGTGTCCAAGACTTATGACGCCCTCCTGATTATAGTGGCAAAGGAAGCAGATTCTTCTGTTGCCATGGTAGGTTTAGGGAGCAATGGCCAACGTCTGGAGAGGTATCCTGGCCACTGGCATCTTGCAAGTCCAGAAATAGATTTTTTTGCATCGTAATGCCTCATCATCAACAATGCCTCGTGGGTTTCTGGGTCCGAAAGGGAGTAATAACATAATGCTTGCAACTTCTGGGGCAAAGTGTTTCAGAGTCTGATAAAACTATTCGATCTGCTTCTGCTGTTGGTGCCGGCGTCAGGACACTTACTGGTTGCATCTGTTGCTATCATGAAGGTGGCGCCTGTGAAACTGAATGTGAGGAGGGAAATAACCTCGGGTCAAGGTCCAGCTGCCCAGTATGTGTCAGGGCCGAATCTACCAGCAGTGTCGCAACTCGAAAACACCTCAGATGATTCTGGGTCTGGAGCTGCGCCAGAGGATTCCGCTGGGGTAGCAAAGGTCTTTTGCCTCAGCCAGTTTAAGCTCATGGAACTGCTGTGGCATCACGGACAGCCTGCGGAAATCAGAGTGCATCACAATCAGCATCAGTTGTTTTGAAATCCGGGAAGGACTCAGTAACCTGGAGTGCATGGGGCTTCCCATGACTCCAAATGGTGGGAGTGGCAGGATGAAGGATTACCTAAACACCAGAGGTAGACATTGTTAGCATCTGTCACAGAACATATTGCAGTGATAGCCTTTGTATAGTTTGAAGTCTGTAGTTTAAGGAGAGGACATGCCCCTTGCACACTGGAAAACGTTTGGAGGGAACAATTCTGTCAAGCTGAAAACATTTGAGCGAACTCTGGATCTGCCTTGGAAGGCACAGAAAGAAAGGAAATGAGCATGCAGAAGTGGCACAGATGGATGGGGTTTTCAGAAGGTAGAACCCAGTGGAGGGCGATAGGCAGTAGCGGCAGCAGCAGTGCCACAAGCCCAGTACTGCATACCATTGATCGCAGTACCACATCTGGGATGCTGTAGCTGGAAGAGCTGCCAAGTTTCCACACATTGTGGCAGCACAAGAACAGGGGGTCTTTCCATTTAAGGGATCCGTTTTTCACCTCAGTTCAATGTCTGCTGGCTGGAGGATGATGAGAAGGAAGATAAGTTACTTACATGTAACGGTGGTTCTCCAGTATTGGTATCTTTGGTATCGTCAAAGTGTGAGTCCCACGGTACATAAAAAGCTGTAAAAAAAAAAAAAAACTATCTTTTTTTTTTTTAGTCATTGGCAAAAATACATCCACTCTCCTAGCTTATTAGCTACATTAGGAAAGGCCCAAAGTTCAGCCAATCAGGTGAGACCACCCCTTTGGAACCCTCAGCACAGAGGCCGTCTCTCAGATTTTCCAGCACTAGTGAATTCAAGAGAGAGACGAAAGAGGTGAGCCTCCATGGGGAGGAGGGTGGGTCGCATGTGAATCTATGAAAGATACCAATACTTGAGAACCACCGTTACAGGTAAGTAACTTATCTTCTTCTCCAGTACTGGGGTATCTTTCATAGATACACATGCTTGAATCAGAATAGCCAGCATTACAAAAAGATGTTAAGCTCAGTAACTATAAGAAAACATCTTTCTTTACATTTCTTCATATATATATATATATATATATATATATATATATATATATATATATGCATACATAGTAACATATAGCTAGTTAGATATCATTATCAATATCTAGAAACATATCATACATATACTTTATCTATATATAAGATAAACATCAGTGTGGAAATAACATTCGAGCATGGAGGTTAAAGAAGATTATTGGCTCACCTTATGCAAATAAATTACGCAACACACCCTGTCCTACTGCTGCATCCATCCTGTCAGCAGCATCGAGACAGTAGTGTTGAGTAAAGGTGTGGCTGCAAGTCCACAATGCCGCTCTGCAGATCTGATTTAGAGGCACTCCTGTGAAAAGAGCTGCTGGCATAGACACCGCTCTAGTGGAGTGCGCCTTGACGTTGGTTGATAGAGGTCTTCCCGCTAGCTGATGACAGAATTGTATGGCAGAGAAGATCCACAGTGCTATGGTTTGTTTGGAAACAGCATTCCCCTTAGTGAGTTGGCCATAGCTAATAAACAGCTGATTAGCTTTTCAAAAGCTGCTAGTCCTCTGTATGTAGAATTTCAGACGCCTCTTAAGGTCTAGGGAATGTAATGCTCGCTCTTCTGGAGTTCGAAGATTCGGGAAGAAAGCCTTTAAAACCACTAGCTCATTTGAATGAAAGTTCGAAGGAACTTTGGGAATTGATGTTGGGTTAGTCCTCAGAATGACCATGTCTGATTTAAATTGCAGAAAAGGTGGTGAAACTGTGAATGCTTGAATGTCGCTAACCCTCTTTGCGGAAGTAAGGGCCAGAAGGAGCACCGTCTTCCAAGAGATGTATTTCAGGATGGCTTTGTGAATAGGCTCAAATGAATGCCTCATCAATTGGGACAGCACAATATTCAGATGCCAGGAAGGAGGAGGGCGCTGAATCGGAGGAAACATCCTGAACAAGCCTTTTAGAAATTGTTTTATTATCCTGTATGTTCATAAAGATAGTAATACTGCCATAAGGCAGAAACAAGATATGGCAGCTAGGTGAACTTTGATAGACGAATAGGAGAGACCTGACTTCGCAAAGTTTAAAAGGTATGGAGGAATCTGCTCTGGAGAAAACTTTACAGGGTGAACATTGAAGGTTTTGCACCATTTGCAGAATCTCTTCCACTTGAGTTTGTACGTCTTATTAGTAGACTGGGCTCTGGCACAGGCAAGCATCTCTTGACAGTCTGAAGGAATAAACCGTCAAACTCATAGAATTCAGGAGCCAGGCTGATAATCGAAGTGAAGTCAGGTTGGGATGAAGGACCCACCTCTGATTCATCATTAGCAAGTCTGGTGTTGGTCTCACCCGCATGTGAGGCTGTTCCGAGAGTAGTAGGAGCTCCGTGAACCAAAACTGGCGCAGCCATCTGGGAGCGATCAACAGAAGTCGGCATGGTTCTCTCTTCATCTTCTGAAGAATTCTCAAGATGAGCGGGAGTGCGGGGAAAAGCGTAGGCATAGATCCCTGACAATTTGATCAAAAACGCATTCCCCTTTGACCCTCTCTGCGGTTGCCAGCTTGCGAAGTGTTGGCATTTTTTGTTCTCCCTTATCGCAAACAGATCTAGACTGGGTTTGCCCCAACGACGAGAGTGGAGGTCGAGAATTGCCTGGTTGAGCTTCTATTCGTGACAGGTGGTCTGAGTTCTGCTTAAGGCATCCGCCAAAGTGTTGGAAACCCCTGGGAGATGTTCCGCTCTGATTGATATCTGATGACGAAGAACCCAATGCCACAGTTCCTGTGCCTGCAGAGACAGCGCCCGTGATCTTGTACCCCTTGCTTGTTGAGGTAATGCATGACTGTGGTGTTGTCGGTTCTTATCAACACCGAGGAACCTCTGATCTTGGTGAGTAAGGCCTTGGGCGCCAGGAAAACTGCTTTTAATTCTAATATGTTGATGTGGAGAGCTGATTCCTGTGTGGACCATCTTCCTCTCACTGATAGGTCCTGTAAAAGTGCACCTCATCCCTCCAAAGACGCATCCGTTGTTATAATGTGTACTGGTTTGTCTTTCAGGAAGGAGAGACGCTCCGAGAAGAGAGGGGTGTCTTTCCACCACTTTATGGCTTGCCTCGCTGGTAAGGTGATTTGGACTACATCGTCGAAAGATACGTTTATTTGTTTCCACTGAATGTCCAATTGTTGCTGAAGTGTTCTCATGTGTAGGCGACAGTTTGCTATCAATGGAATGCACGAAGAAAGCATCCCCAGAAAAGACTTGTAAGTCCGGACAGAAGCGCACCTTCTTCTGCTGAGATGGGTCGCTAGATCCTGACGTTTTTGGTCTGTTGTGAAAAGCAAAAGCTCTCGCTCGCTCTGTGTCCAAAACAGCTCCTAGAAAGGTGATGTTCTTCGAAGGGTCTAGGCGAGACTTTGGGAAGTTGACTGTTAGACCCAACGCCTTCAAGAGAGAGAAGCATGACCTTGTGTCTCTGGCCGCTTTGGACGCTGTTTGCGCTTTTATTAACCAGTCGTCTAAGTACAGGAACACCTGAATTCCCAGCTGCCTGAGGCAGGCTGCAACTTTTGCCAAGACCTTGGTGAAAACTCTTGGGGCCGATCTGAGGCCAAAAGGTAACACTCTGAACTGATAATGGGTGCCGGCAACCCTGAACCATAAGAATTTCCTGTGACTGAGATGAATAGGGATGTGCAAGTATGCGTCCTGGAAATCAAAGGACGCCATGAAATCTCCTTGGTTGAGTAAGCGTAGCACATCTTGAAGGGTGATCATCCGAGATTATAGTTTTTTCAAGAATTTGTTCAGAGAGCGTAGGTCTAAAATAGGTCGCCAGTCCCCTGTCTTCTTCCGTATGAGGAAGAAGCGAGAGTAGAAATCTGTTCCCCTCTGATTCCTTGGTACGATTTCTATTGCACCTGTGTCTATCAAGATGACATTCTGTGCTAGGAGTTCTTTTAGATGGGCAGGTGGGGGTCCTCCTGGTAGTACTTGTGGGGGAGGTTGATGGAATTCTAGTGTGTGCCCCTTGCTGACAATATCGAGGACCCATCTGTCTGATGTAATCTGGGACCACTGGTGAAAGAAGTTGAAAATTCTGCCCCCCTATCAGAGTGCTGGAATAGGGGTTAGGTGCAGGCAACTGATGGAGGTCAGTGTTTTCTCGCCGCTTCCTTGGCCTCGTAAGAGGATTTTCCTCTTGTGGCTTGCCGGAAGTGTGCAGATGGTGGTTGCCGATAAGCATGCGGCTGCTGTTGACCAATGGTGGAACGAAATTGGCCTTGGTAGGATGGATACTGTCGTAACTGGTGTGATCCGCACCTCTGTAAGAATAAAGCCCTCTTCCTCTTGCTCCTCGAAAGGGCTGTCTTTTAAATTGTAGTGTATCCAGGGATCTGGCTGTTTCCGTGTCTGACTTTATGGACTGCAACGCATCATCAACATGCTTACCGAATACTAGCTCACCATCATAAGGCATGTCTAAGATCCTTAGTTGCACCTCTGAGCGAAAAGATGTAGCCTTCAGCCACCCTTGACGTCTGAGTACAGCAGCCCCGGCTAACTGGCGGAAACCCGTAGATGAGACATCAATGGCACAGTCTATAATATCAGCAGAGATCTTCTCACCTTCCTGCAATATCTTCCGCGCCTCCGCTCTTCTATCCTCAAGCAGTAGGTGTATAAACTGGGATATGTCTGACCACATCTGATGGTCGTATCTTCCCAAGACTGCCAGGGAATTCGCTGCTCTGACTGTGGTGGCTGCCATAGTTAAAAATGTCTTTCCAATTGAATCTAACAGCTGCCCCCCTCTATCCGGGGGCGCAGTCAAAGGTGAAGATGGATTCTGGACCTTCGCTGGGATGCCTGAGATATCACTGAGTCTGGCTAAGGGTGACTAACTAAGCAGGCTGGTGAATTATCTGGTGCCTTGTACTTCTTTATTCTTTTCCAGCCTTGGTAGCACCGCTGGGATTGAAGACGGGGTCTGCATGACCTTAAGCCCCTCTTCTGAAATAAAGTCAACAATCAGTATTGCTCTCACTGACTTTCTAGTGTCCTCCTTGAAATCATAGAGGAAACAGTCCAACCGCTTGGATGTTGTGGTCAGTTGAAATCTCTCTGCTGCTCTCTCCATCACACTGTGGAAGTCACCGATGTCTTGCGGTGGAGAATCAACCGGTGGTGGCGTAGAAGGGGATGGCGTCTGAATTTGATATTCATCCCATTCGTGGATAAGCGATTCCGAGTCCTGTATTTCGCCCTCCTCTTGTTCGTCATCCGACGAAGGTGGATCTTTATCCCGGCCCGATGACGGGATTAGGATAGGCCCTATAGATTCTGATGGCTGATTGGGAGGGCTCAGCGGCATGGGTGGAGGTTGCACCGGAGTGGTCGAGCCAGGTGGAGGACATCTAGCGTAATAATCTTGTATCATGTGCTGAAGGTTGGCTAACAAGGACACTGGCATCTGGATGGTTTGCTCCTGTTGCAACTCCTGAGGTTCTGTGTGTCTCTGCTCCTGTAAGGAGTGTCCTAAATACAATTGTTTGCTCTCTTCCTCATCATCTTCCTCCCGACATGTTATGCGCAAGTCTGAAGGGCTATGTGCCACCAGGAAAAGCCCATCTTCTGAGTATATGTCCTCCTCCTCGGCATCAAACAGATGCTGTGGAGGTGCTGGCAACACTTTACTAGGTGACGTATGAGAAAGCAAAAGAGTTTGGTGAGTAGATTTCCTTTTTATTGCTAAAATCCTTACAGGCAAGAAAGAAGATCCTTCATATTCCTTGGTTGTGGACTCAGAAATTTGACCTGTCGACGGGGCTGTCATCGACGGTGCGGTCGTCGATGGTGTTGTCGACGGTGCGGTCGTCGATGAAGCTGTCGTCAACAGTGCTGCCGTCAATGGCGTGGCCGTCCACGGTATGGTCGTCATCGGAGATTTCGTCGACGGTGCTGTTGTCGATAGGGTGATCGTCGAGGGTGAAAATGTCGTCAACGGCAAAGTAGATTTTCGTGCCGACGCGGCCTTCAGTGGAATCGTCAACTATGGTCTTTGCAGCTTACCCGTTGATGTCAACGGTGCGCGCGTCGACGATAGAGACCTCACCTTCTTCTCTGTCGACGGTCTCTTTGAAATCTTGATGGTTTGAGCAGGTGAGGGGCCATACTTTAAACTCACCGACGTTGTAGTAGAAGCTGATAATGGTGAGGAAGTCATGATCATCGGTGACGACGGAGCTGTAAATGTCACCGTCTCTGAACCAAAGCCTGCTGTCGATGACGCGCTCATCGACGGTGCCGTCGACGGTGTGGAAATCTTAGATGCTGACGGTGGCAGGAAGCTTGATGATTTCTTTAACTTCTTTGAGATGGTAGGTGGAGTAGATGGCTCAGAACGAACCTTACCACCATGTTCTCTGGAAGTTGAGGGATGTTCATCAGCTCTCTCTTTGAATGCATGCAGCCTCTTGACTGACTTACTGGTTTTGGGAGAGGAACTCTCCACAGACCTCTTCCTCTTCCTTGAGGCCACTGAAGTATCACCATCCTCCTCATCAGACAAAGACTCTCTGGACTTCCGTTTTTGTAGCCAAAGGAAGAGTCTGGCTTCTCTATCTCTGAGAGTCGTGCTGACAAATGTTCTGCAGATCTTGCAGTCTTTCACTTTATGTTCAGGGTGAAGACAGTAGATACAGTCCTTGTGAGGGTCTTCACAATATAGCCTTAGCTTCCCACAGGTACTGCAAGGTCTAAATAAACCTTTTTTTTAGCTGTGGGCATGATGACAAAAATACAGCCAAAGTTAGGAATAAAGAAACTGGATAATATCTCCTGAAGAGAAGGTAAACTGAGCAGAGCTCAGGGAGACTCCCTTACATACGACGTGTAGTAGAAAATCTGAGAGACTGAGCCTCTGTGCTGTGGGTTCTAAAGGGGTGGTCTCGCCTGATTGGCTAAACTTTGGGCCTTTCCTAATGAAGCTAATAAGCTAGGAAAGTGGATGTATTTTTGCCATTGACTACAATGAAGAAAAAAAGAAGTTAACTTTTTATTTACTGCTTTCTACGTACCGTGGGACTCCAACTTTGACGACGGGAATGATTCAAGCATGTGAATCTATGAAAGATACCCCAATACTGGAGAATCAAGATTCCTTTCTGTCCCATGGTTGATGGTGATTAAACCAAAATGGTGCTGTTTGGACCACGAGAGAATGGCTTCACAGTAGTTCACCAGCATATTCAAAGAGTTGTTTTGTCCAAATATAATTACTGTTCAATTTTTCTTTTTCCCTGATGTTGCTAAAGCTTATGATGTGGACTGACTACCTATATCTTATGTGACAGGACCCGTTGAGATTAGTTCAGTTGAATTTCCCTACAACAAAATAATGTGATCCAAGTTCAACCATTATGATGTATTTATTGATCATGGAGAGTCCTAATGAAGATGGGGCAGATATAAGATTGTTCCACCGAAACATACTTCAATGGTTTAAACTATTCACTGTTGTACCAAGGATGTGAATTATGACTTTCAGATGGTTGTGAGACAACAGGGACTATATTTTTCAGATTACAATGGACTTTAAGACACATTGTCCTGGTGGTTCTAAGGTTCAATCAATCAATCAGTGTATTTTTAGAGCGCCCTACCACCTGTGAGGGTCTTAAGGCACTGAGGGGAGCGGGGGTGCTGCTGCTGCTCAAATAGTCAGGTTTTGAGCCGCTTCCTGAAGGTCAGCGGGTCTTTGGTCTGTCGTAGGGGTGTTCCAGGTCTTGGCGGCGAGGCGGGAGAAGGATCTGCCTCCGGTAGTCGCTCTTCGGATGCGGGGGACAGTGGCGAGGGCGGCTGAGCGGAGATGGCGGGACGGGGTGTAAAAGGTCAGTCGCCTGTTGAGGTAGGCTGGGCTGGTGTTGTGGAGCGCCTTGTGTGCGTGGTTGAGGAGCTTGAAGGTTATCCTTTTGTTGATGGGGAGACAGTGTAGGTCTCTCAGAAGGGAAGTGATGTGGCTGTGGCGATCGAGGATCAGGCACGCAGAGGTGTTTTTTATGCGTTGCAGTCGTTTGAGGAGTTTGGCCGAGGCTCCTGCATAGAGGGTGTTTCCATAGTCAAGTTTGCTGCTGACGAGGGTTTGGGTGACTGTTCTTCTTGTATTGTGGGGATCCATCTGTAGATCTTGCAGAGCATGCAGAGGGTGTTGAAGCAGGATGAGGAGACGGCGCTGACTTGCTTGTTCATGGAGAGTGTAAAGTCTAGGATGACGCCCAGGTTGCGTGCGTGGTTGGTGGGTGTTGGGGCTGCTCCCAGAGCGGTCGGCCACCAGGAGTCGTCCCAGACTGAGGGGTTGGCGCCGAGGATGAGGACCTCTGTCTTATCGGTGTTCCTCATTCATTCAGCGATGGCCTTCATTCCTTCGTGGAGGTTGGATTTGGCAGTGAGGGGGTCCTTGGTGAGGGAGAGGATCAGTTGGGTGCCGTCGGCGTAGGAGATGATGTTGAGGTTGTGCAGCCGGGCGAGCGGGGCCATGTAGACGTTGAATAGTATAGGGCTGAGGGACGAACCTTGGGGAACGCCGCAGATGATCTTGGAGGCTTCAAAGCAGAAAGGGGAGAGGCGGATACTCTGGGCTCTGCGGGAGAGGAAGGAGGTGGTCCACTCCAGAGCTTTGTCCGAGATCCCTGCGTTGTGGAGGCGTGTGCATAGGATGCGGTGGCAGACTGTGTCGAAGACAGCCGAGAGGTCCGGGACGATGAGGGCCGCGGTTTTGCCCTTGTCAAGCAGGGCCCAGATGTCATCGGTGGCGGCGATGAGGGCGGTTTCGGTACTGTGGTTGCTGCGGAACCCTGACTGGGATGGTTCCAGGATGTTGTTTTCTTCGACGTAGTGGGTCAGTTGTCTGTTGATGATCTTCTCGATGACCTTGGCCGGGAATGGGAGCAGGGAGATGGGGCGGAAGTTCTTGAGGTCTCTCGGGTCCGCCATGGGTTTCTTGAGTAGGGGTTTGATCTCAGCATGCTTCCAGCTATCGGGGTAGGTCACGATCTCGAAGGAGATGTTGATGACTTTGCAGAGGTGGGGTGCGATGGTGGAGCTTGCTTTGTTAAAGACGTGGTGCGGGCATGGGTCTGACGGAGATCCAGAGTGGATGGTGCTCATGGTTTTGATTGGGTCGTCTTCATTCACGTTGGCCCAGACGTGCAGGGGGTCGTAGTTGAAGGTGGGTGGAGAGTCTGAGGAGTCGGTGATTGGCGGGTGGTCTAGCTGTTGAAGCTGTCATGGATGTCTGTGATCTTGTGGTGGAAGAAGGCAGCGAGGGAGTTGCACATGTCTTGTGAAGGTGGGATGTCGTTTGGGCTGGAGCTGGGGTTGGAGAGTTAATTCACGATGTTGAAGAGCTCCTTGTTGTGTGCGTTGTTGTTCAGGCGGTCTTTGAAGGAGGTTTTCTTGGCATATCTGATGAGGTGATGGTGATTGCGTTCTTGAAGGCGGCATGATTTTCCGATGTCTGTTCGAGGAGCCACTTTCTCTCCAATATCCAGCAGGTTTGCTTGAAGGCTCGAAGGTCCAAGCTGAACCAGCTGGTTCCCTTGTTGGCACCTCTGTTGGAGGGTTTATTGAGCGGGGCAAGAGTGTTGGCGCAGTCGTCGATCCAGCGCCAGAGGTTGTAGGCTGCGAGGTCAGGATTGGTGGGTTAGGTGGGTGATTTTAGGGCGAGGCTGGTGTTCAGCTGGTCTTGGCTGATTTTGCTCCAGTTGCAGCGTGGTGGGTTTCTGGAAGGTGAAATGGATGCAGCGGTGGTCGGTCCATGGGAGTTCGGTGGTGTAGCTGAAGGTGACGTGGGGTCCACCGGAGAAGACAGGGTCCAGCAAAGTGTGTTGGAGTAGAGACGAGTTGTCTGAGTCCGAGGGTGGCGAGGTTGTCAATTAGGGTGGTGGAGTTGGGGTTGTTGTTATTCTCCAGGTGAAAGTTCAGGTCGCCGAGGAGGATGTAGTCGGCAGAGGCTAGGGCGTGCCTGCTGACGAGGTCGGCGATGGAGTCGCAGAACTGAGGCCGTGGTCTGGGGGGTCTGTAGATGAGGGTTCCTCTGAGGGTGGTGTTGGGGTTGGTGTGGATCTGGAAGTGCAGGTGTTCGGTGGTGCTGAGGGTGTCATCGGTACAGATCGTGACCCTGGTGGTGTTCTTGTGGACGATGGCGATTCCGCTTCCGACTCCGTTGGTACGATCCCAGCGGGTGATCTTGTAGCCATCCGGAATGGCTATGGCGATGTCTGGGGCCGAGGAGGCGTTCATCCAGGTCTTCGTCAGGAAGGCGACGTCCGGGTGGAGGTGCTGAGCAGGTCCCAGAGTTCGACGGCGTGTTTGCATGCAGAGCGGGTGTTGAGTAGGATGCATCAGAGGTAGTTGCGGTCAGGCTTGGCAGGAGGTTTGGCTATTTGGAGGCTGGTGAGGCTGCAGTTCCGGCAGGTGAAGGGTCCGTGAGTGTGCTTAGGGGAGATCAGGAAGCAGGCGTGAGATCGTCCGGTGTTGAGTGCGCAGAGGGTGCTGGCGGTGTAACGGCGTTGCTGGCCGTGGTGGTCTTGGGGACGAGGGGTCCTGGCACTGGCCGCAGACAGGCTTGCCTTAGGCACGCCAGCGGCGCGGCGGCAGCCATAGAAGGGGTAGTGGGAGGAAGGCCAGCTGGGAGGAGGGTAGCCAATGGGAGGGCAGGGCCGCAGGGCCCAGCGGCGGGAAGAAAGAGATTATGAAGTGGAGGGCGGGCTGCAGGGACGCAGCAGCGGGGGAAAAAGATTATGAAGTGGAGGGTGGGGCCGCAGGGACCCAGCGGCGGGGAGATGAGGGCTGAGAGAAGAAGGCTGTTAGAGCAGTGGCAACACCGGCAAGCGGTGCAGGGGAGCGACCTGCCTGAAAGCAGGGTCAAGTGTCAATTGATATTTGGTGAATTTTGCACTTCTGGTATATGTTGACGATTGTTTATATATGATGATATTAAAATGATCACTTGTGATGAATATTGTTGAAATTGTGTTCAGCTTGTGAGTGAATATACTAGCAGATATTTAGAGGCATATTATTGATAACCAAACATATATTGGTGGTTAAACATTCTCTATTATGCAAAGGAAACAGTTTTTCTAGTTTGTTGTCAGAGGCAGCTATAGTGGCTCGACATCATATCCAGGGAGGGACCTCACACAGAGCTGCATGATGCTATATACCAGCATAAGGGAACGCTACTATGAAAATCTTCTGGATCAAGCCTGGCGTCTGGGGAAATTCACAAGGTGTGGAATCTGCATTTATAAGTTTCGATCAGACGACTGAAGTGTTAATTGCAGTGTTCAGAGATGGCAAAACTGCAATATGAAGCAATGTATACAAAGTTTGTATGCACACAAAAATATAGGTGCATACAGATAAACTAATAGGTAGACTCATCACCTTTAACATCAATGGCAAAGTATCCTGTGCCTTGTCCATCCCTTTAGACACTAATTATAACTTTTGAAAGATTTATTTATTTTTCCGTCCTTCAACAACTGTCTTAATTTTAGAGACTTGTTTTCCCCAGTGGCATAGCTTAGCTGGTGATATTTGGAGGGGGGCAGAGGGGGGGGGGGGTGAATCTTTAATTTCCCACATAAAAAAGCAGTGGGGTAGAGGGGTGAGTTAACCAAGATTCTGGATGGACTGTTTCATGAGGAAGAGGGTCTGTACTGATTTACATTAGGTGGGCCTCTGTCTAGAACAGAAAAGTGGGTGAAAAGCAGTGGGATGTATGAACTAGGGGATGCAACAGTATGCCACAGGGTTGCCCTGTTTCTCTCAAGAGTATTCCTTATTAGAGTCGTACTAGACGATTTAGAGACACCAGTCACATAAAAGGAGTTTAGGTATTCAATTTTAGAGTGTAAATTACATGTTTCCACCAAAGTGAGGGGTCTGGGGTCTGTTTGCAAACTGCGTTTTGAAGTACTTCTAAAGTAGTACTGCAAAACACAGTAGTACTTTAGAAGTGCAGTTTGTGAATAGCATTTTGTAGTATGTTTTGTACTGCTATTGTAGTTCTATTAAATTTACTACAAAATGCAGTTTGTGAATAGCCCCTGACCTTTCATTTACCCCTAAAGTAGTTATGTAAATGTTACATTTGGCCTAGATTCTTATTGTAGAAGGAGTAACATTATACTCTATGAAGGAAAAAGAGGTGTCTGTGCAGCTCACAAGAATTTAAAAGTGCTCTCATATGTGACAAGAACGTAAAATAATGCTCCGAAATAAAATGTTTCCCGAGGATAACAATTTGAACAAGCAGGGCAGGCAGTATTGATTCCAGGATATCCGATTTTACATTTTGAAACTGAGCCAACAGATATGTATGTATATATATCCCCCCCCCCAATATTCCCCCCTCCCCGCCAATTGAAAAACTGGCAGGCCTAGCTGAACGGACTCAGGGCCCCCTGACTCAACTACCAGGCCAACAATGCATTTACTTGTTGGGTGTCACACCCAAAACACCTCTCCCACACCCACGCCCCTGGTTTTCTGACTCCAAAACATAGTAGGTTAGAGAGACAGGCCACCAGTAACATGTGAAACAAAAAATCAGGAACTGACAGAAAACAGCCCTGCGAATACATTGGTATACCCAGAACTTGAAATGGAAATATAGAAGAGCAGGTACTCATTATCCCTTACTCATTAGCAGTGTCGGTGCTCTCCCATGAAGTAAAAGAATCTTAAATATGTGTGAAGTGAGACAAGCCATGTGTGTCCTGCCCTTAGCATAGATGGAAAACGTAAAAAGATCATTCTGCATCCCAAACAAAACAGGTTATATATAAGTCTCTTAGGAATAGCTATCAATAAATTATACATACAAAAATAATACGTGAATAGACAAGGGGATTTACTGATAGTTGCCAACAACTACAGACTGAACGATTTTCTTTTCCATGCTTTTACAGGAAACACACTGTAAAGTGGAGGGCACTGTTTTGAAAAATAAGACGTTTGAAGTAATAAAACTCGTTTAAAGATGACTAAGTTGTAAAACAAGTTTCCATTTGGAGGAACATATGCAGATCTTACATGTACGGCCGGAGATGTGGACTGGGGACAGAGGTGCACCCCCCCCCCCCCCCCCCCTCTCCCAAAAGGTGGTTGGTGTAACAAATTGGCGACGTTGGAGCTAGCTGCTGCTAGGAGTTCTTGGAATCAGGTGGCAAGTGTGGAGGAGCATCAGTTTGGGGGATGGGGATGAAGGGGAGAAGAGGGAACCACAGCTGCGTGGTATATATATGTAAGTAAACGCGAATAAGCATAGAAACAGATGCGGTTGAACAAGGATTGTGTCTGCTCGGGAATGTAAACTCCGAGGCATCCAAACAAGAACAGGGTTTAAAATAAATACAACCTGCAAATAAACTACTCATTCTTTTAAAAAAATACCATTAATTAAGCTTGCTGCCCCGGGGTGTAGACAAGTCCAATAAATACAGATTAGAAAAAATAATGTCCATAAACGCCGAGAAGAGACCCACTCCTTAAATCTCATTCTGCCACAGATGAACACTTTTACTTGAAACTATGTCACCAAATCTGAAAGGGCCCCTAACATCATTTAAAGTTTTATTTGAAATGCTATCTATTGTTATCCTATCCTGCTCCCCACCTACCGGGGAGGGGGAAGATGTGCTACACCGTGTCAGGGAAACAAAATATTTCAATTAATAAATTAATAAATAGTATAACATAAACACAACACCAGTAAGTAGAATTAAGACAGGCTGCAATTGGAGGTCGGTGCAAAATCTAAGACACTGGTGAAATAACCAGTTAGAAACAAAGCTACAAAAAGTGTAGGTGGGGGTCAAACTTCTCTTGAAAAGGTGAGCTTTCTTTAAACTGGGGCCGGAGGACACAATTTTTCGATTTTCACCCTCCAGAACTATGAAAAATGCTGCCTTTCGGGACATCCTTCTAGGCTGGCAGAGGCCCAGCTCAACGACCAAGCTCAAAGCATGAATTAGTTACGTGTCTCCCTTTACATTGCAATAGTTTCTGTAAGAAAGCAAAGAGGAGATACTGTGCATCTCCTCTGTCTGAGTGGCATATTGAAGGTATTTGTTTCCTGTGCTACTGCCCTCTAAAAACCTTGCCCTTCTTCATCTCAAAGGGTTTGCTTCCATTGGCAAAAGTAACCAAATTACACTGCTAGATTTTTTTTTTCTTCAATACCCTGCCCAAAAAGGGAAACAACGAAAATGAGCAACAACCAAAAAAAAAGACAAAGTGCAACTGACTTGCAAAAAAGACACATTTTTCAAGCTTACTTTTTTAGCAATGATCCTTTTCAAAAGTGTTAGTGCCTTAAATAACAAATGATAAACACACCCGAACATCTTTCTACCCTCAGAAGCGCTGCTAGAAATGGCTTTCCACCTTGGCTTTTATTGCAACGTTAATCAGTAGGGAATCAGGAATGTTAAGGTGAGTGTATGTGCTTGTAAATTGTGTATGTAAGTGGGTGTGTAAGGTGAGTACATTGCTCTTTCGACTGGGGTAGGAGGCTGTCAGCCCAAAAAGCCCATTGAATCAGACATCTATACTGTGCCATTGGTCCATAGTGGCACATACTGGTTTCTGAGTCTCACGTAGACAGTGCATGTGTTGTTTCTTCGACACGTGTTGTTTACAGACAGTCAGCTACAGCTCACCCATCGCCTTGCCATTGGTTAGCTTCAGCGTGGCTTGCATTTGTTTATTTTCTATTTGGCATGGCATGGATGCGTCATATCTCAAGCTTTTTCCTCCTATGGAGCATGGACTAAGTACTTGCATCCTTTTACTGCTCCTGTTTTTGAAGCTACTTTTTTCTTTGTTTAAAGCACTTCACACGAGTGCTTGTGTATTCAGTTCGCCCATATCCCCATTAATGCTGCTTCTTTCCCTCCCAAGCCCCTGCTCCCATCGTTACTACTCTCCTCTCACCCCTTTCCTTGTTTAATCTTAGCCACACACCCACCCCATCCCATCTCCCTCCGCCTGCCCTTATGTTGTTTCTTCTCTCCCATATGCTCATCCCAGTTTCTTTTTTCTGCCCCCCCTCTCCAAGGAGTGGTTGTGCAGGTCATGTGGCCAATCAATCAATCAGAGATTTGTAGAGCGCGGCTAATCACCCATAGGGTCTCAAGGTGCTGGATGTAGGTGTGCTGCTCAGTCGAAGAGCCAGGTGATGAGGTCCTTCCTAAACTGCTTCAATGATGAGGTCTGCCTGAGCTTGAGGGGTAGTATGTTTCATGGTCCATGTGAGAGGCTGGCTGATGCGAAAGCCGTGTTTACTGCAGCAGCAGGGGCTACTATTTTACTTGGCCTCTGGGCTTGATAACAGTAGCAACTTCTGGTCAGTGCTGGCTGAGGTAAACAGAGACAAGACGGCGAAGGAGCTGTACAGGATGAAGGAATGGATGCCTAACAGTGCTTTTGTGCAGTCCTGCTCACATAGCCATTTTGTTCTCTAATTAGCATACATTTCGCTGTAGCAGTCTGAGGAGGGTGGACTTTTGTGCAAGGCACTCTATTGTGCCGCTTCCCCACCCCCATGCAGCTCCAGTGGGGAGCCACAACCAGCCGCTGTTGCTGCTTATCCACCCACAGAAGCAGGTTCATAGAATGGAGGGCTGACACCAAGGCTGTGCCCACCAAAAACGTGTATCAATGGGTGTCAAAGTGTGCAGAATGGGAAAAAGCATGCAGTTTAGCTAAAAGTGACCACCCTTGCAAGACTTAACGCTATTTGGTGGCACATCTTCTATGTTTGCAGTGTAATATCTCCATATTATTTTCTTTTTTCTTAATTTTTAGGTCTTGCATAGACAGAGCATGCGCTGTCTCTTCGAGACATCTTGTTTACAACCTAGCTTAAAGACACTGGCATAAGTCAATAGCTCTTGCATAAGCGAGACCTATTGGCTTTGCCAATGCTTGTTGTAGCCAGTTGTGGAAGGGAAGAAGTAGGCACCCTTGTCACCTCCTTGCTTACAAACTTTCAGGCTCTGTCTTCTTTTTATGATGTAGGTAAAATCAACTCTGGTGGCACAACAAAAGATTTGCCAGTGGGCACTCTGACATAGTTGTAGTTGCACTATTTCTAGTTGTTTACATTATGATGCTTCTAATGGCCATCCATTATTAACTGCTTCTCTAGGGAAACAGTCAATTGGGGGCGGGGGGTAGAGGAAGGAACAAGTGTGAGTAGATTGAAGCAACACAGAGTGCTTAGGGGGTGAGGATATGAGAGAGAAAAAGGAGAGAGCTAGAAAATATGTGCAATCCTAAGGAGTTCTGAAAGAAAAAGAAAAAAAAAGATTCCTGAATTTGAGCAGTAGAAGAACAAAAGTCATCCAATCAAAAGGATGGTAAAAAGGCTATGCACAAGGGGAGGGACAAACGAAACATAAAAAGCAAGCCATCAAATAAGAAGCCCACAAATGAATAAGAGTGACAATGAAGTCAATCAGTGTTAATGTAAGCAATAGGCAGGCCGTAAGCCCACTGTAGGTTCATAATAAGTCTTTGGCAGTTAGCCAGCTTGCACTGCGCGGCAAGCAAGACCTAAAAATATAATTCAATAATGCTAGCCAATTATTTCAGATGATGGCAGTTCAGGCTCCAAGTGTCTACGCACCAATCTGAAGAGGATCTTTTACAGCTCGCATCCTGAACAGTTGCTCTCCTCGTTGGAATTCGTCTGCACTGCCATTTGCCAAACAGGAGTATAACCTGGAAAAGGAAGGAAAATATTATTTTCGTTTAACTGCGCAGCCTCAGAATACCTAGTGTAAAAATACTAAACCTTAGTCCATAAGCAAAAACATTTGCTACACACATGGTACCATCAGTGGTAAGCTAAGTACCTTGATCAAAAAAGAGGAAGGTATATATAGTTTCAGCAAGGGGTCGGTTACTTCTAGGTTTCGACACCTAACTACATAGATGACAAAGATTTATGGATATCTGAAATACAACCATCTATCAGTTATATGTGACATATGTGACCTGTACAGTCAGGATATTTATATCTGTAAACTGTTTGGCAGAGGTGGTTCAGGTCAAAGCTGGGAATACTTTGCCTTTGTCCAAGTATGCTTTTGAATTAGATTTCGAATTGTTTGTCTAATAGTTATGCACTTTTACTACAGTGATACAGCTTCCATGAGTGAGTGTGCTTTCAAAAGGGAATATTATAGGACCAGCCGGAAATGAAACTAGCAGTCATCAAGGAATGGTGAGCTGCTGTAACTGAAAGCAGAGTGAAAGCTCTATTTGGTATCATATTTAGTACGCAAGAT